>NC_058059.1:21534041-22134041 GCF_020085105.1 Siniperca chuatsi | reverse complement strand
AGCCATCACTTTAACAGATAGATGAAGCCAGCAATGTTACGTATTCCATGTCTGAAAAGTTCTCAAGACTAAGAGTCTACAGCCATGCTAGCTCTCTGTGAGGCAGTTCTAAGGCTAAATGCTAACATCAGCATGCTAACATTCTCATGTTAAGCAGGCATAATGTTTACCATCTAAGTTTAGCCTGTTAGCATGCTGACATTTGCTAATTAGCACCACAAACTACAGCTGAGGGGCTGATGGGAATGTCATTAATTTTAGAAGTATTTAGTCATAAACCAAAGTTATTAAAGTATATTGAGGTCAAGGGATCACCAAAGTTATTACAAGGTCCTGAGGGGGACATGAACGTGTGTGCCAAATTTCATGGTAATCCATCCAATAGTTGTTGAGACATTTCACTTACAACCACAAATGGAATCAGTTGATAACCAAAGTGATTAAGATGTGTACTGTGATGATGTCATCGTGCCAATGGAGGCGTCAGATTAGAAAATGATTCTATGTGTCATTCTAGAGGGCATGGACAAACAACGTATTTTGTCATTTAATTTGGAGGACTTGTTGTTCCTGCAGTGGGCACTGGGGGGGAAAAAGTGTGACTTTGACTCCGGAGGTGGGGGTAAGCATCCCATTCTAATAACCATGACCATGACCTAACCCTCTTTAACCTTAAAGCTGCTGTAACTGATATTTGTACAATATCAATGTATCAAATGACAATGTGAAAACGATGTGACAATGTGAAAGGGGTCGCTCATAGTGATGAACCTACAGAGAATTATCAGCTGAGTCGGCAGCTCCCTTTAGGCTTTACCGAGCTTTATAGTGGGTTTCAGCTCATTGTTTAGCTGTCCGGACCACAACTTTACAGTTTTCTCTCTCACCACTCTCATACCGTCATTTCAGCAGGTAGCTGACTTCAGTGAAAAGTCTCTAAAAACACTATACACTATTGCTCAGCACCAAACAGCAGACAGACACAGTTAGTGACCAGCTGGTGGACATAGTGGGGCAATTAGCAGCTAAAGAGCCAGATGTTTCCCTCAGGAGTTGGTAGAGACCAAAAACAGAACTTAAAGAGAGTGAATATTGGACTTACATTCATCAGATGGATACAAACACAATTCCAAATGAATGATATTGTTGCTCCGTAACAGATGGATGTGTAAATAAGCAACAAGTTAGCCATATCAACCTAAAATATGATGATATGTCAGTGTTGTGTTCACAACTTGTTTCCACTGCACCTAAGTGGCCAAAAAATCAGTTATTGGAGGTTTAACCAAGTAGTTTTAGTCACCTAAACTTGACCAAACGTTTACCACAGAGGTGGCAGATCAAAAAACGCTCATGAATTATTTTTTAAACAGTTATATGGATCGTTTTGGAAAGCCCTGATGGCTCCGTTCTGTTCGAGTGACCCAGTAAGCCATGACAGTGTGACATTCATTTTATCATTTACACGAGTGCTTAAACTAATTTTCCTGCAGAATCTGAAAAAAAATAATTTTGGCTTTCTTTAGTTGACTTCTCTTGACTGAACAAATGTGAGTAAAAATTTTGGTTAGTATACATTTGTGCGTCAAACATTAGGTGAAATTAGTCAGCTCTGTGAAGATAGAGGCTTTTGTAGCGCTTATTTCAATGATGTGTTGCTGCTGGTGTGAATTTCAGGTGAGAATGTATATCCATGTGTAGATTTGTAAACCAGTCTTGGCTATAATTCTGAGCAGACAAATAGGGCACTAGAATCAACATGATACAGTAAATGTGTGTGTGGATGTGTTTACAAGGATGTGTGTGATGCTCCTAATGTCTCTCTGTCTCTCTTAACGACTCCTCATTCTCGTTTGGAGCAGGATATGGATCACCGCTGCTCGCTG
The DNA here is from genome assembly GCF_020085105.1 of Siniperca chuatsi. Lineage (NCBI taxonomy): Eukaryota > Metazoa > Chordata > Actinopteri > Centrarchiformes > Sinipercidae > Siniperca > Siniperca chuatsi. The sequence goes on along the minus strand of NC_058059.1, from coordinate 22,132,155 downwards.
CTCCGCTGCCGCTGTTCACCGTCTGATAACTCTGTCCAATTAGATCACAGAAGCTGCTCACACTCACCCCCTTAGCTCGCTTCTGAGGGTGACAAATATGACAATTATCCAAAGTACCAGGCGCTGCTGTTCATTCCTTATTAGAGAATCAATCAGGACCAGGAGCGCAGGGCCCCAAGGTGCCAGCACTTCCTTAGCTCTGAGGAAGGAAGGCTGGAGGTTTTTCTGCATGTCTGCCTCAGGTTTTTAAACAAGCTGAAAGTGCTTGTTGCTACTGGGTAAACTGGAAAAAGTGAGAAGTTTGACCTGCTGGTTGCACTTGAGGAAAAGTCAGAAAATCACCATAGTCATTACGATTCATCTTCTGGGGAAAATTAATATCTGGACAAAATTTCATGGCAAGTCATCCGATAGTTGAGATATTTCAATCTGGACCAAAGTGGTGGTCTGACCGACCAACATTGCCATCCTTAAAGATGCTGTCAGCATGGTTAAAACAGTACATATTTCATCTTTAATGTGTAGAAAATTAGGGCTTCAAACATGTCCAGGAACATTTTCCTAGTTAAATGTGTGTAAATGAAACAAAAGGTAGCAATTTATAATAAAATACACAAATGCTGTGATTTAAATGCATGACACAGAGACTAATAACACTCTAGTTTGATTTTTCTTAATCACATGGATCAGACTGGGATTAACAAGCCAGCAATCAAAATAAATATTTTTATATTTTAGGCCATTATACAATACTTAAATGAAGCTTTATGTTGGCGTTATCTTTGACAAATTTGGCATAAGCTTAACTTCACCACTCCAAAACCCAGCAATTATAGTGTTGCGGACGCTACATCAGAGCCATGCAATGCCCACCATAACCTTCTGGCCAATCAGAAGAAAATAATTTCTGTGGCCATGTTAAAACAATTATTAGTATTCTAATGTACAAATTTACAGACCATGTACAGTTGTTAAAATGAGTGATCAACAGTGTGAAATACCATTGTTTTTTTTTTCCAGAGGCTGCTTAATGTCTGGGTTTCTGAAGACATACTGTGTAATGACTCCAACAGAAAGCTACAATAATAACCACTAAAACAAGCTGACAGCCAAGACTATAAGGGTAAAAGCCACAGAGCTCAGATGATAGCAAGTATTTCTGCAATATTTATAAGGAAGTAAGTGGCAGGAAGTTTATTTTTTCATTGAGACAGTGGCAACATGAGTAGGAAGTAGAAGTCACTGAGGAGAAGAGATTGGATGGCATGTGAAGTATTTCTTGAAGAGATAACATTTCCCCATTTGACATCAACAAACACAGAAATCACATACATTCTGACACCCTGCAAGACAGACTAAACATACAAAACAAAAGATAAAGCTTCAGCTGCAGCAGAGACCTTGACCAGTGTGCATTTCTCAGTGAGCTGTGAGTTGGATAAACAACTCCACGTGTGGTCCTTTACTTCACATCTGTAAATGGATTTGTGGAAGCTGCTCGTCATTCTGTTAACGAGGATTAGACATCCATCCATGCAGTTTTGCATGTTGTTTTTTATATTGTTATAATGCTGCTTTGTGTCCCTGCAAAAGACGTTCTGATAGTAAGACAGACTCCTTAGACTTTTTTTGAATGACATGTACATGCATCAAATTTGAACTTCTTGTCTCTTTTGGAAAGACAGGAAAGACACCCTAAGGGCAAGCCTCGGTACCTAAACTGCCAGCCTAATGTTTTTACAAGACACTGAATTTCAGCAATTTTGGTTTATCATAACACACCCTAAAATGAAAAAGTGTAAATCAGGAATAAATTTTGATAAAACAATCTCAACAAGTCCATTTAGTAGGAATTTCCTCCTAGATTCCTTTGCTGATGAAGTGAGGTGACGCGGTACACTGACCTGTTAGGCGATTATCTTCAGGGCCACACAGGTCCCTCTGGAATGTGGGGCAGAGGGATTGGGAGTACTTAAAACCTTTGACCCATCTCCCCTGCTCAGTAAAATGTCAGCCTTCTCGGTTTTTCAAATTTTAACCAACTGTTTGCATATCTCCTCCAGAACAACTTCCTAGACCTCCACCAGTGTGGGTTCAAGGCAGGTCATTCAACTGAGACGCCCCTCCTTGCGACACAGAGGCGCTCCACACTGCTAGAGCAAACTCTCTCTTCTCTGTCCTCATGCTCCTAGATCTGTCTGTTGCATTCCTCCACCAGATCCTGCCCTCCACCCTTGAATGATGAGGTGTCCCTCTATTTGCACCCTAATGACAGGTTGCTCCTACCAGGTGACATGGAAAGGATCTCCACACCGCCTGGTAACTTATCCCTGTACCCTGGGACGCTTGATGCTGTCATACACTCGCATGGCTTCTCTTGCCACTGCTATGCTGATGACAACCAGATATTCTTGTCACCCACTGGAGACTCTTCTTGCCAGAGCCCCTGGCTCCAACGGATCTCAGCCACACGGGCCCTGTGGTTGCTGATCTTGGTCAAGGCTCTTCTCTGTCTTGGCCTCACAGTGGAATAACTGCATTGAAGTTAGCATGAAAGCTGAGCTTACCTTTCTTAAGGATTTGGCAAATAAGTGCTGCACAGAGAATATATTTTCAGGGACTGCAGAGACCTTTTTGCTGAGAGTAATGACTGGCTAATCATTAGATTTCATTGGCAGGGCAATTTTTGGTTTTGCTTGAGCTCTGCCAGAAACTCCCCATTTCGGAAAGGCCAACAAGACTTTTTTGTGGGCTGCCGTTCTTTCTTTTGCACTCAATTTTAAATCAAACCATTACTTTTTAACTGCTGTTCAAATTTCCAGTGAAATAGCATTTACTTAATTTTTTACATGTGCCCAAGTCACATCCTTTCTTTTGTTTGATAGTTGTCTGTAAACGTTCCAAATAACACCGCTCGATTTTGCACTTCATTCATTAATTATTACCTCCACATCTTTGCCACTAAGTTTCTCTTCTTGGCCTTTTTTCCTTGCTCCAAGTTGTCAACAAGTATACCACCAGAGCCTTTTAAAGGAAAGTTGTTCACCATATATGGTAGATTTGTATAAATGAGCCTGGTCGCGCATGAGCCCAGCCATATAGAGTGTCTGGGATTTATCATTGTTGACAGCGCACAGTTCGGTCAGGTGAAGTTTGGAACTGAGCATTAATTAGTTTATTCTTGATGGCTTCTCATTGATCAACTGGACTAAGTTAATAGCAGAGGAGAGACAATACAGCAAGTAATGTTTACTGTGAAAGAAGATTACATCCAATTAAATGCAAAGCACTTTCACTTTTCCCATTCCTCTGCCATGCACTTCTATTTCTCACTTATAATTTAGTTTCCCAGTTTTTCTCTCCTCATCACTACTGTATTAGTAGCAATTACTGCTGAGTCATCACTGCCATTGTCATCATGATCATCACCTTAATTATAATCCTAATCATCAATATCCACACCTTATGTGATTTAAGCTCATCACCATGTGTGAGCTTTGTTATGTTGGTATAGTCATTAGAGGGAGTTATGAGGAGTCACTGTTCACTTACAGTCATTTATTCACTTTCATTCACTTACCTTTTCTGCTCAGTAGATAGCTTTTTGTTTCTGTAGTAATTAGTATGTCAGGTCATCTACCATCACTGCAGAATAGACTGCTGAGTGATTACGAGTTGTTGTTGGTGTTGGTGTGTCATTTTACCAGCTAACATATCATTAATGTTAAAGAGGAACTCCATTGTAAACGCCTTCTTTGGCTCTGGAGGGAGCGCTCCAAAGAACGATAAAACAAAATAACCTTGATGACATCACTATGACATTCAATTCAATTTTATTTAAATAGCGCCAATTCATAACAGAAGTTATCTCATTACACTTTTCCTATAGAGGAAGTCTAGACCGTACTCTTATATAATATTATTTACAGAGACCCAACAAATCCCACCATGAGCAAGCACTTGGCGACAATGGGGTGGGGGAGAGGGAAGCACAATGCAAATTCCACCTAGAATTTAAAAATAGTACTAATATAATGGTAGTGGTAATATTAATATTAATAAAGTAATAATAACAGGATAGTCATAGTAATAATAATGATAATAATAGTAACAGAGCCAATAACAACAACTGTAGTAGCAGTTGTTGAGCAGGAACACAGGGGCAGCAGGTGGCCCACAACCACAGATCCACAGATCTCTGCAGGTAGAAATACCTGCTGAAAGCGACAGAAGGAGAGAGAAGAGAGACGAGAAAGCACAAAATTATGGGAGAGCGAAGATGTTGAGTTACATCTCTGTCATACTTGAAATAATTGTGCAATATTCTGTGTTAATACTCCTGTGCAATATTTAGTTTTTAGTTTTTCCTATTTATTATTCATACCTCCATTACTGCTGTTGCACTACTACTTATTACTTATATTATTACATTGTATTATTATACTGTATTATCATCATCAACCAGTAAACCCACTTGGTACTTCACACTTATTTTATTTTATTCTTATACCCACTTGGTACTTAATTTATTTTCTGACCTGTTTCATAGTTTTTATAGTGTATTGTATTATATTTTTGCTAGTACTTTCTCCTGTGTGCACTGACGTAAAGGCAAGCTGCTGTAACAAAGAGTTTCCCTTCGGGGATCAATAAAGTATTTCTGATTTTGATTCTGATTCTGATAATAGGATAAAAATGCATACAGATGGAGAGGAAGAGGAGGAGAGAGGAAAGAGGTGCATCATGGGAAGTCTCCTGGCAGTCTAGGCCTATAGCAACGTAACTAAGGGATGGTTCAGGACTCACCCAAGCCAGCCCTAACTATAAGCTTTATCAAAGAGGAGTCTTAAGCCTACTCTTAAATGTGGACATGGTGTCTGCCTCCCGAACCCAAACTGGGATCTGATTCCATAAGAGAGGAGCTTGATAACTGAAAGCTGTGGCTCCCATTCTACTTTTGGACACTCTAGGAACCACAAGTAACCCTGCATTCTGGGAGTGCAGTGTTGTAGTGGGGTATTAAGGTATTATGAGCTCTTTAAGACATGATGGTGCCTGACCATTAAGAGTTTTGTAGGTGAGGAGAAGGATTTTTAATTCTATTCTGGATTTTACAGGGAGCCCGTGCAGAGAAGCTAATATCGGAGAAATATGATCTTGTTTCCTTGTTCTTGTCACTAAATGTGCCACAGCATTCTGGATCAGCTGGAGAGTCTTAAGGGACTTATTTGGGCAGCCTGATAATAAGCAATTACAATAGTCCAGCCGATAACTCTGAGGTTCCTTACGGTGGTGCTGGAGGCCAGGGCAATGCCATCTAGAGCAACTATATCTTTAGATAACGTGTCTCGGAGGTGTTTGGGGCCAAGTACAATGGAGTGGACTTTTTAAGAAGAGGTTTAATTACAGCTACTTTAAAGGATTGTGGTACAGAGCCTGTTAATAAAGATCATATCCACTAACGAAGTGCTAACTAAGGGTAAAACGTCTTTAAGCAGCCTAGTAAGAGACCTAAGAGACAGGTTGATGGCTTAGATGAATTAATCGTCGAAGTTAGTTGAAGAAGGTCGATAGGAGCAAAGCAGTCAAAATATATATCAGGTTTTACAGCTGTTTCTAAGGTTCCTGTGTTTGAAGATAAATCTGTACTGGTTGAGGGCAGGACGTGATGAATTTTTTCTCTAATAGTTAAAATTTAATCATTGAAGAAGCTCATGAAGTCGTTACTACTGAGGGCTATAGAAATACATGGCTCAATAGAGCTGCAATTCTTTGTCAGCCTGGCTACAGTGCTGAAAAGACACTTGGGGTTGTTTTTCCTCTATTAATGATGAGTAGTAGGCTGCTCTGGCATTACGGGGGGCTTTCCTATATGTTTTAGGACTATCTTACCAGACTAAACGAGATTCTTCCAGGTGTTTGGAAAACCATTCCCTTTCAAGTTTTCGCAATGTTTGCTTGAATTTGTAGGTTTGGGGGTTATACCATGGACCTAACCTTCTTTGTTTTATTATCTTCTTTTTTAGAGTGTTGTTCGCAGTGAGCCTGCAGCAGTATCAACAAGATGGTCAACTTGGGAGGGGCTGAAATTTGCACAGGAGTCCTTGTGTTATATTGAGACATAGCACCGAATTAAATGCAGATGGGTACGCTTCATTAAATTTAGCTACAGCACTGTCAGATAGACATCTAGAGTAGGAGTGTTTGCCTAATTGCATGCAGTCCAGTAATAGGAGTTCAAAAGTTATTAAATAATGGTCTGATAATGAAGGATTCTGTGGAAAGACTATTAAATGTTCGATTTCAATGCCATATACCAGAACAAGGTCAAGGATGTGGTTAAAACAGTGAGTGGGTTTTTGTACACTCTGACAAAAAACAATCAAATCTAATAATGAGATAAACACATTACTAAGGCTCATCATTTTCAACATTAACATGAATATTGAAATCACCTACAATAATTACTTTATCTGTTTTAAGGACTAAACTTGATAAAAACTCTGAGAATTCAGATACAAATTCAGAATAAGGACCAGGAGCATGGTACACTATAACAAATAGAATTGGCTGTTGTGTTTTCCAGGTTGGGTGTGAAAGACTGAGAACAAAGCTTTCGAATGAATTATAATTTAGTTTAGGGTTGATTAGGTGTTACTAATAACATTAACGATGGCTCTGTTCTATTCAAGTGTCCCATTAAGCCATGACAGTGTGACAGAGAGCCAGCATGCACAATAGCAGGACCCTGAAACTTGATACATGATACACCAGTTTATTAGGTACACCTAGCTAAAACTAATGCAGTCTAATATAACAGTTCTGCAATAAATCCTACCTTCCTGAAGGTTATAATGTTCAGTTTTCATTGAAATTGTTTTAGAGAAGTGTTGATACAATTTTGTGGTAATTTTGGAGGATGTAGTTTGTGATGCTGTTGAACTGTATTGTGTTATACTTAGATGCTTTTGTTACTCAGACACGACAGAGATCCTTTTTATCTCATATTGCATTGTAAAGACAGGCTACTAGCAGGTGACACTGTCTGTAGCGAGACCCTTCAAAATAGGTCTCCAACACTCAATTACAAACATGGGAGTTTGTATGAGGGCTTTATGACCCAGCTGTGTCACAAGTGCAGAGATGTTTTCTTCAGTTGGAATATGATGGAATTCATGTGAATCTAGAACATCAATGAGGGTGTCCTGATCAACAGATCCAAAGTTGTTTAGTGCCAGCTCAAGGATTTACCTCTCTGGTTTTGAAATATAGAACATGAAAGATTCTCTGATACTGCTGTAGGTGACACCATACAAGGCTTCCTCCAAGAATGGAAGTGGAAGGTGTATGGGAAAATATCCTACTGCAAGCCAGCCTTTGACAAGTATTCTTCCAATGGCTTGCCTCTGATGAGTTGTGAATTGTTGAATGAATTGTTCCTGAGGAAGGGGGCCTTAACACTCACAGTTCATTTGCTGTAAAACTCATTCCAGAATTCAAATAAGCAGTCTCGGAATACACCTGAGCCTGCTCCCTTTTCAAAAGATCCATTAGGAAGTTTCATTTTGATTGACACTTCTTTGTTCATAATTGCTGGATCACCGAATGCATTCATTAGGTCGGTGAGATAAAACTCTCTTCTTACTTCAACAACCACAGCAGGATTGCTATCCTCCACTGGAATCGTATCTTCAAGATTGCCAGATTCACTCTCAGGAAATGCTGCCCCTCTGAAAACCTCAATAAAGCTGTCCCCGATCTGGTTGCCACTCACATTTCAGCTTTTGTCTGAACCAGCATTTATCTGAATACTGTCAAGCGCATTTTCCTGTTTTGGGAAAAACAAGCTCTCTGCCATAGTTTTGATCTCTCCTACTTTTGTACGTCTCTCTATGCTAACATGCCTTGTCCCTCCTCCTTTTGCAGCTCGAACCTGCTTAAAACTCACCGACATCCTCGCTGTAGTTCATCCAGCCTAATTCAAGTCTCCTGGTTTTCTTCTTGGCTTCTTGGTTTCCCATGTGTTTCTTTGAAAGTTCTTCTCTGCTTTTTTCATTGTGGAAGGGTTTCAGAGTCTTGATCTTAAGTTCTCTAACAAGTGACGTTTTCTGTCCATCTTGTCTCCATCTGATGACTGATGTTTATGACAAAAGGCCACAACTGCTACTGTCACTGTAACAGTGTATGTACTTGGAAATATCACGATCTGACATAAGCAGAATCACAGCGGTATAAATCTGCAACAAGGAACCATTTAGAGGGGTTAGTATAGGATACTAAAATAATATATTTTGATAATAATTTGAATACTAGAGTAGCAAAAAAATATACTGAGTAAAATGTTGAAAAGGAGATATACAGACCAATAACAGTAAATAGTAATAAAGGATCAATTTATCATTTTTAGTCAGAAATATATTTGCTAGTCTTACTCTATTTTCTATCTCTGAAGTTATTCAAATGTTTTCATTGGTTTTAGAATACACAGATAGCCCCTGTGAATCTTTTTAAACAGATACAGTTGTTAGTCTATGCCTCTATTCATAACCATCTTTAGTAGTTAACTAACCCAGCCCCATCCGCCCCCATCACCCTGTGTGACTCCCCTGTCGACACTCTGAAGTCCTTCCGCTTCCTGGGCACCACCAGAGGTCCCCCTCCATTAAGGACATCCAGGGTAGTGGATACTGGCCTGGCACCATGAATTTCTGCACCCTGTTTGCCACTGGTGTGTTTCAGTCTTTCTGTGACATTAAGATGGCCGCACCAGGGTTGACACTTAGGGCATACGTCAAAATGTTGGATGAGAGAACAGTGCACTTCGGAAGAATGAGTTTTCAACTTTGCCAAGTTTATGAAGTTGTATGCATCCAGCGCATCAATGTTTATGGTGACTTACACATATACAAATAGTATTTTTCTCGCTTGCTGTGACATTTGAGGTGGACAACATACGCCAGGAGACATTTTTTAGCTGCCCTGCCTGCACTCCAGGCATGCTTGCAGTCTCAGTTGATGGAAACCGCAAGCTTTGTTGCTTTGTATCAAATGCAAGGCACATTATATTATGCATGAGATGTATGGGTTATGTTAACAGGTAGTCCTCATGTAAAAACATTTGTTTGAAAATAACTCTCACTGTATAGTTTCAGCATTTCAGAGAAAGGCAACTTTGAAGATGATTCATTGTAAAAGACGAGGAGGTTGCTGAGTTTGTTAACTACATCCACAAACAGACAAATCATGTCAGTATTTATATTTGAATGTAAATATACAGCATATACCCATGTTTGTAGCCATAAATCATTCATTTAGACAAGATAGTTAGTCAGTGTACGAGAATAGAAAATGTAACCAGTGCAGACAAAACCAAGTTATTTATATTTAATCTCATACTTGCTTGGTTTAGGCTTGCAGGGGCTAAATGTGGTGATAGCAAAATATTTACCTGAACGGTAGCAAGCAGCACACCTGTAAACTGTTGAAATTCTCAATTTTTTACTATGAATTTGTTTGAAAGGTTAGCATTTTATTACATACTAGAGAATATGAAAACACAACTGCTGTACAAGGCTCACAAGAAAGGCAGACAAGATCTCTCAACAACAAAATCACCTCCTGCCAACCCCCGAGGAGGATGCTATGGGTTCAATTTTTTTTTTTAAGAGAGATTTAACTGATAAATCTGTTTATCCTAGTTATGCAAACAACACAATCCAGTCCTGTAACTATGAGAAGCTGTTATTAGTCACAACCCTGAGAGGATTTGATCATTCATATGTCATCTATGTTATCTTTGAATATATAGGTCTCAGGAAAAGGATAATTTGGATCTTCAGCTTGGAGAGCAGCTAAGGAGTCATTCAGGAAGTCCACCAGCAAATTGGATGGGGCTTGAAATAGCTGTTTGTTGCCATGGAGGCCTCCTTGGTGCACTAAACATGTTTCAAAGGGAGATGTTTGCTTACCCTCTTTTTCTCTGAAGAAGTTAGCAGCAAGTGTTTGAGTAAAAAAAATTAAATTTTTAGCTTACTTAGCAGCATATATTGAGTTAGTTAGGTTTTCCCAAGGTTACAAGTTGTAAATATGAAAATTACATTGTATTCTCATTTGAATTGTCAATAATTTTTTTTACTGTGAACAAAAGTCAGTTAGTTAGGAAAGACTGTTTTAATGTGTTTGTGTTTTTGGTGAACCACATATTTTGTCCTTTCCCCCTTTACATTAATGGCAACCATTTTCCCAGACATATCATTGTTTTTGATCTTCCTTATGTTTAAGGCATCAACTTGTTTTATTTATTTCAGAACACCATGACCTGACAATGCTCTTAACAGCATCACCCATCGGATTCTTAAGCATTTGGAAGACACCAAAGCTTATGCACCCCTGCTTTTTGTTGATTTTAGTTCAGCTTTTAACACTCTTCAGCCTTATCCATTGATTCAGAAAAAGGTGCTTTTACACAAATGAGTGTGAGCATACACTCCGATAACTACATACTTAAATTCCCTGATGACACTGCTATACTTAGTTTATTGTACAGATACAATGATACATCATCCTACTACTCTGGGATGGAGAATTTTGTACTTTGGTGTGATGCTAACCACCTCATTTTGAATGTGAAGAAAACTTTAGAGATGGTGTTTGACCCTAGGGTAGTAGTTGACCACAGCCTGGTGATTATCCACAACACTCTCATTAATCAAGTATGCTCTTATAAGTATATTGGTGTCCATATTGCAAATGTGTTTACCTGGCAAGCCCATGTTGACAGCCTATGTTCCAGTCTACAGCAAAGGTTGTACTGTTTGAGAAGGCTCAGAGTGTATGGGGTTGACAAACTCAAGAGCTGCAACATCACTGATTTGACAAATAATGCTGAATTACTTTTTTCTTGGCTTTGAACATTTCCAAGGTTAAGAATGACCTGAAATGTGTTTCTCAGGAATCAACAAATCATGACCAAAAATGTTTGATGGCATCCTCAATTTCATCTTTCATCTTCTTCTTGTGACTTCATGGTTAATGTGATGGCTACAGCTAAAAAAATGTCAATTAATCTATTAGTCTATTGACAGAAAGTAATCAGCAACTATTTTGGTAATTGATTAATCATTTAATTTTGTAATTTTTCAAGCACATTAATTAGTTCCTGCTCTTCCATTGTGATTTGCAGCTTCTGTTTTACATCATTGTAAATATATTATCTTTAGGATTTAGACTGTTAGTCAAACAAAACAAGCAATTTAAAGACTTCTTCTTGGGCTCTGAGAAATTGTGATGGGCATTTTGTCAGAATTTCACAATATTTCATACATTGAATGAGTCATTGACAATATAATCGGCAGATTGATCGATGCTAAAAACATGGTTGGTTGCAGCCCTGGCAGTGGGCAGTTTCACTTGCAGTGAAAGCAAGAATGGTTGGATTGATCACAGTTTGCAATTGTTTCCTCTGACAGGCTAATGTAGTCTATGTGAGCAGGGATGTTTTCAGCTTTAGAACTCTATTCTAAAATTTGCTTTACCCTGATTTTTGCCCTGACTGCATGCACACAGTTAGACACATTCAGACACATAAACAGCTACGCAGAACATCCACAGTCTGATCTGCTGGCCACTGAGCAGTTGGGGTTAAGGGCCTTACCTATGTAGATCCCCACCTAAATTTCTCCTGCCTGTCTGGCGATTGAACCGCTAACCTTCTGGTCACAATCCCCTTCTCTAACTTTTAGGCCACTTACAAAACTCTTACACAAAGAAAAAGTTTTGTCTTTAAGTTAATGGTCATTAAAAATACAAATCAGAAGAGAAGTTGCAGTTCATTTCAAATTTGATAATGTATTTTGTTGTCATCATCATTTTATCTATTATGATGTAGAGTATGTTTTTATATGTACCTGTATATACCTGCGTTGTTAGTTTTGACTTAATGATGTACATGGAAACACTGACTGATAATTATACAATTTTGTATGGTAGGCCAATCCCTTGTTAAATCACAATTATGAATACTTGCTGACAGCTGGGCAGATTTCAAAATCCTGCATTTCTTTTTTATTTTTTACTGACAATGCCCAGCTGTTTGCCCTGTTTTTCAGGTTTTGTTTTGTTTTAAAGTCCTGCTTAACCTGCAGGCAGCACAGGCATGCACTGCAGGTCTTCCTAACTAAATGGTTCCTGGCAGGAAGGGCATGGCTTAGTTTTTGGCTTTGTCATTTCTGCAAATGAAAATGAAACATATAGGGATTAGTTCAGGTCTGTTTCTGTAAGGTGATTACAATATAATTTTCTAGGCAAAGAAATAACCAAATGTAGTATGTGATTTTGTGTGTGCTTAAAATTCCCATTGCCATTTGTGTAATAGAAAATATGGTATAATATGCATTACATGACATATTTTGATGGTTTATGCCTGTTATTTCCTGTTTTATTTTGAAAGACTCTCCTTCCCTCATGTGCAGTTTTGATGGTTTGCCCCACCCTGATTAGTTTCACCTGGGTCTTGTTATCTCCCCTCACTTGAGTGTATTTAGTCTGTGTGCTTCCCTTGTCTCTGTCAGTTCGTCATTTGTCTTTGTGGCACGCGTACCGGCCTTTGTTTCCCCAGTGTTTTAAACTTACTCTGTTTCTCTAGGACCTCGCTTTTGGAGGTTAGCCTTCCTGATTTTGACCACTGCCTGCCTGATATCCATGTAAGTCTTTTGTTTATCATTAAATCGTTGAACTGCACCTACTCTGCCTCTGTGCATTTTGGGTCATACTCCAGTTTTCCTGGTTCCCTGCTTGACAATCCTCCTGGCTTTGGGAGGTCCCCTGCAGCCATCAGCTTGGTTTCCGGCCTGCCAGCAACCAGCCTGCACCACTGCCTGCTAGCCTCCAACCTGCACCCCGGCCTGGAAGCGTGCCTCTCCGCTGCCCAGCTGCTCGTCCTCTCCACTGCCCAGCGCCCCAGAGACTCAGCTTTCCAGCACCACAGAGGCTCAGCTGCACAGCGTCACAGAGACTCAGCTAGCCAGTGCCACACAGATGTCTCCAGTCCTGTCTGACTGAAACCTGTTCCTGCACCGCAGCAATCACCAGTCCCTGAGCTGCAGGGCCTCCTGAACCCCCTTAGCTGCAGCGGCCTCCTGAACCCCCAGAGCTGCAGCACACTCCTGTTCCTGTGGTGATGCAGCTGAATCCAACACCTGAGCTGCTGCAAGCCGCTGTTCCTGAGCTGCAGAGGTCATCAGTTCCTGAACTGCAGCAGCCTCCCTGAAACTCCTGAGCTGCAGCCTCCTTGTTTCCTGGCATCACTGGCTCAGCTGGCCTCCAGTCCTGCTGCCCTGTCGCCGGCCTCCAGCTCAGATCTCTTGTCGTTAGACTCCAGTCCTGATCTCCAGGCACGTTGCCGGCCTCCCGAGGGGTTTTGCATTTGTTGCCAGCGGCCTCCAGTCCGACCTCCAGAGGGGTTTCGCCTTCGTCGCCGGCCTCCTGAGTTGCTCTGCACATCTGGTGATCCTCCGGACCTGCAATACCCTTTGACCCTGAATCCTGGACACCCTCCAGACCTGCTCTGCTCTTCTGTCCAGCCCTCGGGCCGTCCGCCTGAGGTTCTCTGCTCCACACCTGTCCAGCCCTCAGGCTTGGCCCCTAAAAATGACAAGCCTGTTTATTAGTTCTTCATCTGTAATAGGACTTCGAAATGTTATCCTTTATTTGGAGTACTTGTTCAAAACATCTCTAAGCCATAATAATGGCTTAGAGAAAATAATTTTAATTGAGCTAAGTCTTCTGACAATTGGACTTACGTTACTACACTCACATGTGATTTTGTCTACTTAGTGCAACAAATATTGAACACATCACATTTTTTAAAACTGTCAGTACACCGTTCACTCTCTTGCTCTGCCAATGCCACTGCTTCACCTAGTTTGAAAAAACGAATTCTACTCTTACTGCTGCAGCATTTTATCAGCACCTTTATCCCAGCATCCACCTATTGTGTTGTGATTCTGAGAAGGAAGACTGTCAGTGGCACTCTCAATTGTCCTATGCTTAGTTCATGATTGAAGGGAATTAAATGGTCAGGGCCTAGATACCAAATACTTTGTACATGCTCTTCAATCTAATAAATCTGTTTCACTGTAGCTGGCTGACTACACTCAAAACATCTATGAACTAACTATTGAGAATGCAAACATTGTTCTAATACAAATCTGGTGAATACCAATGGGGATGGACTGAGACAAACAAATAAGGCAGTAGGAAATCATCTGACACTGAATTAGTCGAGTATTGTATTGATTTTTGTCAAATCCCAGTAGTTACTGCCTCATTAAAACACAGATTTAGACTTTTTTAAAGTTATTGCTTGACTGTACATCTTAATATTATTAGTCCTTTTAAGGGGGAAGGGAAAATGAATTGTTTAGGTAGGAGATGCAACTGACTTTTGCAGTCAAACTTCCACTTAACAGCCCTGACCTTATCTCCTGGTAAAGCTACTTTGGGTTAAAACTACATCAAAGAACTAATTTAAACCGATGGCCATAACATTAACCTATCGTATTATTGAATTATCAAGGACATTTGAATGTTTTTGTGTTGAATATTTAAGAAAACCTTTGAATGGGAATTAAACTTCCGGACGGCGGGTCCTATACAATTCACCCCAAAATCCACTTACCTGTAGTGCTATTTATCCATCTAGATTATTTTGGTGTGAGTTGCCTAGTTTTGAAGACATCGAGATGCATTTTTTTAATATAAAGGGTACTATATGGCACTCGGCTTGTGGTGCTCAAAGTGCCAAAAAAATACATCTGAAACTCAACAGCATTGTCTGTTTCCAGAAATCATGACCCGGTTACTCAAGATAATCCACAGATTTGTTGTGATAGTTTCATGTAGGAGCTATTTTCTTTCTACAGATAGTTCCTACATGAAACTGCTCACAACAAGGTCTGTAATTTTGCAGCAGCATGCAGGAGATGGTAAAGAAGATCATCTTCCTTTCCATAATGAAGCATGCGACCAACTTCCAGACAAGTCATTAGCACCATCAGCTAAATTGATCATAAGCTGAAAGCAGAAAATAGAGTCCTGTGAGAGGAAAGGGCCTAATGGAGGGCTCAGCTGAAAGATTTCGTAACATCTTCAAGTGAAGCCAGAGGAGACGCAACACAGCCTCAGAGATCACTACAGGGGCAGGTACTGTGGTACATTAAAATTCAATTGTTTCTGCTGTTTTTTTAATACTGTGTGATTGTGGATATAACAGTATACAGGAGTATTACAGGTCTAGTCTGAGAATGAGAAAAAGCAACTGTTTCTTTACACCAATCCCATATATGTACTATTTACCCTTTCAACACCAATTTCAGCATTAGCTAACCAGCATGTGCTTGCAGTTGTGTATTTTTAACACTTCACAAACCTGTAGAAACAGGAAAAATGAGAGAGAGGCAGCAAAGAGCTTCTGTTCTGTGCAGCTGCGCTTGGCAGACTAAAAGTATCGCAAGAGTCTGTTTATAAAGATATTATGGCAGAAGTGAAGCGCCACACTGCCTCCTGTTGGTGAACACTGAAAACGCTATCAGTCCTAGCGCAAAATTATTAGTTTTGCTTGTGCCAGTATTTGACCCCTATGGCTCAGGCTATAATGGTTTTCTCACATAAAAAGCATCCCCTAGGTTAAAGGAACACTAAACAATATAAACTGTGACCATATGTTTTGTGTGTGTCACACAAGGACAGCCATTAAAGATTATTTTCACAATCGATTGATGTATCAATTGTTTAATGTTGTGATCATTTAGTCTGTCAACAGTAACAGTTGCTGAGGATGAGTTACCAGAGCCCAAAGTTGCATCGCATCATATGTTTATATTTGTCACATGGTATACACACCTAGGATCTGACATTTTGTGAAGCTGCAACTAGAAATAATGCCACGACGTACACCTCAAGACCCATTGTACTAATACCCAACTTGTTCACTTTTGCTCATGACAAAGGTAAAGAGGAGGAGAGGGACAAGAAAAAGAAGCCGCTGAAGAGGAAAAGGCTGCAGCAGAAGAAAGCCAAACATGACCAGACCTTTTGGTAAACAAGGTAAGGACATTTTTACTTGAAAGGCATCAACAAATGGATGTGAATGGTACATATTTTTAGCCATAATGTCAGCTGTACTCCAGGAATGGCATCTTGCTCTGTTGGTCTACCAGTCAGTGAATCCCACGTACTGGTCAGATTGCCAGTATATGTCAATTTGGTGTAGATATTCCTAGCTCTCAGAGAATGAATTCCAATGATTTTGGTGACCCTATGAACTGTTTCAATAACAAGCATAGTACAACTGATTTTTTTTCTTCTTCCTTTTTGTCTACAAGTTACCAAACCAGAGGAGGTGGTGCATCCTTCTCAAGCATTTTCAGCGGACGGAAGAGCATGAGGTGGACTCTACAGAAAGGTCCATAGGAAAACTGTATCCCTAACCGCTGCCATCACAGAGATGTACCTCGCTGGGCAGAAAGGGGTCATTCCAGACTACAAGGATGGGATGACTTTGATGGCCTATGCAAGACTTTGGAAGGACTTGGTGAAGAAAAATGCAAGCCTTTCCAAAAAAAATTAATAGCATGAAAACCATGGTTGATATTTTGCCTTTCAGTTAAAAAGAAAAATCCAGGCGGTGACATGAGGAAAAACAGTAAACATATCCCCTGCTCCCTCAGGTGGCTTGTTGTTCAGTTTGTGTCAGTGTTTTTACCATTAACAGTTAATTTGGTTTAATTCTGGTCTGATTTAAATGACCAAAAGAAAACAGCCTTACCAGAGGACAGCCATTTCTTTAATTGCTTGTTAGTGATGTTTCACTGTTTTGTTATTAGTGCAGTGAAACATCAGCATCATGTTCTGTTTAACACACATTAGGTCTGTTTGTTTTTCTTTGATTTTACTAACAGGTTTAAAAGCACTTAAAGGCTGTGTGTCAAAGTGCTGTTGCCATGATACGGTCCATTCATTTTCTCTCACCTCTTTGTGAATGTACAGATGTTATGACATAACGCATATGCTGTATGATTGTTTTTCTTCCCAGGCATGGGAACATTAGAATGTGAAATTAAGTTAGAACATAACAGCATTTCATTGACATTCTTGGAATCTATTTTGCCATTTTATAGGTAATAGCAGGCTTAATTAAAGTGAATTTCCCAGGTACTTACAAACTCTTCATTGGGTATGTGGAAACTATGATACTATTTCAAGGAAATACTACACACTTGAGATCCATGGTCTGCATGAAGAATGATACAGATGATGCCATTGTTGCAGTGTTGGAGAAGGCAAAGTTGGAGGTACATGAGATTCTGATGTCTGGCAGGTTCTTCAGTTATTCCCTCCTTCGCCAAATTACAGATGATGCTGATCCACTCAGCAGGATGATTGAGGAGCTGCAGCATCGCCACATGGTGGTGACTGATGTCCCACCACCACTGCCTAATGTGAATGTTACTGGAGGCCAGATCCAGAGCTTCACAAGCACACAGAACTGGAAAGGCCTTCTAATAATTGAAATTGAAGGGAAGGGCAAGGGTGTTATTACAACCAGAAGATTTTAGGCTGGTGAGGTGGTCTGCGACTGCCACGGGCAGGTCATCAAAGCCACAGAGGGCCAGAAAAGGAAGCACATGTGCCTAGATGCACATTTGGATTTTTGTGAGTGCCACCCTGACAAACAGACTGCAGGACGGTTGATCCAACACGCAAGAAAAAGAGCCAACCTGAGGCCCAGGCTTTACACTGCTGGATGGGGAGGAAAAGGATCGAATCGTTTTCTTCGCAAGCAGGAACATTAATGTTAATGAACAACTCTTGTTTGATTATGGGGTGTAGCGAAGGTCATTTAGAGGTGAGGGCTTGGACCAAAACAAAATTGTGGCCTCTTACAAACAGCTCTATTTTTAGTATGCTTGCACTGCACAGGTGATTCTAGCATGTGTGATCTTTTACGCAAGAATAGTGTTCACCTTTAAGTGTGTGTTCTTTTTTTTTTTTTTTAAGAATGCTGATTTGTATATTTGCAAGAAAAAAAACCAATAAAACAAAACAATGCTTTCTAAAAAACAAAAAGAAGAAAGGTGTGGGTTAACTACATGACATTTCCAGAAGTTGCCACATCTACCCTTCGGTTTTGGGAAACTATTGCACTCTTATCAGAAGGTAAGACTGTGGAAATTACAAATACATTTGGTTTATTATACTGAAAGTACTTGGCTATGTCGTGGAAACTGGCTGCTGCATTTATTTTGGGCAACAACAATGTTGACATGTTGAAGGTTAAAATATGAGACCATTTTTAGTATGTGACAAATTGGGCGTGCAGCATAATCTATAGCCATTCGAGTCAGTTTGTCATCTGTTAGTTTATATACCTTGTTTTTGAAGTAATCATTCATGTAATTTGCAATTTCTTTGGGTTTTGTGATAAATGTACCTCCACACTCAATAAATGTAGTTTGTAGAAGAGGTGTTTCTTCATTCCAAAAGAAACACCTCGCTACAGCATGTAACTTTTTCCCATCATTCTTTGTCCTGCTTAACTGTAGAGCATAATATTGTTTCTTTTTCTTTTGATTAAGTTTCGTGACATAATTCCTCAGTTACATAATTCGTCAGTTACCACTTTTTTGTGCTGTTTCCACTAGTGTCTTGTACCCTTCACAGCAGAGTTGAAGCTAGCTAGTTACCAGCTACGAGTAAGGCTAATGTCAATTAAAATAGCCTAAAACCAGAGGTCTCCCAAATACGTTTTGGAGCTGCGGAGCTGGAAGCTGAGGGTAGAGTAATCAGAGCGATCAGATTATTGATTGCAGCTCAGCTGCTAACTAGCTAAATTAGCTTTTCACCTGGACTGGACTGTGCTGTGAAGAGAAGACGCCATAAGCTAGTAACGTTACAAAACGCTAAAAAGGACTTTTTATTTTTATATTTCTGTGTTAGACACGTTCTCACCTACTGGAAATACTCTGTTTGGTTTAGGCGAGAGGTGCAGTAACAGCTTTTATTTTATGAGAAATCATGGGAAGTCCTCTCTCCCATTAGCGCTAGCTTCACAGCGGAGCGTTCAGGCCCAGTCACAACTATGCAGTTTAGCTCCAGCCATATGTGTGGTAAAATGTAGCGGCTCTGTGGATGAGAGGGGAGTTGACTGCTGGAAGTCAAAGATGTCATATTTAGGTTAATGTTCTGCTTGTTCAACAGTTGTTTGATAAATTGCTGATTAAATACATTTGGACAGGATTTGAATTGCTCTTTTTATTATCAAATCTTATCATTTGGTGCTCATGATTTACCTTTGGCACTTGCTAAAATTTTCTCTATGCAGGAAAAACCCTGCCAATAGATATAATGTGTTACCATGGTTTTACTGCAGGGTCAGTTTTGTATGTATATAGGCCTATTTAAATGTTGGCTTTTCCCCCACGTATCTCATATTCAAAGTTGTATAAGTTAAAGTCTATCAAGTGTATAATATTTTTCTCATTCCTTTTTAACTGTCATAGTCAGATTGGTTATAGGCCTTTAATCATTGTTTATTATGTCTAGACTTAACTGAAAACATGCTTTCTCATCAGCTGACACACTTGACTGGCATTCAAATGGACACATTATTTTCCTCTCAGGAATTCTCCCCCCTGGCGACCTGGAGAATCTTCTCCTTGCTCACGGGATGACCGATACCCGATCCCATCCAGAAACCTCCGAGATCTTCTTCCCAGCCAAAAACGAACGCTCTGTTTAATGAATAAATAATGGTTCGGCCCGGTATGCCAGATCACAGGCAAACATGTTTTGAGTTAGTTCTCGGCAGGAAGAGGCGACACAGATACTGCTGGGGGAAATACGATGAGAGCAGGAATAACATTTACGGGGGAGAGAACATCATAGCAGGTTTGGTTGAGCCCTCGCTCACATCAAGACAAAAAGGGAAGGGTGTGTTTTTGATGCGGAATCAAACTGAGAGGACCGGGATCTGTTCAAATGGACAATAACTGTGTAGGAAGTGGTCACTGGTGGAGAGATGGACTGATGACTTACAGATATTCACATTCACATGCACAGTAAAACTCAAGCATACAGAAAAACTTGAGCAACAAATCAGCACCTGAAAAGAATTCATCCCATTATATCTCATATGATGGTCATCATTGCTGTTAAGCGAAAGCCATGTATCTCCAGATTTGCTAAATGTTTAATTTTTAAATGCTCCTTTATGGGTTGACAAACCCAAACTGTTGTGCTTGTTAGGTTCATAAAACCCTTTGAAAATGTAATTGATTATTTTAAAAAATGAAATGTGCCCACATGTAAAACAAGTCTTGCTTATAAAAAAAGCTGCATGACATCTACAGATCTCCAAAATGACTGCTAGCAACAAAATAAAAAATGTTATCCGAAAGAGGTGACAGGTAATTTTAAGATATTTAAGTTTCTGAGTGATTTATTACTTGACAGACTAGCATACTTATTATTTACCTTGATATTTTCCTCTGTAGTTCTGCTGCATTCCTCAGAATCATCCTTACTGCTATTGATTTTGGTATTATCTGGCAGCTTTGTTCAGACAGAAAATGTATTTTCACTTTAATCTAGTGGTGGTAGACTACTTATTACTTTCAGATGTGACAGTTTTGGCCCCTACCCGGCCAATAATAATAGGAGATTATTCGTTTTTTTTTTTATCTGACAGTGTGACCTCCAGAAGTCTCCCTGGTCACACTGGTTTTTATGCTCTCTTTTCCGTGATCCAAAGACTCAGCCTGTCTCTCCAATTCATATTTTATTGCAGAAAGAGCCATTAGATCTCTTTCAGAATTTCTGACCTCACATGTGTGTGACGACCTCGACATCACAACACCAGCATTGACTATAGACCTACAAGTGAAACTGTCAAGGTAAACTAAGAATTACACTAGTCCGTCAGTAAGAAACACCTCTCCAACTGTGAGAGCTGAGACTAAATACATCTTTTCCAAATAATCCGTTATGTGTAGGATTTTCAGCAACCCCGGTGGTAGTATCAACAAGACAGAGTCTACAGCCATACTGGCAGCTCTGTGCTGTGCTTTGAGCGAAATGTCAACGTCAGCACACTAACATGCTCATAATGACAATGCTAACATGCTGATGTTTAGCAGGTATAATGTTTATATTGTTTACCATCTTAGTTTAGTGTGTTAGCATGCTAATATTTTCTACTACTAACATGAAGTACAGCTGAAGCTAATGGAAATGCATTGATGATAGCGCTAGATGAAAAGTCAGGGAAGCACCACACTTATTACAAATCATCGGCACAGCGGAAAAATGAATGTCTGTACCAAATTTCATGGCAATCCATCCAATAGTTGTTGAAACATTTCACTTAAAACCACAAATGTGAACCAAATTTTGAGCCCAGTAGATATTTCACGGGATAATTGAAAACTTTGACCTGCTGGTGGCGCTAGAGAAAAGGTCAGGGGATTACCAAAGCCATTAGTAAAAGTCTGTCAATAGTGAGCGAGAAAGTTTTAGTTAAGGTAGGAGTTAAAAGTTGTTTGTGTAAGACTGTAGATTTTAAAACTCTCTTTTTAAAATGCGGTTACTGTCACAGTTCAGCAGTACGAAGCACAACTTTTAGGGAGACAAGGTCAAATATTTAGTCATGGATGAATATGAAAAACTTGCTTGTTGGGATTTGTTTAGATCTTCACATATTGGATATATGTATGTGTTTTGGAACAGAAGTCTTAAGGCACTCAGATGAAATATTTTGTTTGGTCGAGTAGGTTCATGCATGAGCAGAAGCCCCTGGGGCCCTCTCACTCAAGTGGCCCCGCTCGTCATGTCACGACCCAGCTGTGACCCTCATCACTTCTCACTTCCGGCTCCTCATTTTCCCACCGACATAACGCAGTCCTGATAGCCTCAGAGGCCATTTTGATGTGACCGCTGCCACCTTATTTAATCTAAACTCAACGGAAAGCCATAGGTCAAAGTCGTTTCAAAGATGTTTTCCTACTTGTCCTTTTCAAAATAAACTCTTCCCTGCTGTTTTAGTGATGCAATGAAGAGAATAAAAAAGCAAGGATTGTTCTCAGATAAAAATGAAGTGTTAAAGCTTAGACGTTGTTTAAACTGCAGGTGAAGTGTGTTTATAGGTCAGTTCAGAGGTTCCTTTTGGAGTGACAACCTTGTCAAATAAACACCACGCTAAGTGTTAGCGCTTGTTCCCTCATTTCCCCACAAAAGTCAAACATGCCACGGTCATATTTTATGCTACTAACGTGCACCTCTCTGGAGAGTTCGTCGTACATGTTTCACTGGATTTTGATGACTGCTCATGAAACATATTTCCTGGGGAAAAAAGCTGAATAAGAGCCCTTGTTTTAATGAACCGGGTATATAATTTAAATGCCTGAGAAATTTAAACTTCAACCATAAAGCAAAAGGAGAGAAAAGCTCAAGAGATGCACATAACCTCTCCCCAGATAAACATTTAAGGCCATCATACAGCTGTGAGTAATGTGCTGCCTCCACAGGATTAATCACACCGACTGTAAGGACTTTTTTCTCCCACTCCAATTATGTATTGCCCTTTCGCATTATTCATAACAGTGGTGTCATGTCAAAATAAATAAATTAAAGTGTAGACCTTGTAGATGTTATCATACATGTTCTTATTCTGTACCTGCATAATATCATGGGTTGACTTAGCATAGTTTTTAGCATGGCACTATGGATGGCAGTGTGTCTGTCGGTCCACCACGTTGGTCCTGGATTATCTCGACAACTATTGGATGGATTGCCATGAAATTTGGTACAGATATCTAGTTCCCACAGGATCAATCCTATGACTTAATGTTCATCAAACTCAAATCAAATTCAACTTTGGTGACCTCCTGAATTTCACCAAGTCAACATTTCAGTTTGTCCAGTACTTTTAGTTTATGACCAAATGCCTATAAAACTACTGACATTCCCATCATCCTCAACTAGAGCATTCTAACACATTTAACTAAGATGTTGAACATGGTAAAAAAAAACACACCTTCTAAATATCAGCATGTTAGCATTGTCACTGTGAGCATGTTAGCATGCTGATGCTAGCATATAGCTCAAATCACCAATGTGTCCAAATACAGCCTCAAAGAGCTGCTAGCGTAGCTATAGACTCTTAGTCTTGTTGCTGTGTTAGCTGGCCATGTCTGTCTGTCCAACACAGCACCGGATATCTTGACAACAGCCAGGTTTTCAGATATTCAGGTTCCCAGAGGATGAGTCGTAATCATTTTGGTGACTCCCATGACATGTCCTCTAGCACCAAAATCAGGACAACTTTTACTCTTGACCAGCACATTGGCCAAAGACATGGATTCTACTGGCTGGATTTCCATGAAATTTGCTGTGGATATTTATGAACCCCAGAGGATGAATCCTAATCATTTTGTAAACCACTTGGCCACACCCCTTTCTTATGTGTAATGTGCCTTGACCATTACTGCCACATCAAGGTATCTTGAAAACTACTGGATGGATTTCCAATAAATTTTCTGTGGATATTAATGTCCCCCGGTGGACAATTACTAATGGCTTTGGTGACCTAAACTTTGCGCGAACACCTCAGGTCGGAAATATCTTAAAAGAAAAATTAAGATATTAAGGAAAATTTTTACTGACATTTATTGAGCACACCCAGAGGATGAACCATTTGATACTTAATGTCACTATGACCTTTCCTCTTGTGCCAGCATTAGGACAAAATTTCCCTTTAACCAATACTAGGTACAAGGTATCTAAAAAAAATGATTTCAATAAAACTCTCAGGCCAAACTTTCAAATTCTACACATGAAAAATAAATATTTAATGGGCAGACTTCCATAAATTACATTGATCACAATCATGCTCCCTCAGAGTATGAACCCTTTTGATTTTAATGACCCCATGACTTTTCCTCTAGCGTCACTTCTTCTTATTTATTCTTGTTTTCTTTCTGTGTCACTATGCCCAGTGGGAAAATACATAAAGATAGTTAACAGAGATCAATTGTTTATCAATTAATAAATAACCAATACAGTTTTGGACACAACACTGGATGAAATGGTCCTGCAGGATGGTTGTTTGTGCAGTTTTAAGCTCAGCATGGTCAGGCAAACCACAATTAAGAAAAAGGTCGATATAGCTTGTTTTTAAACATGCAAGTTATCCAAAGTGCTGTAATCAAGTGGCGATGACCGATCGTGTGATTGCTGGTGTTGTTGTTGTTGGCGGCACCGTTGACTCTCGTTCTCCACTTCTTCCAGACCTGGATCTATATTTAGAGAACAGGACTGTGGTAATGGGATGATAAATGGACTCAGCGAGGCCTAATTTCATGGGGCAGGAAATCACTGGAGAAAAGCTAAATTGTAGAGGCTGTAATTATCCTCAGGGAGAGATCAGTCACAAACTACAATACAGGAAATGGATGTATCATGATTCATGGTAAAGTAACATGTTGTACATTCAATCTTGCACAGTGATACCACCTTCATGTGCTTGTGCCCCCCTTGTGTGCTTTCTCAGTGGATATTTTCTTCTTCTTCTTCTTTTTTTTTAAGTGATATACTATTCAAATGACCTCATCTCATTCCACTTTTCAGGAGACACTGAGCTACACACTGTTGGTCACTCACCACTGTTTCCCCTGCAGCTGCAGCCTCACTGCCTGACGTACATGCATATATAATGTTATATGTAAACAGTGTTTGTAGAGTGATATATTGTCTTGCCCGATACATGTTGCTCTTTTGCACCGTGTGAGCTTGTGCTTCAGCCTGCACAGTAAAATATTGTCAGTATGTTTTGGCATCCATGTTCAGAGGAATCTGGACATAAAAACCTGGTAGGGGAGAGCGGGGTCGGTTGACTACAGGTTTACAAGGTCGTAGAGCTTTTACAGCTGTACCAGGGAGTGCTGTGACATGAGCTTTCTATCAAATACTGTATGTAGCCACTACAGAGCCTGGTTAGGTGGAGCTGAGTTGAATGAACTGAATGATATCTGCAGTATCAAATGTATTTTCTAATTGTCAACAAATCCCATAAAAAAAACCCCAAAACTAGCCACATTATTGCAGTGTCACAATTTGAGTCATTCCCACATACACCATCCTGCTGCTGTGCATACTCACTAGAGGATCAAATGTGTATTAATCCACCACTGAAAGTAGTCCCCTACAAATAGCACAATTTACTCAAAACATATTGAGAGATGGACTAACACAGTGTTAGTTTTGGTCTTTTCATGGGATTTGTTTACAAAAATATAGAATAACAGCAACCTTATCTTTTAACAGCCAAACCCTGAAGAATGTTCATGTATCTCACATCAAAATATAACAGTATTAAATCAAAACGTTCCATGGCAAGAGTGTTGAGGCACCAAGGACAGAAAAGTGATAACACTGTTAATCACCCTCAATTTTGAGAGAACGAATTAAGGAATTTGAGGGCACAAATCATTAATTTGAATTATATCAACTCAAATGACTAAATTGAGGGCACTGAAGTAAGTATATTTAGCACACTGGTGATGTGAAGAAGTAATGACTTACTATTCTAAAAAGAGATTTGTCCAATCTTTTCTACATGATACTTAGGTTTGTAAGCTACTGTTCTGAGCGTTCGCATGTGGTCACTTTAAGAAGTTTTAAATTGTTAACTACAATACTTTTAACATTTAGCAATGTCATAATAGTGAGTGTGGTGTTATGGCTTTTATTAAATATTTGATACAAAAAAGTATCTTAATTATTGTTTATATTTTTAAATGGACATAGTACTTCACTCTTTTATGATTCGAGATTAAATTACACGAGTATCATGTAGCATATATGGGAGTTCCAACAACACCAGTCTGACAGTGAGTCCAGGTCCAATTTGGATTTTGTTTTGTTTTTTATTCTAGGAAACAGTATTTTTATTTTGGGGAAATTTTACCCCACGTTTTAATATCTGATCAATGTATGATGCCTCAGTGAGGATGTGTTTGTGTTTCTCTCATCCAGCAGAGGGAGCCCTTCTTTTCCAGTTTGATGATATCAAGTTTCTTCTCTTGGTTTAAATATAAGTGCTAATCTTATCTTTTTGCAGTTTTTGTCAGTTGTGTGTAACAGCTATGGTAAAGTTTTAACTCTGTGTGTGTGTGTGTGTGTGTGTGTGTGTGTGTGTGTGTGTGTGTGTGTGCGTGTGTGTGTATACTATGTAATCCAAGCTGGCCCGGTCAGAGAGGTGTTTGGCCTTCTGATACTCTGTAAATATGAAAATAAAGCTTCACGCAGGAAAGCCCTAATTAGTGTGTCACTCCAAACTTACCGTTCAACCCCCACACCCCTACCCACTTCATCTACCCCCTTCAACTCCCCACCCTCGCCTCCCACCTTCCCCTTCCTCACCCGCAGTATTTTCTCCCCCCATCAGTCGGTCAAGAGTGTCAGATTTAATCTGGTGCAGGGGCCGGCCGAGCCCTGGGGTGCAGGGAGAAACCCATCATTTTGAGTTTGTTTGTGTGTGTGTGTGATGGATAGAACAGATAGAGGAAAGGATTGGGCCACGGAGAAGGAAACAGACTGACAAATTCAATAAAACACCTCTGAAGAGTGCCCGCCGCGCCTTCTGCTTCACTTCGCCTCTCAGAATAAATATGAGTTTGTCTAAATCCACCGCGCAGCGCATTACCGTTGTGTATAATTGTCTCATTTTTTTCCGGACCGTTGCTCTGTTCCATTGTTTCACAGAGTGAATCCAATTACAGGTGTCCACATCACTCACGGTGGTGGATGGAGCAGATGTTGCAGGATCTGGACGATTGATTGGTTGTTTGCGGGGCGATCGCATCGATTATCTGTGAAAACATTCTGACCGACAGTTTCTATCACTCACTCCCAAATGAGGCTCCAAAAAGCCCAACGTAAACTGTGGGGGGAAATGAGACTTTATCTATGATGTTAAAAGTGGACCCCAGATATTTGTCTTCAGGATCCTTGTGGGATTTGCAAAACAACATATTTTTGGAAACCAACACAGATCAACCAATGTGAAAACAACCATTTTACCAGATGTAAATATAATGGGTGTCTTCAATTTTTTGAAACTAGGTCCTTGAAATTATTTCCCAATATCTTAACTTCTTGACAACCTGGCATCACAATTGTGGAGGCTACATCTACAGAGTCAAAGAAACACAAATGTGCCAGGCAGAACATACAGATGTCAGAGTTTATGTCAGAATTCTGAATTTTAAAGAGATTTAAAGGAAATGCTGATCAACTGGCCCCGCCAATAAAAATATTTGGGTAGTGGTATCCAAATTGGTCCCGTATACCAACAAACGCAATTGGTTGTGTTTGTGGATGGGAAGCCGGTGAGGGATCATGTCGTTCCTTGATGCTGCATTAGCAACTGGGTGCTTTCCATTCAGATAATTCCTCTCATTCTTGCTGTCCTCCAGCCTGTGACCCAGAAATCAGCCACCAACATCGAGGGCGTTCCAAACCCTTAAATTTCTCTCCAGAGAGATGAGGTTTACGGAGAGAAAAGGGTTCTAGAGGAACTCTGAGCATGGAACCACAGGTGTATCATGTGTTTTTACCTGACAGCAACACCCCTACAGAATTAATTTAGCAAGATTTACATTAGGCAAACTACCCGTGGATCATGGCAAAGGCTGTGCATTAAAGAGCAGCGGACCTTGAGGCGATCCACCTAGCCAGATCAACCGGACCAGGCACGATGGCGGGTTCTGTGATCGCCCCAGGAAGAGAGGAAAGAGAGTCGGGATAGGAGCCATGCTGGCCCAACTTGGACTAAAAGCTGCTCCTGACTAATGTCCAGTCTGGATGAAATGGGACTCAGGCTGGCCAAGCAGCAGGAAATCTGAGACTGTTGTGTCCTCATCTTTACAGAGACCTGCTCCATCAACATCATGGATCAAGCACTCGCCGGGAGGACCGTGTTCTGAGCTGACAGAGCGCAAGATGAGGGGAGGCGGACTCTGTTTTTACACCGATGATGTTTGGTGCTTGCAGGCAAAGTGGACGGGCACTGTTTCCCCATTGTTTCCAAAATATCTTTTTATGTGAAGATGGAAACCATATTATCATCACTATCTTTATCTGCTGTTTACATTCCAACAGATACAAATTAAAAAAATGCACTACAGAATTATTCCCTGGGTGTAATACGTGTATGTATATGTATATAAATAACTGTATATATTGTTTTATTTATTTTATATGTTGCCCTAATTCTAATATAAATGTAATTATCTTTTATGTTCTAGGTGTGTAGCATGAAGGAACTACAAACTCATTTTATTTATACTCATTGTACAACCTTGCCTTGTAAAATGATAAATAAATTACCTTGTACCTTAGATCTGTATAATGCTGTCATGAACATTGCCAGTTGTAGGCACTGAATTACCTATTTCTTCATTAGCCAAAAAGCTTTCCTTTACGTCTTCTCTTAATTTCATTCCAACTGCATCTTGTCTTATTATGGAAAAATAATTTAGCCTATCCAACTATTTGTCCTATACAACTGTACAGATGCAGTTATTATTAGTCCTATAATATCAGCCAAAAGACAGATTTACTGTACATGTAGCCTTCCACAAACTAAGACTACATTTTATTTTATTTTGGGCATTTATGATTTTATTGCTCCCTCATGTGCATTCCCTCATGTCCATTCTGCTCTTGTACACAGATTTTAATTGTCTATTGCTGTTATTTCTATCAGTCACCTTCTGTGACACCCTGATGCCGGAATAGATCTGTAATTGATATTGTAGCAGCAGTCACCGGTTGTCAGTAATCTTTTTATTTATTTATTTTCATTGTAACTTAATTGTAAGTAATCGCTGTCTCCTCAAAATGACACAGGAAGTGAGCGAGGATGCCTCATTTGGTGAATGCAATTCATCCATCCTCGCTTCTCTTCACGCATCTCTCTCGTATCCCCATTGTAAGGAGCTAAGACGTGAGGGAAAAACCGCAGTGAGGGAAGCGAGGAAGCCACATTAGCCCAGTGGATGGAGGAATATTTCCGTCACTGCCCCCAGTAGAGTTACAAGTTACAGGAATTGCAGGACATTACAAATTGAGGAGAAAATGGGGGAAGCTCAGCTATTGGAAAATCCACAATTATCAGACTGTGAAGGTTTTTAAATCACTAAAGTTTGAACTAAAGCCTAAAGTTGGACACGGTGAACCTGATCCTTCGTGGAAAACAGCGGGAAGAAAAACACATTGTTCACAGCATCTTTGTCCACGAAAAGAAGAAAGACATGGATTTTGTGAACTAAGCAAAAACGTAACAGTGTGAGTCTGTTTCTTGGCTTTTTAGGGGTCAAAGTTAAGTGGTGGGGTTAGAGGTGCAGAGAACTGATGCCCTGCCCTGAGTGTTAGGGGACGAGGGCAGGACTCTCTCTAATTAATGGAAACAAGCTTTCAAAGACTCAGGATGAGTGTATAGACCACAAACACATTACATCCACTGAGATAAAGATAAAACTGACACTAATGATTCCTCCCCCTAACTTCATGTGGAGTTAATGTCATGGTTTTCAAGTGTTTATGTTTGCAAATTAATCAGCTGCTCCCACATACTTGTCATAACATGACTGGCCAGATGGAAATAAATAAATTGCAAGTAACAGCACAATAAAACACAACAATATCAAAAGGGGTGTTGTGCTGATAAGATTCAAAATCATGTGCTCATGAAGTCATTACTAAAACGTTTTAGTTTGTCACCAATAGTATAATCTTTCATTTTGTCTTGCATTAATCTTATTTTTTCTTTTAACAACGGATTACGGAACAACGGAATTATTGTGTGTAATGTAAAAGGTGTCGCTTGTACTGACGAACCTACAGAGAATTATCAACCGACTCTGCAGTTCCCCTCAGCTCTTCGGCGCATTTGAGCCTATTTCAGCTCATTGTTTTGGTTTTACGGCCAGCAACTTTGCTGTTTTGATTCACTCTCAGCGCTCTCATCAGCCTCATTTTTAGAAGCAGCAGCAAGCTGTTTTCAGTGAAAAAGCTTTGATAAACCGACTGTACACTACCTGCCCAGTAGACAGACACAGTAGTGGAGCATTTGGCAGCTAAAGAGACAGATATTTACCTCAAGAGTTTGTGGACAGCAAACCAGAGCTAAAAGAAGAGTGAATATTGGACTTACATTCATCAGGTGGACACAAACAGGACTTCAAATACATGCAAATTTTGCTCTGTGTCTGCTCGATGTGGTTGCAATGTCAGCCTCATAAGGTGACAATAAATCAATGTTGTGTTTACAGCTTGTTGTGTTGCCCCAAAGTGGCCATTTTTTTCTTTTTTGAATTAAGGGTGTATTGACTATAATAATAACTTAATTTTCTGTTGCCTAGTATTACATTGGATAAAAAACTTATTGCCATTGAGAGAAGAGAAAGCTTTGTGGATGTAAACATATTAAAATAATAGATTTACACTGTCTGGACACTCCAAAAGCTTCAATTTGTTTCTCTTTCATATTTTCACTCAGATGTTTCGTTTTCTCCTCTACCTGTGAATGCTGCTCAATGTGCATGAACTACCTTGAACTGTTGATAATCAATGTTCACCCATAAAAACCTGGTTGAGCCGCTCCCCAGGGCGAGGCGTGGTGGTGTCTTATTTATAAAATTCAATATGCGTGCAGAGAGAGTGGACTGCGGTCCTCGGGGGTATCAGTAATCGTCTGGAATAACTTCCAATTAATGAGCCAGATGGTATTTTCACAGTAACACCTGGGATGTCCAGGCACTCAGCAGGCAGGAATTAATTCCACTTAGAGTAATATTTCAAAAAGTGTTATCCCCTACATCCCTGTCTCTCTTTTTTTTCCCACTGCTGGCTGCTTAAAGCTGTAATAAATACCCTTTGAACCTTTCTAATAGAGCAAGTCTGATTCGCCTGCACAGGCCTCCTCTCTTGTTTCTGAGGGTGTTTTTAGTCCTTGGTAATCCTGCTGAAAGACATAACTGTCTGGGATGACTTCCAGGGAAGCACAAGGGCAAAAACTGGAAAATGGCAAATTCCATGTGTTGGTCTGTTTATAACTTAATATGCCACTCAGGCTCCTGCAGCGTGGAATAAGGGCTCTGGCCCAGTGCACGCGGGCTAAATCGTGTTAGTTAGGCAAACACTGCAACATGATGGGATTAACCAGGAATGTGAGCAAAGGCACAGCAGCCAGCAGAGACTGGGCTCAACTCAATGTATTTTGTCTTGTAATTATGACTAAGACCAGTCAATTTGTTGACCACATTGGCCATATCGATAAATTCACGTTACCAGTGGCACTCTATGGGATACATTTTGGGTAAAAGGTTGTGTGCCACTGATTTCTCTGTGTTGTTAATTTAATCAGTGCTTTACAGTTTAATTGAGTTAATTTTGATTATTTTAGAATATTTGGTGGCCTTAAGGTGCAAAGCAAAGCATTTCACAAAAAAAGATAAAACATAACAAATCGGAGACGCATTTTGAAAGACTGGATAAACAACATTTTGCAAAACCAAAAGAAAGAAAGAAAGCATTTTACTGAACATCTTTGTAAAATAAAAACTTTGCACAAACCAACAAAACAAACAAAACCACGTAAAATAAAAACATTTTAAATTACACATAACAAAAATGTCATCACGAAGACAAATATTTTTTTTAATTCAGAAAACACATTTCCAAAAACAGAAACCACAAAAACAAAAAACAACAAAAACATATATAAATATAAGTTAAAAATGCCCAACAGGTGACAGAAAACAAAACAAAACCCCCAAAAAACTCATTTGTGGGCACAAATTACTAATTTAAAGTATCTGACGATAATTTGCGCACTCACATACGTTATTAATTTCAGGGCACAAAATGCTAAAACATGAGCATGAATTAAAAAAAAAAATTGCTTCTGACACCTACTGGGCTCCATACAAAACACACACGCAAAAAATGAAACAAAAAACCTTTTACAAATCAAAGTCACAAAGCTGTGGAAACAGGAAATCGTGTTAAATTACATGTTTGCAAAGTCAGTGCAACAAACAAAATACCAACAAATAATCGTTCAGCCCTCACACTGAATGTAGCTATGGCTACAGTATGTTCCTTGCTCAAAGAATACTTCAGTATGGGTGGTATGAATGTCAAAAACATTACAGATCAGACAAATAAGAAGAGAAAATTACCAAGTGGAGCTCCAAACCACAGTGCTGAGGTTCATGCTTCACCCTGGGCTTCAAGCCTGCACAGCGCTGATCCCTGATCAGAGAAATTAAATGAAAGGGAGAACTTTCAGTAACATTTGTACAGTTTTATGTATACAAGAATCATCATGTTATGGCCACAGAGATAAAAATGTGGTTAGTTGAGTAATATTCTCAATTGATTTAACCCCAATAACACAATGGTTATAGTTTTAAGATAACTATAGAACTGCATCAGCTTTCTATTAGATTCCCTGTTACATATTTAGAGAACTGGTTCCCAACCTCATTGGTTTGAGAACTTTCATTGGCAAGTAATGCCTATTCCTGACCCCTCGTCACTGATTAGCTGTGAGCAGTTCAACCAAAGAGTGGTGTTCTCTTCTCAGATGATTTCATTTTAAAACTCTTGGAAAAGAAAAACTCTCCAGCTTTTCACAAGAAAAAAGCAAAGAAAAAATACATTTTGTTTAAAAAATGTTTTTTACTTTTTATTTTTTAGACCCACTTTTCATCTTGTGACCCTTTGGGGGGGGCCCTACCCCAAAGAAAATAGCAAGTGAAGCAGTAATGATGACCTGTCTGATCAACATTCAAACTGCACTTTACTAACTGCATCATCATCATCTGTGCAAATTAGAATTATTTCTCCCAGGGCATCGAGAAATGGAATCGATTACTTATCCATAGATGTCAACTGCATAATACAGTCATCATTCCAGAAGTATAATCATTAAATTTCAAGAGTAGAATTATTCCAAATATCACCAAAGCATTTTCCCCTGTTATGAATTTGAAATGCTTCATTACAGATAGAGATTCCAAATAATGAAACTTGGCATGTTTTGTCTGTGCCGCTTTGAAGCGACATTGAGTTTATTGTCAAGTGCACAATGGGCATGCTGTGATGAGCCGCCTTTGATGATCATAAATGAAATCAGAGCTCATTATGATGAGTTTGTTGATCATCAGCCGACCCTTTTTCATTCTCCTGCTCATAATGATCAAAGTTGGCTCTCTGAGAAGTTCTCGTTCTTGCGGTTTGCCGTCGTCTTGTTTCCAGGGGCAGAGCTGCAGCCCGGGGGCTCGGCCCTACATATGGAAGACATATGCACCCGGTTATTTGCTCATGTAGAGACAGACTGCCTCGCTGCCTGTACTCTGTGATGTAATTAGTAGCTTCTCTTGTCAAGAATGAGGTTACTGTTTATCTTTGTCGAAGCCCGTCCATTAAATCATTATTAGCTGGCTAAATGCTGCAGGAGGGGTTCGCTGCCTGCGTGGCCGGTTCACTGAATTATGACCAAATATTGGCTGTGTCTGACTGTCCTATAATTGATGGCTCTGGTTAAGCTTGGGCTGATCCGTAAAAAGCAGTTTCTGCACTGTGGGTAATGCAGGCCTGGAAACTGAGGAAATATGAGATAGAGGAGGCAGTGAGTCACAGGAGGACACAGAAAGTCCCCACATGAAAGCCAGAACAGATATTACATAGATCTATGTAATGCAATGTTGCTCATGTCAACCCTGAACTATACCAAGTATTATTTTTCAGGAGATTAATAAGATAAAAGACTAAGAAGCAGTTTTCACAAGGCCTTTTTTAATGGTTGTGCAGCATTCAACAGAAAAATATTAACCCTGAACCCTTCATTTTTTTTACAGGCATATGACATAGTCACTAACTGCCTAAGCATCCCGTGGAGGCATGCCTGATTTTCAGATTTAAGTTTAGTTCTTAAGTAGAAGTTCTTAAGATTTTCATGAAATAAATTCCCATTTATGATACTATTTATACTCTATTTACATTTTCTTCAGCAATTGCCATTCATTGTACTTAAATTATGTAACTACCCCTCAAATAATATTTTTATTTGTTTGTGGCGGAGTCCGCCATTCCCCACTGGATTGCCTCGAATTACCTACCTACAAGGATTTCACAGGAAACCA
The DNA here is from genome assembly GCF_020085105.1 of Siniperca chuatsi. Classification (NCBI taxonomy): domain Eukaryota; kingdom Metazoa; phylum Chordata; class Actinopteri; order Centrarchiformes; family Sinipercidae; genus Siniperca; species Siniperca chuatsi. Next base: position 22,097,887 of record NC_058059.1, on the reverse strand, counting down.
TGCATGCATGTAATCCACTGTTACTGCTTGTAATTGTATTTCATTGATATCAGCCTAATTGTTTCCTATTCACTCTCGTACAGTGTCAGAGCTGGATTAAGTTACTACTAATGCAAACCGAACATTTCCTACTACCGCTGCTTCACATTAAAAGTGTTCAATCGGTAAAACACTGGGCGGCTTTTATTGTGAAGCAGCCACAGGAAACACAATGCATTTGTTACTGAGGCTATATTGGTGCAAATCGCAATCATTCATCAAAAGTGCGTCCACAAAAGAAGACGGTGCACTGACTGGAATGTCCCTATCTCTCCCTAGCCTCATTTCCTCTTATCTGTCTATTATCAGCTCTTGTATTAAAGCATAAAATGCCTGAAAAATATTTTTAAAAACTTATCATCAAGATAACCAACTTCACTGTCCAGGAGAATTGTTTCTTTTAGGACAAGCAAACAGCTGTGTGTGATGACAAACAGTGCATCTGAACTTCTGACATAAATGTGAAATATTAAAACCTCCTCTCACTGTTTGATGTCCCCAGCTCTTGGCAGACCTGCAGAGGACTCATGGAGAAAAGTCTGTCTTTAGCAACTCTGTCTGTGTGTGTGTCTGTGTGCATATTTGTGAACATGTGTGTCCCTGTGTACTCTCAATTTGCCAGGAAGTCTGGCTCTGTGGGCAACATGCAGTGATGCATGCTGGGAGCCTTAGGCTTGGAGATATTAATTAACTCAGAGGAAACAATAGATGACTGGCTAACAGAGAGCGTAACAAAATAAAGACTTCTAAACAGGGTTATTTTCATTTTAACTAAATCAAATATCTCATATACATACCATGATTTAAACTGAGCATTTCTTTTTATCTATTGTGATGAAAAACTCCACCACCTGACATTTTTATGGTGGTACAGTATTAAAAGCTCATATTAGTTTTACGATGGAAGATGAAGCAGGGAATGCAGCTCTGTAAAGAGATCCCTGGACAAATAAACCGGCTTGTTTGCAAAGTATTAAAATGGTAAAACTGCCACGATGTGGCTCTGAATACAAGTCTTCATTACAGGTTTCTAAATTATTTTTCAACATATTGCATGAGTGGGTAGTGCCATTCAACATCAGGTTTCCCATCAGGCAATGAACATTAATTGAAATTCTTTGTGCAGTGAATTCAAACACATCATCATGTATTTCTGCTGTGATATTGAGATTGAGTTTTTGATCTTTATTTTGTAACATCAATATTTCATTTCTGCTGTCATGGATTTGGTTTGAAATGAGGACATTATCATACTGAATAATTACTGAATGAGATTAATTAATAAATAATGTTTTACGAAGAGATAAGAAACAAGGGCGATTGGAACAAATATTCTCAATTATGTGTGACTGTAAAAAACATGGATATCAACTTATAATTTATGAAAGTTATTAAAATTAAAGGTGATTCATCAGTACATCACTATATATATAACACTCAACCAAAGTACAAGTACCTCAAAGTACCTAAGTACTTGAGTAAATGTACTTAGTAACTTTCCACCACTGGCAACAATCTCGTAGAACTACTGTAGTTGATTTGGACTCGTTTTACATGTACAGTCAATATTTTATATATATATATATATATATATATATATATATATATATATATATATATATATATATATATATATATATATATATATATATATATATATACATATATACACATATACGTATGTGTACATACACATATGTTATTCCTATTATTATTAATTTATTAATATTAATACTACAATTACAATTCTACTATAAAAAAAAATCTAGGTGGTATTTGCATTGTGCAAGCCCCCAAGCCTCTCTCTCTCACTTTTTCTCTCTCAAAACCTAACACGGCAGCGGCGGATGGCCGCCCACCATTGAGTCTGGTTCTGTCTAAGGTTTCTGCCCTCTGAAAGGAAGTTTGCTGATGCTGGGATTTGTTGGGTCTCTGTAAATAATATTATAAAGAGTACGGTCTAGACCTGCTCTATAGGAAAAGTGCAATGAGATAACTTATGTTATGAATTGGCACTATATAAATAAAATTTAATTGAATTAAATACACACACACACACACATATACATATACACACACACGTATACACATATGCACACATACATATACAGACCAAAAGATCTTCAAAAGCTAGACATCATGCCGAGATCCAAAGAAATTCAGAACAAATGAGAAAGAAAGTCATTGAGATCTATCAGTATGGAAAAGGTTATAAAGCCATTTCTAAAGCTTTGGGACTCCAGCAAACCACAGCAAGAGCCATTATCCACAAATGGTGAAAACATGGAACAGTGGTGAACCTTCCCGACTCATCCAAGAGGTCACAAAAGACCCCACAACAACATCCAAAGAACTGCAGGCCTCACTTGCCTCAGTTAAGGTCAGTGTTCATGAGTCCACCATAAGAAAGAGACTAGGAAAAAATGGCCTGCATGGCAGAGTTCTAAGACGAAAACCACTGCTGAGCAAAAAGAACATTAAGGCTTGTCTCATTTTTGCCAGAAAACATCTTGATGATCCCCAAGACTTTTAGGAAAATACTCTGTGGACTGACGAGACAAAAGTTTAACTTTTTGGAAGGTGTGTGTCCCATTACATCTGGCGTAAATGTAACACCGCATTTCAGAAAAAGAACATCATACCAACAGTAAAATATGGTGGTGGTAGTGTGATGGTCTGGAGCTGTTTTGCTGCTTCAGGACCTGGAAGACTTGCTGTGATAAATGGAACCATGAATTCTGCTGTCTACCAAAAACTCCTGAAGGAGAATGTCCGGCCATCTGTTCATGACCTCAAGCTGAAGCGAACTTGGGTTCAGCAGCAGGACAATGATCCAAAACACACCAGCAAGTCCACCTCTGAATGGCTGAAGAACAACAAAATGAAGACTTTGGAGTGGCCTAGTCAAAGTCCTGACCTGAATCCTATTGAGATGCTGTGGCATGACCTTAAAAAGGCAGTTCATGCTCGAAAACCCTCCAATGTGGTTGAATTATCGCAAACGCTTGATTGCAGTTGTTGCTGCTAAGGGTGGCCCAACCAGTTATTAGGTTTAGGGGGCAATCACTATTTCATACCGGGCCATGTAGTTTTGGATTTTGTTTTCCTTAATAATAATAATAATAATAATAATATATATATATATATATATATATATATATATATATATATATATATATATATATATATATATATATATATATAAGACACACACACACAGGAGAAAAAATGATAAGACCGTTGGAGGTCATGTTACTTTTTTCACACTTTTTTCCTGTTCTATTGATATTTTATGATTCAAATTGACACAGGACACCTGTAATATGTCTCCTACTTCACCATCATTGAAACATATGAGCAGTACTGAGAAAACCAATTTACTAGCCCACTAAAACCTCAAAAAGTTGCAGCAGGATGCGACCGGAAAAAAACAAGGCGATGCTCACAGTGATGAGGTGAGAGCTGTTCTCATGAGGTGGCGTAACGAGCCGCGGCCACAGCGGCTGAAGCTGCGATTTCCGCCCATTAAAACCCCGGCCGTTGTTAAGAGGCAGCTGTGTCTGCCAGGGTCAGTGCTGACACGGAGCTGGACTCTGATAGCGTGTCTCCAGCTAATTGTGAGAACACTCATTATGCCTGATAAAGAAGAACATAAATCACAAGGAGAGGCTTGACCTGTGGCTGGCCCCGGTAGTTTGGCTGGGGAAAGTCTCAGGGGCTGACTCAGAAAAGCTAAGATCTCATTACGTCTTTGTCTTGACAAAGAGCCAGCAGCATCTTTGATACTGCTGGGGAGACCTGCTTTCATACACACTGCCTCTGTTCTGTGTGGCCGGACAAAAGCAACCTGAGACCGACACCAAATCTTGCAGGGAGTCTCTGATGCTGGTCACTAGGAGTCCTGCCTACCTCACTGAAAATATCAATGATCTGTCTGAAAAGAGGCCTGTAATCCAAACCAACAACCAGAGGTGAAAATACAGTGTCATCTATACAAATTACATTCAAGTACAACTGTTTTACATTAGCAATCATGTTTTGGGAGAAAAAGAAGGCTACCCTGATTCAGGACTTTTGGACAGAAGAATGCTTAGTCACGAGCTTTCATCTGTTTCAGGAGGATGTGCTGCGCTGCCATTGACTGTTACTAACATGTTAATTTCGTGCACTTACGGTGCTTTCACACCTAACCTATGCAGTTCAGTTAACCCCGGTGCTTTTGCCCATTTGGTTCAGTTCGTTAGGACTGGTGTGAAAGCTGTCGGTCAAACAATCAGATTGAGGCTGCATTTGTGGTGTGAAAGCAAAGCATACGAACCAACCGACTGAGTGATAGTGGATACATGATTTTAGCATGATTTCAAAAGCTAAACCTCTATTAAATCCATAGTCTGATAATGGGAACTCAACGAAGTGCATAAATAATGTATAAATAATGTATATATTTATGCAGGCTCATAACACATATGTGTGTCAGCATGCAGTGATGGAAGAAGTAACTTAGATGTTTTACTGAAGTAAAATTAGCAATACCACATTGTGGAAATATTCCATTAGAAGTAAAAGTCCTGCATTAAAAAAATGTACTTGAGTAAAAGTATTAGCATCAAAATGTAATTTGAGTACCAAAAGGAAAAGTAGTCATTATGCAGAATGGTCCATTTCAGATGAATGCATATTATATTATTGTATTATAACTATTGATGCATTAATGTGTACCTAACTTTAATGTTGCAGCTGGTAAAGGTTGGGCTAATGTTAACTACTTTAAATAGAATGGATTTTCTCTGAAATGTCAGAAAATGAAAGAGTTAAAAACAGGTGCGTTTCACCACGTGGGTCCATGTAGCCTGATGATGCAGAATGACATCACCTGTCCAAGCTGTCCAACCAGTGAGTTACCTGTCAGTCTGAACACAAACTTGACCAGAACTAAACACAACAATAAAATCAAAATGATTCTGAATTAAGGCTGAACATTACACAAACACGACAATCCTCCTCCAGTGATTCTCAGTGTGATCCAGAAACATCCCACTGCTTCCTGCATACGAATATAAATCCTTACAACATAACACTGACTGACTACTAAGAATGTGATTTTTGATAACTCAGATTCAGCAGCACTTCCAACACAGATCAAGTCTTTTACCTTTCAACAACTTCACAAATCATTGACTCTTGTGTGCATGGGAATAAAGATAATTGGGGATAACATGTAAAAACTGATAAATACACTATTTTGCTCACTATAAACCATGACCTTAAACATGGTTGTGTTTTTCTAAGTTCCGCTCTTGAACTGCGGCAGCTGCATCAGAGTGAGCTATCAGTTGGATCCTTTACAACAGCACATGTTGAAGTGAGGAAATGGCTTCTGTTTCTGCAGATAATACAAAATGTTCAGTCTTGGGGCTGTTGGTTGGGACTGTAAATATTTTATTCCTATAACATCGAAAGTAAATTTGAAAGGAAACAACAAAATAAAATATTTTAATGTATAATAATGTAGTTTCAACATGTAGTCATACAATCAAAATCAGAGAAGTAACTAAGTACTCTTGCTCATGGTAAGTACAGTTTTGAGGTACAGGTACTTGAGTATTTAATATTTTGGGAAGCTTTCTGTGTTTCCGTTTTACTAATAGTACTAGTAGTGAAACCTTGTATCTCAGCCTTTCAGCTTAATCATATTTGTTGTAATAGATGTTTGACATTTTCTAAAAAGATTTGAGCATTTTCTGGACCTCAACAAGACTTTGCTTTCCTTCCATCATTTTTTCCCTTTTTATCCTTTCCTCTTTCTTTACTTACATTCCTTTTTCCCTACTTTTATTTCTCTCCCTCCTTTTGTTTTTCTCCTTTGTTCTTTCTCTCCTTATTTCTTTCCCCTCTTTCCTTCCTTCCTCCAGTCCTACCTTCATTCCTTCCTCATTTGCTCTTTCCTTCATTCCCTCCCCCATTCCTTCCTTTCCTTATACACATGATTCGAAAGCAAGTAACAAAAATTTTGTATCTTCAAATTCTTAGATTTTTTTTAACTTGTAGCAGGTGTGTGCTGTACTAGTTACTGTACATCTTAATACATCAATAATTTGACACTGAAAAAAATATTCAAAATTAGTAAATACTTTTGAACAATTTTATTTAAAATTTTGATTTTTTTACTGTATTTTTTTTTACAATATTGAGGTATCAATGCTTTACTTGTAAATAAAAGCATCAGAGTACCTTTTCCTCAGATCTTTTTTTCCGAGTACACCTGAGGTTGTTATAGTTGGAGAGGTCTCTGTTCTGCAGGAGGAAGTATTGGTTTGAGGAAATGGTCGACCTTTGACCCTGGCTACACGCTACCTAACTGCCACCGGGTTGACAGCACACGACATGTTTCCAACTTCCCTTCTAACACACCTCGGCTCTCTTCTCCAGAGGAGCAGACCTGTATGTTACTGCAGGACTTTGACATGCGCTGTTATCCTAACACATGGCTAATTTTCTCCCTGACACATTAGAAGCCAAGACAAATATTCACTTTCACTCTCCTGTGTGAATTTGGATTATAGACCGGAGGTTTGACAGCACTTTATGGAAACAGCAGAATGGAACATTTTGCCACTGTGGTGGACTGCTGAGACACATCATTGTTTGGGACATAAAGTACACTTTCATTTGACATGAGAGACATGGATGTGTCCATGTCGTCAGACAGTATTATTCAGAGTAAACATTGCCTATACACATTTCCGGAGCATTCCAGCACTGTGAGAATCAAGGCGTAGCAACATCTGTACAGCCCACACCCCTCCTGATTCAACTTTTGACCACCAGTTTTATTAAAGTATGTATTTAAGTCTTAATTTAAGTATGTGAATTAGAATTTGAGCATTTACTTGCTTTTAAAAACACTGAAATATGTTTATTTTATTGTTAAACTGTACTTACTGTATGTGATTTAGGAATCTATAGGGAGGCAGAGAGAGCCATGTGACCCTCAGTAATGTCAAATCATTTTCTCCTCACCCCTCCTCAAATGTATGGGAGGGAGAGAGACTTCAGTCTGTGGTCCATCCATCTCATTGGTCACATTTTGACGAACAGCCTCACAGCAGACCAGTGAGGTAACCAGAACATTTTATTCAGACAGTCAAATGAGACTCGCTGAAAGCATCACTCTTGATAGCTATTTACATTTTCTTTCTACATTTACTGGCAGCTGCAGTCAATTGCTGATACACTTAAGCTTAGATAGTTAAGGTTAGCTAGTATGTGTGCCATGTGTAGAACTGCCATAGTCTCTTTTCTGATACATACATACATACATACATACATACAGTAGGGGCTTTAGCACGTTACACAGCTAACATAGTGGACTCAAATCCCATAAATAGAACAACATTAACAAATTGATCCAAATAACATTGTCTGATATATACTATTCCTCTGTTCAATGAACCTCACTGTTGCACTGGGTGTTATTACCATAAACACACACACACACACTGTAGTTTATTTTGAGGCAATCCCACATACACTGTCCTGTTGGAAATACTCACCAATACACCAAAAATGCATTAATCCGCAACTGAAAATAAACCCCAACAAATACACTATATCCTCCTGTCTGAGTAACGTTTGCTAAAAACTACAGTGACCAGAGTTTCAGGAAATTAGAGCCTTTTTTAAAATATAAAACCATATATTTGTGACACGTTATTTAAGAATTACACGTACATTACTTGTGCTTTGTATGCCAACCCCATGACCAGTGTGCAGTACACGACATAAATGTAGGACTTCCTAACTGTAGCACCGTGGTTTCCTTGGCAAGATGTATACACCGCACCACAGCTTGAGTAATGATTTTTTATCATTCCACTTACTCACACACAATATTCACACACAGTTGTGTAAGCCTCCTGCTCTGGTTTGCCCAGCTAGTGAGATGCTCAAGTCGTTTCCTCTGCACAAGCTCCGTGCCCATACACAGTTCATCGGCCTCCCAGCTCTCCGTCGCAATCTCCGTGTGTGAGCACAACTCAGGTGCGCCACGCTACTGCATATAAAGGGGAGAGAATAATTAGTCAACAAGACACAGCTGTGACAATTAGCTCTCCCTGACTCACCTGAGCCACTCCCCCACCTCGCCCTCTGCAGCTGACAGCTAACCATGCCCAGGGAACATAATACAGACAGCTATTATGTTTCCCCTCAAAACGTAATTGAGTACATGTTTTAATTTAAGTATATTTTTGTCAGGTATTTGAGTTGTTTGTGTGTGGGGTTTTTAATTTTTTTTAAACATAATGGCTAAAATAAATTGTGCAGGAGTTGACGACAGACAGATGTCTACATAAAAAAAAAGCAATATTACAAACAATATTCTGAATACACTACAGTTATGATGCAATGTGATAAGAAATAACATATAAGATATAAGATAATAAGAATTGGCCCTGCCAAACCTACAAACCGAAGTTTACATATAATTTAAGTGCAATTTCCTTTTTAATTGGTGATAATCAGTAGTCTCTTTATTTATATAGCACTTTTCTAAACTCACATTACAAGTGCTTCACTCAAGGCAACAAATTCATAACAAGCAGGTCATAAAACTATTTCAAGCAAATAAAAACAAATAAAACTAATAAAGCAAATAAAATAAGAAAAGAATAGCCAGTAAAAATCAAAGCAAATAAATAAAAATATATTTTAAGAAGAGATTTAAAAGAGTTCAGTGATTCTGCTGACCTGATTTACTCAGGCAGCTTGTTCTATACCTTTGGGGCTCTGCCCAAGGATCTCAGGCTGTGTGCTGGCTTGTATGCGACTAAGAGGTCAGATATATAGCACGAAGAGCCTTAAAAGTCAACAGTAAGATCTTAACGCAATTGTAAAATATACTGGAAGCCAATGCAAGGAGGCTAAAACAGGCATAATGTCGTCACTTCGTTTGGATCTTGTTAAAAACCTGGCAGCTGAGTTCTGTACAATCTGCAACCGATTAATAGATTTTTGGTTGAGGCAGGCAAGTTGCAATAGTTGAGGCGTGAGGAGATAAAAATATGTAAAATGGTCTCTTTGTCTTTGAAAGATAAAATAGATCGTATCTTGGAAATATTTCTAAGTTGATAAAAACAAGACTGCACAAATTTTGCTGTGTGCTGCTCAAAACTTCAATTACTATCAAACAAAATGCCAAGATTCTTTGCAACAGGCTTGATGTGTTCCAACAGGGAACCAGCAGATGGCAGGATCTGTTTCGCTGGGAGCCAATTACAACAATCTCTGTTTTGCTGGAGTTAAGCTGCTGAAAATTTTGTGACATCCATTTTTTGACATCACATAGGCAGTCATGACGTGAACTCAGCGTGCCAGATTTAGTGGCTCTAACGGGCAGGTAGATCTGCGTGTCATCTGCATAAAAATTAAAGGAAACACCATATCTATGGATAGGGGAAGGGGAAGCATGTACAGTGAAAATAAAACTGATCCCTGAGGGACACCATACTTTACAGTAGCAAAAGTAAACCTCCTGTTTAACAGGTATGAAGAGAACCATTTTAATGCTGTACAAGATATTCCTACCCAGTGCCTTAGCCTGTCTAATTGAATGTTGTGATTGACTGTGTCAAAGGCAGCGATAAGAACGAGGACTGAGCACATTCCATCATCATCAGCCATTAAAAGGTCATTAGTAACCTTGAGAAGGGCGGTCTCAATTCTACCATAATTTAAAACAAGTGTGGATAAAAATTCAGGGAGTTCTTCTACACAGCTGCTGATAGATTTTGGAGGGCGATAAATGAAAGCAAATATGATCGGGTGGAGACCACCTAGCTTAAACAGGAGAACTTCAAAATAATAAAATTCGTTACATGGTAACTGGTGGCATTTGAGATGGTTCCTAAGTATCCCCGGTTTGTTAAGACAGTCAGAGTGTGGAGGACACAGTTCAACAAGCTGGTAGTGACCCTGAGTTCGTAACCAAGATTCAGTAAAAAAACAAAAAAAAATCTAAGTTGGCAGATAAAATAAAATCATTTAAAATAAAAGTTTTACTGATAAGAGATCTCAAATTTAAAAGTGCCATTTTAAGCATTTGTGCTGAGAGTTAAAGTTGGTGCATTCGTCCTAATCTTTAACAGATTATTAATATTTCTGTGTGGGATGTGCATGTCTCAGTTGACCGACCTATGCGTTATGATTACAGGAATATTGAAACTATGTGAAACAGCGCTGGGAGGAGACAGCTTTGTACGCTGGTGGGTGGAGCTAGTGAGCAAGAGAGTTCCATTCAGTGACCAGTTCTGTGTCCAGGTGTGCTGCAGGAATGATTTGTCATGTGCATATGGTGGTGGAGATAGCATGAAGAATGTTTGCAGCTAGGGCACGAGTGCCCTGTGGACTGGGTTGAATGCCATCTGTGTTAAAAAATTATTCATGCATCCCAGAAAAGATTAAAATGATCCATTAAAACCAAGTTATGTGTGGAGCAAATTGACTATAGCCATGTGTTAAGACTGAGTAGCCTGCTAAAACACCCTACATCTCAATGGAGATGATTTTTTGCAGTCCTTGAGCAATTTAAAACCTGCTCAAGGACTGTTAAAATCCCACTTTAGCACTTTGGACTGTTGGTAGGCAGTATCGTTGGTGCCAACGTGGATGACAACATTTCTGGCGTGAGGATGTTAACTCAGAAGAGACAGGATCTGTTGAACCATGTCCAAAACCTTGGCGCCAGGAAAGCAATACGTTGCGGCCATTTTTGATTTAATATTTCGAATTATGGAATCACCGATAAACAGTAAAGCAGGAAGAGGGGGCCTGGAGGTCTGAACCACAGAGAGGATTACAGGACGATAGCTAGTGCTTGCAGCCGGATTTGAAGAGGGGGCATGGTTCGGAGGCCTGACCCAGAGAGCTGGTTACAGGCCGAGGGGTGAACTGCCATCAGACCATCAGACTCCGTAGACAATGGCGGGATGCGGCAACCGGCAAGTGGGGGGAAGTCCTGCTCGTCCAGGATGGAAATTTTGTTGGAAACCTGGAGGGTCTGAGGTGGGGGCCGACAGTGGAGCGTCCCACCATGTGTGAGTGGTTCTCACCAGGACCTCAGGCTTAGCTCCTAGCTGGGTCCAGTGGTCTGCAGCCTTAGCAGTGGCGACATCCAGACATGGGACAGTCGAGTCCAGTTCTCCAGCGGGAGTGGTGGTGACAGCAGGGCTCATGGTGATCAAAGAGTCAAGTATCCGTTCTTCATCTTTGATCTGGTAGAGGATGGATATTCTCCCTTCCAGCTCAGAGATTTTCTGGGGCATCTGGATGGTGAGGTATGTGAAGGCATGACTGATTTGGGTCTGGTGGTGGTCTCTGGGGAGAGAGAAACAGCAATGGTCAGTAAAAGGAGTCATGACAGGGGTAAATGCTAATGTCTTTGGTGTAGTACGCAAGCAGCGTCACAGGGCGAGTCTTACCCACGAGGGCTTTGCAACGGGAGCCGGGAGTCTACAGTGGAAAGTAGACTTGTAATGTTACGCACAGGAGGTCCCACTGGGAACGAGACTTACCGACACTGGCCCAAAGACTGGGCCTGCTGCGATGGATCAACCTCCGGTAAGCAGGTTAGATAGCCGTGGTTTCCGCCCAGTTGGTAGTGTTGGTGGTGATAGCGCAAAAACAGCGGCAATATTATCTGCTGTCCCCGTTGGCTAGCTAGCTCCCAAGCTAAAAACTGTTTTTTAGGTCTCCTGATCAGGGAAGATCTGACGTCTGATAATTAAAATCTTTTAATATATTAAAACATATAGATAAAACAACCAGAACGAAAAAGTGTAGTGTAAAAATGTGGCTTGAAAATAGGATAAAAAGTCAGTTTGTGACAGAGCTTCTGACTCAATCTGTTATTAGTTACAGTGTAATTAGCATATTGCTCTACCTGACCTGTTCAGCCATGGGAGTGGAACCTTTTAGTGGCACTGCATGACTAATGGACCAACGTTACTCATCCATCAAACCATGTGAGCAGGCGTCTGTGGGCCACCATACAAGTCTACACTCCTGATCCCCAGGCTGGTTAATGTCACTGTACTGTAGCATGGGAAACAGAACTAGGTGTCACCTCACTGTAAAGCTATGCTAATTAGCCGAGCAATAAAAACATTCAGGCTAATTAACAAAGAAAAGGCATATGAAAGGAAGGAATGTCAAACAGAACAAGAGGAGGAGGAGGGGGAAACTCAAACAGCGACTCACAAAAGGAAGGAATGTAGGAGACCAAACACCAGCTGAGGGTGTGCTGAGCATGCTCCTGTCTGTCTGCGGGTTTTGTGGGTTTTTATTGGTGTTTGTGTATGAGGCAGAGGTCATAATGTCTGAGAATGTCCAGCCCTTCCACGTGATTTCTGGGGTCTGATTTCTAATTGCAGCCTCTGCCATGTCAGGCAGATTATTAATTTTATTTATGAATCTGCAATGTGTCATTTAATCCATGGGATAACATATTAAAGTATAAACACTTACTTCCAACACAGTCCCAAGATGTTAACCAAAAACAGAAAAAAACCATACAATTAATTACAAATCTTAAAAATAAACCAAAAAATAAATATCAGTATTAAAATACTGGGATGCAAAAATAACAAATGACTAATTTATGACTCACTTTCATTTATAACCTGTCACCATGCACCTTGCAGATAAGCCCTGACCTGAAATCTATTTTGTCTTTGAAGAACTTTTTCTTCTGTGCCTATTGGTTTAAGGACAGCCAGAACAATCCAGTCATCATCCCATTCTCTCTAACTACCCAAAACAATGTTACTATTGCTGCAATACAATCAACAATGGAATAAAAGCAATAGAACCAATATAAGCACAATTTTACTTGTGCAGGAACAGCACTTTCTGATAATTAAGAAAGTAGTTCAAGGATTTTCAGCATTTCCAACATCTGGAGCTTCTGACACTCAGGCATACAAAGAAAACTGTGCAAATTTCATACAGCTGTCAGAAATATTGCATCATAAATTGGTGCAATGTAACAATGTAAATCCAGAGCAACAATTTATACTATAACAAGGACTTTTTCAAATTGTTTATTTCTGCAGGTCACAACGAGGTGCATCTTCAGTTTTATTTTACTCAACAGGAGTCCCAGGACAGCTTTTGTCTTATAGATAACATAAATAGGCATAACAGTTATTTTGGTGGTGGTATGTTATAGAAGCTGCTGGCGATAAAATCCGAAAAACAAAGCAAGGCCAGCTGCAACAATGTGAAGCAGTAAAATGGACTGTAAAAAAGTAAAAACAGGAAGAACTTCTGGATTCCACTGCATCTGTGTGTTCCACATGTAAGTATTTACGAGAGCAGGGTAAAAGGACTGAAAACAACCAGCATGTTCTGGCTGTATGTCTTTGTCAGAGTGTTAAAAAGCATGAGACAAACAGGATCTTATAAAAGCAACACCCACACAGGTGAACAACTGATCACAGGTGTGTCTGTTCTGAAAAGGAGCAAAATTGGACACAGAATACCTCAGGAATCAATCAAAAAAAAAAAAGTCAAAAAAAAGACTGTATGCAGGACCGTATAAGTGATCATACATTTATAATATAGATAAACTATCTAGTGTTTTACAATAAAAGATAGAAGATTAGAGAAAAGTCAGAGAAACACATAGATAAACACATATGTCTTTGTAAACTTTTTTTCTCTTTTTGGTAATCGCAACCCCTCAGATTTATCTTGCAACCAGTTGGTGGCTCAAACCCCCAGATTAGGAACCACTGATCCACAGTATCAGATGAAGACACTAACAAGCCACACAAACTGACAACAAGGAGGAAAAATATATCCCTATCAAACCCCTTTAAGGCCCGGTCACACCAGCATTCAACACGGTGAAATTAATTCATTTGAATGGAATTGCTGCAGTCATGGGGCCGAAATAAATCCACGGGAATCTTTCACATTGAGTCAACTTTGGTAAATTTTGAATTAACGCCACTGACCAATAGCGCAATCTTACAGCTCTGAGAGACCGAAGAGCCACAGAGTCGTAGCCTTTAGCTGTGTTGCACCATCCAATTCCACATTACCCTGCTCTGCCGGAGTATAAACTAGTCCGCAAGAGGAATGGTTAGCAGACAGTTATGATACAGGAGTCGATGGCACAAATATGTCTCTTGAGTAAACTGTTACAGTCCCATTAACAACCGAGCAAGCAAAGCTCGCTTGACAACTGACAGCGTGTTAAAGCTAAAGATACATTGCAAGTTACAAGGTACAAAGTTTTGTCATTCTACAACAGAGGGCTGCACAAAGAAATGAAAAGTAAGATAAAATAAGATTATATAAATTAAATTAAAATTTATTATATTTTATTATATAAAATTATCTCTAGAGGAAATTTCCAAGCAACGTCAGAGATTACATTTTTGTTTTCCTTTTAGTTAAGACACATTTCAAAGTTGGTAATTTTTTCCCTTCTGCCTCTTTTGTGCTGCAGTTATGTTTTCAAAACCGATAGACAGAATTTGCTTACTTAACTCATGAACAAAAATATTTTCCTGGTCATTTCCTCCCTCTTCAGACTTTGTTTGGCCTGTCTTCATCTCATTCATTATATTAGAGATGGTGTTTAACCTTATTATGCCTGACAAGGTGAGTAATTTTTAGGAGAAACACATGATGAACTGTCAACAGTTAAACTCTACAGACACACCTGTGATCAGTTGTCATGATTGCACTTGTTTGCCTGCAGGTGTGGCCTTTACAAGGACCTGTGTGTTTCCTGCTCTGTCAGCCAGCCAGTTGGTGGTTTTTAGGACTTCTCTGAGCTTTCTAATAAACTCACACGTGCCTAGTGTTAGATTTACATACTCTCAACAAAAAAAACAGCAACACGGTTATGTTGGGCCAAAAATAATAGCAAATTAATTTTCTGTGAAAACTGTGGTGCATTGAAATTGACATTTAAATCCGTTTCATGATGTATTGTTGGGGGAAAACATGTTCAACCAGAAAAACACAGCAAACGGGAGCAAAACCTTTTCTCAATGAATACCACCCCCTCTTTTCATGTTGACTTTTTCCAGTATTTCCTCCAGCCCGAGGACCTTGTTGTTTAAGATCCTGAAGTGCTCTTAGTGTTTTGTCATTTTATTATAGTGAAAATAAATGAACTAAAAATCCAAACAAAGATTAGCCCTAATGAGACTTAAATAGTTAGACAGAACAAACACAACTGTCGAAAATGGAGCTGGTGTAATTGCCAGTTGAAAAGCAGCAGCACGATGGGCCAGCAGAGCATTTAAATACATACACCACTTTAGCCGGTCAGCTGATCAGGGTTTATGGTCTTCTATTAAATATTAAGATGCCTGTGATCCCTTAATTATCTGCCCATTTATTCACACAGATCAGACACCAGACAGCCACAGTGTCTCTTAATCTGTTAAAACTACACCAGCTACACACTGCAAAAAAATCTTTCTTAACAATTAATGTTTGTATATTCAGAATCCTGAGTGACAGAATCAGGCAAATTGTTCCACTATAGAGAAATGATAAAAATGATGCAGGCTAATTTGGAAACATGTAATTATGTCATCACAGTGGCAGTTTTGTTTGAACTTGTTTTAAAAGCAGACTTTTAGGATACAGAAGACACAAAATGCTTTTTTGCAGCGCACCAGCATTAATTTAGTCAACTGATTTTTTTGTGTATTTAGACAACTAGAATCACATGCTTAATATGAACATGTTTGCATACACAGAACTTTAGTTTGTGTTCACAAACTACAAGTACCTGGGAGTACACTTAGACAATAAACTGGACTGGGCTAAGAACACTCAAGCTGTTTACAGGAAGGGCCAGAGCCGCCTCTATTTTCTGAGGAGGCTGAGGACCTTCAACATCTGCCGGACAATGCTGAGTATGTTTTATGAGTCTGTGGTGGCCAGTGCTATCCTGTATGCTGTTGCATGCTGGGGCAGCAGGTTGAGGGTAGCGGATGCCAACAGACTCAACAAACTGATCCGTAAGGCCAGTGACATTGTGGGGGTGGAGCTGGACTCTCTGGCGGTGGTGTCAGAGAGGAGGATGCTGGCCAAACTACATGCCATCTTGGACAGTGTCTCCCACCCACTCCATGATGTGCTGGTCAAGCAAAGGAGCACCTTCAGCGGAAGACTCATCCCCCCAAAAAGCACCACAGAGCGCCACAGGAAGTCATTCCTGCCTGTGGCGATCAAACTCTTTAACTCCTCCCTCTAAGTGTTAGTCTGTATGACCCTAAGTCACTAAACTGGACATTGATCATTACATCTCTGCCATACTTGAATAACAGTGCAATATCCGTGTAATACTTGTGTGCAATATTTAGTTGTTGTTTTTTTCCTATTTATTATTCATACCTGCTGCTGCAATACTACTTATTACTTATATTATTACATTCATACCGTATTATCATCAACCGGTAAACCCACTTGGTACTTCACACTTATTTTATTTTATACTTACACCCACTTGGTACTTAATTTATTTTCTGACCTGTTTTTATAGTTTTTATAGTGTATTGCATTATATATTTTTTTGCTAGTACTTTCTCCTGTGTGCACTGACTTAAAGACGAGCTGCTGTAACAAAGAGTTTCGGGGATCAATAAAGTATTTCTGATTCTGATTCTGATTCTGAAACCATACAGACAGTCATTAACAAAGACTCAAAAATTACTGCCACGTTCAGAAAATACATTCCCCTACAGGAGACACTGCCACAGCAGTTCAATAGCTTTTCAGTACCTTGGTCCTTTTCTTTGGTATCCCTGACATTTGCAGACACCTCGCCAGCAAGGCTGCCAAATATTTAAACAAAAGCAGTCTACAACAGTTTATATCTAGTCTGAATTTATGGGAAGTTGGCACATCAGACCATCATCAAACCTCACTTTAACATCAGTAACACAATAACATCAGTTTTATTTCAAAATTAATCACTGCAGAGTTTGAGCCTGGAGGGTTTAGCACAAGAATGTTGTGTGAAGGTTCCCAAAGAAGAAGGAACATGTGCCCTGAAGTTCATAAGAAATAAGTCAGTCTCTGAACCCATCGGCTATTGTCCGACAACGATTTAGCCTCTGGGGGTAACGGCCAATGTTTCGGGGCTTCTGGTGTAGTCAGCGGATATCCGGATAACTGATATCCGGGCCAAGACTTCCTCCTCCGTGCACCGGTCATTGTTTACAGTCTGGTTAGCAATCGTGGAACCCATCAGCTGTCGTCTGATGATGATTTGAATGCAGATGAATTTAAAAAAGCGAATAAAAAACTAATCTCTAGGGTTCCAAGATTGATAAAAAGCGAAATCGTCGTTAGATGATAGCCGATGGGTACCGAGATTGCATTTCGACCAATGCGTTCTGCTTCTTTTGCTCTCCACACAGACTGCTTACCTGCATGCAACCAAAGCCCGCTCAAACGTGATTGATCAATACTACTAGGACTACAAACAGACTACAAAGGGAAACCAAAACGCTTCCGATACCAAAATCTTGTCCCCTGCCTACACATTCTGTATTTATATGCAAATATCTGTTTATAGAGATTAGTAATACGTCAACAGTTCCATCATAACTTTCTATATAAAGCTGCTTGTATGCATTTAAGCCATTCAGAATAGAGACCACATTACCACACATACCAATGATAAATGGTTTCAGTGAAAATGTCCTCATCGACTGCACACTTTATTAGTACACAGACCGTACCAGTGTTTATGCAAGTTTTTGTCCAACTTTATATTTTTGTTAAGATAAATAAATTTTTTTAGCTTTTTTGTTTTACTTCCGCAGAGCAACAATTTTTATTTCTGTAATTGTAAAAATCCCACTTCAACACACTTCAGACTTGTCCATATAATAACCACTTAAAGTACAAACAGGACACCTTGGATGAAGATCAAGTCAACAGTCAAACCACTGTTCTAAATAATTGTGCAAGGTATATTAAATTACAGGAAACCATAGAAACTGTGCTCCTGTTTTGTGTTACATTACCAGTTAACTATAACTGGTGAAACTAACCTAAACCCTAACTAACCCAAGTCACAGCAGCATTGTAAATGGAAAAAGTTTGCAGTGAAATCACTTGATTTCAATTCAAGTGGAATTGTTTGTTTTGTTTGCATTGCTGTTGTTTACCCTTTTGTTCAATTGTCACTCACCTAGCTACAGTTCTTATTACTTAAAACCACTTTAATTCCAACCTAAGGTCTTGACTGCTCATTCAAAAAATACAATCTCATGACTTACATTTGAAGGCAGCCAATGACTTCCTTAAAACAAGAAATATTTAATGCTTATGAAAGTCATAAGTGTAACAGCAATTTGCAACCAGCTGCTCCAGATTTGATTCCCAGAACTGCAGTGACTGTTCCAGTTACTTTGTACCACTTTCTACTAATTCTACCTGGGCAGAGGTCATCTCCTCAGTGACTGGTTGTGTGTGTGTGTGTGTGTGTGTTAAAAGTGTGTGTGTGTTATAGAGCTACCCTGTCTGTGAGCTGGCTCCTGGGATCTCATGCAGTTACATTATTGGGAAGTGTGTGTCTGCATACAGTAACTGTATGTGTGTGTGTGTGTGTGTGTGTGTGTGTGTGTGTGTGTGTGTGTGTGTCTACCTGAGTGCCAGGTGGCCTCCTGAGGCCCCGGGCTGGGAAAACACCTGCCTCTGCGCTGCCTGCAGCTCCGTATTGTCCCATGTGTTTCAGCTTCATGTTGTTGTTGTGTAACAGTTACTGTAACACACTGCTGAAGGCTGCATGGAGCCATCAGATGTACCAGAACTAGTCAACACTTCCCACATACTACATCCACCTTACTACTATTACTACTACTATTAGAGCTATTTCTATCACTAATACGTCTCCTAATATTACTAGTTCTACTATACTAAAGTTCTACTATCCTAAAATCTATAGTAGTAGCAGCAGCCCCAAAAGGTCAATTCAACTGTAAAACAAAAACATTTTACCACTAAGGCTATCCCTAGCCATGCAGACAGTTTTGGTCTTATATGCCAAAGTCTTGAGATATCTGAGATTTCTGTCACCACCCATTGGAGATAAATACATTTCACCTGTGTGTCAGACAACATTCTAATTTACATGAATTTTAAAAGTTAACATAATGCCTTATAGATGCATTAAAAAAAAAAAAAAAGCAGGATGTCAAAGTCAATAAGTGTCTGTTTGTGACATTGGAAGCTATGTCCTTGGTACACTCTGGGACGAGCTTGGAGGACTGGAAATTATTATTATTATTATTATTATTATATATTATTATAATTAATTTAAAGCTAGCTGGTGATGGGAAGCCGAGGTTTGGATTAAAGAGCAGCGGACCCTGAGCCAGATCAACCGGACCAGGCAGGCACCACGGCGGCTGCTGTGATCACCCAGGAGGAGAGGAAAGACAGTCGGGATAGGAGCCATGCTGGTCCAGCTTGGACTTAAGGCTGTTCCTGGCTAATCGGTCTGGACGAAATGGGACTCAGGCTGGCTAAACAACCGGTACCAGCGACTGTTGTGCCCACATCTTTACAGGACTCTGTGTTTACATCGATGATGCTTGGTGCTCAAACGCAGGCAAAGTGGACGGACACTGTCTCACAAATGTCAAACTTTTTATGTGAAGATGGAAACTATATTATTATCACTATCTCTATCTGCTGTTTACATTCCATCAGACGCAAATTCAATAAATGCGCTGTCAAATTATTTCCTGGGTGTATACATGTATGTTATCTATATATGTATATAAAGAACTATATATATTGTTTTAATTTATTTACTTTATATGTTACCCTATTTTAATATAAATTTAATTATCTGTTATGTTTTATGTGTGTAGCATGAAGAGACTACAAACGTTCATTTCATTATACAACCTTGTGTTGTAAAATGATAAATAAATTACCTTGTACTTGATAGCCACAGCTAACTTTAGCTTAAGCTAAATTTACCCAGCTGACTTTTTCCTGCCTGATTCTAGTCATAGAAAAATATCAATTTTAATGAGCAGATATCTTAGTAATTCAGTTTGTTATCCCACATAAACAAGACAATAAAATCCCAAATAAACTAGTCCTAATCCTGCTAAAAGGTTACTAGCTTAGCTTGGCTAGAAGCAGTACCTCCTATCTCAGCCTCTCAATTGTATTAAAATTCACATTATTTGGTGTGGTGGAGCTACCCTTTAAATAACATTTAAATGTATTAAATTTTAGATACATTTATTAGTTAATTAGTTCAAATGGAAAAGATAGCTAAATAAACACATTTTGAACGTACATTTGCCTTTGCGTTCCCTTCAGATTTTCCAAAGTTAGAGTGCTAATTCTGCATCTTTTAGGTCTTATGTAAGGTCTGTCACAAAGATTTTTGGTGGGTAAAAAATCTCCCTAAAAATGCATGAAATTAAAATATTTATTTGTTGTACAGTTTGGCTGGCCAGTCTCAAAACATCAAAACCATTCTCAACTTTTCTACCTTTTGTAAAACAGTATTGTATGCCGTAAAACTTAAGACATAATTTCCTCTAACAGTGAGGTGCTTATAGGCCCCAAAACATTTTTGGCTGGCCCTGCTAAGGCCAATATCGACTTCTACTACAAAGTACAGCAGCCACTGTAGCAAGAAATCCTGCTAGCTTAATTTATGCAGAACCACACCGAACTGGCTCAGTGATTTAAGTCAGTTATTAACCTAACATGACATAATACATAATAATGAGATCAACTGTAGAGAGGAATAACTAATGATCAATCACAATGCTCTACTGTGCTGCACCAGTACAAGAGGCCTTTTTTGTAAATATTGATTTTTTTTTTTCTAAGGTATGGGCTTTACTCTACAGTTCCGTATGTGTCTGAATAATAGATTTAGCCCTTTTCACCAGCCTTGAGTCAATCACAGTGCCGGGCTCTATGTTTTCTCTGGCTCAGCTCTCTCCTTTCAGAGATCTCATTCAGCTCAGAGCCATCTACAGCGAGAGCAGAGAGCGATGAATATGTTGTATTCCACTCAGTCTTTATTTTTAGGTTTGAGTAGACTTACAGATGGCCTACATAAAACTGAATAGGGCTTCATTTTAACAGCGGGGCAGAGAATTGGCCGGCATGCCATTGTGTGGTCTCTATTATGGGAATACGGGGGAGTTTAATAATACAGCCTGTCCCTCGCTGTCCATGCACATGGCCAACATGATTTTCCATGATGATTTTTGAAATGGGTTTGTCCTCGGGGTTTGCGGCTGCGCTGCCACATGGTCGAAGGTCACAGCTTCTGAAGAGGTGGTGCAATTGTTTGGCTGCTGATATTACGTATCGCTCCCCCCAAAACGATTCATTCACTACGGCCCCGTCGCCCAATTCCATCTGCTCGAGCCTTCAGCTAAATTGAAGAGGACAGGAATAAAAGTTTTAAGAGGAAGCGTTGAAAATTAAAGTGGAGATATTACAGGGGGCACTCCCCGTGAGATCAAATTAACACAAGCCACATGAGATGTTCTTAAGACCAAGACGACAGGAAAATGAATCAGGAAAATGAAGGATTATGAATTAGAAGGTGTCAAATACACTAGTCTATTAAGTATGCAGGATATTTAGAGATTTCAGCTCAGTCTCACATCTCATTTTGACCTCAGTGCCAGTCAATATATCCCCTAAGCTCTGATTTCTTATTTTAGAGTACATTAGTACATCCTGAAAATCCACATCTCTCAGCTATCCATTTAATTTTTTCTCCACTAGTTTTCCTCTAATACCGGGATCAGACTACACAATATTTTTGCCTTCCATGATGATCACCGTGTCAGATCAGGCAATCATAGAGCCATGACTTCTTGCTATGACTTGGCTGAGAGACATGGCAGACTGCACCAATCACGGGTCAGTGTTCCACCTGATAGCATTGTGGCTCAGGATGTAGAGCGAGTTGTCCAGTAATCACAGGTTTGGAGGTTTGATCCCCGGCTCCTCCTGTCCACCTGTCCACATGTCGAAGTGTCCGTAGGCAAGACACTCCCGCTGCCATCAGTGTGTGAGTGTGTGTGTAAATGGGTGAATGAGAGGCAAATTGTAAAGCGCTTAGGATCAAAGCGCTATATAAATGCAGCCATTTACTGTAGAACCAACAACCATGGTTTTATGAATGAAAGTGAAGCTTGAACCATTCATCGTGAACTCGAGCTCTGTTTTTTTCCTTCCAAGTCAGTACAAAGAGGGTGAGTGTGTGGGTGCAACATACATATGTGTGCAGAGGGTCATTGCACATGTGATTCATTTGGTATAAGGCTCCTGACCCGAGGATGAGTGAAATGGATATAGATTCAAAAAATGAAATAATTTAGTTGTCAAACTAGAAGAGAGAAGGCAAAAACAATTGGACAACTTTGTCTTGTTGTTGATGCGTCAGTTGTCTTCCACTGTGACACACTACTCTGGATAAAACGAGAGATTGTCCCGCCTGATGCTAACTTTCCCTCATTTGATCCCACATTTGTTGAGATCAGGCAATTATCAGGCTGATATGGTGTAGTCTGAATCTGGCATAAGAAAAAGCTCCCTTTTTATTCATTAATTTTTAATTTAATTTAAAGTTAATTATATAATTTTTTTGATTATTTCATTTATTTTTCATATTTTATTCTTTTACTTCATGTAATGTTTTTTGTCAGGTATAATTGCTTCATGCTGATAGTTTTTTTGTTATTATATAGTTTAAATCAGCTCATTTTCAAGGAGAAGCTTGATTGGAGGAGCTGATTGCAGCAACACACTTCGAGCCAGGTGGCGGACTGACGCGTCATTTGATGCCCTTAACACAGTAGCGGGAATGTGTGAATCTGGAGAGCATACAGTATATGCCCTAAATACACTACATGGTCAAAAGTATGTGGACATTCAACATTACAACCATACTGTATGTCTGTGTTTTCCGGCATGTGACCCCTTGAAACAAAGCTATGTCTACTTGCGACCCTTCGTTAATGGTTGCACATGATTACAAATGAGCACTTAAAATGGTGATTTTTCTTTCTCAGATTGTTTTGTCTGAGTACTTTTTGGGGGCCTGAAGAGATAAAGTTATTACTTACTAGAAAAAAAGCCAAGTTAGAAGATTTTTGAAATAAACATAATTTTGTGCAGCACAATTATTCCAAAACTGTGGGCATTAGCCTGCTGTTGTAACAGCCTGGCTGCAGGGATTTGCTCCTATTCACACACAAGAGCATTAACGAGGTCCAACACTGATGTTGGGCGATAAGGCCTGGCACGTAGTTGGCATTCCAGTTCATGCCAAAGGTGTTGGATGGGGTTGAGGTCAGGGCTCTGTGCAGGCCAGTCAAGTTCTTACACACCAAATTTCTTTATGGACATGGCTTTGTGCTGGGGTCATTGTTATGTTGAAACAGGAAAGGATGAAAAACACAAACTGTTGACACAGAGTTGGAAACACTATTGTCCAATGCTGTAGCATTAAAATTTCCCTTCAGTGGAACTAAGAGGCCTACAGCAAACCAAAAGTACAGCGGACAGTGTCCTCATACTTTTTTCCATTTAGTGTATCTTTTGGGGAAGACAAACCCATTGCAGCTGCTATGTCAGTCTAAACTTTATCTCCTGCTCTCTCAGACCAAACAACAGCACACTTCCTGCTGCTGACATTTTCCCAAGGTGGCAGGTTTCTTCACAGCTGAGTTAATGAAAGTGACGCGCGCCTCCCGCCTCCCGCCTCCCGCTAGGGCGGCGGCTGTGTGAGGCACGCTGCAGATGGAGAAACTGACAGAAAACAGCTTCTAGGCTTTTACTGTTTTAAAGAAAAGGATGGAGCATGCTTCCTAACAGTCCTCTCCCTCCCCTCACTCTCTCAGGTGGTCTAATGCAGGATTACAGCTCACAGCTGATCATTTGTGTAAATGGTCATCTGTGAGCTCATGCACAACACTCCCACGATGTCACATCGATGTCTAGTGAAAATCATGTCATATTTTAAAGTTGTTTATGGGTATGGGAATATTTTCATAGGCTAATAAAACCCTTCAAAACAAGGCTGTTTTGCTTGATTCAGAAAAAGTGGAGGTGCAGGGATGAGTTGTAAGGAATACATCTCTCATGAGATTCAGCAGCTTTTGCAGTCTTAAGTTGATCTATCTAACAACAGACAACAGTGAGTGTCTGCAGCTAATCCTCCCACTGTGAACAGGTTCCTGATTTATCCTCCGTAATCTTACAATAAGAGTTTAAACATAAGAAGAATCCCACAGTCTTAACACTGATTGTATCCCCCAGAAAGAGGTCGAAACCATTGATTACATGTTTACTTCTTGACACTGTGTTCATAAAGGTTTACTGAAAATCACAGCTCACGTAACAACAGATGAGGCCACACAATTAGTGAGTAGAGCAGAGAGAAAAGGAAGTGGAAGTGTCTGACAGATATATTTCCCTCAGACCCAAAACACAGATAACAGGAGACTGGTTATCAGTGGGAAGTCCAGTTTGAGACATTCCCACAATCCAGCATCTGTCAACATGGAACATGCACAGGAGGTGGCAAAAACTAATGGAAACAGCTCAGGGTGAAAGGACTTTGATTCTGAAGCAACTTCATGCCAGTGACAAACCCATCTATAAATGTTATTAGGGTTATTATGTTGAATGACAATTAGCAGCATAGATTAGCAGACTAGAATCACTGATTTTAATGTGAGTTTCCATGACAACAGAGGACAGCAGCTCAAAAATGTCAAAACATCTATGTCTATAAAATGCAGGTGCAGAGGGAATGTTGGTGAAGTTATTTGTTGTTTTTATCTTTGCACTTACATAACATGAAACTAAAGAAGGAATTAAGTTTAAACTCAGTTCATGTTCTTAGGTCCTGTAATTTTATACTTTACATGCATATGATTGTTTTTTCTGTAAATTTGTCCATTGCAAAAGGGAATTTTTAAAATGTGAAAAAAGCACGTGAAGATGTTTTCTCACGTTAGTCATTCATTTAACTGTTTTGCAAATTTGATTTCATTTTCTTCATTTATGACAACACAGATTAGTCAACATTTCTGTAAAGGTGCGGTATTAGTCAGTCTGCTAATTTTGTTCTAAAACCAATAAAACGTTAGGGAAATGTTGGTTTCGGATAAATATTAGTGAACATTTCTGTTTCATGCTTGACGTCACTGCAGATATTGTTGGAAAACAAATAAAATCCGTTAACATTTTACTGATACATTCAGTATCAACATTTTGCAACTTGCTAGATATGTTAATTATTGTTTCCACATTATATTGATGAAAATGTAACGTATTATGTTCCTTGAAAAATGTATTTGCTGTTGCAAATTAGTAGCATATGAATGTAATTTCTAGGAGACAGGGTTGATAAAACATATCAGTGTTTCAGCATGTCTAATTTGTGAAATTACAGAATGTAAATTGATCCCATTGTCCTCAGTTGTAGCTATGTCCCTGGTTCTAAAAAGCTTTTATATAATCTGCCAGAGAAGTTAGATGATTTTCTTTCCTAATCAAATTGAACAACAACTACAATAAATAAAAGTATAGCCTACAGATAAGCTTAAGTAATTAACAGGTTCTTATTGTACTTTGCACATGTCTTTGTGAGTGTGTGAGTGTGTGTGTGTGTGGGCACTCTTTCCCCCTGCTGTCCCATATCCGCCCATTCCCCCGAACCCCGAGTGATTGAGTGACTGCACTGTATACTTCCACCTCCCGACTTCCTGACTTCCTCCTTTGCTCCCGTCATAACCGCTACGGCCACTCGCCGCCTAACAATAAACTGCTCGCGATTACGTGGGTTATACGCATTATAGTGCATTACTTTTTGTAGGTATAAGTACGAACAGTGAGTGAGAACAGCCTGCTCAATAATTATTACAGAAATGACTTAATTCAATGATTTTTTTTTTCAGAATCTTACTCAAGGACACTTCAACAGGGTGGACACTTTGGGTTCATAAAGAGATTGAAGTGGCCTGTTGTTCTTGCAGTAAAGTCTTTCTAACCACAAATGGCTCTCTTCCTTCTTCAACAACTGTTGTACTGACTGAGAGTGAAATGTGAAGTGTGTCCTTCAGTTGTGACCACGGGGCCGTCTGAGAATAGACATGGCCCCCTCAGGACCATGATGGAGGGTGGCGGTGGACTTGGGGGTCACCAGCGGTTATGGAAGAGAAGGTCACTGACAGTCAGTCTGTGCCCACCAGCAGCATCTTTTTTACATCGCCAGATGTTTATTCCCTCATTTGCCTCATTGTTCACAGTGGAAAAATACACTTTTACTCTCTCTACTCCGTGTTCCTCACAGAGCAGAGACATGGCTGCAGGATAATCAAAATATCTAACATCAGTGCTGCAGAGGTGGAAAGGAACTTAAAGTGCCTTTACTCAAGTACTGTCACTGGAGTAGTTTTGAGATTTTGGTATTTTTTTATTTGAAGTTTTTCTCTCTCGTGTTTTTCTTCCTCTACATCTCAGAGAGAAAGTGTTTCTTTCTTTCTTTCTTTCAGCCCACCTGCTTTCACCTGACAGTGAAATTCTTCTCCACTATCAGTACTTTCGCTTTTGATACTGAAGCGCAGTTTTACTCTCATACTTCTCTTCTTTTACTTGAGTAAAATGTCCAGTGAAATTGAAATTTGGTGTTTTTTTACAGTGTGGTACTGATTGTAAGGGACACTCATGACGATCAGTTTACTCATCATGAGCAGTGCTACTCGGCCTGTGAAAACAGCTGTATAATGTCTTCTGCAGCTCTGGAGGAGACTACAGATTTCTAACAGAATGTCAAACTGGGGCTGTGAAGTTTGAAAGGCATTTTTTCCAGTCAGGGAGGGTCTAGTGAAAGATGATTTCAAGTTGCATTAAGGGAAATGTAGGATCCTCCTTTTGAGGGGAAAAAACCCCATTATTTTATCATTCTGTCTGTGGTGAGTCCCTATATTTTATGATGTGCAAATACTACATCATTAAAGTACCCCCTAAGAGTGGAAAGGGTTTCTTCCACCACTGAGAGTTCACGGCTCCAAACCATCCAAGGCAGAACTCAGAGATTTCCACCAGCAGCACCCTTTGATTCAGACACCTCAGCTGCACCTTCATTACTCTTGATAAAACAGGTTGTTCCACTGGACCAAAGAAGGACTCAATGGAAATTTCCCATTGTGTTTGTGACAACACAGTCTGAATGCTATGATAGGATGTCGTAAAGTTTTCGCAGCAGGTTGGTGAAAGGTGGCAAAGTCACCGGAGAGACGAAGGGAGGAAGAGAAAGAGAGAAAGACAGAAAGTGAGAAATTGAAGCAGACAACAGGAGAGGCAGAGCGAAGCGAGGAGCAAAAGACTGTGAGACAAGAGTTTTCTTGGCAGAGCTCCCTGAAGTGCTGCACATTCCCGCAAGATGAACTGAAGCTGTTTCTGTTTTTTCAGTCTGTGAATTACCTCCAGATTATAGAGAAACAGCTGTTCGCCCACTTCTCCCGGACGCAGCCTGTGTGATTATGCATCGAGTGACAACCAAAACAAACATCCAGCACTCGCTCGAGCTACTCCGCCGAAGTCTTCACGCCTTTTTGATGTTCTTTCCATTTCACAAACTGTCACTCGTTTGCATAACGATTAATAAAACAAATCAGACACGATAATTACAACGACAAAGAAATATTTATTAAATCTTTTTTTCTTGTTTGTTTTAGTTAGTCATAGCTGCTCCAACACGTGTATTTACAAAGAAAGAAATGGCCTTTTTGTAGAAAATTCTAGTGAGGGATTGAGCAGGAAACAGACATTAGAATAGTTTAGATGAGTACAGGAGAGGATGGGGCTCATATAGGCACAAGGTACAGTTACTACAATGTTAAAAGAAATGTGCAGTTTTGTGGCACATCCATTTCTAGTTTGGGAAAGAAAAGCACAGTTGTGGCTAAAGTAACAAAAGCCTTCCCAATGCTAGATGCACTGACAAAAGCCCACATCCTTTTTTAAGATACAGAGGATGGAGAACAGACGCTGCAAACCATGGACACAGTGGTGTTAGCTTTAGGCTACATGGTACCAAAATCAGGTGAAGAAGAAGTCCTTATAGCACAGTTTGCTCAATAAAACATGTAACATCAAAATTCGAGGTGGAAAACAGACTTTCTCCCGCTGCCACAAACAAACACATTGAGCTTCTACACCAATAAAAGTCAATCGCATCTCCTGAATTCTCCAAAATCGTCGTCACGGGCGATCTTAACCGCAGTTTGGCTTGGAAACAGCTGGAGGTGAAGATTAGCAAAAGACCACAAACAGAAACAAAGAACATCCTGCACCTTAAAGACAATTTGGATGCAACAATACAATGAACAAGAGCAGTTTTGAAAAAAAAAGGAGGGAAAACAGATTTATCTGTTCTTTCTTCAGGCCCTTTTGATTCATGATTGTAACCTGACCGCACTGCATGTTTGATATGTGCCATGTTTACACACACACATTTAAAGATAGAGGGTGCAATGTTGATCCTGTTCCATATAAAAGACATATAAAATGAAACAAAGCATTTTTTAATATCAAACATTGAACTTTTTTTTTCTTGCTAAGAACATTAATGTGTCCGTTAAATCACCCTTCAAAAGAGGTGTGAAAAAAAGAGAAAGTTTCTAATACAGTATGTTACAACAGACTAATTGTTGGATACACAGTATCCACAGAACTAACTGATTGGTTTTTCTCATCGTGGCGTGGCTAGAGGCAATGATTACAGTGACTGTCAATGTTGGCCGCACTAAAATGCATGGAGGCTGGTAGGTGTGAGGAGGGAAAGATTTTTGATGAAGTGGTAATTTGTGCCCTCAAATTAAAAATTGTACTGAGAATGTGAATGTTCTTGTGAATGTCTGAAACAGAATAGAGAAGAGCATATGAAGCAATCTGAGATTATGTAATACAAATTTAGTGATTCAAAGGAATGAATTCATGTAAGAAATAACACAGAGTATTGAGTGGTAAAGGTAATAATGCTACTAATTTGAAATAAATAAACAGAAATACAGAATTCTGTACTTTTATGGAATTATTTGTAAATTGAGAGCATTAATGACTATTTAAAGGGGCACTCTACCGATTTTACACATCAACTTCAGTTTACTCGTCACAGAGAGTACTACTCAGTCAGTGAAAAAGTTGTATAATGTCTTCTGTGGCTCTGGAGGAACCTTTTTATAAAGTCCTAAAAAATAACCCCGATAATGTCATTAGGCTTGGGTTTAAAAACTGCAAATTTATAACAGGAAGCCTGTGTAACAAACTGGTGGTGTGGAGTTTGAAAGATGTGGGCATTTGCCAGGAAGGAACGGCATTGAGTTGCATTATGGTATTTGTAGGATCCAGAGTTTGTTTGAAAATAAAACACATCATATCTTGGCCTCTGTTACTTAGATTTGACCATTCTTTTTTTAAATCTGTCTCTCTGTGGCCCTTTAAGCGAGTAAAAACGTTCCTCTCTGACCTCAAGCAGTCTCTGTGCTATGATGGGGTATTAGGGCCACTGTTAATATTACTGTTGTAACATTTCAAAGTTCAAGTTCAAACAACATTGTTATGTTGAGCACACAGCTATAATTTTTTCATATTACTTTTTCTTGTAAAATGACAACTTTATTGTCATATTATGACTTTTTATTAAAGTCATTACTTTATTCTCACTATGTTTTGACTTTTTTTTAAATAAAATTACGCTTGACTGATCCTAAGTCCCGCCTCCCTTAGTTACTGTTGCTGGGTCGGACATGCTTGACAAAAAGAAACATGGCAACGCCAGTTCTCTTTAGCCGGGTGCTGCAGTGTGTATTAGTTTCTGGGCGTCAAGTAATATAGCTTCAAGAAGCCAACAGCAAGGACTACGGTATGCGATGGAAGGATATATATTCACGATGTTAACTTTTATGAACAAGGTAAAACGACGCAAATTGAGACTCAGCAACATCTTTTAACCATCTTCAAAATGTGTTTTTCTTTTCAACATAGCATATCTAAGTACAGGAAAGGGGAAAGCTGATTGAGGTTCTGTCGGGTACCTAGCTTGCTCAACTCTCTTAAGGGGCAGGATTAGGATTGGTCAATTATATTCTTGTAATATGACTTGTTCTTGTAAAATTACAACTTTGCTTTCATAATTTCGTGACTTTTCTTAAAAAATTACAATTTTATTCTTGTATTATCATTATTATTCTTAGAGAGTCTTACGACTCAAATTTACTCTTTTTTTTATTCTCCTGAAATCAAAAAATTTTTCTTGTAAAATTACATTTTATTCTACTAATGTTGCCTTTTTTTTTAAAATTATCACTTTCATAATTCTCATTCTCATAATTATGACTGTTTTATGTTTTAATTATGAGTGTTTTCTTACTTTGCAGCATTTTGTCTAAATGCTGTGCATGTGTTTTCAAATTGGTGAAGATGCTTTCTTAATTTGCTTGTGTTTTGTCTATATGCATTTGTTTTCTTAAGTTACAGAGTTGAGCTCTCAGGGCCACCGTACTTTTATCTCAAAATGACAACTTTAATGTCCGTCTCAGATTTTTTTAAATTTCCCCAAGAGTGGCCCTAATACGCCTTCATACCGGGTCAGTGAGCAGGTGCTACAGGTCTTTTTCAGCAGTAAAACTAGCAGGGCTGTGGCTTCATTAGGCAGTGAGTGAATGTGGAGGGTATCAGTGCTGCTGAGAGTGAGGGGTGGAAAATAAGATTGGGCAATCATCTGTTTTTTCATATCGTCATATTGTCATTACTAGAGATCGCTGATAGATAATCTGATCTGACAACCCAGGGGGGGTTCCTTCCCTCCCTCCTTCTCTCAGTTTCTCTAATTACAAACACGAAAAACTAGTTTTGCTGTATATGACTTCAGACATGACTAGCAAATAAAATAATTCAAAACTGATTTAAAGTCAACTGTCAATAATTACAGGCATTTATATACATTCACAAGTGAATTTCACACTTCAGAGACGCGAGCCAGTCCGGCAAAAATAGACCCGGCGCATAAAGATAGAAGAAGAAAGAAGCGGGGAAAAGAGTTTTCGAAATCCCGTGGCTCACGGACCCAGAGGGCGCACACACACACACACACACACATACACTGGCCAGAATGGCAGCAGATCATCTCTGCTGGCCGCAACAGAGCCGGAAAATGATGGATTCGGATGCTATGGACATTGGTGTGCACAGCAAAGCTTTGGTGGGCAGGCATATGGAGAATGGAGATGCGGGGGGGGGGAAACGGCCATCATCTCTTTAATCATCAATAGTGGATTTGGATTTGTGCCAATCGGCACAAGTCTAGTGGAATAGATATGTTTACCGCATGTTCCTGCTTTAAAACTATTGACTATTGATCTCAGCAGGAGAGCTACAAAGCTTCACATCTTCCTCTCCTTCTCTTTCCCCTCTCAGGTCCACTAGAGTTTCAGTTTGCCCCGAGAGAACAGGACACCTCGCTCTGTTTATTCCATCTCTCCTGGTGGTCGATTTTTCATTCCAGAAATAACAGGTACGAGGGTGCCCCCGGTGTATTTTCTGTACAGACGCCACTTTACACGACATCAAAGAGGGCAACTGAACCCACACAACCCCCTGCCCCCCACACACCACTACCAGCTGCTCTGTAACTCAGTCGCTGTCTCACTGAAACATCTTTTTTACCTCATGTTAGGTATGGACACATCCCTGAACTTTGTAGGAAATTCGCCTCTTTGTACAATAGTTATGACAGTGATTCACAAAAGCAATAGTGTAATAGTAAAACTACATTTGTGACATTTTTAATGACAAATTCGAAAACACAAGTATTCTACGATTTCTACACCCTGATAGCACATCAGACTTTTTTTTTCTTCCTGGACTTTGTTAAA
The DNA here is from genome assembly GCF_020085105.1 of Siniperca chuatsi. NCBI lineage: Eukaryota > Metazoa > Chordata > Actinopteri > Centrarchiformes > Sinipercidae > Siniperca > Siniperca chuatsi. The sequence continues at coordinate 22,065,863 of NC_058059.1, read as the reverse complement.
AACTATTTAAAAAAACCATCATCAGCGATCAAGCAAAGCAGATACATAAACTGTACTCAGTGTTTTTGTATGATTGTATCAAATAAACTGTGTGTAATATGAACTAACTTAGTAAGTGTAGTTGCTTTTTATTGCCTTTCTACTGTACTTACAGACTCAACCAGAACAGAAAAAAGCACAAGGACTTCACAATAAATAGGAAAATACATTTTTGCCTGGCAAAATACCGTATTGACTCCTACGCTCCGTTCAAATATTTTACTGTACACCCGTGTTGGCTGCTACAATTGAATTACGTGATTTATTAAAAAACAATACATCAATCAATCATTAAGTCGTCCCTATCCAAACACTAACAGATGAGTGCTTCTTTAAATTTTCTTTTTTCACTCTGAACAAGGGTCCTCCACAGTCTGAGACGATGCATCCGACTCCTTTTTAACCTGAGAGGAAGGTTAAGTCATCAAAGACCCGTCCCATACCCCTGCGCCCTTGGCAACAGTCTCCTAGCAACAACATCCTTCTTGTTTTTCTTTCCATTGGCCCATATGTGATGTGTCGCTCCTGGATCTTTTTAGAAACCTCTTCCACTTTGACGTGAGGTTTAATCATGTTACATGTCGGGGGTTACGTGATGTTTTCCTGAACACCAAAAATGTTAAAGTCTGTAAACTTTTGAGGGATCCCGCTGTGCTTCTTTGCCATTCAAGCTAAAGATTGTACTGATTGTGTAGTTTGTGTTGTGTGTATGTATATGTTTAAAAGCATGTATGTGTGCTTATCTTTAACACAAAGAAATGTTTAATATCTGCATACTGTGAATGGTTGCGAGGCGAACAGGTAAGAGACTCCGCCTCTTTCACCTCGAGGCGCCTCGACCATCAGCACCCACCAGAAAGTCAAGAATCACACTAGTTGGCAAGTCAAAAAACAACAAAGGCTTCAGTGTTGAAGTCCCTTCTTCTCTCTTTTAACCTAGAGAGATTGTCAGTGTTTTTTTTTTTTGTTTTTTTAAAAGTGCTCCTTGAGGGGAGGGGTTGCAGGGTAGAGCGGCCTGTGGTCCAATCAGGACAGTCCATTCCTGGGGGATTCCTCAAACCGGGCGCTATAAAGACAAGATGGCAGCCAGGAGTATGAGGGCGGAGCTGAGCAGGAGGACTGAAGTCTGGCACCGACCGACGGAGTTCACATCCCTTCGAGCCGGCTCTGGCGACTCGTGACCGATGCCGTCTGAAGGGAAAGAGATGGAAATGATCATTCACAAGCAAAACAGCTCAAATTTTAAGAAACAAAGTGGTGCTTTTGTTTTCTCTCTGCGTTAAAATGATGAGGAAGTCAGACACTGTGAGCAGGGCTGTTGGTCACACTCTGGTAAATGAATAATGGTTCAGACAGGAATAAATGAACACAAACAAACACAGACAATACAACAAGGCTGGATTACCAACCAGGCAAAACTGGCAACTGCCTCAGGTCCCAGACTTTCAGTGGCCCCATATTAATCTTGTGTCTGTTGGTTTGTGGTAAATTGAATGACGGCAAATTTGCTTGGGCATATGCACCACTAAAGCACAGCATCAACTGAAATGAAAAGGGCCTTAAAGAGCACCTTAACACCCATTATTAAGCTTTAACACTTCACATATTCATTAAATGGATCCAAACCCAAGCCCTGTGTCAAAATTTACATCATGATTATTCCTAAATAACATTTAGTTTAAAGGAATGGTTAAACACTTTGGGGAAATATACTTCTTGCTGGGAGTTAGATGAATAGATCCGATACCAGTTTCATATCTCTTTGTTAAATATGAAGCTATGCCTCAGGAAATGGTTAGCTTAGTTTAGCAGAAAGACTGGAAACAGTAACAAGTTGGGGTTATGTGGGGGCTATTTTTTGGCTGGGCACAGTGACTTCCTGGAGTCTTGTCGTCACAGTGAGGTTGCCAGGCAACCTACTCATAACCCCCCTTAAAACCATAACTTGTTATTTTTTACACTTTGGTTTTTGTACAGATTAAACAACGAGATAACCTGTTTATAAATGAGCTGTAGAAGTGCTCTGTTTCCACTCTTTATGCTAAGCTAACCATCTCTTGGCTGTAGCTTCATATTTAGCATGCAGACATTGGAGTGGCATTGATCGTCTCAACTTCCTCTCAGCAAAAAAAGCAAATAAGTGTATTTCCCAAAATTTCAAACTATTACTTTAACCAAATTACCACAAGGGGTCAACAGGGGCCCAAAGCTAATTTTTGACCCAGGCGCCCTAGTGTGTTAATCCGGCCATGATGTACAAGCATAATCCTACTTACTGTAGACAAAAACAAAAGCCATGGAGACAGAGAAATACAAATGCATACCCACACAGGGGACAGATAATTTATAGGTTTATTGATCTATCAGCTGATAATGACTGAGGCGTGGACTTGTGCTGAGTAGTAGAGATGATTCACCTAGTTGATCCAGGACATGCGATAGCTAAGCACTTATTTATGTATCAGTAAATACAAATGTGTAAGTAATTTTGTCTGCATTTAAGAAATACTGTTCTATTACAGTATTAAAGTTCATGATAACATGATTATATACTAATACAGTATGTGCTCTATACTAAATGTCATTTGTATAACAATAGGAATAGTGTCCATTATCAGCACAATGAAAAATCAGTCCAATTTAGTCTGTATACTTTTCTTTTTCTTTTCATTTTGCCACTGCGAGCACACTAACTACTCAAAACCTGGTTAGATTTAGTATAGAGTATGGAATTGAGACATATCATGACATTTTGGCTATCTAGGCAACAAGTAAAGAAAATAAACTTTCATTATTTGATTCTTAAGTTCATGAACTCTTCTTAATGTGTATTCATGAATCATGATGTACAAAATGAAAGAAAATTCTAAAGGTAATGAAAAGAAAAGGATATTATCAGCAGACGCAGTAGTTATGGGAAGTTCTGTCTCTAATACACACACACACATAAACATTATGTACTGTTTTCCCACCAACCTCTGGGTTCTAGGGAGTTGTGACTGTTGTCGTCAAAATCGACCCCTTCCTGCACGCTCCCAGAGTTTTTCACACAATTGTCTTCGAAAAAAACAAAGAGGAGAGAGGATATGTGAAGATTAGAGAACTCGAACGTCACTCGTCCACAGCCTGAACACAAGCTGGTGCACAGCAGATTGGAAAACTGGGCAGAGTAGACACAACAATCTGCAACTCACTTGGAGGCCTGACGAAGACTTTGAGTCGAAGGCAGCTCCTTCTTCCCTTGTCGTCAGTGATGGAGGCTGTGGAAAAATCAGGCAGAGTTGAGAACAAAACACTTTAAACACATTACCTACACATTTCCATCCAAAATATCCCAAATACCTTCCTTGATCTAATCTGGGGCTGCATGATTATTGTTTAAAATGGCAGTCCTCATTTTGCTCAATAATGAGATCATGAGTCATCCATCCTCGGAAACAAAACAGTTTTGTTTGAACAAATTAAATTAGAACATTTTATTTTCGCAAAATTGCCTTCACTTCCATATTTTACTTTATAAACATACAGTATAAAAGGAATAGCTTTAAATGTACAAGCATTTAAATTTAACTAGGGACACAAATCAAACTTTCTAAAGTGTCAGCATTGCATCTTATCACCTTACCAATGATTCTTATACCTTTTGTAGCCCAAATCCTCGTATTAATTTCATTTTATTTACCTTTTATTTAACCAGGAGAAAGTCTCACTGAGATTAAAATCTCTTTTAAAGAGAGATCGAAATGTGTCCAAAGCAAACTGTAAGTACCGGGAGCTTGCCTACTTGTTCTTTGATCGGATAGCTCCTGATTGAAATCAGTTTAATTTGTATTTTGTATTTTTGCTTTGGCAAAGTTCTTGTACAGCTGCATGTGTTTAGACATTTAACGTTTGAGAACTTAAAAGAAAGGGTTCTTTAAAAAACGAGGTACGGTAAGGTATCAAAATAAAGTGTTGTTTTGGTATTGATACCAAAACTCAGATACGAGTACCAAACAGTGACACCCAGCCCTACCAAGATGTACACAATTACGTGTCCAAAGTCTCTAAAATCTCTCTGATATTTTTGTATGCATCGATAATCCAGAATCACAGGTATTGTTAATTCACTATGTAATAAGATGAACTTGAACTGAACGCAGCTACTGATGGGATCAGACTTCGCGATATTAGCCATAGTGGAAGACAACTGACGCAGTATCTGGGATATTTCACCTTTTTTAGGCCTTTTCTGGCCTAACTTCTTAAATCGGTCCCTGGCACCTCCTTCCCGTTTAACTACAGCATGTATATATAATGTATATAATGCAAGCCTTGAAGGACTGCACACTACTTGTTGAACTCTAAACTGGTGATCGTAGATTGCCATGTCTCTAGGACAAGTCATGGCAAGAATTTATGACACTGTGATCACATAATCTGCAACACGAAAGGCAAAATATTGTTTAGTCTGATTGCAGCATAGGTTTTGTGGTCCTACTTCTGCAAACCCACTCAGCATTCTCCATTCACTTCACAGCTTTACCTGAGACCTCTTCACTCTCTAGAATCTTCCTTAATTCATAAACATCAGCTACGCAGTAGAAACGACCAATCTGACAAGGTCGATTGTTTCTTCATCAGAGGTATTCCACACTTATCTCCTTTAAATACAGTCTGAAGAGCTTTATCTCGCCTTCTGAACTTCGCTCTCATCCTAATGCTCCATATTTTATGATATGAAACAACTCAATGTCACCCTCATATTTCCAAGTCTAATCTGGCCAGGGGCAGTCATTTCTGCAGTTGCGTTGCATGCTGTTATGCTCACCTACAAAATCTAATTTCCTCTGATTCCTGATTGTGAAAGGCTACGATTAAAAAAAACATTTTTTTGTGTGGCTGCTGTGATAGTTTTGCAGAGCCAACAAAACTAATTAGTTTTCAAGTAGTGCTGGGGACCTAGTCGTTAATAGAGTGCTGAGGGTGTCTCCAGCTGTGACGAATGACTTCAACTTCTGTCTGCACTTTTGTCAAGAATATTTTTATGTTTTGTCTGGCTATTTTTCATCCCACAATAGTTTTTCTCTCGTCTTTTTCCGCATGGGCCTCGATACTCTGACCTCTGTCATTTCCTGCTGCCTGCCAAGCCTCTCAAACACACACACAACCTTGAGTGTGTTTGGATATTGATGACCGTGTGTTGGGTATGTATGCATGCATGTATGTAATTATGGTTTTCCCAAGTATGTGCATCTGTGCACAGACGTGTCCATAGTTTGTCCACAGACACTCTTCTATCCTTTCACCCAGACACTCCGTGTGATGGATTCTGTCCCAGCGGTGAATTCTTGATAAAAGTAAACCATGTCAGTGTTTCCACTGTCGCCGATGATTCTGGCTCTTATTTCAAAAGGCACTTTATCAGATACCGTGCGGTTGTGAGAGGAGATAAAAATCATTTTTAAAACTTCAGCATGAGAGGAATATTGGAAGCGAAGCAGCAGAGGGAGGAAATAAACGAGAGAGGAACGGTGTCAATCACGCTGCTTCTGTCTGTGTCAGCGGATATCGAGTAACTTACCTCACACCCTGGCTGGCTGGAACAGACAGGATAACTCACTGTCTCAGTTTTTGTCTCTGAACTCGAGTGGCCAAAACCCTCTTTTTCTCTTTCTTTATGCTCCTTCTGTCTGTTTCCTTGGCTGTCATTATCTCTCTCTAACTTTGTTTGACTCCTATAAAAAGTGTACTTCTGCCCTCTTGCACGAACGTGTTGAGGGACAGATATATCAAGACACATTATAGGAAAAAGGGAGAAACCATTGTCCCAAGTTCCCATCTAGGACGTTTTATTAATCTCATGAAATTATTCGGAATAGGGCTGCAACTAACAATTACTTTGATTATCAAATAATCTCTTGATTATTTCTCAATTAAATGATTAATCGTTTAGTCTATAAAATGTCAGGAAGTAGCGAAAAAGTCCAAGGGGACGTCTTCAAATTGCTTAATTTGTCTGACCAATGGTCCGTGAGCCAAATATATTTAATTTAGACTGATATAAAACAGAGAAAAGCAGCAAATTCTCACACTTCAAAAGGTAGAACTAGCAAATGTTAGGAATTTTGGCTTGATAAATGACTAAATAACTGTTTAATTTTCTGTTTTTTGATTAATCGAATCAGTTGATCATTTCAGCACTAACACAGATCAATTTGTTTTTTGGATGAACATTTCCATTTCTAATGTTTTTTTCTAGAACTATTTTACTGTAGATTCAGCCAGGGAATGTTCTTTTTTTTTTTTTTACCACAGTCTCTAAATCAGTGACCAAGATATATTAAACTGCAGGTAACCATAGCAACAATACATATGCCTCACACTGCACTACAATTTATACAGCTGAAACAGACACTGTAAACTGATTACATATGTTAGATGGAAACCTATTAAAATCGCAGTTTTCAGCCGCTGTGGCAAACAAGCTGTTTTCAATATTTTTTAGGAATAACTCATTGCTCTGAAAGATGGAGTTATCTCTGGAATTTTGGTGAAAGATCAGCGTTGTGTGTAAAATCCTGCTATGCACAATTAAGTTCATTGACAAAAACAGAATTGTAACTTGTCCAAAGTGCAGATTCCAGACTTCCCGTAGGTGCACCACACAAATCTGTTGGCCAATCAGCAGTGGACATCCACAAAAAGGACAAAGAAGTAGCCATACAGCTGAGTGCGTGCTGCAAAAAGAGCCATAATGCATTAGCAGTAACAGTAGCTGCAGTTGTTTTTAGATGGTGAAAAGGCCAAATTAAAAGTATAAAACCCTTGTAAAACTGTAAAAAAAACCTCAGCCGCCAGGAATGCAGCATGTTTTCCTTTGGTCCGAGACCATGGTATAAGCAAGATATATCAGGAGTCCTCGTCTTATGTGTTATGGACAACTTGTTATGGCTTTGATGGGGTATTTTGTGAAGTATTTCATGTGAAGACTGACAATAGTGCTTTAATGTGTTTTTAGTACTTTTGGCTAGTTATTTGTGGTCATTATACATTTTAGTATTTGTCAGGTGACCATTCCTGATGGCCATTCCTGTGATGTTTTTTTAGATCTGAGGAAGATCTTTCATCCCCCAAAATGCTGTCTTGTCTGTTAATAAAATGTCCTAAAACGTGCAGAATCTTTTCTTCCTTCTTTCTGTTTTTCTACTATTTCTCACTCTCATTCTTTATCTTTCTCTGAAATTGTGTCACACTGTCTCTCTCTCATCTCACTTTCTCACCCTCTTTCTCTCCCCATACCACCATCCCTTCGCAGATTCCAACACACGCACAAATACCCAACTGTCTCTCTTCCTTTCTCTCATGTCTGACACTGAGGTCAGAGTCTGGGTTTTCTATCCTCAAGCAACACAGCCGTGCTTCACCGTGACTGTAACTCCAGCTCTGCCTGCAACTCTAAACCCAGCGTTAGTCAGGTCATCCAGCCGCCGCCTCACCATGACAACGGGACGACGGTAAACCTCCCGGTCACGCGCCCAGGCACATGTTATACGTTCAGTCATGTGCTGTGGGACTTGTGATCGTCGCGTTCGCACATTCGGAACTGGCAACACCTTTCAAAGATCCCTCAACAGGCTGGTATGCCGTGTAAGGTCAAGCTTTGGTGTGACTGTGAAGTGAATTAGGCAGAGCCTGATATTAATACTGCGCGATCAGATGTTTTTCTTGTGATGATTGGTTTATCTTGGGGAACAAAGCCTCTTGTCTTTGCTTCAGCCGCGAGAAGCTAAAAGGAAACTGTCGCGGCGCTGTGCTCGCAGGGTTCATGTCATTATCGATGTAGATCTGTGCTGGCTGTACGGAGCGGGACCCGGGCGTTTGAAGCGAGAGGGCTTTACAGGGAGACAGTCATCTCTCTCACACAGGGAGAACCAGACTCTCAACTGTCTCCTCTGAAAATTGGATTTCTATCCCCTGAGATTAGGATCAGGCTTCCCCTGCTCCACTGAGGCTCTATTAGAAAAACATGCCGCCTTCTGAGGCCACGAGAAGCTCGCAGCACAGACCTTGTCGTCATCTCAGTGACCTTTGACCTTCTAGGACCAGCTGCAATACTGATCCCACACCAGGGCGACTTTCCTCTGGGTTTTTGTCTGTCTGCCAGATGGGCAGGCCCTTAGCCAACTGCAGGTGTCATCTTTTTGACATAGCCTCACCCTCTTCCACCCTGCCTGGGGCGAATGATGAGCACCACAAAGGAGGACAAAGGAGTGTCTGTCTTCACTGAGACAAGCAGATATGAACTCACCTTCAATGTGTCATTTACATGGCCACTGAATAGATTCCCAAACCATATTATATGTACAACATGCAATTGGACACTGACACCAGCAGCTGATAAAACAAACTTTACTGTAACGTAACCGGCATTTCTGGTCTGGAAAAATATGTTTTTCATGTATGACAGCAATAGGCTACTTCTTTTCTTACTGATGTCAATATAAGTTTCCAAGGCTTTCCATAAGGCTCCAAGAAAGACTCATGAAGAAAGTCTTTGAGTGAATGAATTATGATATACTGTAAGCATTCAATTAGAAGAAAGACAAACAATTCTTTGTTAGCTGACTGACAGTTGGAGCACCTCGTGGCTTGCATGGACATGAAACTCAAGCACAAAAGATAAGAAACTGCATTAGAAATTACTTTGTACTTTGCTAAAAATAAGTCAAAGGTACAGGCCTGTGGACATCACGATATGAATTACGAATCAATACTTGTATATCAGTATGTCTAAAGTGAAAAGGGGCCACTTGAAATGAGGATCCTACAAATGATTACCACCTACTGTACGGTTCCCCTCAGCTCTTTTGAGCTGATATATATATATATATATATAAACTATTAGCTAAAAGAGACTAAAATGCCTAAAATATCTATATATCAGTATGTCAGTACTATCAATGCTGTGTTTTTAGCTTTTTTTGGCCAAAAACGTCAGTCATTGACTACTGTCAGTGCTGCTTAAAATCATTTGGCTTTCAGAGTAGTCTCTGGTAGTTGAATTCAGCAACTGTGGTGCAGAGGTTTGTTCACAATTGTAACGATGAAGCGTTCTGAATTTGCTACAACTACTGAGTCTGACTAGCTTCTTCTCCACAGCAATGGCAGCTGCGAGTCATGGATGTTGTAGTTTTACGAGCCATCATACCAAGACAGGTGAATCACGTGTTTCTGTGTGGAGGAACAGCATAGCATTTAGCATTTAAATGAGAATTTATCGGTATACTACATAATTCCGGAAGCAGCTCTTTCTGACTACACAACTCCATACAATGTGAGGACAAATATCGGTATTATGTTAAATGTTCTGACTATAGGGCCTTGGTATTTTCCCGGAGGTGTCTTTGTCTTTTCCTATTTCATCCGGTGGAACAAGGATCTGATGGATGAGTCATGAATCTGAGTCAGCGAGAGATAGTCCATATGGCCTGAAACTGCTCGAAGCCATATGGACTGTCTCTCTGCCTTTCTCTCTCTTTCTCTCTCTCTCTCTGGATGATCAGTCATCATCAACGTCTACATGAATCATCTTCATTCAGTTTCACATCAACCAGAGCCAACTAAACAAATGAAGCAGAATTAGGCAATCTATGCTTTTTCTTATCGACATCCAAGGAATTGCAACAACATCAACAATTCTCTGGCACAGCTAACAGTAGACCACAATTTCCCTAAACAATACAGTCACATTTATGCAACAGAGTCGAGAAGACTAGCCAAAGGACACAGAGATCCAACAGAAACATCTAGCTAAGGGTAATACATCACAATGCAAAATACTGCAACAAAACTACAGATTTAGATTTGGTTTAACTCGCATGACGACAATCTTGATGATGTTGGGATCCCAGATGCTCGCTTGTAGCCCAATCCAAGATAAGTAAGGTGAAGACGAAGTTGTTGAAAGACATGAGAACAAATTCTCCAGTAACTGATATTTTATCATCAACCTAACTACTTAATTATAAAAATATCTTCCTTGTGATCTTAAACGCTTCATCTGCATCACAAACCCACCAAACTTCCTTTTAGCTTCTCGTGGAGTGGAGTTTTCAAAGATACAAAATGTGATACAAAAAATTCTAAAGGGGGTTAATCAGTGACCAGCTATCAGATACCAAATCTGATTTGCATTTCAACAGAAAAAAATGTCCTCTGAGATTGGCCAAACTGTGTATTTCTTTAATGAACTCAGACTTTCAGGCAGCATTCCAAAACACCTGCTCTGGGCCTGGAGGCAAGGCTAAAAAGCTGCACCAACACTACCCAGTCACTAGTCTGCTTGTATTTGATATCTGTATTTGAACTTTCTTGAAATGCCAAGATGGTGCTCTCTTTTCACCGCCTCTTGCACTTCATACCATCTCTTCCTCTTAACTACGAAGTTCCTCTGACCGATGTAATGTAAATACCAAAACTCCACCATGGAGAGCATTGTATCACATGTAGTCCCTCTCCTCTGCCCCTGCAGGGCACAGCTGTTTGTTTTGCAGAGTCTTCTCACGTGGAGGAGAAAGCTGACCTCAGCCAGTCAGCAACAAAAGACACTTCAGACAAGAACTCAACAGTAGAGATGTTTTGCTCCCTCTGGCTCATATTTTGGCTTGCCCTTATTCCAATGAGAAACAAAACCCAAACATTGTTGCTGTCTTTTTGAAAGATTTCAAGATGAAATTAATATCGATCTTCTGATATAACTCCCAGTTAAAGCTGGGTGTCATTTTAAATCTTTCTATACTAGTGCTGATACGATACCTGAGTTTCAGTACTGATATCAAAACAATACTTTTTGGGTACCTTATTTGAGAAATATCTAATTATTTTTCTACAAAAGCCTTTTTTTTTCATTTAACTGAAGTTAAAGCGTATACTCACAGATATAATAATACTCTCTGCCAGGGCGAAACTCGAAGCCTAAGGAGAAGGGAGTGAAGAGCTGGAACTTCTCTGAGAACTTCAGCGGTCCGTTCGGCGACAGAGGCCTGTTGCACTCCCAGCGTTTGAAGCCCTTGGCGGTGTGGTCGCAGGAGCTGTAGCCGTCGTAGTTCACCATGTAGAGGACGTAGCGCTCGGCCCGCTCGTCAGAGACCGGGCCGATGTAGTGTGGACAGTAGACATCAAGGTAGTCGTTGATGCAGACATCGATGTGGTAATCACCCCGGTAAAACCTGGAGGAGAGAGAGCGAGAAAATAGGGAAATGTGAGTGGTTTTGTGCAGAAAAACATCAAATCTGCATGAAAATACCAAAGCTGTTTTTAGGTATTTTGGGGCAAGTGTCAAATCTTCATAAGCAATTACAAGCCAGCTGGAAGTCTTTCAGGTCTGTGAATGCTGACTGTTAAAATGAAAGTTAAAACTTGTTAAAAGGTTCTTTTTACACAACTGAGAGCAAGTTACTTCAATACACATGCCTTATAATTAAATATTCTGCCTCTCAGTGTCACTTTTTTTTATTGTTATGGGGTTTTACCAGGTCGAAACTTGCAACTTGACCACTAGTAGCGCTATGGAGCAGTGTTTTTATGTGTGGGTCCCCATTTTGTTTTGCACACACACACACACACACGTGGGTGACACGATACACATTCCTACCAATGGTTTCACACTATTCCACTGATTGACAGGTGGTGGTAACGCGCCAAGAAACGCAGCAATGTGCTAGCAAAAGGCAGGGAAGCAGAAGACTACTAGCAAGGACAGCGTGGATGTAAACAATGCAGGTTTCAAAATGATCAAAAGGAATGGAAAGAAATGAATTCGCATTTGTTAGACCTCAAAGATACAAAGTGCATTTTGGTGAATAACACTGAAAGTAAACAGGGCACCTTTAAGCCTTGAGACTTAAATCCAAATTTCATGTCTGCACCTCTGAAAGATACATTAATAAAATCATGCTTGCATTTACACCAAAGAAGCATGTGAGCACTTATGCTTAACTGGATTTAACTGTGTTTATAATCCACAGTGAGGTTTTTTGGAGTGAGGCAGTTTTTTGTATGTCAGCAATAATATCAATATGTTCTGTTGTTTACATGCGAGCATGATTCCTGCAAGAGCATCATACAAGACCATGTGATCCCTGATCTTGACCTTTTTAATGAACAGAAGATTTGCTGAACATGCATGCTCTCTCTGTTTTGCACACATTTAACATTCGGATCCCCGAAGCAGTGCTTTGCTCAAGGGTACATTGGTAACAGCTGTTTAAATGGGAAGATAGTTACTCATTGATTTGTTTGGGGAGTCTCTCGCCATCATGCTCCTTGATGATGAGTTCTCCAAAGAGTTATAATACTCAAAACAGCTGCTGAAAAGATATGATACTTTTGGTGTCTTAGTGAGGCCACAGCTGAAGAAAAAGTTACCATATGTGCTCGGAAACTGAGGTCGGACTGTAAAAGACACATCCAGGCTAGGGCTCCGGTTTTGTTTACAGAATCTCACCATGTCAGTCTCAATCATCCCGAGCCTCTTGTGAGACTCCACCGAATCCCCCTGCAACACATCTGCCCTGGCAGAAACCTCTTACGACACACGCTAGTCAGTCCTAAGCCATATATCAATGTTAGTGCTCAGCAGCAATAACTTATGCTGGTGCTGAAATTAAAGTCCCCTAGCATTACAGGGCTAATCCCCCTGGTTAGCATGGACCTTTAGCAGCTTTAAGAGGATCCCTCTGTAGAATGAGATTTTCATTAGCCCAATATGACAGCTTGATGTAGGAGGCCCTTGTGGAATCTCAGAGTCTGGGAAAATGAGGCCTGCTCTCAAGCCTTGAAACAGCCCCAAGATTTTTCGCCTGGTGTTTACTGTAAACCGAGTGGACAGGAGAAAGGGAGAAAAAGTGCAGCGGCAAGATATGCCAGGTATTCATTCCTGAGGAGAGTGATTGGAAACCCATATTCCCATAGGCGTCGTATAAGGTTGCATTTCTGAGGCTTTTTGCGGAGACAGATTAGGCTTGGACAGCCGGCTGGTTGCATCTCTATAGCTGCTAATGGCCCGCGGTTCAGTATCACTGACATAGTGCGGATGTCTTCAATACTCCACCTCTGTTCATTGACACAGTGAGGGCCGTCAGGGGAGTCAGGCCAGAGACCGTGTTGGAGCATGCAGCAGGCTGATGATCTGATACGGGTGAACTCACCAGAGCACCGCGGGGTTTTTACCCTGAGGTTTCACAGGGCCTCGCTGCCCACAGATCGGATATTACGCCTACTCCTGCTCCTCGCCGAGGGAATGGGAGTACCAGTCAGCTGATCTGAGGCCAGGTGAGACAGGGAGGGAGGGGTTGAGACGCAGCTGTTGCCGCTGACATGTACATGTTGGGGCTTCGGGAGGCGTGAGTAGCATAAAGGGAGGTGTGTGCTCGCCGTCGGCTTGCTGGGTGTATCAGGTTGTCGTTACACAGATTGTAAATGTGCTGCAGGATTAGTGGCTGTCCTACTGGGTTTGTAGGGGCCACAAATGAGCAGATGTGTGTGTGTGTGTATACGTGATAGTGGGGTGTGTGGGTGTCTTATGGCATCAGCAGTCATATTCAAAGCTTTTTCTCTCTCTAATTATAGTCTGGTCAAACGTGAAACCAAAGCCCTTGTTTTCTCTCCCAGGTTTGTCTTCTTTTCCCCCTTCAGCACCAGCTGAGCGCTTTGGCTCCAGGCAGGCACAGCTTGGCCTCCCTTAGCCTCAGTTTCAGATCTGCTCGCTGATATTATGACTACCAGGGGTCAACCGGCTCCACAGTATCATGTCCTCAGCCAGAAGCACTGTGGGATAGCCTGCTTTGTCCTCCCGTGTCTTTACAAAGCCTTGAATGTTAGCTGCAACCTTGCAAGTGTCAGTGGCTGTCAATCAAACCTGACCCAGGAGTAACAGCTAAGATCAGTCAGGATTAGGAAGACTTTCTAACTAATGCCTTTGTGAGAGAGAGGTGGGAAAAAGTTTGCAAAAGTGATGATGAACCTGTTCAGACCTGGATAGTTGTTTTCAGATACATCCAGATTGTGTCTGGAGTGGGGGCAGCGTTTAGTCCCGGCATCAACAAACATCTCAAAATCAGTCTCCAGTGACCGCTTCTGATTGGATTTCACTTCTGCACTCAATAGAAATCAATACATTCTTCACTACTCAATGCTTCAGTGCAGAAACATCTACAGTAAGTCAGCGGCCATCTTGGCCTCTAGCAGGCAAAACATGTTTAGTTGGAAGTTTCATAATTTTGTTATTGTAGCCATTGTACTTTCTGCCATAGAAATAATTCCTATAAACATTGTTGACATTGAGCTCTGAGGATTATCCAGAGAAGTGGGGGGGGGGTTATGAAAGGACAAGTGGATCTTGAATTTGAAATGTAATTTTTCAACAAAATTCCATACACCGCAGTGTATTGGGGTGGAGGCAAAAATCTGACAGATGAAAATCTTAAAACCTATGCAAACTGACAGTGTGCCATGTGTGGGGACTGCACCCCCTGCCCCCGCTTAGCAGCACGCACGGAAACAATGTGCATCCCTGTCTGCCTGCAAATGTGGTTTGGGTGATCAGTTTCTCATTCTTGCATATTTTTTTTGCTATCCATTTATGATCAGATCACCAGAGAAGGATTTAGATGGCAGTTATGAATAGGGTCAAATGTGACCAAACATGTGCAGCAAACAGGCTGTGTACTAAAATATGGACTGTGAGGTGTTTATTACAAAAGACGATAAAATGCACAGTGAGAGTAGTAAGAGTGCCAACAGATGATCCAGATGTTTGCCAGATGGAGGCTATAAGGAGGTTTTTGAGTGGCAGAAATGAAATATTGACAAGACACAGTCATAGACACACAGCCTGACTCAAGATGTGGTCAAACGGATGACATTTCAGCTCTCAATGTCTTCTGGTTTCTTCGTTTGAGGAAGTTGACCAGATAGTTTCTCCTGCTGATCTCCACTCTGCTCTCTACAATCTCTACCCTGAGACTCTGACGGTATCCGTCACCCATCCCACCCCCCACCCCCACCCCACCCCTTCTGTGGGCTGGACTGAATCGTAAGAAACCTTCATTCATTTACCGAGCTATAAACCTTCGGCAGTATTTGCAATCTTCAGCATCAGGGTTTCTTCACTTTCATTACCAGAAAGATTTATTCATCTGTTTTTCTAAATGACTTTGTTGTTATAGGCTATTTAGTGAGTCATTAAGCCTTCACAGGGCTGATCAAGCCAATTTCAACAGTTGTGTTTTCCTTTTCTCGTTCTGAGCAGCAGGAAGGCTGATGGGTTTGGAGGTTTGATAGTAGGAAAACGGAACAAAAAACCCCAAGCAGCACGGTTTAGCAGTTCAGTGTCAGTTATAAATGTGTCATAATGATCCATTAACAAAATAAAAGCACCTAAATCCATTTGTCTTGGGGATTAATGATCCCTGATTGGCTGAATTACTCACGGCCAGTTGGAGGGGCTTATCAATGAATCAGTAACTGGAGCTCTTAACAAAGCACACACATCGATGGATAATCCCTCTTTTCAGTGAGCTCCCCCACTTGTTTGCTTTCTTTATCCCCTTCTGTTGTGTTATTGTCACTCTGTGGCCTGGCACAGGTAAGGTATGGCAGAGCCAATACAGAGAGAAACAGACAGAGTTTGCTGATGGTAGATTTGTGTCCATTTAGAGTGGTAGACGGAAAGTGAAAAAACTGAGTTAATAAGAAGGAGAGGAGAGAAGAGAGAAGTGTGTAGAGGTGAGAGTGGGAGTACGCAGAAGAAAAAGAGGAGAAGGGAGAGAAAGAGAAGAATGTAGAAGACAAGAGGGTATAAGAAAGTAAAAGGCAGGGAGGGAACTAGAGGAAAGGAGGAGGAAGAAAGGATGGCTGTAGAGTTCAGAAATACTGAATTCAAGGGTCAGAGTCCCCTTTAGACCTCCCCCTTAAATTCATTTTTAAGCATTTTGATTTTCCATATTAAATTTATTCAGTTAGCTGTTCAATTATATTTACTACAAGTTTCTTCGGGTCCTCATATTTCTTCTAATATTTTGTTGCCATTAAAGTAAAATTCAGTCAAGTCAAATTTAAATATTTCTAAAACCACCAAACTTTCAGAAAAAAATACAGAGGACATGACCTCAGTGTGCTCAATGGTATCTGAGAGTGTAACTGAAGAAATGTTAGCTAGTTAGTTATAATGGTGTGGTCCTTTCAGAAATAAAGATAATAAAAACAAATGTTATCAAAAACAAATAGCTTTTAGGTTCTAGGAGCCACCGAGAGCAGAGAGAATGAGAAGAAGAAGGGAGGGAGAAAAGAAAAGAGAAGAAAACAGGAGAGTAAACAGGAGAGTAGAGAATGAACGAAATAGAGAGATGTGAGGAGCAAAGAGAGGAGTGTAGCACACAAGCTGGTAGAAGAAAGTAGAAAAGAGGAGCGGAAAAGAGTTCAGAGGAATGAGGAAGAGGTAGAAGAGAGGAAAGGCTGAGAAAAGAGAATAGTGGAGGAAGAGGAAAGGGGGAGATTAGACAAACAAAAAGAAGAGAAGCAAAACAAGAAGCGAGAAGGAGAGGAGAAGAAGAATCAAAAGAGCAGAGGAGGGAGGGAGAAATGAATGAAGAGAGTAGAACAGAGCAGAGAGGAGAAGTAAGAAGAGGAGCAAAAAAGAGATAGAAGAAGAAGAAGAATGTGGACAAAACAGGAGGGTAGAAGAAAGAAAGCAGAAGGGAGGAAGAAAAGAGGATAAAGCCCTCCTGTTGTTTTCCTCATGAAAGTTGGGTCAGACAAGGGGCAGCTTCCCAGGGTTATTCCACAAAGAAAGAAAAGAGGAGATGCTTACAGCCCTGCAGAAACACATGAAGCTGTCACACACACACACACACACACACACACACACACAAACACACGCACACAGTGATAATGTCTGTACTGAAAGACAAGAGAGCACACAAACCACAGACTGCAGACCTCACGCTGCTTCTATATCAAGTCCCTCAATTTACTCCTCCACAAACTGATGTGTACCTACTCTTTAAACAACACAACGTCGAAATCTGTAGTTCCTGATTACAGCCTCTAGGGGGAACTCTTTATGGGGCCAAAAAAGGGCAATCAGGCCCTGAACATGTGATGTGATGTCACCAGATGGGGTCTGTCCGTCCAGTTGCCCTCGGGGTTGGGAGGTCTCGATCACCCTCCCTCCACCTGTCCCATCATTCATAGCTTTTCGCCGCTGGGAAGTTAAAGCCATTATTACTTTGTTGGCTAATTATATACACACATCTGTCCGTGGACTCACAAACACACACGTACACACTGAATGTATTTAAACACATAATGTGTCTGCCAGGGGGGCTCAGTCCGACTGGGCGTTGACAGCAGAGAGATGGGAAAAATGGAGCCTGTAAAGTAGAGACAGTTTCTGTTTTTTCCTGCTGGGAACAAAACCAAGGGAGGTGAATAATTGGCCTCAGATTGAAAACACATTGCTGCTTGTGGGAAGGCACCTCGGATACTTAAAACATAAAACAGAGGAGCTGGGGAGAGAGAGAGAGACTTGAAGCAGAGACAGGAAGAATGAGAGCGGACGGTCTGTTTGTGGATCCTGGTGGTCCTGACTGTGCCAATCGCTAACTCGTCCTTCAGTGCAGCTGCAGCCACACTGTGCGCCAGGCTAAGTGAGTCCACACAGGCAGAGAATGTGTTATGTAAAGCTCCATGTATATTCTAATCTCTGTTCTTTTTGCAAATTAGGCCCTGTTGTCTTTGTACCTCGTGTGCCAGTGTGAAAAACTGGAAACTGACAAAACCGATGAACAATACTTTTTTCAATAGCTTACTATGAGATATATGTTATGCTATATGTTTTTCTACAAAACCCCTTTTTTTTTCATTTCAACACAAGCAATCTAGGTAAGGCTTTATTTTTTCAGGTCTATAATTTCCTAATTGTTTCTGAGGAAGTATTATAGAAAATAGGAATTTCCTTAAAAGAAGAGGAACTCCAGCGATACAGCATTGCATATAAAGGAGGGGGGACTGGTGAAAAATGAAGCAGCAGAGGCGTAAATATCCTGACTTTTTAATTTCTGGCATGGGTCATGCTCCAAAAACACTGGATCCTGCTTTTACCATAATGCAACCAAATAGTGTCTTTGACCCCCTTTACTCGGTAAATGCCCACTTCTTTCGATGCTCCCGGTTTATACAGTAAGACCTGCAACTGCATACAGCTGTAGTATTACTAACCGTGACAAATAAACTGAGTGGAGTGCCCCTTTAAATCCAAGTAAATATGAATTCATTATTAATTTATTATTGGAAACTTCATCATTCACCATATACAGTATTAAAGTGAATGCTAACCTGTAGACAAATTTTGCATGTCCAGCTGACATGCTGTTCACTGAATAATAGGTTTCTCAGGCTGAGTACTAAAAAGTATTAAAGCTCAGACTAAAGTGGAAGGAAAAAAATGCAAAAAAGTAAAGAGTCCTAGTGAAAACTTACTTACTTTGCGACTATAAAATAACTGATATGTTGATTCACACTGGACTAATATTATCAGCTGACTGCGTATTTCCACAAAACTAAATTTGAGTGACCTGACCCTTTAAGATGAATATTTCTGACTGGGTACAGATAAGTGAGACAAGAGATTCTCTTCTGGATGATTACCGACAACACTATTCTGGTGTCAAGGAGGTCAAAGCAGCAACATCAGCATGGGGTTAGTGTCAGTCAACACACATAAACACACACACACACACACACACATACACAGCAGGGCTCCGTCATTCAGTCAGTGTAAAACCCCAAGGGGCTGACAGAGCGAGTTATAAACCCCCTCTGTGCTAAATTATGGTTGTTCAGGTTGCCATGACGCCAGTTTACAACAACGCAATGTTCCGACCACAGAATCAGCGCTTCTGACAAACACATAGTGTTCATACCTGCATGCGGGCGTGCATATACATGGGCCCCGACACAGGAACACGAACCTCCGCTACCTCCCTTAATGCCACATAACTCCAGGAGGCCCAGAGCGGGTCCTGTTAAAATAACCCCACTAAAATATGTCCCATCAGCACCTGCTGGACATGTGTACTGAGGAACAATCTGCAGGATGCTACAGATCACTGTATACACATGTTGTGATAATTATACAGTATAGTAAATGAACAAATTTTTTATTAAACTTAATGTGGACACTGCTGCAGAGCACACAGCCAGTGTAACCTCTGAGAGCAGCTGAACATCCCGGGATGCCTCCTATCAGACGAGCTGCTCATCGTGCTCGGCTGATATCGATCTGACACCTTAGACTCTGAGCTGAGGTCAGGGGTTAGTGACAGCCCATTATTCAGCCTGAGAGCCAGTGTTTGGTCAGTGTCTGGACCCAGGTGACGGACTGACCTCACTGTCGTCCATCTTAGGAGCTACTGAGGGATGGAAGGTGAAGTTTAAATAGTCTCTTAAAAAAAAAACTCAATTCCCCATGAAATGCTTCATGCTTCATTCACTTCTGTATTTTCTTCTTAAACGTAAACTGGATTCCTACTCTCTCTCTCTGTCTCCCTACTCAGCAGGCATCTCATCATCCTCTTCTTGCTAATTTGCTAAAAGTTATTTGCTGTCTCTACGGTATCTATAAAGTTCTTTGGTTTCAACTTAACTTTCCCCTAGGAATGGGAGTTATGGATTAAGCCTTCCATCGCATATAGGTCATTTTATTTCCCAATATCAATAAATATAGTGATAGCATGGATTTTCTAGAAAATTAGCTTAAAAACTGTTTACGGATAAAATAACCACATGGGGATGTCTGTTTTTGGCTAATCCAGCAAATTAAATACCTGACAAACCAAGATACTTCATCACATTGATGCAAAAATCCAATCAAATACTGCCATAAAACAGTCCCGCTCAGTGATTAGCAACATTACCTACAATGGTCCAATACAACCAGAGATATTAAAGTGAGAGCTATGGAAAAGTCTCTGGCAGTTGACAAATATTGACAAATTATTATCGTCTCATTGCATTGCATCATGTCACCCAACCCTACATTCCCATGCACCAATTCTGATTCCTGTTGCAAGAGATTGTTAACTGCATAGAATAATAATAATAATAATGTTGCAGTCTTTTGGTCTTTCATATTTTTCGTTGCCACTGATAATGTTCAGTTGGCTCTTGCTGTACTGTTGCACACATGTTAAATGAGCACAACTGCATGTTGCTCTGAGTGACTTGAATGCCCTGGTATACTCCAAAACGGACGCAAACACTGGACATGAATGCGGTTGTATTTATACTACATTGTCTGTATAAGTGGACATGTTCACATATGTGTAGTTGCCGGGCACGGTCTGTGTAGACCCCCGTGGACATGGGCTGTTGATGGGCAAACACAAAGTATAATTTGAGCTTTAAGTACATATGGTTGATTGACTGGCTGAAACTGCGGTCACCCTTTCCTCAACTCTTTTCAGGAGGAAAAAGCTAAAAGAAAAGGAAAAAAGATTAAAAAGATGTGTCACAAAAAAAGAATACGAGGAGGAATACATTAACACACAGAGGCAAGACAAATCCCCCCCACACACACACACACACAGAAACCCCGATGCGAGCTAGCCTAAGCTGCAGTGAATTCTACAGGAAGGCCCCACCTGAAGCATGCTTGACTAACATGGCCCTGCTCCTTGGTCAGTAGAGCCGAGAATCCGACCTCTGACCCCCCCCCAGGGGCACTGAGCCCCCCGCACTGCCCTATCACTTTACTGCACCCCAGGGAGCCGTGGCCCCGCCCGCCCCAGGGCCAACACACTATGAACACACAACCGGGGGGGAGGGGACAGCGGTGAAGAGTGGAACACACAACGTCTGGACTGAATCACCCGTCCATGACAAGCTTGCAAAGCGCTCACACACACCACCACTGCATGCACACATTCGCACACACCAACACCAGCACTTATCCACCAGTGAGGTCTCACACACATCAAAGTGCGGTGGAGCTGACTTGGTTGAGTAATAGGCGTTCTGTGGGGAGATGGTGAAATGCTAAAAACTCAGGCTTGGAAAATTTGTTGTGTTCATGGTTCTGAGAAGAGAGGGGGAGAGAGAAAGGGTGAGAGAGGATTATAGTCAAGGTTTGAAAGCGAGAGAGGGGGGAGGGGCAGAAGTGGCAGAGTGAAAGATTGACTAGTGAGAGAAATGTGAAGCCAAAATGATGTGAGAAAATTTGAGGGACGTGAAAGAGGGGAGTGGGAAAGAGCACATCCTTGATTTAAAACTCCCAAAGGTCCTGTATAAGACTTAGGAGGTCTGTGTGTGTGTGTTTGTTTATGTTTGTTTGTGTGTGTGTGTGTGTGCGCGCGAGACAGTTTTTTGTATGGCCCAATATCACATACCAAGTCTTAACGGTTTCTATAGGCCCATAAAATCTACGGCTCCCAACCCAGTACAACCTCTTAAACTTGAAAGACAAAAAAAGAACGGAAACCTTGGTGTCCATTCACGCAGAGAGAGACGTGTCACTCAAGAGAAATGCTGTTCTGTGTATTTCACTGGAAAAATGCAACTCCTAACTTTCAGGCAGCGCTCCAACATGGCAGCACAGGTTGACAACAGGGGGTCTCTGAAGGGTCATGTAACCAAAGCAGGCAGCTAAAGACATCAGCAGGCTACTTGTAATATAGAAAAGTAATAAGTGGAGAAGTGGACATAAAAACTGTCCTTGGAATTCAACATGTAAAACACTGACTACATCTCACATCAAAGGGAAAATAAGAGAAAGGTTTGTTAAACAACCTGTCATGTTTCTCTGTTCTTAAACCTCTATAATTTGTCTATGATTACAATGATTACTATGACTCACACGTCAATGGTGGCCCCTCGAGATTCTCCTGATGAAAACACTTTAACTTCTCAGGAGATGCAGTGTGGACCTCTTGTCAGATCGCCAGCTCGGTGACAACAGATCAGAGAAAACCAAACTGTATTCCCTCCTACTTCTCTGTCCCCCCTCTTATAACGCCCCTAACATCTTATAGCACACCTTGTAGTGTGTCAAAAAAAGATAAGAAGTTATGTCAGCGTAAGCATGTTAATACAGGTACAGGTGATAGGATGACCCTGCTGTGCTGCTCCCACTGAAATGAATGAGGGGGCTTTTATTGGTGGCATACAGCTGACTCCGCTGCTGTTGGAGCCACTTCTGCACCAGAGCTGGTACAAAGACATTACGTTAGGCTGCACCCTGTAACTTTGTTTAATTACAGGTGTTTATGGGGGTAGGGACTGAAGTGGATACTAACCTCCCTCATGGCTCACATTTACTATCAGAGGAAATCACCACGACTTAGCTTAATATGTATTAAAGACACACACTGTAATTTCATAACATATGTTTTCTTGAAACTATAAAAAAAAGAGGGGTCTCTGGAGAGTTTTAGCCCTCAAACTCTCTGCAGCGCATTCATTCAACTGATCATTTCAAGTCAAAAGTCAGGTGAACTCATGTTATAAATGTGTCTGAAAATGAAACTAGAAATCTACAATGAATGAGCTTGAAATTAACAAAACGTGCGTATTTACATTAAGTTCATAAAAAAACATGTGTATTTATGTGTTTACATTAAGTTAATGATACATTCCAGTATGAGGTTTTACAGTGTAGGATTAAAGTGTGACACTTAAGTAAAACTAATACTAATGGTGTAAATCTACGTGCCCATTGTAAAGGGCTACAGTGGGAGAACCACCTAGGAGGCACAGCTCTGTCCCCTTTATATCCCACAACAGGCCCAGAAAAAACAGCACATGTAACATCATGTAAGTGCTAAACATAGAAGCGCCCTCCGAGTGCCCCGCATGCCAGCGCTGAGCGGTACCACCTGGTCCGCTCAATCTGCCCCTGCAGGGCCCCATCACGCCCCCTGCCCCTTCCCCTTGACACAGAATGTCTGTCAAAGTCTCGTCCATCAGCTCGCAAACCAGAGACTATCTCAGATCTGCGCATACCGCCTTAAGAGGGGTCTGGCTCGGATTCACACACGGCGCCTTTAGAAGTCCAGGGCTCAGATTCACGCGCTCCACCTTAAGAGGCTGTATTTCATATTCACACCCGCTGTGGCATTCCAGTGTCAGCGCCGGCGGAAGCCATGTTCCTCATTCACATATTCTGCGCAGTGCAAGGCGTACAGTCAGTGAGGTAATGGCCCATCGTTTGGGACTTCCAGTGGGCAAATTTCAATGCATATAAAACGGTTTCCCACTGCGACAGCGCATTAAATGGATCTGAGAGGTGCTCCAAAATTTCAAGCACATGTGAATATATGCAGAACCTGCAGACACGCACACCCACACAGAGGCAGCAGAAGCTAAAAGTTTAGGAGGGTGGGCTTATGACTGAGATGGTGCTAGTTTGAATCCCTGACTGAATAGGATAATATGTGATATGGAGGAAGAAGAATAAGAGAATAATGCCATCAGCAAGACAGTTAATTCATTTTATTGCATGTGAATCCAGTATTAAATGTAGTTATATAATCTGAATCCTCCTGAATCCCTTTATCCAATCTAGAAGGATGTAATGTTTCAAATATTCAAAGCAAAAAAAGTTAATAATTAAGTTAAATAGCTAAAACTTACAGACATTCAATGTACTAAAACTTGTTTTGCGAGAAAGATTATAAAGTGACTAAATTTTGTAAGTCGCTCATTTTGTACCTCTGTATTTATAGGGACTATTTCTTTGGGAAAAGTTCTAGTCAAATCTGTTCTGTGTGCTCTGTGGATTATCCTGAGTAACTGTGATATTGTTCCTGGAGATTTTCAAATGAAATGTTTTGAGCCTCACAAATAAATTCCATCCACCGCCATTTTATTGGGGTGGAGGCGGACATCACAGGTATCTCAAAACGTGGAGAAACAAAACCAAAACTATCTGTGTGGCTAGATACCACTAGAGGTAAGAAAATAAACATATTTTTGTTATTTGGGTGAACGGACCCTTTAATGAATCAGAGTATTTAGCCAATTTCGAACCAGATCCAAAGTAAACCCACCTCTCAGCACCCAACACTATGTGCAACACTAGAATGTAGTGTAGAAGGTGGTAATGTGGCTAACTTTGTGAGCCTAAAGCAGGGCGTTGCCAAAAAAAAAAGCCTTCCTGGATAAATAAAAGTTAAGAAAAAACACACACATACAAATCCATCCGCTCACATGTACATGCACTTTGCAGCTCATATGATTTTGAGCAAAAGGCCACAGAGAGCAGCAGAAATCTGGTCCGGGAAAAAGCAGACCGGTCCGACAGGGTGGACTGGCCAAAAAAAATATCACCAGCTGTTGTCCAACAGCTGATCAGCATTAAACCAAACCGAGCCCACTCATACAGAAACACGCCTTTCAAATGTTTGAAAAAACTCACATCCAAGAAACATCATGGACACGTCTTCCTCCTAGTATGATTTGCAACACCTGACACACATCTAGTCTATCTGCCGCTCTCTGAACTTCACAACTGACCCCAGATCAGCTATCAGCGCGTTCCTCGCCGCGAGGAGCGTCACCTCGGCTGAATCCAGGCCAGTTGCGAAATCACTAGATAGGAACCACATGTCAGCAGCTGCATGTCAGTTTGAGGAAGGATTTACTGCTTCAATGTGATGATGGAGAGGGCCATAAAGGAGAGATAGAGCCGCTGTTGATAGATCACCTCACTGCGGGCCGGTTTCCATCTCTCTGAGAGCACAAGCAGGCGGCTTCTTTGCCTCCACACCTCGCCGAAGGGAAGGAGACATAAGACAGATGTGTATCTATTTTCTGACAATCTCAGTGTCGGAAACTTCCTTTTCCCCTTTTTTTTTCCATTTGCCGTCTGCCGCATTATGTGTTTTTACATGTACAGCATGTGCCTGGGTTAAAGTAAGCATTTTGCGGCAACCGAATCCTCCCCTCTGCCCGTCATTATTGCTGTGTTTTAGGGAGCAGACTGCAGTGATTAGCCCCAGCCGCTGAACCGTGGGCCACCTCATTTAACACACCACTTGATGTAATTGTTATTGGAGTGGAGATACAGATACTAGCCTGCTGTTCAGACTGCAACGCGCAACAACGCTTCTCCCCTCTCTGTCTCACTCTGACAGTTGCTGGCGACACCTTCACCGCCAGGAAGAAAAAAGAGAAATCAAGATTTGGCAAAGGCGACAGTGCTCTAACAGCATATGAAATGTATGAATGGGGGACAAAAATACAGTTAGAGAGACAATTTGTTGAGCCAAAAACATGGAGAGGGAGAGATCGATACAAGCGACTTGTGTGATTTGTCAAAATGTGTTAAAACGGTTTAAAAGTTTGGTTGAAAAGTTACGTTTTTTTTTAGATGCCTAGGTTACATATATCTGTTATTGTGATACTGATATTATATATTACTATAAGAAAAATACTCAATCAAATAATTGATTTCATTACACTTGCAAATCACCAAATCAGGGCTTCCTGGGCTGGGACGGGTTCAAAGTCAAAGGGAGATATGAGGGTGGAAAAAAAGAGGAAAAAATGAAGGAAGAAAATTGAAAATGAAAGATTTAAAAGAGGAAAGAGAGGAAAGGAAAGAGCTCAAGCAGGGATAGAGACATATTCAGTGGGAGTCAGTGGAGATGGTGGGGTGGAGGGTTGGATAAATATACTCCCTATCGCTGAATGACAGACATTCTCATCTCTCATCTCCCCCCTGGGGAGACAGAAAGAGCGGAGCAGGGCTGGACCTGCCATCTTAACCCTTCCTTTCTGCTCATTTTACACTACTATCTCTTCCTTCATCTCTCTGCCTGCTCTTCTTCCACTCGCGCTCAGGGCTGCCATCTTAACCCTGCATCTAATCCTTTTAATACAACCCCTAACCCTCTGTCTCTTTCTCCCTCTCTCTGTCCCTTCATTGCCATTACTAACCTCTCCCTCCCGTCCTAAATGGCATGTGACCACCATTATCGCCTTGTGGAAAGAGCGGCGTCATCATGTGTGCCATCATTTTCATCCATAACCATTAGGAACATTGTAAAAAGATACGACCACTCACACAGCGTCTTCAAATAATGGACTGTAGGCACACATTTGGACTGTAGCTGCTCACCAACATCAGCAGATGCTGTCATTATTTTTTACGACTTTGAGTACTTTAGCCCTTAATGTACATCCTTCCTGTCCTTCAGAGTTTGAACCTGAAGGGGGAGGGCAGATTAGCGGTGGGAGAGACCGCTCGGTTATCACAACAGGCCACAGGTTCGATCTGTGCACCAATTAGCAGAGCTCTGTTTTTGAGCTGAATCCATGCCGACATTATTTGACCAGGGCGTGGCAGCAATTCAATAAACTGGTGATCATGTTTCAGTAGAATCACATCATGATGTAGTACGGGTGTCAACTTGTCATGATGCATGATTCTCTTGCGGAATTGATATAAATACAAAAGCAATACTGTAAGAAGAGTCCGTATGAATCTTCTACTGTAACGTTATTCATAACATGGAAGTTGGAAATTTTGCAGTGGCACAGAGTTCACTGAATGTGATGGAGCCTGTGGACGTTTGTTACCTTTGTCATCTACTCTTTTTTTAAGGGAGCACCAAAGTTTGGGGAAGTTAAAGTGGGAAGTAAAGGGTTAAGGTGAAAATGAATGTCTGTACCAAATTCCATGACAATAGATCCAGTAGTTGCCCCGCCATTTCACTTAAAACCACAAATGTCAACCTTGAGGTGGTGCTAAGGTAAGTAGCATTCATCCTCTGGGGGCCATGAACGTCGGTACAGAAAAAATCATGTTCATTGTTCCAATTTTGAGATTCTGATTCAGTTTTTGAGATATAGCAGTAGCGACCGACAAGGCCAACTTCTACATCCATAGAGCCACACTGCTAGCATGACTAAAAACAATTAAAATCTGTCACTGTTTTGGAAAACAAGGTAGTGTACCTTTTGTCATCAGTTGCCAAACTTATTACTTCCATTTGAACAGCATAAAACCTCTAAAGACTATTAAAACTTGAGTTTAGGTGTACCTCATATTTCCATCCTGCTCAGTGCAATTACTTAAATTACCTATTATTACATCAGGCACATATCGGCAAATTTTGATGAATGTCAATATCAAAATTATTTTGTGCCCATGGCGCCCAAACATAGCTCTGATCACCGAAGCCTCTGTGAAGCTTTTAATTTTCAGTTTTAGTTCAGTTGCCGAGGTGGGCTGGAATGCCTTTCAAAATAAGGCCCAATAATAAACACCTCAAAAATGTCCTCAAACATCAGCGCAGAGTTAAATCAACATAAGTGAAACACCATTTAAAAATCAGAAAAGTCAAAGATATCCCTGATAAGGAAATACCCAGAAAATACACAGCAAAGTCGAGAAGAACACTCAAACGTATGGAATTAAATGAAAGCAATAATCCTAAAAAGTCAAGAATAACTGTCGCTTTTCCTAGGCTAATATATAAATGCAGCCACATCCCATGTGTTTCTGCTGATTGGTTGACGTTCAGTTACCCAAAACCTCCAAGTGAACTACGACCATTGAAAGAAAACGTCTGTGTGAGACAGTTTAGGTAGGAGGGCCAGAGTTTGAAATCATTCTGAACCAGCATCAGTCAGCACACACACACACACACTGTTGAATACACAGTACACACACTGTACTCAGCACTCACCATGTACACTTGACAGGCTCAGCACTTCTCAGATAGTGTTTACCCTCTGAACAACAGCCAATTACATGGACAGGGAGGCTTTGAGTCTAAACCAGAGCCATTATAATCCCAGAGACGCAAACATTTGGACATATTTCATGTTATTCTACACAATACTGTCTGGGTTAAATTAAATAAAATCAAAGTGAACAACATAACTCAGTGTCTACATAAATACACTGTCAAAAACATTTTTCCACTGAGGCTTACGTACACTTAACTGTTAAACATTCTGAACTCTGTTAGTGTTGTCATTTATCAAATCTACTATTTTCTCGTATTTTTACACAATTTGTAAGGCAATCTGTTGAAAACTATCATACAAACAAGACTGGAATACTGGCCAGCTTAACCTGTGGGGGCTTTGGTGGTGTAGATTCCTAAACAAAATTTCAGTTAAATTAGCACAGACCAGTTGACACACAGTAAACCTGTCGCTTTCAGGGCCCCTGAAGTTCTTGGGTCCTGCGACAGTTGCCTGCTTTGCTCGGTTGGTAATGTAGCCTTAGAGTTTACAAATTACTTTTACACACGTCACTGCAACACTTTAGCTTTAATGCGTTCTTTTATCTGATGGATTTTTTTTTGCAGTTAGTACATTTTTGCTGATGTACTGTAGTTAACTGACAGTTGAAATGATATCCTTTTCTGTGTTGTCAGGTCTCCCGTAAAATGGACAACTGGCAAAGCTAACAAGGGTAATCAGGATCTATTTTGTTGGGGCATTTTATTTTGTGCACTGACTTTCTATGTTATGATAGCACGTAATTGGGGACTTTGGGACCCCTAAAATAAAGTGTTACCTTATGGCCCCATTCACAGATGAATCTCTTAAAATCTAGTTTTCCTGTAATGACTATTGACTAATAGCTCATTCCCCTTAAAGACCATAAAAAAACGACTAATTGTCTGAAGGTTTCTTGGTCGAGCGACGATCCTAATGACTAATTAGTTGAGTAATCGACCAAGAGGAAGCAGCCCTAGAGTTCAGTTTAAATAAACCTCTTTATATTTTTGCTTACATGGGTATAAACTACTTTTTCTACTTATTCTTGAGAAAAGAATCACAAAGGAGGAATTCTGAGTCTTTCCATCACTGCATTCATATCGACTTACTAGTATTACTGCTGTTGCTTGAGGTCATTCACATGGGAAATCAGTTAAGACGTCACCTCGCACATTCAACCGATCACAGAGCCAGGTCATCACAGTTGAGAAGAGGTCTCAGTTTAACACCTACAAGTCACAGAGTGCACCTTTCCTATGTCATTAGGCGCTAGCTGAGCCTAACCCATGGAGTAACCCGAGCCCGGTCTTGCAGGCGGCTAATCCACCTCAACAAAGCCTTTCTGCTGCTCTGACAGCCTGAGCGATCATCAGTCAGGTAAAGCAAACTGCTCCGGCCTGACCACTATACACACAGGTGGCTGTACTAGCCACTCTGTATGTTTGAGTAGGCATATTTGTGTGTGTGCTGGGGTGGTATGAGGTCGCAAGAAACACATTTGATAAACAATGTGTCCCTGCCTAACTGCGTGTGTGTATATGTATGTGTGTGTGTGTGTGTGGGATTCGTTCAGACTGTGTGACATGTCTGGACCTGTTTCACACGACGTGAGACGGCCCGACGCTGCAACCAAGGCTGCAGCCGTCACATGCAGGCAAACTGATTCGGTTGCCTTTTCTCACGGCAGGTAAAGACTCAAATCCCCATAATCCCTCAGATGATTACGCTCAGGTCAGGAATGACAGCAACACACAGGCACTCCAGAAAAAAATTCAGCTTTTTTAATGAGAGCTCATTCGTAATAGAGATGGAAATTTCATGTAAATTAGCATTTAGATCAGCATTTAATGACTACATTGTTTCTAATTGTTTGGCAGGTGTCCATTAAAATTGTATAGGCTTATTGATCAATAGTGTGATCATTCTAAATCATGGTGTAAAGAAACTGCTTTTTGAAAAAAGTATTGATTGTCTGCTGCTGCAAGATGGAAATAAGTCCGAGACTTTATCATTGATCCCTGACAAAGTGTGATATGTTAGATAAATATATTAGAATCTTGTCAATAAACCAAACCAAACCAAAAAAGAGGGGAGATATTAAACTGCAGATCTTCAAGATATGTTACAAGCGAGCCCGATGGCACAGAGGAATAAGCTAATACTTGTTAGTAGGATCAATCAGTTGTTTTTTTTGTCTTTTCGTGGAATATCACCAGCCAATGGTTTAAACAAAGCCTCTCAATTTTCCTTTGATATAAGCTTGAAAATGAACTGTGAGGTGTTCTGATGTAGAATATGACGGGATTCTTAACCTCTACGGCGTCCATTATTTTCTTATGTCGATACACCCTTTTATGCATCATCTCTTACTTTAATTACATTTAGCTAACTGACTACCTAATTAGCAGTCAAAAACTGTACTTCATTTGCTTCTACTTCCATTATTTTTCCTTTAAAAAAGTTAAGTTCATTAAACATCTAGTGTTTTTGACATGAACTAGAGTGACTTTAAACAAGTTGTAAATACTAAAACCCTTCCATAATAAATAATAATTAAGATGCTTAAGGAGGAATTGGCAACAGGGCAACTGGTGTGACATAAAAAGGAAGTGAAAGGCTTTTTCTTAGCAAGCTGGTTGAGATTCTTGACGAGACACAGGTTAGCCAGAGGCAAACAAACTAAGAAAACAACATGAATAGCCTTCAACAAGCTAGTGAGAGCAATTCTTCCATTCTTAACACGTACAGTGAATGAGAGAAACACACACACACACACACACACACACACAGAGTGTCTGCTGCATTCCTGTGTGCCTTCTGGCTCTCGTCCCTCCACACTTGTCACCGGACAGCGCGGCAGGGCCCTGCAGTGTGTGTCGGCCGGCCTGAAGAGGCTCTCACAGGCCTGTTAGCATGCAGATGGTGTCAGGTGACAAGAGCCGGAGCTGCAGGACGCAGGTGGAGGCTGGTGGCTGCCGCAGCCTGAGGACTCAAGAGCTTGTTTCCAAAATGCTGCACCAACATCTTGAGGGGGGGAAACTAAGTCACTTAAACTCAAGATACAACATCACCAGGATCCAGCTCGGGTTTCAAATTGTTTTAAATTAGACAACAAAGGCCTTAACTGAACTTTTGTTCTTTACTAAATAATCTATTTTTGAATTTGAGCTTTAAATTGTTTTGCAATAAAATCGTTGTAGCCGGAGGTGGAAAGTAACTGGGTACATTTACTCAAGTTCTATACCATATCCTGGATTTTTGAGGCCAAAACTGATATCAGTATTTGAGAGTTTAAAAATTGATATTCGTTTTTAACATAACAAAGAAACATTTTTGACGTGGATTCCTTAAATTTGCTTCTTAAATTAAATTATGCACTGAGTGGGACATTTTACAGTTGAAATGCAGGTGAAAATAAACATTAAGAAATCTCTTTTTTTAATATAAAACTGATGTGATTATAAAAGCTTTTAAATCATGAAAAAATGTCCAAAAAACCCCAAAACAACCAGTGCTGTTTTTGTTCACGTGTTGGATTGGGACATTTTTTTAATTCTACAGAAGTGGCTTTAAAGAATAATGTTTTGTAGCATAGTGCTCCTTCAGAAGAAAAAAACTAAATTATGCCCTTCTATTTAAAAGATACAAGGCTTTACAATGACAATAGAGTGTGTAATTGGACGAATAAGTCCTAAATTCAGGGTTTGATCAGGATTTCTGAGCAAAATCTGGCAGTAATAAAAATGTATTCACACTGGGTGGACGAGGACAAAGCCAGACAGACGAACACACAGTGGTCAGCGGCAGCCGTGGTGGTGGTGGTGGTGGTGGTGTGTGTGTTGAAGGGGTCTTAATTGGAAGGAACAACATTGCTCTTTTCAGCTCAGCAGCAGATGTGAAGCAGGTTTCAGACAGACAGCACATGAGGGGAATGTAAATGACCTTTCTGACCTTTTTCACCGATCAGACTGGGATCTCAGTCTCCTCTCTTTTTTAATGGTAGATCATTTTTGAAAAAAAACCAAAACAAAACAAAAAACAAGATTATATTCCCCAAATGATGGTATCAAAACAGACACTGTTTCGCTGTCAGCACTGAATCTCAGGTATTGTACTGGCACAGATACCAAGCCCTTGTTTTCTATACAGTATGATTTTCTGTTAAATCAAAGTCACATCACATATTTAAGAGACCAAACTTCCTCTTGTCGAAATTCTGGCACCTGCACACGAGTGTCTGCCTTCATGTCCAAGTACTGTACTCACTCTCAGATTGTCTCCCCAGCCGAGCCGAGGTACAATCAGAGGAGGAACGGAGAGGGGTTTGGGGGATTTCAGGAGGAGACAGAGACCCTACTGAAGGGTCGCAAACCAGCTGGGCTCACTTGGCTTCATCACTCCTTAGTAGGACAGAATGGGGGCAGACGTAATTGACTTAAGGGTGGTTTATGCACGCAAAAACTTGTCAACTAAAATGTTTACACAATCTGTAATAAGCTCAAAATCCACACTGTTACAGAATATTGAATATTTATATGTAGCAGTGTATGTATAGTCTACTCTGCATGGTACAGTATGTCTTGTCATGTCTTTGTATATTGTATGAGCGATCCTGTTTATAATTTACCATATGTTTCAGTATAAACTGTTGTCAGAAAGGCAGCGTCATTAAGACGAATTCTTGCCTATTTAATGTTTCCTGGTGATTAATTGTTTCTTTAATCATAAAATGCTCTCTTGTCAGACAGTTTGTACGCATTTCATTGTTCTCAAATGTAACACAAATCAAATAAGATAGAAGATCGCGACACAGATGATTAAAACGGGAAAACTACATCTTAATAACTGCTAATGAACCTTTGAGACTATTATGAAATTCTTTCCGGCGATGTCTCATCCTGTATTTGTCTTCATAAAGAGGAATTTCCCCTGTTTGGAATAAATATTCACCTCTCCGCTTCCTCTCTTTGCGGCAATGATCTGACACCGGAGATGAGTGCTCATACTCGTACACACACACACACACACACACACACACACACACACCTTCTGGTTGTTCTGCTTCTCATTAACACTGCTGTGAAGTTCACAGATGTATGCATACAAAGGCACACACATACATTCACACACATCCCGAGACATTTGCATGCACACACACACACTGAAAGCTTGCGAGTCGCAAATGAGGCTTCTTTCAGCAGAATCAGTCAGCGTGCACATCGCCCAATAGTTGACACAATTCTCTGCTTCTGACACACACATCACAGGCGGCTGCGTTCAATCACTCACTAACCTACTCTCACAAACACTCCTGGGCTCTGCCAGCTCTGCCTCTGGGCCTCTCGTCATGACTGAAGCACTCACTGCCTCGCCGTAAATGGATGAGAGCATCGGGGTGGCCCGGCGGTCAGCGGGACCGGCCCACAAATGACATGTCACAGATTTGGTGCCAGCGACGGCCGATATGCGCATCTGTGGCCGTGTTAAGTGGATGGTGTTGACAGTGAACGCTGCACAATAGGATGATATTACAGTCGATGAGTTTTTAAATGGCCCCGAGTGGATTTCTCAGCACAGAGCATCAGTGTTTGTCCGAAGGTTGCTCTGACACCGCGGACAGTGGTAAAAGAACGCACATGTGCCTGAGAGGAACGAACGAACTGAAACAATGAAAACCAATGACGTACTGAAAAGTATCCAAAAACTTAAAGAGGAGGTAATATGGAATTAGAACCATGTGGTGGATTTTAAGATCAAAAGAGCTTTTAGTGCAAGTTCAAGCGGGAAGACAAATATCTGCCTATTTCGTCATTCAATTCAATTTTATTTATATAGCGCCAATTCATAACAGCAGTTATCTCATTGCACTTTTCCTGTAGAGCAGATCTAGACCGTACTCTTTCATGTCATCACACTGAGACTCTACTTCTCAATTGTTATCCAATGATGTCACTGGGTTCTGTGCGTGGGCTTTCCTATCATCCGATGATCACCTTAGCTGAAGAATATTTAAACCACCTTAGCTGTTTTGTCCCTCTCTGCTGTCGTTGCAAATTGAAAATGCAGATGAAAACAAGGAAATGGGAAAAAAAATTCCCCTAAAGGCTGCTAATTCACCAATCTGAATGGTGTAAGTCAAAAAAAAGTCTGAGACACATTTTCTGGGGAGGGGGCAACCGTCTTTAATTTAAGCCATGAAGTGCCAGCTTCCGTTTCCATTCAGCTGAAAATCGGCAGAATGCCAGGCAGAAGGTTTTTAGTCTGACAGCTGCGATGCGTCCTGCTACCCATAAAAGTAAAGAATGGTGGCTGGTTTAAGGCAGAAGAGGTCGGGTGGCTGGGAGGGTAGGAGTCATGGAAGGGGGGCCTCCTTCACTGAGGCTCTAATCCGCCTGGGCTCAGGAGAAGGTGCCAGCGTGAAGAGCAGGCCTGTCAGCACCCAGGGACTCCATCCTTTCCCCTTTATCCTTCCCCTCCCTCCATCCCTCCTTCTCTTCCCCTCCTTCCCTAGCCTCACTGCATTCCCACATTCCACTGATAAAATGGCAGGTAGAGAGGAAGAGGAGGAAGGGAGAAAGTTGAAGGGGCAGCTGTGGCTCAGGGCAGCGGGTAAAGCCCACCACTGAAGCCCTGATAAGCGTATCTCCCTCCCTCATGTGTGCCAGACAAAACCCATTTGTTTCTCATCTGTTCCCCTGATTTGGGCCTGACAGCTCGGGGTGAGCTGTAGAGGACCTGCGACAGAGTGATGGAGCTAGAAGATGGGGGGAAAAAAGACGGGGGGAAAACGAGAACGTGCCTTTCATTTCCCATTCCTTGTTTGGCATGTTGGCAGTGTCTTTTTGTCCGTCCATCACACGCAGTATCAGACACCACTGACAGGACTTAGATAAGGGTAAAAGTCCAGTTTTATGTTGATATGGTGAACTTATTAGCAAACAGTTGCCTATTTACATATCCAGATGTCACCGAGCAGTCGTGTTTCTGGCCACCAAGTGAATGAGGGAAATATCGATCTCTTGAGCTGCTAAATGTTCTACTTTCTTCACCAGCTAGCCGTTGTCTTTTCTGTCGTTTGGTGCTGCGCAGATTTTTGCTTGCTCTTTTTTTGCTGAAAACAGCTGCCACAAAGGCTATGAGAGCAGTGAGACTGAACCAGTAAGCACTAAAGGTACGAACCGGAAAACCAAAACATTGAGCTGAAAGACGCTAAAATGCTCTGTAGAGCTGAAGGGAACTACAGTCAGGGGATTATTCTCTGTCAACACCTTTCACATTACACATTACACACAGTCATTTGATCCATTATTATTATAGACATTTTAAAATACCCTGCTATGAATATTTTGTCCAGTATGTTTTTCCCTACCAAAGAAATATTCAACAAACTGCTGAAAGCTTTCTGAGTCTAAAACTCAGACTTGGTTTTTCACCAAACAGCAGCCCTCCACAGTGTGTACAGTCCACACACACACACAAAAGGCATGTGGTGCAACCGTGACTGAGACAGCTGTCACGAAAAGCAGAATGTTACTCTAATAATTTACAGAAGCGACTGCAGAGAATAAGGGCTAACAAGGAGGAAAGAAGTGTGTGGTCCTGCATAGCTCAACTGGCAGAGCATGGCACCGCCTCCACCAGGGTGGCGGTGGTGAGAGGGGGCGGGTGCTGCATACCCAGTGGAGCCACCAATGCTAAAAATGTATGCACGCATGGCACGGTGAGGCACTTTGGATAAAAGCGCTCGCTAAATGGCGCAGGAGAACAAAAGAGAAGAAGAGACAGGAGGAGAAGACGTCTGCTGTTTGTAAATGGACTCTCTCTCTCTCTCTAGTTCCTCCCTTCATCCTGTTTTGTGTGGATGTAGGTCTCTCATCCCTCATAATCCCTTCCCCAAACACCGATGAGTAAGTCCTGACACACAGCCACATCGCCTGCTGCTGGGGATTTACTACCTAAATAAACACTCCACACACACAGAAACACACACGCCTAAAAAATAAATTGAAGCAATAAATTCACACTGTCATCTGTTACTAGGGCTGGGTATCGTTGGAAATTTTCTGATTATAGTGCCGATACCATCAAGACAATATCAAGACAATACTTTTTGGGATTCCTGCACTCAAGGGATATAAACGTGTTTTTTTTTACAAATCCCTTTTTTTCCAGTTAACTAATGAAGCCAGAGTTCTGAAATGGTAAATGTTCTCCGGACCCGCTAAGCTTTGATGCTGTATTTTATTAGCAAAGAGTGATGTACAAAACATTAATGTGAACAGGATTCTCGATTTTAACGCTAGCTAAAATGAAAAATAGAAACGGCAGCAGATTATATCAGCTGTAGCTAACTAACGTTAATTCTGTATCAGCTAAAATGCAACTTTGAGTGTTGTCTGGTTAATGTGTTTGGAAGGTGCGTTTTTAGTTCAACAAGACCGACAGAGTGCAGACTCTTCACTAGAGCAATGACGTAGCTCAGCACATCGCCTGAATTTTTAGACCTCCGATTATTTGGAACAAGCATTTCATATCTTCTTCTCTTACTGTATCTACTCATTTCCAGGTTGTGAACAAGAATTAGGCTACCAATCAAAACGGCAAAGTTATTTATAGTTCCTTGCATATGTTAAAAGCTAAACCGCATTAGATTTGATAAGAGGATTTGAATTCAATAAGTGGAAATTGATACATGCAAACCCCAATAAAGCCCAATCCTACAAAAAATATGCAAACAAGATTACAAATCTGACTAGACGTGCGATGCCAGCTTTTTGTACTTGACAGTTTTGGATAATTTGTGTCTCAGACACATCTTTCTGAGGTTCAGTACCATCCATTATTCTTACAGATGAAATAGCTGTTGTCAGAAAACCTGCATTCACTCCAGCATCCCTCAGTGTTTAGCAGTCTGCACCTGAGATGTCACATTGCCTGAAAGAATTTAATTAGCATCGGTCTCAGTGGAGATTTTTAGTGGTGCATCAGCTCAATGCGTGTCCAGAGGCCAACATTAATTCTGGGGCGAGACCCAGTCTAAAACAAAGTTAAAATCTCATCTCAGACAATATAAAGTTTTATGTTCCTCCTAATGTGATACACAGAGCCGGAGAAACGAATGGCTCCCAGGAGGTTTAGGTTTCCCTTGCAGTTTGACTTCCTTCTTTCTCCCTCGTCTTTTCTCCTCCCTGTAATAACCGTGCTGCTTGCTGGCACATGGCCCATGTCGATCTCTAACCACCCATCTGGCCTGTATGTGCTATCTGTGTGGGTTTGGGATGAGCCTATGATGAAACTGAAGGTTCACATGAGGAGTGAATGAATGAATGTGCGTGTGTGCATGTGTTTAACGTTTTTCCGGCACACCTGCTCAACGTACAACCGGCGCACGGCCTGTTAGCTCCTCTCAACACTCTGCATTGTGCCGATAGCCAGTGTGGCGTTGCTAATCTGTAATGTTCAGGGTTAGCTGGAGGCTACCAAGCTGCTGTCTTTATACTTGTGTGAATGGGAGAGGAATGTGGCACAGATGTTTGCTGTGTGGACCTGGCTGTTGGACTGCATGTGCACTTGGCTCAGACATGGACTGTCAGTGTACTAACCTGTGTCACCACATTAAAGAGTAATGAATTTCTAACATGGTATTGTTACACTGTCCATTTGTGCTGTGTATGAACAGAAGCCATGATTTCATTGTTAGTTGTGTATCAAGATACACTGTAAAAGTTGTCACTAGGTTTCAGTACTCATGCTACTTCTACAAGTAGCCTGTGTCTGTTGTATCAGCAGTACTAAATGTTTTATCGACTACTTGTTAATGTCTTTAATAATTTATGTTTTAATGAGTTTCTTTGTAATGGTTTAATTTCTATGGAAGATACTGTTCAAACTACTGTCAGCTTATCTACTGTTGCAGTGATCTTTGATAGTAAAGTTTGTTACAATGTATTATTATATCGTAAATATGTTAAGTGTTTAAGAAAAAAAAGAACATTGGCTGATATCATTATCAAATCTTTTACACACGTGTGTACGTCTGGTGAGCTCAGTTTTCCAAAGTCAATCACCTCTCAAAACTTCCTGAAGATCATTTAAACTAACTGCACGACATGGTCAGTTCTTCGCCTTCATTCAATTTATTCAGATATTTACTTCGGTCAATAAATTAGGAAACATTGAATGTTTCTGGAACAGCTGCCATGTTTTTTCCAGCTTGAATTACATGACAGTAAAATACAAGCACCTACTCGTTTCAAATAATAATAATAATAAAACAATGATTATGTTGTTAGTATTCATACGCATTATGTCCCATGACTTAAGGGCAACACACACCAGCAGTATATGACATGAATCTGAACACCAGTGCCTGTTGTTTCTCTGTAAGCCCACTCACCAGGCGCTGTCAACAACTTTATCACATTCGTACTTTGACTACTTCTTCTGTCTGAATGGCACATCTGGTGTGTGCTATGGGCGTCAAATGACATGACACAACGTGACACGGCTGGTGTGTTTTGCCCTTTAGCTACTGGCATGTTGTGAAAGCCTTATGGGAGCTGTAGTTGCTAAATGCTAACGAAATGTTTTTTTCTTGGTTAAAATGACTTGTAATTTTGTGTAATTTTATACTGTAGCAGATACTCAATTTCTTAGAACAGATGCTAGTTGAACAGAGGCTAGCTAGAAGAGATGGAGGGATTTCGACTCTGTAAAAAGAATATTGTTTCTTCTTTGCATATCCCTTGAAAACACACATATTTTCACCAGAGGATTATATTACAGCCAGTTAGTAGGCCCAGTGTCTCCAGTGTCTTGGTCCAGGACACTGACACATTAACACCAGGACACATGAATGGACAGGAATCAAACCACATGATGTGACATTGAAGCCACAGGCCAACAGGCCATCCCAAACCTGCAGCTCCCATGCTTTCCAAGAAGAAAACACACAAACCACTTCAGCAGGAAGACAGTGAGGCAATGACTCTTCCTCCCTGAAAGGATGGTTATTATGACAGCAGGCCCATTAGCTAAATGGAGAAAGAGCATGTGCAGCATGTAGCTCTGGCTATATAAATCTGCATCCCTCACCCTGACCTCTAACACTCGCTCCCTGGAGGAGTCAACCTGGGATAATTCCAGACACCACATGATGGCCTTCCCTGGGTCAGGTCACCGTAAATCTCAGGCTCATCAAGACCAAGTGACACGTGGGAACATCCCTTTTCTCCACAGCAACGCAGTGTCAGCGGTCGTGAGGTATGTCAAGGACTTTGTCATGACCAAAAAGTGCTTAGCTGGACAGCTGGTTGTCAGGAAGCGACCAAAGTCACATGTCCTCACTTTTGGTTTTCCACTCAGGATATTTATGCGTCTCTCGGTAGGCCTTCAGCAAGAAGAGAGAAAGGAATTAACTGTGGCTAATAGCCATGTTAGCTAATGAGTCACACGTGTGTAGGGGTTACAGAATGACTTCCCCTCCGTGCTTTGAAACAGATGAGGGCCATGACCGCACAGTCGCACAGTAAAAAACAGGACGTAAATTAAGGCCTTCTCCTTCTCCTCTGGTGGAGAAGTGTTGGGCGAAAATAACGGTCTTAAATCAAACGCTCCAACAGGCTTCATCCAGCTCTGGGAAGCTAGACCTAAAAAATCCTTAAGTAATGGCACAGAGATTCATACCACAGACATACCAGGTTTATGGACAACACATGCCGGCACAGTGATGATAAGAGCCGATCTGATCAGTTTCTTTTTAAAAAAGTATAGATTTACAAGGGTTTCAGAGGGGAAAAGGCAGTGCTAACATTTGCTCTGACTTTGACTTCTGTACATATGATGTATTTAATATAATTAGGCAGAAATCTTCAGATGTTTGCAGTAAGCTTTAGGGCACAGACCCTTTATTTGCTCAGTGAGCAGAGAGTTGTAACTATTCACTGTAACCATTTAATCAAACAGTGATTTGATTTAAAGTCTCTCAACAAATATTCAAAGAAACATTATACTCATAATGTGATTCAGTTTATTTGTTAAATATTTATTTTGATATTTCTAAAAAAAAGCAAATGTATAACAGGTCTGCAAATGTAAATTGTAAAAAGTAGCTAAACTGGTTCAATGAAGAACATTTGAAAAGTAGGTAAACTTTGTACCAAGGCACTGGAATGACATGTCTGATGACGGCAGCTTAGTTTGTGGTTCTATCTGTCAGGGATGGGAGTTGAACAAGAAAAAGGAAACATGTCAAAGTTAGCAATAAATATAATGATGCATCAGGATGAGCCAATACTTTTTATACACCTATATTCACATTCCTTATCCAGATGATTGATGGTTGCAATCAGGTTTCAGGTTGTCAGTGCAAAACAGCTTTTCATGAGGTGTAACGTGAAATGAAGAAAGATTAAATCAGCCTTTACGTCACCATTACTGTGAAGCATGATGAAACTAACAGCAAATTTGAATAACTACAAAATACCAACGCTGTGTGAAACTTTATGGAATCTAACATGATTTTGCCTGAGCTGCAGATTTTAGCTTCCTGTCTGGCTATAAATACAAAAAGACATCAACGCGTAAACCATCCACTATCATCCACAGCGACACAACACATGTGACTCGTTTTTTTTTTTTTTTTGGATTGACTCGTTGAATACTTGTAGTACTTCACCGATCATGAGTCACATCCAAGATCTAAGATCTTATTATCTCGTAATTTAGATCAGTAAGTCAAACATTTGAAATCCTTTAAATCCAATATTACTATAAATCAGTCCTGCTGATTGATTTGCAACATTGTCCAAAATGTCTTAATACAAGCAGACATATTAAAGGGAGATACACCTCTGTATGTAAAGTTTAACAAAATCTCTGATATCTGAAAAACGTATATTGCCTCACAGTATATAACGCCATATTGCCCAATTCTAGGAGAGATTATGCCTTAATGTACTACTAAGCCTAATGTACCACCCTGAGATGTTGACTGATCTTCCAGTGTGCCCACTGTTATTGTTGTTGTTGTTGACAAGATGTAATATATGTTCGGTAAATGGAAAATGGCTTCAGATGAATCATTTCAAAGCGGGCCTTCACCCTTACATTTGCAGTACAGTACTGACCTGTACAGCACCACAAGACTCTAACAACATACAAACCCAGCACCACTGGGCTCTCCTCTCTGTGTAACCACAGGTCACTGGTGGGACCATCCCACTAACTCCACCATATTGACGTCCAGTGTTTTTATTGATATCAGCTGTCTGGACGGGTCACCACACACTGGCAGGAATCCTGTCCTTTCAAAGAGCGTCACTGACGGATGTATTGAACTGTTTGGAGCATTTCCTCTGATCTGCTTTGTTTGGGTGTGTGTGTGTGTGTGTTTATATTGACAATCTCAAGAGCAGAAGGGGAGGAGGCAGACACACCGTGATAAGGTCAGGCCCCCTTACATCTCTGTGTGCTGATAAAGCAGGGCACACACTCACACGCACTCAGACAGCCAAACCAAAGCATCAAAGACTGATAACACACCTCGGCGTTATCTTCCTGTGGCTTTGTCTCCGGCTACAACACTATACTCCTTTTTTGTTGTTTTTTAAAACCAGAGCAGGGCAGTGCGGGGCTCCAACAGAGCAAAATCCATCTCAAAGCGTTTACAGGAGATCAAACACGTGCTTCATTCTGATGAAAAGCAGAATAATACAGATTACTGATATCAATAGCAGAAGAAAAAAAAAAGATAATGGTGACTTTCTAAGAATTTGAACTCTTCAATTCAATCTGACAATATAAAGAAATACAAAACTATTAGATACATGGCTTGTACCTGACAGCAATGCCCCACCCTGTTGCAGTTTGGAGCCTCTACATGTTGGAAATAATGATTTTCTTCCCCCATATTGGACATTTTGTTTGCAAATGACCTCTTTAAATGCATCCTGTAGTTTAAAACTGCAGCTGATAAAGGAACACCAAGTCAGACTGTTTGGCTCCGTGGTGGAAACCCAGCAACTGAAACACAGACAAGGTAAACTTTCCTTGGGCATTTTGACAAAAGCCCAATCCAGACAATAGTCTTATCCCTCATCCAGTACAAAGCCCATTCAGTCAGCCCTTTCATCTGCACAAACAGGGCAGGGGGGAACAGAAAACATTTGATCAGTCAAAGTTAATCTTCCAACAGTTTGAACTCACCGAGCTTTGTTACAATGGGACCCGGCAAGATTTTGCCTGAAAGTCTGATGAAGAGAAAAAAAGTCTTTTCTGTGTCGTTACCTGGTGTCCCTGGGTGTTGTCTAATGCATTTTTGTGCAGTTTTATATCAAAGTCTCAGCATTTCCTCTTCTTTTCAAGTGTTTAATCTTTCCTTATCAACAGACACATCTTGCACTTGGGGGCTTATAGGAATATTCCATCTATAAAAAATGACATAATAGATTTTGGAGTGATCTAACCAACCTCTCCCATCATACACTGTAAAAATAGTGCAGGTCAATCTTTGAATTTCAAATTTAGGTTCAGGTTTACTGTCATCAAACTACCACATTTATAAGAAGTTGCAAAGAAGTTCAAGAATTATTTATTTTTGCGGTGGTCACATATGTACAGTATGTATGGAGCCCACAGATGTTAGGCCCTTCAGTCCTCTGTTAAGTTGTGAACACATCTCTGTACCTTTGGAAAACAAATTCCTCATGA
This sequence comes from Siniperca chuatsi, assembly GCF_020085105.1. Taxonomy (NCBI): domain Eukaryota; kingdom Metazoa; phylum Chordata; class Actinopteri; order Centrarchiformes; family Sinipercidae; genus Siniperca; species Siniperca chuatsi. The sequence goes on along the minus strand of NC_058059.1, from coordinate 22,023,338 downwards.
CTCAAACTCCTCTTACTTCCTCTCAACAGCTAAAATTATTTTTCATTCTGAACATGAATGAAACAAGTTTGTACCTGTGAAAATAACTTGTGTTTACAGTTTTCTTATCACCCTTGACTTACAGAAGACTATCTTTAACCCCACTTCGATGGAAAAAAAGAGGGAATGATCAGTGAAAATTGCATTGTAAATTTGTAATAAGTCTTTTGGGTAATACAACTGTTATCTGAGTAACTCAAACACTTTCTTGAATAAAAGTCAAGAGAGACCCTCAGGTACCGTTGGGAAATCCTACCCTCAGCTGCATGATAAAAAAAAAACTGGCCCTGGACCAGTCGATAAGGACATAAACTTTAAGTTATTAAAAGGCATAAAGTAAACAATCGGGCTGAACTCGACTCCTCGGGCCCCTGGCTGGCACACTGGGCAGCAGCGCCACCCGATCCTGGAGCCGTGGGGCCTCGCCACCGTAAATCAAGAGGCATCCGAGACGCTGAGTTCGCGGGTGAGACGAAGACGAGACCGCAACCAGACAGGCAGGAACGCTGATGTGTGTCTCTGATAACACACTCATACGGTCGACACGCATACACACGCACACACACACACACACACACACACACAGATCACTGCATTTCCCTCAGCGTTCCCACTCGGCTCACAATAGAGCCCCACAAACAGTCGAACAAGAGGAGATCACAGGACGACTGACATAGTTGTGTACACACTAATTAGGCACACTGGCACAACCACAATGGGCTTTTTCATAGCAAGCATGCACAAATCACACACTCTCACACACACAGTGGATGGGTATCAGGGTCGGGCTCTCTGCCATGTTTGCTATGATACCCTCTTTGATGTGGGGTGAGAAGTTCTCTGCCCCCGATAATAAAAAAAAGAGAAACGAGACAGCCAGGTTTTTGAGAAGGTGGCAGCGTTTGTTTGGCGTGTTTGACAGTCACAGTGTGAATGGAGGATGCTGCGTTTTGTTCCGGCTCTGTATGAACAGGCGTTTTGTTTGCCAGATGACATTTAGACAATGGCTGCAGGACGGGTGGGAGGAGGGATGGGGGGTGTCGGCGGCAATCATATGAGCGACGTCTGAAGCTTTTGTGGACCGCTGAAGAACAGAGGGTCAGCGGGTCAAGACCGAGTGACCTCTGCTGACATCAAGACACAAAATAACACGGGGAGAGAGGAACCAGTAATGCCTCGATGTTGGTTTTTGCCATCGACCAGCCATATTTCCTGCTGTCACTGCTGCTCTGACCCTCGCAAGACTCACTACTGGTGTGTTGTTAAATGTAAGAAAGTTTGCTGTTCCTGCAGAGTTTTCCGTATTCTAAGTCGTAAGTCTGTACAGGAGCATGAGCTCATGCCTTAAATGTGAACGAAAGTTACAAAACATACATTTGCTGAATTAATAGCGCCATGACATAACAAACTTCCATAACCGGAAATGTATAGAACTTCATTTGCATTTCCATTACATTTTACAAATCAGGTTGCTTTGGAAATAGAAGCCATCAGTGGTCTAGAAAGGCATCAAGTGCATCAAATCACTTTGGTGTTTTGCAAGTCGTTGCCGTCTTTAATTGTTCTATGATCTTGTTAAAAGGAATTGTTCGACATTTTGGGAAATACGCTTTTTGCTTTCGTGTAGGGAGTTAAATGAGAAGAGCTACGCTAGCCTTATGTCTGAACAGTAAACTTGAAGCTAGGAGGCTCGTCGTCGCCGTGAGGTTGCCAGGCAGTCAGCGGCGACTCCAGGAAGTCACTGTGCCTGGCGATGAAACAGTCTAGCACATGCACATAAAATAAAAAAACAACATGTTATTTGTATGGGGGGGGGTTTTTGTATGGATTAAACAAACAAGATAGAAAGTGTTAAGTAGCAAGCTTTAGAAATGCTGATCACCAGATTTTCTTACCTTTGAGCAAAACCAGGCTAGCTGTTTTCCAGTCCTTGAGCCAAGCTAAGCTAACAGCTGCTGGCTGTAGCTTCGTATTTACCATACAGACATGAAAGTGGTATACATTTTCTCATCCAACTCTTGGCAAGAAAGAGGATTAGCACATTTTGCAAAATGTGATATTATTCCTTTTATTTATTTAATCATTTCCTTACAAATTATCATCATGTTGTATATTCACAAAAGTTGCAAATTTCTCTAGTCCACCTTCCAGCTTCCTTTTCTTGTGTCAATTTTATTCATATAACCCGATATCACAATTTGCCCCAAAGGGCTTTACAATCTGTATAGCATGCGACACCCTCTGTCCTTAGACACAAGAGTCAGCCTCCGGCTGTGTGTGTTGACTGACTTCCTGCTGGCTGTTTGTCTTATCTCTGAACCAGAGGCTGATCACTGTGATAAACACGCACAGGGTCACTGCACACACGCACATGTGCAAACATTCAGGTAACTACTATCAGGACAGTTTTGTTGTGTCGAAGTTATTCACCACAGGTGGTGACTCAGGTAGGGCCACCGCTGATATCAACAAATGCACTTCAGTCAGATCTCCCAACACACACACGCACACACACACACACACACAGACACACACAGGCTGAGCAGCTTGGGTGAAGTGGTGGCAGACATGAGATTAGGTCTCGATTCGGTGCACATAGCGGGACCTCGGACTCCCTCCACTGAGAGTGACTCAGCGTCTCAATCGGAATGTTGACAAAGAGACAGAGATGAAGATGAAGATCAGAGTGGATTCACTCTGCTCTGCTATCTCCAGGTGCTGCTCTACCTGTGTCCCTCCTTCCTCTTCCACACCCCCACCATTCCCTCTCTGCTTTCCTTCTCCATGCACCTCTTCATTTCCTCATGTTTAAATGCACGTCAAAACAATGGTTGTCTTTTCGTGTGTGCAACCAAGTGCAACACTATAGAGACACTGTCTGAAAATGTACACCATTGTCCCCATATTTAAACGATTATTGCATCTCACCCTCTATGATGACCGGCTTTTCACCGCACCTTTGAGTGAGGCCGTCCAGAACAACTATAAATCCTTTAGCATTTCATCATGGTCGCACAACACGCCTTATGAACTCTCTATTTCCTTTTCAAAACAGACTGTTGGGGCAGGATATCAGACAATCAAATGGGCAATTAGTTGTGGAGAAAAAGGTAGTTTAGTTTAATCACTTATTTTCTTTCCACATCTGTTCGATCGGGCCATTCTGACGTCTTTATTTCAGGGCTGCAACGATTAGTTGATTAATCAATTAGTTGATCGATAGAAAAAGAATCAGCTGTTATTTTGATAATGGATTGTTTAAGTTATTTCAAGCAAAAATGCTACACATTTAATTCTCAAATGTGAGAAATTGTTACTTTTCCTTGTCCTACATTATAGTAAACTGAATATCTGTTTTGGACAGTTGCTCGGACAAAACAAGACATTTGATGGCATCACCTTGGGCTCTATAAAATGATGAAGTGCATTTTTCACTGAGGTTTCATAGACCAAATTAATTAAGGGGATTAATTAAGAAAACACTTGCCAAATTAACTGAAAATGAAAAGAATTGTAAGTTGTAGCCCTACTTCAATGATTTTACCAGCGCTACATTGTCCTTTCATCCTGCCACACTGGTGTCCCAAGTGGTACTGTCCCTGTCTGGAGCATTTGTCCCCCCGCATGTACCCATGTGAAAACCCCATCAGAAACCTCTCTTTTCCAGTAGAAATGTGACTGCTTTTCACTTGCTCTGACCTCTCTCTTCGGTCTTTCATTCTCCCTAATGGAGAAAAGTTAAATCGAGTCCATCAAGGGTACAGAGAGGCCATCGCAGAGCCCTAAGCTTGGCCTTTATCCCCCCCGATTTAAACACCTCATCAAGCTGGCCTTACACCTCCCTCAGAAATAGACACTTTCTATAGATAGAAAATAAAATAAACAGTTGTGTCTGTCTGCCTCCACTGCTGACTGGCCTGAGAGAAGATTTTTGGGCTATCAGCTGCTCCAGGGCAGCGGTTAAAGGGAATCATATGTTTGGCCTGATATGAAATAGCTCTGTCAAATGAGGAAAAAGAAAGGCATTGAGAAATAAGTGAGAGAGAATAGGAGTGACTGGTTGCACTGGTTACCTTCCAGCCCGACTTCAACTTCCAGCTCTGTAAGCTCTGACCAGATACGTGAGGTAAAGAGAAACAGATCTTTATGGGAGGTTTTACTGTGTGTAAAATATTGGGTGTTGATAAGGCGCCGTGCTGTTCGGAGCCTGAGAAAAGAGCAGAAAAGAAAAGAGCCTCGGTTTTATTTTTGGGGTTAGTTTCCCCATCAATTTCACTTGAGTCTCTAAAAGGTCCATTAAGGCGAGTCAAGTAGAACACTGACAGAGGGCAACCTGACATCCATCACCTCTGCTGCTTCAGAGCCTGGCAACGCACACCCCAAAGGAAGCTAAGGAAAGAAAGTTCATGAAGTTGTGTGTGTTGGTGCGCACACAAGCAAAGCGCCTTCTTTTGTGTACAATCCTATCAATGTCACAAAGGTTACGCTCTCTCAAGATAACCCGCGGAGATCGCTGTGGGCTCCGGTCGAATTTTTTTCACTCCTCTCTTTTTGTGATTAGGTGTCAGCAGAATTTCCTTGGTGTGCAGACGACGGCTTTTATGTCGGGGGTTTCTCATGGTCTCATGGCCTATCGAGCTGCCCATTCAAACACCATGTAAAGCAGCTGCAATGCAAAGTACACAATGTCTGTTTGTATTCTGGCCGCACAAGCATGAATCCATATTTATCTGAGCACAATGACGTTCACTCCTGCCCTTTTTGATGGCGTTTGGCAAACCGCCATCAAAAAGGGCCATAAAGCGCCATAAAGTGTGGACCCTCGGGGTTCTGAAATGTCAAAACTGCAAAAGGTATTTTTCGCATACAGTAGTCACATAACTTGAGAAAGCTGAATTTAAGAGACAATTTAACAGATTAGAGAGAAAAATGTTAAATCATGACCTTAATGCCTTTGAGCTCAAGATCCTCTGATTGAAAACATATCTACATATTTTGTGGAGAGGAATATAGAAGAAATACTTTGAGTAGGCACAGATGTGGCAGAACTGGCAGAGTGGTGTTTGGCAATGACACAGAGTCTCTGGAAACGGGATTTGTTTCTCAGCCACCACTTGGGTGGACTGTGGTTTGGTTGGTATGTACTTTCTTTTTTACATAAACTTGTCATTTAGTGCAGTAAACATCCTGAAAAGACCAGTGCAACTGCAGGGCTCGAGAAACTGGGCTCAGTATGCTTCGTGCTTCCACCTGCACCAGTGATTAAAATCTTGTTAGCTTGTATAGCATTGTGTAGCATTTTTATTTAAGTGAAATTAATTTATTAATTCTATTGTTAGAGACAATTACATTGAAGCTCTCTTAAATCATGAAATAGTTCTTCTACTTATCTCACAAACACTAAGAAAATGATGAAAAAATGACTGTTTCTGTAACTTTCCAGAGTTGTACAATCGTGCCTCAAAGGAGTACAAACAGTTGTAAAATGTGTTGGTGTTTGATATACCTTCAAACTGTACTTCCTGGTTTGTTTTTACACCAGTGTGGGCCGTTATGTTTTTTTTTTAATGCAGTGCCATTGTGGATCTGAACACAGCCTCTCCTCTATAGTATTCGTTGTATTCTGGATGAGGCCTAAAATGGAAATGTGAATGTGATTTACCCTGGGAACTTCACGGCATTCTTCTTGTTTTGGAGGACTGTGAAAGGAACCGTACTTGAGCCAGCTGAAAAGAACAGTGAGGTCTAACAGCCAAGAAGCGGCTGCAGTGAAGCTAAATTGAGAACGGCATATAAATCTTGGCTTTTTAGAGGGCAACACGTAATGATACACACACACACACACACACACACACACACACACACACGCAGATACACGCATGCACAGCAGCTCTGCAGCGACAACTGTTTACAGCTGATATGTGAATGGTTCAACCAAGGCCGGTTTAGTGCCCACACTGGCCTCCGAAAAGTTCTAATGAAGACGAGTTCACAAAACTCGTTTGCACATCTAGGACACAGGAGAAACACTGAAGGGCGTCCTGTAACTGAACACTAGCCTGCCAGCTAGCCAGTGTGTGTGCGAGCATGTGTGAAATGTGTGTGCGCAGCATGTGCAAAAGAGAGAGGAGAGGGAGGTGGTGGTAGACGGTGAGAAACAATGAGTATGAGAGAGAGAGAGAGAGCAGTACGAGTGTCGTCCGAGCGCTAATACGCACCTTGGGCAGAAATGTCAGAGGAAAATGGGGGAGGAAGGAGTACGGTGAACACTGTGGGAGGGTGCTAAGAGCAGTGCAAGGTCCAGGTCCAGAGTGAAAATGGACTGAGCGAGGTGAATAGACTTAACAAGCAGTGGAGGAGACAGCAGAGAGGGAGAGCAGCTAATCTCATGGATGGAGGAGGAGTGTGTAGCAGTGGGTGTCGAGGAGGTGTGTGTGTGTGTGTGTGGGGTACTGGATTGTGGTGACCCATAATTGCCTAGTCCTCCCTGATCCTTATCTCCATCACTCCAGATCGGTCCTGTCTGAATTCAGACAGTCTCTTAGGCCCTGTTTACACCTGACATTAACATGCATCTAAGTGGACAGCTCTAAGTACAGGTGTGAATGCACCCGAGATGCATTGAGGAGGCATTTAGATCTGATCGCTCAGACCACATTCGGAGGAGGTCACATTCTTTTAGCAGTGCGCGTTGAAGGGCCGCCTACTCAACTGACGTCCTCTGCGTAAGCGGAAGTACGTACTCGTTTGCGCGCCAGTGGCTTCATATTAAAGAAGCCACAACAACAACAGGCAAAATGGATTCTCGTTGATAGAATACGCACGAAACACGCTGTCTGCAGCCTCCTCGTTGTAATGACGAGTCAGAGATGCGAGATGAGAGATTTTCCACTCAGCGAAAAACAGCAGGAGTATCAACAAACTGGTGACCAAAATAAAGAAATAAAATCCACTACTAACACTTTCAGTTCAGCACACACTTAGCATCACCGGATGTGCATAAATTGATGCCCATAGCGCACTCCAGACACACTGCACGGACAGAAGAAGTAGTCAAGGTACAGTGGCCGAGATGTGCCGATCTGTGGGGCAGATGTGATAAAATAGCTGCTTTTTTGGAGCACTGACACATGCCGACACTGGGAAATAGGATAGTATCGCATCCTGATGTGTCGATGTGCGTCGAGCCACAGTAGCATGCATCGAGACACTGGGCTTATATAGAAAACAGTGCCCACGGGCATTTTAACGCGTGTCATGTGTTGCCAATGTGTGTTACCTTTAATATAACTGCTAATTAAAAAGGAGCGATTTCATTTTCTCATTTCAGCTACTTTTCCATCTACATGGTGTGACTACAGGTCACTCCCCGCAGAGGTGGGAACCTTCTTGGAATAATGTGTGAAACCAACATACTAAACTCGAACAGAATAAACCTAAGAACAAGCCCAGGTACTTTTGGGACTCATTAAATAGTTTAATGATCTTATACACCCATCATTAAAATATTTGTGTGTTTAGTTCATTGGATCAGCAGAAGGCTGTGTTAGAAACTTCGAGGCTGAAGTAATGGCCAAACACAAACATGTGAAACTCTGTTGCCACTTGTTTATTTATTTCATTCTCTGGGTTTTCCCTCAAGCTCAGGCTCAGTCAGCATATGCTAACTCTAGGCCAAGGCCAAACACCCACAGGGAGCGACCCTGTCCTCGACACCGCTGCCTAACACATCATGCGGCTTCTTTCTGCCTCCCACTTAACCCGCGCCACGCACACAAATATGCTTCCCGCTGCCCAAAGACACAAACTATGCCGAGACCAAATAAACATGCAGAGCTGGTGAGGAAATGCGAATAAATGCTAAGATGTAGAACAAAAATTGTTCGCAGAAGCCAGGCAGGCTGAAGCAATGCTGGCGATGCACCAACACACACACTCAGGTCTGCAGCAGAGCGAGGTGTCAGAGCACGTTAGAGGCCTTTGGCTGGACGCAGCTCCAGAACAAGCTGGACAAAAGCGTTGCCTGTCTCCCCTCATTAAGTGATTTAAGATCCCGTGTTCCCTCGACTTCTTTCATCGCCGTCCAAAGTGAACACACTCAAAAAGCCCAACAAGACTGCCAGGACTTGCTGACATGAATGGGGTGAAGAGAGGCAGGAAAGCCAAGTTCGTGGCGGAGGACCAGGGTCTAAAGCTGAGCTACGCTAGCCATGCCTATTAGCCTGCAACACAGATGGAGGGGGGACATCTAGCTTGAATAAACTGGGGTACGATCGAGGCTTGGCCCCCGGGTGGGAAACAGCAGCCACTTAATCCATTAACAGTTCTTCCTCCACAGAAGAAGCAACCTTTTCCCATGAAGGTTTAGTTTAGCAGAAATGTGCCGTTTCCACATTCCTGGCTGACAAGGCAGCCCTATCTGGGGAGGTGGGAGACGACGGAAAGACATCAGAGCTGGATGGAACATCAGAGCTGCATCCAAAATCAACCTCATAAGAGCTCCGGTTTGGTTGAGTCGTGTCATAATTATGAGTGATTAAAGCAGACGATCATATATCACACAGTTACCAGGATCTGCTATGAAAACTCCCTTACCGCCTGTGGTCCGGGTTGGGTCTGGATTTGTCAGCAGTGGGGAGTGAACCAAAGGTTTTAGCTGCTGCTGCAAAAAAGAATCTCAGTCTTTGCAAGCCCTCTTGTTTATTATTGTATTATTGTTTTGTTCAAAAGATGTTGAAAAAAATCGTGTTGTTTCAACAGTTCTGTAGAAATTAGTATCAGTATCCTGAAACAAGTTAGTAAAAGATAGAAGGGCTATGAGCCAAAGGATTTTGCAGTAGTAGTAGTTTTTTGTCTACTGACCCCTAAAAGTCTTGTTTTGTCAAAACAAGTAAAAGTTCTTGATGTTAATAAAGAATAAAGGAAAATGATACTTGTATATAGCAAATTCAGCTGATTTGTACATGAAACCAGTTATACTCTTTTACTTATTTTAACAAAATAAAGATTGGTAGATGTGTAGGGGTGAATTTATGGGGAAAAGTCAGATACACACACACATATATAAACATACCACACACAGCTTCAATTAACACCTGAAAGGCAGCAGGCTCCTCTGGGTCATCATGTCATCTGTTAGCGTTCAGTTTGAAGCTTTGAGAACGCCTCCACAGAGCCACCACCGCGCATGATCTGCACTTAAGAAACGACTTTCTACTGCCGCTTTGATGAACAGAGAAATGTGTTTGATGTTGGTCAACTCTTTGAGAGATGTGACAAGCAGAGGAGAGCCCCTGACTGAGCTGACGTCAAGAAACCTATAATTCAGACTTGTCTGACACTGCACAGCGCTGCATCAGAGAGATCGTGGCATGGAAGAAATCTTTAACATGTCCGTTAAAAGAAGGTGCCTAATTGGAGAGCGAGTGTGGTCTGAAGTGGACAGTATACAGAATGCAGAAAATGCACTATTTGGATTTGGGGAAAAAAAAGATCCTCTGAGCAGCCAAGGTCCAATTAGTGTGGTATACTATGTGGGATCCAAACATTTGTTTACAAGAGGCTGTTTTTTTCCCTCAGCTCCCTCTCAGCGACGGGGAACCCTGGTCGGATTCCACGGCGGCTCCACAACAGAGTGGGTGTGGCTACACCACACAAACCTCGGGGCCTTTTGACATTACACTGCGCAACCATGAGGTCAGAGGAAGGCTCTTTCTTCCAAGGCACAAAGGAGTGATTTTTCACTCGCCCCGTGAGAACAGCGGCGAATAATGAACTCTCGGGCCCCTGGTATCACGTTCGGTTTCACACGCGTCAACTCCATTCTGGAGCGGAACAAAAGGGCAGTAGGAGAAACATTTGTGGGGAGGGAACAGTGTGCCCAGGGCATGCCATGCAGGGTGAGTTGGATGCAATTTAAGGCATTTTAATGGCAATGATTCTCATGAGACTAGTAGGAAATTGTTTACAGAGAAACCTGCACGATTAAAGCTACCAGGCAGACATATGCAGATATATGTGACGGCGTTGTTGAACCTGCAACTTCTGGCAGCAATACAGTATGAAGTTGCACAAGCGTTTGTCCAACATGTCGCTCTAAGCAAATATCTGGATCCTAACTGTGACTTGACGCTCTGCCAGACGGGGGAGCTTTCAAATCACCGGATAGAAGAAGACTCTGCCTGCGCGGTCTTATCGTAAGTGAGTCCAGCCCTGTGCAGACTCATCTTAGAAATTAAAGAAAGAAAAAGAAACAATTTATTGTAAACAAAAAAAAAAACCTCATGGCTGGAAGGTTAGGCTCGGCGTTTGTGGTTTTTACTGATTTTTCACAAAAACAAAAAAAAAACACCCAGATTTTTATCCGGAACAGAATGCGTTACATCTGATTTTCACCTCAGATCTCCTTACATTATGTCCCCGCGCACCCAAAGTTTATTTCTTCTGCTTCAATATGACGCAGTTTACAATAAAACAACGTCGTCGTAGGCATCCAATGTTCAGTTGGATTTTTGTGGTATTGGTTGTTTTTTTTTCACCCGATTTTCACTCATCTTTTAAAATTCATCAATAAATTCTTGGATTTTTCTTAAAAACAAAGGCTGAAAATAATGAACTAAAGGATGAACATAAAGAGCACACCAATCACTGACCATATGCAAGTGATGATTCGGTGGAGAGCAGCAAACAAAGCCGAGCAAACATTTTGGCAATCCGGACTGCAGCGATTAAAGCCAATGTGGCTCTTTATTTCGATTGCAAACTGAGCAGCTTTCTTTAACCAGCGGGACAAACAGCTAGCAATGTTAGCGACATGTTAGTGTTTTTGGTTCATGTTAGACTGCTGCAGTATATGTGGAGGAAAAGCGGCATAATCAGCCCAATTGATGACGCTGACCAATCAGCTGGCACACCTGGTATTTATTAGCTGCTGTTGTCTCCTCCTGACACCTCTACCAGCTCTGGATGATAGTTTTAAAGTAAAACTGAAAGCTTGAAACAGGAAGCACGCCTCTGCCTGGTTATGGAGTAACTCTACTCTTTCTAAATATGTGTGGATCTTTTGACACTTTTTCTTTCTTACACTGTTTTGTCCCTTTCAGCATCTACGTGAAACAATGTTTCGCAGACTTTAGCCAGGGAATCATTTCCTTTTGGTGTTTTCCTGCTGCAGATCTTTGAAGCTACACACCTGAGACATTTATTATAGACAAAAGAGAGTGCAGATTCCTCATCTAAACTGTCTGAATGTGGAAAAAGTAAAATATCCTCCTAGATACACATTTAATCAGTGGGGCAAGAACTTATCGCGCTCAAGACACGACTGGGACTAAAACCTGCGACTTTCCAGTTCTAAGATATTCTATAACCAGCACCCAGCCGCCCCGCTCTGTGTCATCTGCTCTGCTAAACTATAAAGCATTTGGGAAAGGCCAGACGGATTAGGCTGCAGTTACTCTGACATGAAAAGCTGCACTTAATTCAAAAGCTCTCATGGCTGATTAATCACAATTTATGATCAAACAGCTGACTTACAGGATAAATATGACACCCTGCTCACAAGTGTGTTTGCCTGTTTGTGTAGGCATGCATGGCCTGTGCGTGCATGTGTGTGTGTGTGTGTGTGTGTGTGTGTGTGTGTAAAAGTACGTGTGTGCGCGATCACACTGTCTCCCCAAAGTCTGCAGACTCATTTTCCACAGCAGATTAAATGTGTATCTGCACCCACACAGCACACCGCCAAATTAAAGTCACCAATGCACTGACATTCATCTGTGCAGCATCTGAACCTTTTTAGGTACAGGATCACAACCAAAACGATTTTCTCTAAAAAAAAAAAATAAATGGTCCACATTCACAAAACCGATCTAAATTCTGAAGAAGACTTGAAACATTTGTGTTGTCTGGAGGCTGACTGAACACTTCAGTTCATAAACAAGTACAGAAGAGTTTACACTAATGTCAGCCTACAACGAATGCTCGGTGGTTGCATGTTGCCCACATGGAGGAAGTGAATTCAACTCAAACCTGGCAGAGAGTGAAAGAGTCACCGAGTGGTCAGGAGTGAAGCTGGATTTTTTTTTTTAGGTTGCAGAACAAAGCGTTGAAGTCTGAGACGCTTTAATCGCCCTTCTCATATCAGATAGCAGAGCAGCAGGAGTCAGCAGCTGGATGAAAAACATCTGGACACCAGGGTTAGCAGGGCTGAATCAGGAGGCAGCTCAGGGCACCGCGGCCTGTTTCTGGGTTTCCCTGTTAATTGTTTGTCATTGATAAAATATTTAAAGATAATAATATGAAACATATAGGCTACTGCTTACCTTTTGGTTTACTTTCAGTGGGAGTCTGTGTTACTATAACAAATTTAGGTTTCATACAAATTTTGAATAACAATTTTTGGGGCCCAACCGCAAATATTTAGTGAGTGTACAACAACCAATTTTTACATTTTTGTGGTGCTATAACAAATTTTGTGAGTATCACAGATAACACATTTTTGGGGCACTGCGCCATATTTGGAGATTTGTGTGCACTAAAACATATTTTTCGATCATGACAAGAAATCTTTGACAAATTTTGGACCCCATAAAAACTGCGTTGTATACAACAGTTTTTGGGGTTACTACACTATGTTTTGGAAGTCTGGTGCTTTAACAGGTTTTGGGAGCATCCCAAATAAAAAACGTTGAGAGCATTACTCCAAATTTGGGGGATTTGTGAGTACTACGACATACAGTATTATGGCATTTGGACAGCAATATCTGGGGATGATGAACAGTTTGGGGGGGCACAACACTAGAGTAATAGCATAATAGAGTTTGGGTATTGTGGTGCTATAACAAATTTCATGATCACTATTGTTGGGGGGGCCGAGTTTTGGGGATTTGCGTGTGCTAAAACAAAATCAGGGAGTGTCTAATTAACAGCCTATGTTTTGTATGTAATTGTTGTGTATTGCTATATTAGAAAGACACTGTACAGAACAGGTATTGTTCAAGTTTAAACAGGTAGATTTTATTGTCTTATTTTACGTAGGCTAACTGTTGGGGGATAAACAGGCTTGAGCTTCCTTGAAAGGAAAGGAAGGGGAAAGAGAGAGAGAGAGAGAGAGAGAGAGGAATGAGAAGCACTGGAAGAGATAATGAGCAAGCAAGAAGCATGAAAGGGAGAAAGCAAACTCAGCTCCCTGTAACCTTCTAACATTTATACAGTGGTGGACTCTGCAACAGCGTGTGTGTGTGTGTGTGTGTGTGTGTGTGTGTGTGCGTCCTTGCCACGATGAATAGAGACCATACAGATAGTGATTTATTCAGATAGTTGTTGGCATTTCAGTTTACATCCCCCAGAAATCAGCAGGCTGCTGCAGCATGAATTCAACATGCTGCATTAAGCGCATTGCTCCCTTCAGGCAACAAGAATTCTGGGTTATTTCTACCCTGGTGTATCTGGCACAGTTTTGGTTATCTGTGCTCAACGGGCCAATGAAAGCACAGCTGCTCCACGGCTCATTGGCTGCCGCAGGGTTATGGGTTAATCCTGATTGGCGACTTTCAGAGAGGACACGCCCCTGTTTTGGGTTGGGTTTTTTTGGGGGGGGCTTGGAACAAATTTGCATATTTATCCATTTTTACTGTAGTCTGGAGGATTTGTAACCTCGTTTTTGAAAACATTTTTGGCTCCAAATGACAAAGACGTTATATCACCAAATGTATAAAAAAGACCTCTCAGCTGGTGCTTCGGGCCTCCAGAGTTGCTCTTAAAACTCTTAATTGAACACGGGAATAATTATTTAAACCATTGTAATCATCTCAACACAAACTTTATACTCATGCCGTACTTTAAAAAACTGATCAGAAAATAATGTGATTTCTGATTGGAAAAGTCAAGAGGTGTGTCAAACAGTGGTGCTGCGCCATAGAACCACATTTCCCACTACACTGCCGGGTTGCTGGGCAAAATTTAGAACAGGCCTGCCTCTATACAGGAGTGGCTTGGTGGATGGTAAATGTGTGTGACGTCTTAGTCGGCGTGTTTCTCTAACCCCCCTGTGTATCGCGTGTCTAGACCTCACCAGCACTACTTCTGGAAGGACCATGTGACCCAGAGGAGCAGTCACAGGACTTCAACATCCACAATTAAGGCCCTTTTTTTTTTCTTCTTCTTCGATCAATTCTTCCCTTTTACTCCAGCCTATAATCAGACAGGCTCAAATAAGTGAAAGTGAGGGAAAGTGACAGAAGTGGAACCCAGCGCCAACGACACATGGCTGCATTAAAGCAAGGTTCAAACCCTGCAAATACCAGCTCGCTTATGAAAAGATTTTTTTTTTTTTTCAGTTATTTAGGTACAACGCCAGTCACAAGACTTAATATCAGATTAATTTTCAAAACTATGGCAAGAAACCACGCAAACATTTTATACATTTTTTAAAAATAAATAAATAAAATCACGACGGATGTAAAATTAATAAAATTACTGATTTTTTTATTTTGAAATATTTTTTTCTTAATGTGAAAATGCTGTTGAATTAATAAATTCTGTACATTTTAACACAATATTCAAGATGGAATTCATTTTAGGTTGAACTAAGTGTAACTGTAACGTCAGATTACACACTGAAAAAACATTACAATATTAGATATTCATGCAAATACAGATATGCATAATACAAAGCATACATGTAAAAATAATATATGTATATTTGTACTATATACAACTATATTTTGTGATAAATTAAAAACTATGATTTTGGGTGTGGTGTATTTTCATTCCAAAGAAAAGCATGATCTAAAATTATAACAATTAAATTCAATATTTGTTTTAAACAAATTTTACTTGTATCGTTGTAATGTTTAGAAGTCACTATGAAAATAATACTGTTAAAAATTGTGCATAAGCTATGACATGAATAATAATAGAATGTAGATGCAGGCAAAGATAATCTGATGACATTGATAAAAAGCATACTTTCTGGGGGGGGATTTACGTAACATTGCTGATTTAAATATTAAGCTATAAATTGAAATAAATTCTTCTTGCATTTGAAGGTGATGTAGATATTAGAACACCTGTCATAAAATCCCACTGTATAACAGAGATATTCACTCCAAAGCCTCACATTGCAGTTAAAAAAAAAAAAAAAAGTCCATTAACGAAAAGAAAAAAATAATTAGTGAACTTTTGGTGACCAGGCTTTTGCTACTTACAAAAGTCCACTAAAACTTAATAGTCACCTCCATCCAGAGACAGAAATATGAGCACTGGGCCATAAAGACTTCTGATGGAAACCTAAGCAGCCGGCACACTCAGGAAACAAATAAAACATCTTTATGAGTGGGATTTTATGATCTTAATAGGCACAGTCCCGGTCCAGTGGCCTCTAAGTGCTCTGCTGGACAGGTCGGTGTTTCAGAGTCGACTTCAGACACTGCCACACACAAAACTCTTCACAACTTACTGTTTTCATTACGCTGGCTGGTGGATAATTAAAAGAACACTTTCAGTGCCCGTGAAATTACAATAAATTCCTATTAGCTGGGTCTAATGTACATTTTGCATATTAAGACACAGAAACTAAATGATACACAACAAACACTCTATGCAGGAGTCATATGGTCTGTGTAATATGAGACCAAATGCAATTTTTAAGCATTTTTGTTTGAAGGTGTGGTGATTACAGTGCAAAAAACCTCCACATTTTCCAACTCACTGAATTCCAAAACCACATTTTCTTAAAAACAAGTGAAAATAATCTGATAATGAGGTATAATTATTTCTCGTTCCAGCACAAACGAACATGTTTTAAGCATTTTCTAGATTATAAAGTCATTTTCTTGACTTAATTCTGTGTTATTCCACGATAGTGACTCTTTTTTCCGAAGAAAATTCCTAAATTAAGTGAGCTTTTACTGAAAACAAGTGCTCATCTCACCACCACTGGCATATTTTCTTCTTGTTTTTAGGATTTTGAAGGTTCAGTATATTATATTGTATTAAACAACTGGTTAACATTAGTTTTTCATTTGCTTTTTTTTGCAGCGGTCTGTATTGTAAGTTCTAAGAAATGATTACTACTAAAAAGTGATCAATTCAGTACCAGAGTAATATGAGATTTATTTGGTGCATTAAATCATAAATATTTACATAAAGTACTAACTAATGGGCATTTTTGTTTCTTTTCTTTTCATGTATTATTGTTTTTATATTCTTTGCTTTAAAAAAAATAACCTTATGACATTAAATCAGAGTCAAATTTTGGGCGAGGTTGAGGGATGAAACCCGTCTCTTCTCCTGCATTTTATTTCTCCCCTCGTCTCTTTGAAGCCGGACGGAGCAGGTTATCTGTAACCTTGTCCCTTTTGTTAAACAGACAATACAGGCTTGTTGGGCCATTAGTTTCTCTTTGTAGGTGCTCGTCTAGGTGTGCCATCCACCCTGTCACTGCTGATACCGCAAAGTTGACCTCAGAATCCACTACAGGGATAAAGAATGCCTTCTGAGGCCGAAAAAACCCCGAGGTGATTTACAACATTCCTTTCCAGTCAAAGTGGAATGTCCAGTAAAATCTAATTATCACAATTATACATCAGAATCAACTTGAAGCTTTAATACCACAAATAAGAAGGAATAGAAGAACTCTGAGACGCACTGAATACCGAAGAGTCTCTTGTTCGATTCATGAGAACGTAGTACTCTGCTCAAGTGGAGACATCTGATTGGCGGGGGAGAGGAGAGCTGCGATTGGCTGCGGTGGTGACATATTCTGTGTCGACTCAGCGCTGGGACTTCTTACGCCAGATGCCCTCCTCTCGTCCCCTGCAATGTTTGCAGCCCCACGCACGCGATCCCTCGCTCCGCTTGGCTGCACCCTCTCATCGCATTACTTCTGCTATTCTAACTCCTCCATCAATTATGCACTAGAATAACTCAGGGCCCTGATGGAGCCAAGACATAAAAGGGGATCATCAGCGCGAGCGCTCACAGCGTCTCCCCGCGTGTTCCCACCGTGCTGCTGTTGCGGCCAGTGATATGAGCGCCAACATACCAGCTCGTATAGGGCAGCAGTGATGGCACACACCAACGGGTTTGTGCAGAAACAAACACATCGCAGCTTGTACAGTCATCATTGTGTTAGAAGGTCAATCAGGCTGCGAGACTCACCTCACTGCAAAAAGGCAGAGTCCACCCAGTCACAAAACCTTATTCTAGGATAATCAAATCAGATTTTTTTCTTATCCAAGATAAATAATCTTGTCACGCAAAATTTGCCTTAGATTCTTAAGCTTTTTTCAGGGTAAGTGGTCTTGATTTTTGATTTTTCACAAGAAGAAAAGTCTAAACAGTGAATTGTGTCGTCGCACTCATATCTCAAACATCTGTGAAGAGAGCACTAGACTGGATTTACTTAGTTCAAGAGTCAGACCAATCTCAAGGCTAGACAAGACAAAAACAGTAGCAGCTGTCTCATTAACTACTGAAGTGAGTTGAATTAGAATACGGTGTAGTTTAAAGAACCTTTAGCTTGATTTTCTGAAGTCTGATTGCTCATAAAGTGTTTTTGACTAGTTTTAAGATAAGATTGTCTTTTGTAGTGGCTGGAATTTTATGCTAGTTTCAGGAAATCTTGAAAATGAAATCATTTTGTTTACCTCCCTGGTAGAATTTTTTTTGTTTGATACTAGCAAAACCAGAATATTTTGCTTGTTTGTAGAAGGGGATTTCTTTGCGGTGCTGCCCCTTGCCTGCCCCCAAATTCAGCCTTTATCAGTCAACCTGCACAGATAGTACTAAGTGATAAATGAGGCTGCAAAGTTAGGATGATCCTTTTGATCTTCAGCAATGCAAAATCATATAATTCCCTGCTGTAACTGAGTCTTAAAAACTAAACTTTTCTTCAAACACGTGAAAACTGTCAGCACAGAAAGAATATTTCACCTGTTTCCAATAGAAATCAATAAAAATATCAAGATTTTCTAGAAATGCATCTGTATCTTGAAACTAGAAAGGAGTAAAGCAGGTCACTGCACTAGAATCAAGAAATACATGATATTAAAAAAATACTTAAAATAAGCTGATCTGCATTGATAACAGTTAGTTATATTTTAACTTCACTTACAATTTTCTTCATGTTTTAGGAAAATCTGACTTTAAGAACTCGATAACAAAAATTACTTCTTTTACAGACGTGTAAAATGACTTCATAAGATGGAGATTTTTTTGTAGTAGTTGAGTGTCGGATCAGAAAAGATCAGAAAATTCTCAAGTGACATCCCAGGATTCGTAACCTACTTTTATTCCTTGAATCAAAATGGAGTCGAATTTGGAAAATGGCTGCCTGTGCTCCCCGCTCCGCCACACACCACAGAGAGAAGGCGAAGAGGAGGAGAAGTCGGCCAAGTCTATGGAAAGTGTACAGATCTTGGCAGTCTGAGATTTCAATTAATGACCCTGCAACTCAAGTTGTGTGATGATAAAATACCAAAAACAATTTAATCGCAGTCATTCATCAGCAAAGAAACACAGGCCAGGAAAGAATTTGTGAAAAAGAAAAAGAAAAGCCGACATAATGTCGACCCCTCTATTAAAGTCATGGCAGTGCTGACCTGGATTTCTCCTGGTTGCGTGTGAAGGTTTGACCAGGCTCTATCGTGAGATCACAAACAGCTTTTTTAATATTTCATGGGTCCCAAAGCACCAAGTGTGCTGAAATCCAACAGGAGGAAACACTTTGAGTCTCAGCGGACCATAGAGCCACACGAAAGGTCCACCAAAGTCACACCAAGTTCATGAAACAACAACTGTTCTTCACACGCTGATAAATAACATTTGTTCTTTCAATATTTTTCACCACGGGAGTCTGAAAACGGCGAAACAAAACTTCTTCTCTGTTGTGGTATGTAAAGCACAGCTCCAAACCACCATCAGATAAACCCTCATACCCAAATGATTACATGAGACATTTGAACCGGAGAAACAAAAGCAATTAGACAGCAGCAGTGTCTCCCACTAAAGCATATTTTGCTCCATCAGAGATGTTTGGGTTTGTCTTTGTGGCTGAAAGAAAAACTGGCTATCGTACGTGCCACTCAGAGCGCTTCATCACTTGTGATTCTCAAAACCTCAGCTGGAAAAGTAATGCGCTCACACATCAGCTTTGTCTAATTTCTTCCAAGATATACAAAAAGCTAAAAGTCAGCAGCCATTTAAAAATCAGGAAATATCGCCCTGATGAGGAGGTACACATACTTTTTGTTTCAGGCCTCCCTCCAAAGCCGCAGTGACCTAAATATAGTTCCAGAAACATTTACTTGGAGGTTTGGCCCCTGCTGTCAAAATGATCACATTTGCTTTTTATCAAGCATATATTTCCAGCCAATTTACATTTTAGCTCTGATTGTATATGATTTCAATCTCCTGATGTGCCAATTTTCTCATTACCTCAATTTGTCTTAAACCAGAAGAGACAGCGAAGCCTTCCCTGTCAGGATACCAACGTCATCTAATAAAACTACTGACATCACAGCTAACAAGTCAAAACCACAGTTTTTAGACCAAAATTAAGCTTAATGTTCACTACAAGAGTTATACACTTCTAAATTATCCAAATATCCATCAAGTGAAATCACTCCTGGTACCGCTTTCACTCAGTCCTATTGAATCGATTCATCCTCTATATTTATTCTACTTTGAAGAATGGAGTATAAATGCACCTTAAATACCCTGCAAAAAATCTTCCTATCATCAAGTCATTTTGTCTATTATGACTCCTAAAAGTGTAGTTTTAAAAAGAAAATACCAGTGATGTAACAGTATTCCAACCTGTTTCCAATACAAATCAACTCGTTTCAAGATTGTTCTGGTGAGAAACATAGGATAAGGCCAATTGTTGCACTGGAATCAAGAAACGTCATTGTAGAAAATGCTTGAAACAAGTCGATTTGTGTTGGAAACAGGTTGAAATAATCTTAATGCACTATAAAAAAGAAAATAAGATTTTTTTGATTAAGAATAATACACAAATACGTCTTGGCCAGATGGAGATTTCTACAGTGCAAACATTTAACCGCATAGGACAGAACATAAGAAGCACATTCTTGCAGCTGCAGGGTTCTCAGACAAACATTCACTGTGTTTTTTGGACTAGTTTACACAGCAAGTCTGCATAAACTCATGTTTCATTATTTTTGGTGTTGATCAGACTTTAAAGGGACACTAGGATGGCCAAGCACCCACCCTGCTATCTTTGATACTGTGTGATAGCCTACAAATCCCAATCCCCAATCTGTTAGCAGTTTAGTGGCTCTTTAGGACCTTTTTGGAAGCAGTTTTTAGAAGCTTTGCTGCAGTCATTAGGAGCTAAGGCTGATTAATGTGAATGGTCAGGCAGGGCCTGGCTTTCTAAGAGAAGAACAGAGAGGGGTGAAGGGTCCCACAGGAAGTGTTTTGTGTCTCCACACAAAGGGAGGGCTGACCTCTTAAGCCCCTTAGAGCCTCTTTGCTAATACCCTCACCGGTGCCTACAAAGACACGGGGGATGCCATTTCACCACTCACATTTAAACAGCGTACACAAAAAAAAAAAAAAGCCCCACCAAGATTAAAACGGCAGAAAAGTGAACCTCTGTGCAGCGGAGTGAGACTGTGAGATTAGGCCTGAAGAGTCCCCCCGCTAATCCACTGACTGTCGCGCATATCAAACACAGGATGTCAGACTCCCACAGTATCTGATCTGGACACAGTGAATCTTATCAAGTCATTTTTGTCTACTGTTGAGTCATAAATGTTTTATTTTCTTAAACAAGTGGGGGATACACCCCGCCAGCAGAGGAAGATTATTTCAACCTGTCTCCAATAGCTCTCAACATGTTTAGTGAATTTTCTAGATTCAAGTGTCAATTTCCTTTATTCTATTGCATCTTCTTTCAAGTTAATGACTCAGGATCAATTCTAGAAAAAGTCCTGAAACAAGTTTATCATTGTATTGAAAACAGGTTGAAATAATCATACTGCTGACAGATTTTCTAGATCAAGAAAGGATTCTATTGCTGCGATTCACCTTATTCTGTCTTCTCTCAAGATACTGACACTCAATTCTGGAAAACAAGACGAATTGTATCGGAAACTGGCTGAAATTATCATACTAAGATTTTTTTTCACCTATTTTAAGCTTATTTTAATTTTCTAATTTTCAAGAGGACACTTAGTTCCAGAATATTCTTGGAACAAGTCGATTTGTATTGAAGTTACTGTGCTGCATGGGCAGATTTTTGTCACTTACAAATAGAATTTTCTAGATTTAAGAGTGATTTTTCCTGATTCAAGACAATCAATTCTAGAAAATTTGTGTAACAAGTTGACCTCTATTGAAATCCAGTAAGTTTGCTTCACTGGCAGATTCTTTTCACATATTTTAAGCAACAATTTCTTGATTCGAGTGTGATTTTTCTTGATCCTAGTCCTCTTTCAAGACGTTTAAATTATCATGCTACGTGGGCAGACTTTTTCACTTCTGCTAAGCTTAACTATCTAAATTAAAGTCTGATTTTTCCTGATTCCAGTTCAGCGACCTTATTCAATCTTACTTAAGATACTGAGACTCAGTTCTAGAAAATTCTTGAAACAAGTTGACTTCTATTAGAACCTGGTTGAAGTAATAATGCTGCACTGGCCAATGTGTTGCTCTTATTATAGGAAAACAAGAATTTAGGGACAATGAAAGACTTTTTTAAGATGGAAATTCTTGCGATGAAAAATAAAAATAGCAAAAGAAAAGAAAATCCACCAACTTGCAATACAGTTATTGTAACCACAATGCATTTGCTGTGCCACAATTTGAGAAAAATCTTGCCATAAACCAATAAACCTGCCACACTAGTCACTAGTTCCTGTCAATCACGCCCTGGCAGCCTGAGGGCCTCGCCTTATTAGTCCGGGCGTAAAGGGAGGACTGGGGCAGCTTCTCTCTGCAGGCAGGGTCGTAGAGAGCAGGAGGAATGACGGCCGTCTCCACAGGACGACTGTTACCTCTCTGCAGAAAGCATAGTATATGAAACTCACAGCTTAATTGACCTAAAGGTTCAGTCTTATTACATTCTGTAAGGTAGAACTGATTAAAGTACACCGAGTGGTAGGACACTGACATGATATGAGAAACTGAATAAGGGAGATTTCCTCTCTGTGATGTGACACTCTTTCATTTCATGCACTGAGAGCCTGAAGTGCTGTGAGGACGCTTAATGCTCATGCACTTTGTAATAACATGGAAGGTAAACCTCAGATAAGAAGCCTCTCGTCCTCAGTTTATTGATAGTTTATGAACCTTCTCTGCAGGAAAACACATTTGGTCAGCTCTCTTTGAAGCCTTTTGAGATTGACACTTCCTCAGGGTGGAAACACTGGTTCTGACCCCACCCCGGGACTCCGCGGCCTGGACACTGTTCCCCTGTCGTAGCCTCTGGCCTCTTATGCGGAAGTTCCTCTCACCCCCGCAACTGTGCTGTCCCTCCTGTTTTAATCCCCTTGCCCCACCTCAGATAATTTATGTAGACTCTCCACAACCACCTCTCCCTCTCCCCCTGCGCTCAGTCTGTCTCTCTGCACAGCTAAAAGCCGGCTATGGGCCGCTGAGTACAAGCGGAACAATAGCGGCCTTTCAGGCGCTCTGTGCCGGTGCTGGGAGAGGGCTGCGGTCCTGAGACCCAGTCAATATTTGGACGTGGTTGCCTTTTTGTGTCCGTTTTTAATCCAAGCGGAACCGAGCGGCAGGGAGCCGGGAAAAGGCTGAGAGGGGAAAGCGAGGGTAAACACTGGGAACAATGCAAACGGGGCAACTCACAATGCCACTGGGAAACTATCACAACATCAGCTCGCCACCAAGTGAAAAATGGAGCATTGTTTCTTTAAGTGGAGATTAAAAAGAGAGCAGCGTAAGAAAAACAAATGGCAGAGGTCATTCTGCTATGAGAAGAAATGTGCGCAAGTGTCAAGTCAAAGAGCTTACTCCCATTTCTAAGGTAATACCTCAAACGAAAACAATCAAGTATGTCCAGAAACTGAGAGGGAAAAGGCTATTTAGATAGTCAGAGTGGTCTTTTAAGTCAATAACCACATTTATAACAAACATGAAAGCAGGTCACTGAAAAGATTCTCTCATTGTTTTATGGAGAAATATGTTGCATCTGCTGGGGAAAGCTTTGGATGGGCATTATCAGGGATTAAAGGAAACCCCTGGGGGTGACAGTGCTGGGAATCCCTCTCTCCCCAGCTGTCAGGTCGTTAGTCCCACCCAATGAGGTTCTTTGATGACGAGGGGTATCAGTTTCCATGGCGTCCGAGACACAAACAGCTTGGGAGATTAGGGACGGAACTCGGCCCTGATTCTCCGTTGATCCCACCTATCAGCAACAAATAAACACCTTGGGCTACGGCAACGCCTGCGTGCGGACCATATGGACCCGGGTGGGTTTTAATGAAGCAGCTAAATAGCTGGTGAGCAGGGAATTCACTAATAGCTCCTTGTCAGAGCAGCAGTAAATACCCCACTCATACACTTTATTCCATCATTTGTTACCGACACAGACGACAAAGCTGACAAGGAACATCTGTGGCTCATTTTTCTTACATGAGCTTTTCCACCACAACATGCTACAGTTTATATTTGCTAGGTTTTGATTTCTTGTCTTCACTGGGACGCTTTTGTCTTGATGCCACCTTCTAATGACTTTAATGGTTAATACATGTGTTAATAACACTTTATTGATACTTAATACTATAGATCTTTAACAAGGTATTAATAAGAACTATGTCCTTACCAAAATCCATTTATTAACAATTTAACATTTACAACTTTCTAATGAGGCAAGATTTATAAAGGGTTTAAAAGTTGTAACTAATGTTTAATAATGGTTAATAAATCAGTTATTAATGCTTTATAGATCAGACATTAGCAACTAGCTAATGCCACCACAACCTCTGAGTATTTCTAAATTATTTATTAACCATTTGTTAGAACTTGTTAGCTATCCTACTAATGACAGGGGCTACAGTATAACAGCAGTTACACATTATTCTTCATTATTCTTTAATCACAATATCTGAAACCACAACTAAGTTTGTATTTTGCTACATGCAGAATTTTCTGTTCAATTTCAACATTTTTTTTGCTTTTGATAATAAGTTTCTCACTTTGTAATAAGCAATCAGGTGTGTAATTATAATGTTAGTAAGTCATTAATAAAGGCTACTTCCACTACAATAATCCATCAAGCCTGCAGTTGTAAATGTCAATAAGTTGTTAATAAATGGGGGTTTGATCTACATGTTCTGCAGCCCCTTTTCAGAAGGTAGGAGGTGGAACTGTCCATTGGAGGGTCTACTTTTTCACAACCTGGCAACACAAAAGTTGTTCCGACAAAAGGCTTCTTACTGATTTATAAACATTAGCAAATTATTTATTAACATTAATAAATCCATTAGGAACTACTTATAGTACTACTTATAAGTATGCCTTATTAGAAAGTGGAACCAAGTACTTACTCTCTCTACTACTACTCTAAACTATACTGATACTGCTAATGATACCTTGTCAATATGACCCGCAAATTATAGGACAGCCGCTATGCATTACTCTTCATCATTGTTTTATGACAATGTCTGAAACCACTCTGGGTCTACAACTAGTCACAATAGTGTTTAGCCACTTACTCTTAACAGATTTTTGTTAAAAAAAAAATTCGGCTACATCCAAATTACATCCTCTACACCGAGTGAATTACATTTGACTGATAAATACCAAAATGGCACAATTATCTGAAGCGTTTTTGGTTCTTTTTGGGGGAGATCTGGCATTTTTTTAAAAAACAACCTAGAGTCATTACATCAATTGCGTCTCACCAGTGTCTTTCTAACAAGGCTCCCTGATTCTGGAGTTTCATTTGATTTCATTATGTAGCTTCTACGACCACAGCTACTTGCTGTCACTGTGGAAGCTTTTCAAACTCCAGGCAAAGCCGAACCATCCTCAGGGCTGGAAAACGCTCGTCCAACGCTCAAGAGTCCTGCTCGTCTGAGCCTAATCAGCAACAAGCATCAGTGCAGGAAGATGTTTCCCTGAGATGAAAGCATAGCAGACATGGACGCATGTTTATCTAAATTACAAAAAAAAGGTTCCTTTCAGCCCCTTTGAAACAATAGAAAAACATGAAAATGTCATCGTATTTCTATTTTTCACAACTCACTTCCCATTTCAATTCCAGTGCTCCTGTAGGGGATTTCATGAATGGCTGAGTATGGACTGCTGCTCCGGATGCCATTTTTTCCCACTTTGGTCAAATATGCAGCAGAGAAGGCAGAAGAGGGGGGTAAGAAAGCTCATCTGGAAGTTGGGACTGTACCGCAGCAGGTTCCCAGGGCTGCAATACTGAGTATGGTTACATTAAACAGCAGGGATCCGGGGCCCGCGAGCTTGTATGGAATACTGTTAGGTTCTGCTGCAGGTCAGGGGGCCCCATGCTTTAAGCACGGCCCTCTCTTACATTATACAGCCCGGGTCAGGTTTAGATTAAAGTCATGAATGAGAAAAGGAGACAGTCATTTAGAGTTACTCATTTATTTAGCCTCCATTCGGCAGAGACAAAGCCCAGGCGGGGTGCCATGCCGGGGCCGTCACCAGGCCCCATGGCCGGCGGTACTGCCCCGGTTTTGACCCTGACAACGGTCCCCTCTGTGCTGCTTAACCCGCAACTCGCCTGGTTACTACCAAGTGTGTGACCTCAGCATGTGTGGATCTCTCACAAGACCAAGCACCACGCTGTGCCTTGGCCGCAGCTGAAATACCCCTGTGTACCCCCTTATTGTCTGCCCCAGCGTGGACTGGGAGGGGGTGGGGGAGACACTTGGACGGGGGAGCATGGCAACCAAGAAACTAGACTTGGGAACTGGGAATTGTTTGAAGGCCAAGAGAAAGAAAAAAAAAAACAACCTGCAGCCTGTGAGTGGGACAGAAAGCTGTTATCAGACTCAGATATCTGTCTGTTAGCAGAGCAGGATGTCCATCAGCCTTTGATGTCACCACCACAACATTTGCATTTGTATCATCAACATCATGTCAGTTCAACGCCTCTGAAGCCCAACAAACCAGTTTCTTGTTCCTGAGCAAACGCTGATATAAATTTCTTAATTTTTTGACTCATGCCGAAACTGTAGCCTGCTAATACCAGAGCTAAGTGTAATTATTCCTGTCCAACTGAAACAAAGCGACACACACTCATTATATCACTATGAGCTCAAGTGCCAAGAGTGAGGCACTGAGTCACCAGGGAGGTGCCCTGACACACACACAGGAGCGAGTTTGAGAAGAGAAATGTCACTTTAGTATTTAAACTAGAAGACTCTGGGCTCATATGAAAATACTTTTTGTGCAAACTTGTAATAATTAAAACCAGGAAGCAACCTAAAGTTTTAAACTGCAGGTTTTGAGTCACCCAACAGACTCATTACACTTTATCAGCACTTTCTGAGAAAAGCAGTGTGTCACTGTGATAGTCAGACGAATAATAAACCACATTAACTCTAACTTGACAAAAATATACCCAATGCCTCCTAGGATGAGTCTCCATTTGGCACAAAAAAATAATAATAATTCTGTCAATTGTAATCGATGGCAGCAGACTGGAAGCGACTCAGCATTATTTCAGCGCAGCAGGCGCAGCTCAGCCGAATACGTTTCTCCCAGCGATTGTAACACTCCTCGCGTGTTTCATTTTGACCCGAACGTGGAGCAAACACTGAACATTAATGCGTAATAGCGCGTAATGGCGCGTAATAGCAGACAGCCTGCGTGAAATGCCTTGTTGTTCCTCTGTCAAGTATGATTTATGCTGCTCAGTGTGCACCGTAGATTACAGAGATGATTCAGAGGATTATTAAACTGTAATCATCGCAACAATTCATCAATGAGGACAACAAATAAAGGTTGTAGTAGTAGAGTGAACCTAACAGACACTCAATGTATCACCCTTGTGTGTGTGCCGAAGAAGAGTTCGCAATGGTGGTAATTAATGTTACATCATAATAGGCAGTGTTACAAATTGATGGAGCCTAATAACAGATCACTTTTTACATTTTTGATTTGCTTCTCTAAGTGGATTACTTTGATTTTTTTTTAGCACGTGTGATGTCTGAAATGGGGCTCAGAGTGTACAGACTGTCCATCCATTCACTCAACAATGAAACTACTGTAAACGGGTGAAGTCCGCCGCCTCCTGCGGGCTGAGGGAGCCCCTGTGCGCCGGTGCGTCGCTGCGGGAAAGCGGGCTACTTACTTGGGGTTGGTCCGGTTCCAGTAGACGGCATAGCGGTCAGACACCACCTTGGAAGCCGGGTCCTGGCTGTACACACACATCCCAATGATGAGGATGAGGAAGAGGATCATTTCCACCTGCGGCATATTTGCTCTGGAACCCAGCCGAAGCCAAATTGATTACAGTCCCTCTTCTGGTTCAGGTTTAAAGAGTCTGATGGAGAAGTGTTGTGTTGAGAAGGGATGAGAGTCCACTTCACGCTTTTTATTCCCGCACGAGGTAGCTCCCTCTTCGGTGTTTAGAACTAAATTAAAGCTTAAATGTCTTTCTCTTCTCTGAAAACAGCGGTTTCTTGATAAGTGTGCGTCTCGACAGTCAGATAAATTACTTTGCACCAAACGCTCACTCTTCACTCACTTGGATGAAAACCAGTTCTACTTAAAGAAGTGAATAGACGCTGCAAATCCACAATAATTCTGCCCGAGCCACGAACAGTCTTCCTCACGGAACAGTTTCTCCAACTCGCATTGAATTTCCAAGAGAGGAGGCAACGTTGTGTACGCACTGGGAAAATATCAGCGGATAAATGTTCCACAATGCAAAGATAAAGAGAGCAGGAACGCAGTCCTTGTGCCGTCGCTCTCTCCAGCTCGGGATTTCTCCTCCTGCTCGCTGCGAATCACCAAGACGCCAAAGAGAAGACGCAAACCAGCAGCTTCAGCTCCGGCTGAACCCGCAGCTGCCCGAGCGCTTCTGCCCTGCAGAACAGCAACGCACGCAGCAAATCAAACCTCTCCGCCACGCGCAAACGCACAAAATCTCCGGGTTAAATGTTAAATGTGCCCTGACGCGCGGCACCAGAAGCGGTGTTATCAATGTGGAGGAACCAAACCAAGTCAGCGCTGTGGCTCCTTCGGCCATGCTCTCCCGGACCAACCCCCCCTCCTCCTCCTCCTCCCCAATCTCTCTCTCTCTCTCTCTCTCTCTCTCTCTCTCTCTCTCTCTCTCTCTCTCCAGTCCTCCCTCCTACTGTGCCAGCCGGGGCACACTGCAAAAAAAAAAAAAAAAGTCCCAGAGACTGTTGAATCTGCTGCGGCTCGTTTTCTCAAATTACATGAAGTATTATGCAAATTGTTGGAAAGAGCTCTGCTTTGTTTCCGTGTTGCGATGCTTCACGTTTTCACAGGTTTCAAAAAATATACATATATATTTATCCTTGCATAGCAGATCAGTCCACTCAGTGAGAGGCAATGCAGTCTGACCTGCCTACTCTATCTGTGTAGAAACTGACATATCTGTTGGCTGTCATAATCAACTTCATTCACATGGGAGTGAGCGCAGCCGCCGCAGCACTGTTTGTTTTTGCAGATATTTCTTGCAGTGTACAGTTTCACGGTCGCTCAGTCTCATTGGCTT
This sequence comes from Siniperca chuatsi, assembly GCF_020085105.1. Lineage (NCBI taxonomy): Eukaryota > Metazoa > Chordata > Actinopteri > Centrarchiformes > Sinipercidae > Siniperca > Siniperca chuatsi. The sequence continues at coordinate 21,994,585 of NC_058059.1, read as the reverse complement.
GGATTTAGAATGACGGGCGTTTCGTTTACAATAACAACGTCCCTCCTCCTGGGGGGGGGGCATGTGCTTCCCAGGCCGGCAGACAGATCCCGGATCATTTCGGAAACGCGCCGCACAACAAGCTCCTTTCACTGAATAGACTTTATTTTCACTTAGTACTCATGATTTCAGTCTGTCCAAGTTTCACTTTCTAACATCTGTCCAGTTAAAATGCTATAAATGAGCTTTTATTCAAATGTGCCATAATCAACGCTAAGCCGCTACTGACATTTATTATCTTGTCAGTAAACGCAGTGCTCTTCTGTCCTGCCCGGGTCCTGCCTCCAGACAGGCCGCAACTGGTTTCAGTTCTCTAACTGGCAACATTGCTTTGAAACCAGTGAAAGTAGCTCAGCTGGCAGAGTTCTTGTTTTTGGGGGAAAACAAAATTTCCATTCAGCAGTAAATAACCAGAGAATAACCACACATTTTATTTTCAGCACAAAAGCAAAACAGTTTTCATTTCATCTATATATATTGGGGGGTACATCTTCAGTGTGCTGTGCAGTGCTTTGGGTTCCTGACTCAGTGCGCCACATACTGGTGGCCATGGGAAAACCACCATGAACTGTCTGAGAATCCACTGCTCATTAAAGAAGGGGACATTTTTTTTAACTGCTTCTCTGTTTGGATGGAAGTATTAAAAGTATTTAGACTACATAAACATCACCAGGTGGAGTTTGCAGATTGTCCATTAGTGAGTCACTGCAGATACAGACAAACTTCAGCCTGCTAGTTGAACTAATCCTGCTCATAACAACAGTGCCACTGAGGAAGCTCTGAGGGCCGCTGGGCTCAGACAGGAGTATTGTAAAGTTTACAAAGACACTGAACAGTCGCCGCCGCTCCTCAAACTGTGGCCTGATTTATTCCACCTGAACAGGCTTGTTGAACTCCACCTCGCCTGGTTCAGAGTTCCTCTCCATCTGTTTAGCCCCCGACGCCACAGTGTGTACACTTATTCAAAAACTACAGAGTTTCTCAGAGCACAAAATGAAATTGCTTCTACAGAAGCAAGAGTTAAATGGCTGTATAGAAACACTTCAATACTTCATGAGGTTTTTTTTATATTTACCAGGACACAAGCTCTGGGGTGATCACCTGCAAAATGAAGTGAATTAGAAAGGGCATTGGGTAAATAACACATCAAATGCTTTATATATGTCATATCAAATGCTTTATATATGTCATATCAAATGCTTTATATATGTCATATCAAATGCTTTATTGCCTGTGATTGAGTGGCACAGTGGCTAACTGGTTCACACTGCTACCTCAGAGCAAAACAACTTCAGTAGGTTTGTATCCAACAGGGACCTTTGTAGATAAAATATACATGTTAGCTTCATGTGTGGCTTTTTCTCCAAGTGCTCCTGTTGCATGGTCGAGGCCTTTAGCTGCTAGATAGTTCGCTAACTCTGTCTGCAGTTTGGTGCTGGGATTGGAAGTGTACAGTTGGTTTATCAGAGCTTCATTAAATGTCAATATGAGAAATAAATAAATAAAAAAAGATCCACCGAGTTTAACAGACACACAAAATGTGTTCTGGTGAGAAACCTTGAAGGTAAAAAATGTTTGTTTACAATGAAAGCCGAGGGGTTAAACTGTTTCAGAAAGCCAAGTTAGAGCGGATGAGATCAGATTAAGTCAAGTCTGGTTTATTTCATGTCTTTGAAACTCAGACCTGAGACATCAATTCACAGTGAAGAAAACTGACATGACATGAGTATAAAGCAAGAAAACAAACAAACAAAACAACAGTGCAATTAACAATGCAAAAGTGAACTTTTAGTGCATGCTGCAGACCAGTGGTGAGCTCAGGCCTTGACACAAGTAGAGGTGAATTCAACCCCACTGATCTCCTCCGTTAGCTCAGTCTGTTGCAGGACTCTGCTTGTAGTCATGACATTGGTGGTCCAAGTCTCGCATGGATGTAGGTGCAAGATGACTTTAGACAGCTTTGATGTACGCAATAGGACTCCAGTCAGGTGATTTATTAGCAAGAAAATAAGATAATTAGCATTTTTCAAGTTCTCCAGTTGGATTGTGCCACTCATATGGTGGCATAACAGCCTCCTGATGGTTTAAATAACTCAGACTGGCCACCTTGTATTTTTAATTAACCAGTTTCAGGGTGTCTGTTTCTTTAATTGTATTTAAGTGACATTTAAAGAGAGAACACATGGTGAAATAGCCATGGGGCTGTTTTGTATTAGCTTTAAAGGTTCTATGAGATTTTGAACATTAATATAGCAGCAAACAACTATTTGCTATGTAAAGATATAGTGGAGTAATAGCGTCCTGAACAGAAAATGACGTCACACTCCCTCTGAGCATGTTGTCGTCCGAGCTTCTCTGTTCTTTGTCATGTGTGTTCCTCCCTGTGAAACTGTTGGCTTTGAGGAGAGCGATGTAATGGCTGGTTCTAATCTAACAGTAAATAAAGAATTTATTTTAACCAAACCAGAGTTGGAGATTTTTGGAACAGTGGAAAGACTAACAAAGACGGTTTTGGTAAGTTTTATTTTGTTTCTGTCCAGTTTGAATAATGTAAAAAGTAACAGGTAAAATGATTGTTTTTATCAATGGAGTCTGGTGGCGAGCGAGAGCGATATAACAGCTGATCTGGTTAAACAAAAGGGATCTTACTCTTTAACAAAAAGGTCTATCTCTATAGTGATCCTTTCCATGATGTTGTCAGACACTTAGAATAACAAACTGAGCCTGTCAGTGGCAAAAACAAGCACTTTTAGTGGACATACTTTGACGGCGCATTTGTCTCCAAAGATTACACTGCAGCCACTGCAGCCCGTTTCGCAGCAACCTTTTCACATCTAACTTGGTGAATTAGGGGGTTTATTTCGACCAAACCAGAGTTGACGATTGTTGGAACAGTCGAATTTCTAACAAAGATGGTTTTTCTGTCCAGTTTGAATGAAGTGTGTTTTCCGATGATCTGCCAGGTAAAATTACTGCTTTTCCCAATGGAGTCTGGTGGGCTGTAGCGCCCATTTGTTTTGGTCTGAGATGCTGGTTCTCTAGTGCGACATTTAATGACAGTGAATGTCGCACACAGCTCCTTGTCTATTTAAAAATCACACATTTGACTCAAATACTGTACAGATACAGTACTTAAGATACAGATTTTTATTGCACACTAAGCCCAGTTCATGTCAAAATGTGATCAACTTGACATGTACTGCAAACTGACTCATGTTCACAGTTAAGCTGTAAAGATGAACCATCAAGGAGGAACTTTGGAAAAACACTGTGTTTCAGTCTGACAGATTGATTGTAACACTGGTTAATCCTGAGGTGAAGCTAAACCTGAAAACCAACCTGACCTGGACCAGGCTAGTCTGGAGGGATACCTTTCTAAGATACTTTAGGTCAGATTTATATAAACCTCCTTTATGAAAGTGGATTTCCTGAAAATGAGCCTTATTGTCCTGAAATAAGCCTGGTTTCACTGGTAATCTGGCTTCATGAAACACCTCTCTGTACCTGTAACTGCCCCCGGAACCCGCCTAAAAAACAACAACAACATGTAAACCACAGTGACATGCACCTGCTGTGCACCATGAATCTTAAAATCAAACTGAACCCAAACTCGACAGCATCACGATTATCTTCCTGTGGGCTTTGTTTACAGTAAATCCACCTCACACTGTGTTTGTTTGGCTGTCGTGGTGAGGTCATTGCATGCGTGTGTGTGTGTGTGTCCTGTAAATACCTGAATGTGTATACACGAAACCTGCAGGTCTGAGTGTTTTGCGTGTGCGCTTGTGAGCTTGAGTGCACACTTCTTTTGTGCGTGTGTGTGTGTGTGCGCGCGCACGTGTGCGTGCACGTCAGACTGATCATCCACCTCACCCAGACTAATCCATGAGCTATAATCACCTCATCTCCCCAGCTAAAGTGCCTGTCCTACTTCATTTACGCCTGATATACATCTGTGTTCCCCAAGACAATGAAGTCATTATAAATTAGGGTCAGTGGGGCTGCCAGCACAACACACAGCAGTGCATCCTAATGTTTCTCATGGCCTTATGAGTCAACTGTCACATACATGGAGGAATGAGATCTCTATATGAAGTATATATCACACACCGTTTTACCGCAGGACACCTAATCACGGACGTGCTCCACGGCGAGCAGAGCGAGGCCAGCGACAAGAGCTGCAGATTGTTCCGATTTTTTTTTTTTCTCCTGTTGTTTATGAATGCAATCTGTAATAAACCAGCGCCATCAAAGTGCCACTGAGTATTTATGTTGTGACACAGGCATTACAGCCCCTCAGTCCTCTTCCATTAGCAGCTGGTAAACAGACTGTAATCACGTTCTGCACGAAAAATCCATTTCAATATTCCCATCTTGTACTGAGAAGTAAATACAATTGTTTCTTTTTCCTTTACACAAGTTACATATCTGCTATAACCACTTGAGTCGTTTATATTTTGTTGATTAATTTATGTTTTGTCAAGATTTCACCATAGATCTTTTAGTGCCACACACACACACACACACACACACACTTGGTATTAATATGATCTTTAGAAAGCATTTTTGTATGAAGACCTACATGAACCCTCGGTCCAGTTGGGGTTGAAGTAGTTAGTTTCAGTTTATTGTAAAAACACAAGGAGGAACCAGAGTGTGGAGGTAATCGCTGTGAGCCGGGGGGCTGGGTGAAGACAGCGGGCTGGCGAGGGACTGGTGAGAGCAGGCAGGCAGAGCGAGGACAGTGGGCTGAGGTGGAGCAGCGGGGGGGAGCCGTGGTGAGATCTCATGGAAATCCAGTGAGTAACTTGGAGGCAGGTGAGAGGAACCTGAACACAGGGAGTCAGAGAGTTAATCAGGGGTTCAGATAACATGAAGGTGAGTCTTCTAGAACGGTACGTCACTTTGGTAAACGGACGATCTGGCAAAGACTGGTGAGAAGAGCCGGGTAGATATACTGCCAGATGGGTAGCAGGTGTGTCAGTCTCTGATTGGAAGTTCACCGGAGGTCGCGCCCTGCAGCACACACACACACACACACACACACACACACACACACACACACACACACACACACACAATCAGACATACAGGAAAAAAAGGGGGAAAAAGCTTTACAGCTTTACTTTAAGCTTTTGTTTACATTTTCATGAGGTTTGTTATAGAAGTTGGGATCGGAATGGGCCTTAAAGGGGCAATATGTAAAATTTGGCCAGAATTTTTGTTTAAAACATAAAAAAAAATGAACTAACTGTTTCAACAGAATGTGAAGAAGTAACAGTTCTGACGTTATGTCAAATACGTCTATGTATTGTGTTGCAGAGATATCTGCTGAAATTAGCATTCTAACCTGCTAGCCCTGGCCCGTCCTGTGTTGTAATACCACTTGTGCCTCAAGGGCCGATAACTAGTCCGATAGTATAGCTCAGGTAGTGCCAGCTGGGAGATGCGTGCGGGTGCCGAGTTCGCTACGTTACACAAGCTCTCTTAGCTCTATTAGTCTAATAAATAAACAAAATAAACTCACAAAACGTCAAGAAAGGAAATATTCTTACACGTATTTTCAAAGAGCAAAATACAACTGTACACCTTCTGAATTCACGTTTCTCTCTTTCACCAAACCACTACCAGCTTAACTGCCTTGTTAACTCATCATAAAACACACTTCATTCAAACTCCAACAAAAACAAAATAAAACTCACCAAAAGTGTTAACTTGGTTAGTCTTTAAACTGTTCCAACAATCACCAACTCTGGTTTGGTCAAAATAAATCTTTTTTAGACGTTAGAACGTTAAAAATATTTACACCCTCGCCCAAAACATAGCTATTCAATAAATTTACAATTAATTTCAATAAAGTGTGCCGAAGCTTATTTTGTTACTTTGACTTAACAGAATTTAAAATTCTATGATAATGCCAGATTTTTTGTTTATTCTCTGGCATTTTATCAAGATTTTCGAATTAAGTGACATTAATTAAATTGGGCCCCATAGAATACTAAATACTGATACTAACTGGAAGAAGACATGTTTGGAGGGGGACTACAGGCGGGGGTAAGTAGGGTGCGAACTACAGGGGAGCCACGGGGAGCTTGGCTCCCCTTAATAAGACATGAGCTCCCCTAAAAACACAATTGGTGAAATTTTGGGGGGGTCTCTAAAATATTAACAATATGCTGTTTTTGCCATGCATTTCTATTTTTCTGTATCTTCATAATCATGGATCATGCGTAAAATTAGGCTATTGATGTATGGTTCATGCATGAGGGGGATTCAACACTAATTAACTCTAATAAAAACACCGGCATGCATGGTATTCTTGTCATCACCATCGAAGCGTGGCGGGCGCAATATCATAAACTTCACTAACTTTAACTCAAAGATAAGGATTTAAGCCAGGCCTCTGTGGTCGCTTCTGTTTTACGGTAAGGGCTATTCCCAGTTAACTGCATTATTCACTGTAACTGTAGCCTATTGTACGTGATGGGTGTTGATGAGGACTGGATCCCTTGTAGGCAGCCTGGACTATTTCTGTTGGTATTTACAATGCTCATGCATGTGTGTGTTGTTATAGGCTGGTTTGTTGATACGTGACCCTCGCATTTGATGTCTTAATTGTACCGAGAAATTATTGTGCTCATCTGTGTGTGATGGTTAACTTTAACCGTTGTTTATAGTACAACACTGCAGAGTAGACCGTGCCCCCCTCCCCCCGAGTAGAAGACGTGAGCTCCCCCCGAAAGCCACAGTATAGTTGGCACACTTTTGGTACACTTGCCCGACCACATCTGAAGGCAAAAGTATTCAGAGATGTTTCGAACGAGAGGGTGGAAAGCCTGCTGTCACAGAGAGGAGCAAGATGCAATAATCCTTCAAATGGGGTGAAGGGTGCACTCTTTAGGAAAATCTTTTCTTAAATTAATTTATAGTGTTGCACTTTTTGTATATTCAAAAGTGGCAGTAGCAGTCGTGTGAAGAATGCAAGAGCACCTGAGAGAGTTTAAACCCTGCCTACTGTCTCACCTCTGCACACTGGGCCAATCAGAGTGTCGCTTTCAGAAAGTGACAGAAAGAAATTGTCGAACGCGGGCCCCCCAATTCCATCATCTGAATCGGGTGGAGGGAGGGGGTTCAAGATGAAGCACACTGATGCCTTTAGTCACATGATATGATTACATACAACAGCATATCTAACCCTGTCTCCTACAGGAGACTTTTATTTGCAACTAAAGCGTGATTAACATTTATTTGGTTCTGTTAAGGAAATTACTAAGGAAGCTCTTGGTCAAGTTTAGGCCAAGGTTTTTGTCCTGGTTAAAAAACTTGGTTGGTTTAAAAGGTCACCACTGTCTTGAACAGTAGGCTATTATTTTCATTAGCGCAAATGTGGGAGAAAAAACCTTCAGCTGGGCCAGATGTCTTCAGGTCTTCTCACACACTGTTTAATTCTTCTTCAATAGAACACTTGAGTCGAATAGAGTCAAATGCAATATACATTTTACTGTAATATCAAAACAAAGTACACGTAAAAACAGAGTTGGTTCATGAAGCAACTGAACAGTCTCAGTTGTGCATTCACTTATATTTTCAAAACATGCTCATCCTGGCAGGTTGTTGGGATGTTCCCTATTGGTCCATAATCAGAACACGGAAATCAATGACAGTCTCTGATTGGTTATGAATTATTGTTCCATTACGCTTTTACCCGCGTAAGGGTGCCATTACACAAGGAAACTTCTGATTAAAGATACGAAAACATGATTACCTCAACTGTCCTTGAATAAATTGGATAAAGATAAAGATACTGTTGTTTTTGAGAAACTGAAACAGGAGGATCCGGGCAGAGAGAGATGACTCCTGGAAAGAGTGTCTTTTTCTGTCTCTTAATTAGACAGAAAGAGTTTATCACAAAACTTCCCAGGCTCTGTTAAGCAAAATACAAACTTTCGTGTGTTGCTTCTGGATCATAAATCCAATGTTTCTTTGATTAAAATGGAGCATATCATAACCCTCCAACCTTTGGTAAAACACATCAAAGCCCACAGCAGTTGGTACTACGAGTGTACAGAGAGCATGCACATTTTCTTCTCTCAACTCTCATTTATGTCCATCAACTGTAAACACTTATTATAATCTATGTTCTAAAATACATTTAAAAAAAAGTAGGAACACAGGGAAGGGGAAGGTCACTCTGCCCTGTTTGCTCCAGAGTGTATACTCAAATAGGAATGTCATTGCACCCTTCCACAGGAATGTAGGTGCAGTACAAGCAGGCCGGTGCTTTCACTTCAGCAACACAACCTGAGTGATTATTGAACTTGATTGTCTATTTGTGTCTAGATCAAGGAAAATATTTTCCACACAAACTATGACAAAAAATATTAGTTTCACAACCTTTTTTCACAATGAAAACAAGACTAAAACTAAATAAAAAGTCACTTTTGAAAACGAGAACTAGGACAAAATGTGGACAAATTAACTAATTATTGTTGCAAAGTCTTCCTGAATGACCTGCATGCATCTACAGAAACACACACTGAAGCCTAGCTCCTGATTGGTAAAACATTACCTTCCACCGCTCCAAAATATCACTTGTTTTCTGAAGTTGATTTAGCCGTTTGACCTGTTGCACTGCTGTTGTGTTATCTGATGTTACCAGTTCTCAATCAACAGATTTATTGACTAAATTCATCTACAATCCCACCGACAATTAGTCAAGAAGCAGGTAAAAAAACAGCTGGGACAAACTATGAAAACATGCAGGCAGCACACCAACATTTATAAAAAGGTAAGCTAACGTAACATTATCAAGTGCTGTGAATGTGGATGTAACGTTAACGTTATAATGTTACTTTCAGTCGGCTATCTTTTGTTCTGCTATAAGAAGAAACAAGTACAAGGATATCTGCTAAAGAAATAGCACTACATTAATGTTATCTGACGTTTTAGCTTCTCCTCTCAAGCTGAACCCAGACAACAAACTGTATTTTAATGAACAATAGAGTGAATCAGCTTCTGAATAATCAGCTGCTCTGCAGTTGAGAGAGAAGGTAGCTGTGGTAATGCAAGAAACGACGGAAAGAGAGAGTGACACACTGGGCTTGAAGCACGAGACAATATTACCAGCCTTACCCAAAGTATTTAGGTAGCCTAAACCTAACCGCATGCAGGACGCAGACACAAACCCCAGTCTCTCGTGTCACCTGCGCCCGCCATCCAGGGAACAGAATTGTTGTCTGGATTTCATTCACTGGCAATGTTTTTTCCAGTGAACTTCATCCATAATCTTCTATTGGCTGATATCACCACTTGTTTTTATAGGTCTTGAAGTTGTAGACACCTAGTGAGCAAAGCAATGTGTGATTCATTACTTCTTCCATTCTGAAATGAACTGCTTTCACGTGTATTACATTAACATATTTTAGTATACAGCCATAATGAGCATCTTTTTACCTACCTCAGCCACTAAATATTGATCTATAAATACATTTATAAATGTGACATTAGTGATAGCCTGGCTATGTTGCAGTTTGTACATATTAAAAAACATCACATCATTTTCACATCATACCCTAAACAAAGTGACAGTTGTACTTTTGGTGGCATAACAATGAATTTCCATTTCCATCTAATAAAAAGGACACCACACCTACTTGGTCAGATTTTTGGGGAGTTAAATATAGTTTAAATGTCAAGGATAGATTAAGGTTACACCTGCTCTGGTTAAGGTTTTACAGGCTAGCAGGCAGTTTTTGGTGCATATCAGATACAAACATTGCAATAATTTTCCTTCAAATGCAATTACTGGAGATCAGGCTGGGTTGCCATTTCAATTTTGGATTTTAAATAAATCAAAGCTTGCTATGCTTCTTCTTCCTTCCTCAGAGCCCACAGTGTGTTCTGGTAATCCGTTTGCATTGAAAATTAATGCCTGGTAATGGTTATGGTCACTTAACATTCGACAAGCCCTTTTAGAAATAACAATATACAGGTCAGCCATTGTTATTGGAATAAACTGTGCATTAGATACAGATCGATGAGTCATGTACTTCCCTTTCTGTCTATCTCTTCTACTCTCACTGTCCATTTGACTTCCTTTTACTTTCACCTCTTTTCTCTTTCGCTCGTTTTCAGACTGCTCGTAATGCTATCGCCATCTCCTCATCGAAAAGTAAATGTTTATCTCTCCCCCAAGGGAGCAGTTTATTCCTCTGTCACTCCTTCTTCATCGCTCTGTCTAAAACTCAAGTGTGAACGTTCCCAGCTGGCCTTGAATGCAGCCCCACACAGGACGTAGATGTTGGAAGAACAGCTTCTAATAAAAGATTTGGCCATGGTGAAAAATATACAAATTAAGGGGCAATAGGAGTTGAGAGAAGAGGGGTGTGAGGAAGATGCACGATGACAGGCTGATTTAGACCCAGAAAGACGTGGGAGGTCTGAGTTATTCCTGTCAAATATGCATTTGTAGGTCTGTGTGTGGCACCTGGTTGAACTCTTTTTGTATACATGACCCCTACAAACACAAATACACAACTCACACTTGCACACAAAAGCCTGAGAGTGTGTGTAGGCTCACACAAAGACAGGCATGCACACACACACACACACCTCACATTTTTATGTAGAAAAAATGTCTCTCCATCGATGTTTTCATAGTGATGTTTCCCTGCATGTAGGTAAGTAATGTCTGTGACCCATGGAGCCTGCCCTGCTTAAAGTCATTCAAACTGAGGGCTGCTGACACTGGAATGCTAGCTATGTTGGTGGGGGGAGGTGCTAACCAGATTTGTACATTGGCGTGCACAGAGATTGGTGGTGGGGTGATGTGCCCCTTTTTTTGTAGCCTTTGTACCTGGCGCATATGTCTTTATCATAATGGGATTGTTTCATGCTGCACTTTGTTTTTGCCCTGTTGTCACACCAAAACTGTACTTGGGTGGTCAACCATAATGTCTCTATAGTTGATTAAAGTGCCACGCAGTGCCTTTGTGGTAAGATCACCTAAACCTGTGCAAGGAAGAAGAGGTGTCCCTTTTTCATTCCCCCTTGGCCCAGTTATGTTTGAATCTTTAGCCATGTTTCCACCAAAGACTTTCAGTATAGTACCCTTGACACCCAAACCAGTACCTACATGTACCTAAATCCTAGATCTGTTTTGCATTTTCACCGTAGACAGTACTCTTAAATGTAGGTGGGGTTGTTACCGCATGGTAATAGCCACGTCATCCACGTAAGTAGAGTGACATCATACCAAGCGCGACACAGTAAACAAAAGGAACACAAGAACACAATGGAGGACATTGAATGTTTCATGTTCTTTCTTCTCTGTATGTGGCTGTTTATTACAACAAGGAGACAAGCTTTGTTTGAGAAAAGACTTTTAAATAAATAAAAATAGTTTGCGTGGAGTGTTTAGAGTCTTCTTCATAATCAATGGGGTATTTAAAAATGGCGGCTTTGGGCATTGAGTCCTTTGCCGCGGAAGAAGTGATGATTCCGTTGACCAACCAACAGACTGCAGTGGTTCTAGCTCCACCTTTAAGTCCCGGGTCAGTGTACTTGGCACCTCAACAGAGGGGTAACGGAAAAAACAAACAAACGGGACAGATTGGAGTGTTCTATTGGTACCATCCACCACTTTTGCCAATGGAAACGCAAAAATAACTGTTCCATTATGTAACAAACTGAATTAAACTGGAATGCTTGGTTGAAACAAAGCTTTAGTCACAGAATCTGTGCACAGCACTGATTCATACCGTTCATGTGGAGGCGACTGTTGCCAACCCAGGATCAGATCTCTTCAACCTCAATCGAGAGCTAGGAAGAGTCACAGCTGTGGGTGACCACCCCAAAGACTAAATGGATGTTATCCGAATCGAAGCCGAACGTGCCTCGGGGAGCCATACACTGTGGAGGCGAAGGTCCAGCGCTCATCTGCTCATTGATCGGCCCTTATTGCCCTTTCAATCAATCCACTTACTCCCATTCTCATAACACAATTTTGTCTGCCTGAAATTCGCTTATTTCTAAAACTGTAGACGTCGAGATTAGATTTGGGGAGAGGAAAAAAGACAGAATGGAAAATTGCTAGAGAAATTTTACATATATTGAGTCGTATTTTGTAGCCAGTGCCCAGGTCTTAGCCCTTCTTGAAAAACAGAAAAACATCCTGTACAGTATGTTGGACCTGTAAACAAAAGCAGAAATCAGCTTGGCAAGAAATGGCCCTTTAAAGTAGCTATTTGAGTTAATCTGATTAATTATACACACAGCACTTGCACCTTTTAGTTTTTCAAATTAAAAGGTCTGGAAATTAGCTTAGCCAGCTTTTATTAATTAGCCTTTGATCTGAGGCATTTCAAGCTGAAGTGGGCACTTCATAACAGGAAATCGGGGATCTGTTAATCTGACTGGTAAAAATCAGTCACTCCAAGCACAGTGAAATTGATCTGAAGCCAATGATCGAAAGGACTCACCAGCTCATGTGTCTCTGCCGGATAAATGAGGCAAGGGGATCATACGTTGGTGGGTCAAGATCCTGACAGGGTCATGGAGGGGAGGGGGGGACCAGGGCTGCAGGGAATACATTGTCTGGCTCTGCTTCCGACATATCTGATCCCCCTCTGGGAAGATCTGTGTGAAAATAAAACAGACACTTTTCAATAAAGCATGTGGCCTTTAATACTGTGGTCAGCCTGGGAAAGAACACCCAAAATCAAAATGGAAACCACTAATAATTTGAAGAGCGATTTCAGGGTAGAGCATGCAAAGACACTCAATAACACAAATAAACTATTGAGATATGGAGTGTTGATATATGTATGTGATACTTTTCATTTAAGTTACTTTAGATTAAAAAATAATCAGGGCAACAATTGGGAAACAAACATATTTTCCCTACAATACTATTCTTAAAGCCCAAGCTGACATATTCAAACAACTTATTTTGTTTGACCAACAGTCCAAAACCCAAAGATATTTGGTTCACTATCATAAAAGATTAAGAAAACTAGAATATATTCTTGATGGTGATTCGTCTTCAAGAATCTGGACACAGCAAATATTCACATTTGAGAAGCTGGAACCTGTGAATTTTTGTCATTTTGTTACTAATTTGTTACACACAGAAACTTTGCACACTGATTTACAGAAACATTGCACAGCTTTTGCAGCTGCTAAACCTGCATAAATAAGATAAAAAGAAACCATGTAATTCTCAAAGCACCCGCAAAGGCTGAACTGCACCTCTAACTGCGCTGCAAGGCAAATAGCGTCTCGGTGTTCCGGTGCTATTTCCAGGTATGTCAATTAGGTAATATGCATACAGTTGGCGCAAAATTGGCCGCTTTCTATGCAAATGAGTCTCATTGCAAAAACAAGTCCAATTCACAAACACCAGCCACACGCAGTTAGAGTGAAATTATTAGCATCTTCAGAGAGTTGGTGGTAACTGAAGCGCATTTATAAGGGGTGTCATGCCCAGACTTTCCAGTGATCAGGGCAGCGGTGATTGTAGCCAGGCGAAGCAATAACACATCACAGTTCATCATATGCGCACAGGTGGCACAGAGACAGTACAATACCTGATATTCACCATGGAATGGTATGGAAGCATATATGGGATGATAATGTAAACTTGAAAATTAAAATGTAATTCCACAATAGCATTTTAATTTGATTTGAGCTAGGCCCCTTAGTTCCAATGACGGAAAATCTTAATTCTACAGTATACAATGATATTTTAGACAACAGTGTTCTTTAAACTTTGTGGCATCAGTTTGGGGAAGGACCTTTCCTGTTTCAACATGACAATGCCCCCATGCACAAAGCCAGCTCCATGAAGAAATGGTTTTCCCAGTTTGGTGTTAAAGAACTTGACTGGCCTGCACAGCAGCTGGCAGTATCATGTACACACACAGTGCATGTTGCCTCAAGAGAAAGTACATCTCCTCCAAGAACGTTGAGATAGTATTGTTTCTGTCATGTAAACTTGCTCAATTGCTCAGTTGCTAAATACATCAGTGCACTACCTCTGAGTGCTAAATGCTTAATGAAGAATAGAAATGCTTGCAGCTATTTTTCCCACAGGACATTATTAAATTTCAACATTTAGACCTAACAAAGACCCTTATGTGGATTGAAACAATATTTAATCAAATCCAAGGAGCAACAAATATGACTTATTAGTGCTACTCTTTCTCATTTATATATCCATGGCTTTCAAAGTTTGGCTCAGGACCAAGAATTTCTGCACAGCATCCTGCAAGCAACCAAATCATCATGAAACTGTCAAACAGCCAACAGGAACCAGCAGCCAGTTGAAGCAGCGATTGGTGGAACATGTGGTAACACTGGTATGTGGGTGACAATGTCACTTCAAAGATCACCTGAGAGCAGTCATCAACATTTACTGACATTTCTCTGCTCTATGGAAAAATATATGGATAACTGGCAGGTGGTTTGTTGAGATGTAGCCTATACCCAGACGTCAAACAAAAACACAGCCTCATAGTGTTAATCTGTACATTTTCACAAATACGAAGAGCTGGATACAAATATGAAACATACTTAAAAAGAAGTATTTGTTTTTGTCTTATACCTGATGGTGCTTGGACCCCTCAAAAATGAACATTATGTGTCATCAATGTCCTTAAATTTCAGCTCAAGTTATTTCCTGGACTGAACTTAAATGTTTAATTTTTACTTTGTGCTTTTTCCATTGGAAGTTATCTCATTTTAGGACAAAACTTTTGATATAACGACATATTTAAACATCCCCTCACTGAGATAAATCTAAAATATCACTGCTCCATGTTGGGCACGCATGCATAACTTGTAGATGTTATTACACCGCAGCTACTTCACAACTCTCTGCTTCTCCTAATTAGCAGAAAGCCTGTGGAGAAGTGTGGGGCTGAGGTGACTCTGCATTGGCTGTGGCTGGTAATGATGGATCACAGGCGTCTGTGCCAGCCCAGCAGAGCGGCACAGCCAGGACTCATTGGAGAGAGAACTGCAAAATATCTGCATGTTAGCCACAGATTCCATCTTGTTGTGAGTTGAGGAATCTCTATCATCTTAGACTTCTCAAAGAGAGTTTTAAAAACTCATTCAATGCAAGATGTGAGTGATGGTGAGAGATTTGACTTGTTGTTTGTAGGCTTCTTGAAACAAGTAAACTGTTGCACCACAATCTAGCGCTGAAAAAGTAGCATATTTAGCCATTTCTTGGCACAGCATCAATTGTTTAGAACATACTGAACATACAGATCATTGGTGCAGTAAAATCTGCTACAGGAGGGGTTTGACAAGTTTTCTATGGATGTTTTGATACCTTATTTTTTGTCATAAATTTGGGTCTGTATTAGAATCCAATTTAAAGCCCTTGTCACACTACAAAGAGGTACAGGGAAGTTAATCTGCATGTTTTTTTTGAAACAGGTGGTATAGAAGCCTGGTGACGTGGTGACTGCTCGCAGGACTAGTTGGTGAACTACTGTACCTGGCCAGCAAATACAGCTACCACACTAGCTAGCTGGGAACATGCTAGTGCTAGTCAGTCACAGTAGCTCTCCAAAGCTGGCTAGCTTGCTACAGTGACCGGCTTGCTAACAAGCTAGCTTGCTTATTCAAGAGACGGTCAGAGATGTCCATGAGTCGCAAAATGCAAGTCCGAGTCCAGTCTGTCTTTGAGTTAGAGTCCAAATCAAGTTTCAAGTCTCTAATTTTTCCAACTTAATGTCTATTCCAAGAGCATTTTCTCATTTTGAACTGTATACAGTGCAATAACTAATAAGGGTTTATAGTGTAGGAACCATAATTACGATATCCTTTAAGCACAATGCCCTAATTCAAATTAAAGAAAAAAAGCAGTTATCTTTAAAGAGAAACTGTATTTTTCACTTAAACAGATACTGGCATCAACTCAAACATTGCCTCATTGAACAGCAAAGGCTTTATGCTAACAACACATATAAACACAACTCTGTTTATCTTGCCTGTTACTTGAGACATTTTAAACAATACTGTCTGTGTAGAATACACAGGTTTCTTATCATTTCAAAAACAAAATAGGCCTATGCAAAATAAAGAATACTGCATGTGCACCTTAACAGTGTTCTGGTCTTTGTTTAGAAGAGAAATACACAGTGTGTTTATCTACAACCCAAAAGATTCCCAATGAGGTGGGATCATTTGTCAAGCAAATGTAATTTAAAGCAATGCAACTTTTCAGGCTTTGGATATATAGTTAAAATAACATTTTTCAGACCTACTACCTCAAATATTTTGAGTGGACTATTTTGTATTGTATCATTTCAACTAAATTTCTTAGTCTAAATGGATTTTCCAGACAAAACTGCAATTCTAAACTCAAAGGCATATTAGTGTGAACTCAAACACTACCTTATGTAAAGATAAAGGCTTGAAGCCAATAAGTAATCACTGAGGGAAAACATCTTGGGTATGGCAATGAAGTTTTGATCACCAGGCTTCTTCATTTCAGTATCTGGCAGGCAAGCAACAAGCTAACGCTGGTGGCATCATACTGTCTATCTGCCTGCTGCTTTCGGGGGACATTCACCAAACAACTCACAGGTGAAATATGGGAATGATGCCAACCGGGTGGTTACTACCCTAACTGTGGGAAGGTGGTGAGAGCTAATGCTAAAGCATTTGCTTGTGATTTTTGTGATATATTTGTTCACATAAAATGTAGAAATATCACATCAAAAACATATGATCTGGCCGTGAGGAGTGACTCTGAAATTCCCCTGGTGTGCAATGCATGCTGCTTGAAGGAAATGTGTCCTGCGGATGTGTTTGACGGTAGCCTACCCTGGAGAATGCGTTGCTCTGAAGAAGGGTCGCTAGATATGTGGAAAGACCCTGGGTCCGGTTGCACAAAGCACCTTAAGTTTTCTCCTTAAGTATTACACTTAACAGACAGAGAGAGGGAGGGGGCCGCATGGTGCTATCAATTATTATCAATTACATTTAATCAATTCTAATTTAAGGTCAATCATGTGCTACAACATTGGCCATTTTATTTTCATGATTGCAAACTAACTTTTCAAAGTTCTGTAAATTGTCCGTGTTGGCTTCAGAGTGTGAAAAGATCTCCCAATCGTGCGTCCTTGATATTGCCGTAAGTGATCACAAAGTAATTTTTTGCACTTAAGATAAGATATCGAAATCACAGATAAATACTGTAAATCACCGTTCTATCAGGTTCAGATGTTCAAAACATTACACAATTGAAGCGATTGAACATAGGCTTTCTGGGAGGAATTGGGCTGATGATGTGGGTAGTAAGGATGTGGATGAGGCTTGGTTTCTTTTTAAAGAGAATTTTATAGCTGCACTTGATGCTGTTGCTCCAAGGAAGGAGACTATAATTAAACAGGGAAGTGCAAATTTGATGACTACAGAGATTTTAGAGTTTATTAGACAGCAAGACTTACATTTTAGAAAGTTTAAGAAGTTAAAATTGTCTACTGATTATGATAAATATATTTATTCCAGAAATCAAGCCAGATATAAGACAGAGAAATCAAAGTCCCAATTTTATGCAGATGCTATTACTGAAAATTCACACCAGCCCAAAAAATTATAGAAAGTACTTAACCAAATGGGCAAAGCAAAATCTCGCAACACTGAACTAGTCATTGGGGAAGTTGTGTTTTGATAAATGGAAGGTTGCTAATTATATTATTTTCATTTTTTTACAACCATTGCTGCTAGTGTGGTTGCTAAATAACCTTGTGGCTCAGGAAGATCATTTGTGATCATTTTTACAAAGACAAAGATGTTGCTCCTCATGTATTTGAGATAAGTCCTGTTTCAGTGGAAAGGATAAGAGGCGTGTCTATCCGCATTACCCACAAACAAAGCAACTGGCTTGGATCTTATTCCAGCCAGATTTCTGAGGCATGGTCCCAGTGTAATTTCTAGTGAAATTACCCATTTAGTAAATCTGTCTATAAGTCAGGGTAAATTCCCATGTGAACTGAAAAGGGCTAGGGTTGTTCCCCTGTTTAAGAAGAATTGTAAATCAGGTGCTGGGAATTACAGGCCAGTATCAATTTTAACAACCATGTCTAAGGTTTTAGAGTATCTTGTGTTTGAGCAGGTTGAGGAGTATTTAGTCAGACAAAATTTGCTTTCAGTCTGGCTTCAGAGCAGCATACTTTTGAAACCTGTCTTATTCATCTGTTTGACTTTGTTAGACAAAACTATGATGAAAGAAAGGATGTTGGCATGATCTTGCTCGATTTGCAAAAAGCTTTTGACAGTCATACTATACTGTTGTCAAAGCTGCAGTGCATGGGTTTTAGCCATGCTGCTGTAAAATGGTTCACTTCTTACCTTACAGGAAGAACTCAAGTCTGTGATGTTGAAAGCGTTATATCAGAACTTCAGGATATTACATGTGTAGTGCCGCAAGGATCTATTCTCGGGCCTCTTTTGTTTCTTATGTATATAAACGATATGTCAGAGGCTGTGAAATGCAAGCTCTTGTTGTATGCTGATGATTCTGCGTTACTGCTATCTGGGAATGATGTCAGTGAGATTGAGAACACGCTTAGTAATGAATTATAAAATGTGAGAGAGTGGCTCACAGATAACAAGCTTTCAATACATTTGGGTAAAACTGAGTCAGTCCTGATTGGAACAAAGAAGAAGCTGTCAAGAACAAATGCGTTGAAAATCTCTTGTAATGGAGCTGAAATCATATCTCAGACAAGTGTCTCATATTTAGGAATAATAAATATCAAATATTAATAAAATATTATTTCCGTGTGCCAGCAAGCTTAAGTTCCTGTTTCGCAGAACAAGGTTTTTCAAATTTTCTGTTAAGAAACTTCTTGTGTCATTTTTGATACAGTGTCATTTCGATTATGCATGTTCTGCTTGGTGCAGTGGTGTGACAGCTAAACTCAGGAACAAACTGCAGGTGATGCAAAATAATATTATTCAGTATTTATTAAATGCATCCCCTTGAACCCATGTTGGTAGTGATGAATTCAGAAGGGTAGGACTGCTGCCAGTACAGCTCAGAGTAAAACAACAGAAGATGCATCATATGTACAATATTATCAGTGGGTATGCTCCTCAATATTTGTCTTCTCAGATAAATATACTCCATACTCAGCATAACTAACTAGCATGTAAAGTGCCTCGAGTGATGTAATCAAGTTTGCTGTTTATTTCATAGTTATCAAAGCTGTGTTCACATTTGTCACTTATTCTATCTCCAGTGTAAGATCCTGTATATCTGTCACAGCTTAGAAGAACAGACTTTTGGGCTGGTCTTTTCTTCATCTTCTAAAAATCCACGCATGTTCTTGTCAGTCAAAATGTCTACTCTATCTACTGTGACAGATACAGTAGCTGCCTTCTCTAAAGTCAACTTTATCTTGGCCTCCTTTCCCATTGCCAGCTCACTTACGCACTTAGTTACTGTGCTCGGACTGACAGGGCTGTATCTCACATCCACAACTGACATGAAAGTTCTGAAACTAAGATTCTCAACCAAAGACAGGGGCAGGTTGCAAGAAATTATGAGGTCCTTTTATTATTGTCTCTGTTATAGCTTTCTGCCTTGGATTACTCAAGATGTAAACCTGCACATTTTTGTCCTGACTCAATAAAGACTCAAAGGTGCTGTGTCCCTCTGAGCTGCCACAGACCACTCTAACTTTGCCCTTGTTGAATTCTGCGACCTTGCAGATAAATATAAAGACTTAATCAAAATATAGTTACTGTATACTTCCAGGGCAAACTGGAGGCAGAATCTGTTAGATACGTCTCTTAGCTTTTTACAACCCTGTCATGTGAAACATGGTTTCTGGAAAGAGACATTACGTTATCAACACCGCATTATTTGACATTGTGCAAGCTAACAGATTTGCATTTACACTCACGGAGTGTGGTAAAGTTACCCTGAAGAACTGCAACTAGTTACATTTCAAAGTTAACAAGTGTAATGCTAGCCAACACACCTGGCATTACATTAACAACACCTATCTGGGTGCGTTTTCAAGTGTCTTATTAAAGGGACAGTTCACCCCAAAATCAAAAATACATATTTTTCTCTTACCTGTAGTGCTATTTATCCATCTAGATTGTTTTAGTGTGAGTTGCTGAGTTTTGGAGATGTATTTTCTTTTTACTGATAGTTCCTACATAAAGTTGCTCACAACAAGGTCTGTGGATTATCTTGAGTAACCAGGTCATGGTTTCTGGAAAGAGACATTGCTGTTGAGTTTTTCAAATGTATTTTTTTGGCACTTTTGATCATCTAATTCCATTATATTCCAAAAAGGCAGACATCTCTACGGCCGATATCTCCAAAACTCGACTACGAGTTGCCAACTCGAGTGCCCATCTCTGCAAGAGACGTATTTTGTACTATCAATTCATCATCATCGTATTTGTGTACCTGTTTTGATTAAGGTTTCGAATTATAAAATGTCAGTGAAACTTTTGAAAAGACACATTATGTATGTTGGCTCCTCTGAATTTTCCATACAATGTAATTATACATTGTATAATAAGCAAGCACTAAGTTCCCCAGTTAGTGCCCTAGCACTAATAGCACTGATTTTCAATTACCTCAAACAGTAGATTAAACCAAATCCAAGTATTATTAGACTATGGATATAATTTTCTGAAGCAAAAAAGCAGACACAGACAGACTTTACTGCCGGTACATTGGCAATCACCGGCTGGTGGGTGCCCCCAAGTTGTGCCTCCAGATATTTCATGAACAAAATTGCCCCGTTAAGACAAAAGCAGACAATTCCAGCTTACTGTGCACCTGTGAGGGACCATTCAAGACAAATCAATGTGGCAGTTGACGGCAGAGTTTCTTATAACACTTTCCACCACAAAAATGAAACACATTTATCTGAGTGAGGCAGGGAAAAAAACATAAGGAGGAGGAAATCACAAAGCAAATTGCTAAACTCCCTAAGGAAACATCTTTTGTGCCTCTACAGTCAACTCTGCTTGGAAAAAACAACATAAAAAAACAACTGCCTTTGAAAAGATGTGATACAAGTAGGTGTGATTGTGAAAAGAAACAAGGATAGAAATGGGGGACAATAGAAGGTAAGAAAGCCAAGGTAACTGTTGCGTTTGCCTTAAGCCTCCAAAATATGTTGGCTCCTTCTAGTAGGGAAGGGCCAAAAACCTTGGCTTTACTTTCTTTAATAGTGTTGGTTCTTCAGATTTATGAAGCCCCTTTTAGACCTGCACCTTGTTACACAAAGACATACACTGATCATTTTCCTCAAGTGATGTCTCTTGAGTCGGCGTCAGTTCGTGCTGAAGACTAGAAGTTTGAAAATGAAAAAATCTGGGGGGATATTTTGGAAATACGCTTATTCTCTTTACCTTCGAGAGTTATATGAGAAGCTCAATACCACTCTCATGTCTGTCCGTTAAATATGAAGCTACAGGCAGCAGCCAGTTAGCTTAGCGGATTTTGGTACCTTTGGGCAGAGCCAGGCTAGCTGTTTCACCCGGTTTCGAGTCTTTCCACTAAGATAACCGGCTGCTGGCTGTAGCGTCATATTTAATGGACAGATATGAGTGTGGTATTGAGCTTCTCATGTAACTCTCCACCAGGAAGCGACTAAGCTTATTTCTCAGAATGTCAAACCTTTGCTCTTCAACAAGAAAATCAGTTTTAAAATCTATGCAGCTTTTTCCTTTATACTTGTACTTTTCAACTAACTGCTGTTTTCCAGCCGTGCCACCGCTTCCTCTCAAGCACCAGGTGCCAGACATCGTGCAAGCTTTGTGGCGCTTTAATTTATTGTCAGAGGATTTCGAGCACTTTGCAAAGCAAAATAAATACTTTATTTTTATGTATTACACAAGAAAGGTCATACGTAACAGAGGAGTGGAGGCTCCTGGCAGCAAATCACAGTTTTTTTCAACTTTTGCTCAAGGACACTTCAACAGTGAGTGACACATTGATTGCTGTAAAGATGAAATGTGTGATTTCGAAGTCACAGGATGCCCTCAGTAGCTCTCAGATCACCCTGCTGTCACAAGTGGACACCTTGGTCTCATTCATTGTCTTTATTTCCCTGCACAGAGGCTCATCCCTCTTCAGTCCCCTTGAAGACAGATTTAGCCTCTGAAGGTGATGTATTTGTTTAATTAATCTCCTTTACAATCCTGTAAGCGCTTGCTGGTGAATTGTCAGCAAGGATTATTGGGTAAATCTTCTAGGGGCTGCTTGAAGTAAAGGCAGGGGTCGCATTTTTGAGGAGGAGACAAAAATCTTTTTTCGACAATTTTGTCTTTCATGTTTCAACTGAATGATTACAGTCAAGAGTAAATTTTCCCCACCTTTGACCTCAAGAAAGCAAGTTGTCGATCTAAAAACACCAATTTTTCCTATTCCCACAGAAAATGACACTTTGACATTGACATTTACCTGACAGCAGGAATACACAAAGTGAGTAAATTCCTCTCAGTCCCTGCTTTGTGTCACGCAATGGATGCAGCTGAAGTGATATAGAAAGGTTGAATGGGAGCTGGCAGTGACAGCTCAAGGTAATCAGCGTTTCACAGCATTGGGGCGCCTGGTTATTGTAACCTTGTCATGAAAAAACAAAAGATTCTCATAATGGACTGACCTGAGCTGGGTTACAGAGAACAGAACTCAATCTATACCATCTCCAAAGTAAGGTTGGTTGTGTGAAGACATCGGAGCGGCAGCGATTTTCAAATTTTTGTGTTTCGAGGTCAAGGCACGATCCAACAGTGATGATGATTATTACACCGACTAAATGAGTCTCTATTGTCACCTTTGTGGAAACAAGGGACAAATTAGTCATCTTTCCTGTTTTCTCCTGTTGCAATTCCCATAAACCACATCTATACGTGTATTGATTGTCTTTGTGCATAAGCTGTGGTACCTTCTTTGTCTGTCGATAATGCGAGAGTACTGTGTCTCCATTATACCCGTTTTTACAGTAAACAAGCTACAGCTGAATGACTATTCGTATTCGGATTGAAATCGCAGTTTCAAAGAGCAGCACTGTCAACCGTATCACAGGGCAGTCAGTCCCGAAACATTGTCGGGCATGACTCACCAGAGGTTTGTCATTATTACCATAACTGGTTAACTATTTTTGGAATCCCAAAGTGTTCAATATTAAATAAAAAGGTATTATGAAATAAATAATCATATGAATGAACTGTGTAAATTATATAAATGAAACAACTGACAAAAACTCGACTCATTTTTATGACATTTTTTTCATCATTCATGTTCATTATAACAGTTTTATTGGATATCACTTTTATTCTGTTATAGACTTTTTATTTCAAAAAGTCACTTTTTAAAATGACACACCTTAATCCCTATGCTGCATTGTGGTATTTAGGGCTGTAACAAATTGTTATTTTCAATATCATATTATATCATATTAATATGTAAAATAACCCAAGGTGATATCTTCAAATAGCTGGTTTTGTCCCGAGCTGTCACCTATTAAGACTGTCCTCACCAGAGAAATGATAGTATCATCATTTGTTCAAACACTTAAAACAACCTATTCCATTTTTTTGAAATGTGCAAATATTGACTGATGTCTTTTAAAAGCGAAGGTGTAAGTAGCTGACGATGTTTTACCAATGCAAAATCTCTTAGAGTGACGTGGAGGTAGTGCCTGACTTTGACACTTTAGACAGTTGTTCACATCCTGTCTCCTACTAACAGTCAACTTTCTTTTAACAATGACAACGATTTTCACTAACCATAACCATAAGTAGTTTTAGATGCCTAAACCTCAGAACCTCAACCATAAAGGTGGCTGATCAGAAAATGCTTATATGAATTGTTTTTTTACAGTCACATGGATCATCTTGGAAGGCAAGTATGAGGACTTGAGCAACTTTTCAGGAGGTAAAGTGCCACACAGTAATACAAGTAATGGTTTGGAATAAGCTTTATGGGCTTGTGGTGTTTATCCAGTATCCAGTAAGACCATGGAAACTTTAAATTTAAGAAAAATGCAGAAATACCCAGGCTGGAGTTCACATCATTTCATCTCTCAGAATAATTATGTGATTTTCTGCAAACATTAAGGCTGGTTCTAAACAATAGTTTGTCCTTGAGAGTCTATTACTGCAGTGAAACAATAAACCCTGCTGTGCTAGCAGAGCCACTAGCTTTGTATTGCCTCTGCCTCTTATTGCCACTTTATGAATATGGTTTGTATTTCATCTGCCAATTTAGTCAATGAATAAAATTACAATATCCCGTTTGTTTGTTTCTCTGCCTCCTGACAAACTGTGATGGAACTCGACTGTTCTGATCTCCATCAGGCTGGGCGATGGTACATGATCACATGATTTATTCTCTAACATTATGGCTTCATCATAGTGTGTGTATGGATGTGGTCATGAATACATACATTCATTGTTACTCAATACATTGACCACTTTGTTTTTGCCTCTGTGACTCCGCAGCACTCAGTGAAGCCTTTTATATTGCCACCTTTTCCTCAACCATCTTCCTGTGTAAGGGCGACAGATAAGAGGGGAGCAGATGAAAGATGATGATGATGATTAAAATAATACCCCTATTATCATGGCACAGAAAGCCTCTCCATGCCCACTGAAGAGGCCCTTTCTGACGGTCGATAATGCCTCTGTGTTAAAAATGAAAAGTATTGATTTCTTTTACCTCAAGTCGCTCAGCTGATTGAGCCTGAGAAAATCTGTATCAGCTGCCAACCCTCACAAGCGGGCCCGAGAATGATAAACCCGACGGAACGCCTCAGTTCATCTGAGGGAGCCACATTTCCTGTCAATATGATTTCAAGGAGGAGAGTTGAGTCACTTGTCCTGTCCAGTCCTGTAAGTCATACTGATAACAGCTTTATCTCTGAGACACCTCTGTCCTCCATCACACCTGGACATCCCCCAGGTTTCAGATAGACCTGCATGTGTTCGGGAGGCCAGACGTGACCCCTTGTTTACATGTCTAACCGGAGCTGGTTTGGTATCTAAATTGAAGCAAATGCCACTCTCTCCCATACTAATCAGTCTGGGAAACAGCCGTGGGCTATCAGAGTCAGCCCAGACACAGTTTGTCATGGAGCAAAAGGTAACGTGGTGACAGACTTAGGTCTGTGTTGTCCAGCACTACAGTCCCTTTCATAAACGCCTGCACACTGTGCTCACAGCTGGATGATTAGATTAGTGTGACCTATAATCGAATGACAGGCTCCGGTGACACACACACACAAACAAACACACCGCAGTGATTTCTGCACATCTCTCCATATCACATGCACATACCAACATACTCAGATATGTTGGATAAATCTCCACAATGAACACAAACATGTATCTCCAGAGTGAATACTTCTCATCACTGTGTCCATATGTGTGTTTGAGAGGCAGAGATCAGCTGCTCCATGCTGATGAGGGACAATTGATCGCAGGATGTTAGTTTCGGTCTGTTAGTGGCTGACTGGCTGGGAGGTTGCATAAATGAGACAACCATTTTAATCAGTGTTGCTGCAATGTAGCTTCTGGCCACCTGTGGCAGCATTGACTGCACTGCTGCTGACTCCACTCGGTGTGCGAGGAAGAACTCCTGCGCTATAGGTGATTTTACATGAGGCCATTCTCCAACCTGCGTTCATCATCAGTCGCAGCCCAAGTACTGTCCCAATTCAAAGTCCGCATTTAGGCAAGAACAAACCAAATGCCTGAAAGTGTTCATTGAAAGAGTACTCTTTGCTCACCTGGTAGAGCATGCGGCCCATGTACTAAGGCTGAGTCCTCACTACAGCGCAGTAAGGTTCAAATCCAGCTCGTGGCCCTTTGCTGCATGTCGTCCCCTTTCCTCTCTATCTTCGGCTGCACTATCAAATAAAGGCAAAAAAGCTTTAAAAAATAACATAAGTTTTATCAAAAGTCATTCAATCACAGCTGACAACTAGTGGTGGGAATAACGGCTCTTTGAAGGGAGCCGGATCTTATGGCTCCGTTCCTTTCCGGCTCTACATTTAGTTCATTTAAGTTCCATTCTTATTTGTTGCAAGAAATAAATATGCAAGATTCTTGCAATACATCCAAATATTCTATCATATTGATGGTTAAAAAGTGGGATATGTCAAGAATAACTATCCTCGTTGTATAACAAAAAGAACACCCTACTAATGAAATAGTATGGTTAATAAACAATTGCACAACTCTATACAGACACATACTTACACAATTTAATTTCTATGATATAATATGAAACAAAAAATATTTCTGCTCTAATCAGCTCTCAGACGGGAGTCGGCTCACAGAGCCTCGTTTACGACCGACACATCACTACTGACAACATCAAGCTACAGTATTTAATATTTTTCTCCATGCACGAAGCCTTCTTCTTGCGGGATGAATGCACACTTGCAGTCCCCAAAAAGTGTTCTCCTCAACCAATATTCCAAGTTCAACAATATTATTTTCCAGACATGTGCAACGTGTCAAAACAGCCCATCACCAGGACTTATTTAGGGGCACTTTATGCAAATCAGATGAACTGCATCTGCATCCCACTAAAAAATTTGAGTGACGCAAAATTTTACGCCCCTGATGGGAATTTGCTACAGGCTTAGTAAATATTCATAACTACCACCTTTGTTGCATGTTCTTACCCCGTCTGTTTTTAAGTAGGTGTTGGCAACAGACACTTAAATGATGACGGAGTGAGCATTAATGTATGTTATCTAATTAAGTAGGAGAAAGACAAGGAGGAAGAAGAGAAGCGGGAGATAAAGGAGAGCAGTTGTGAATGAAAGAAATGAAAGAGACAGAAAGGAGAAATAGAAACAAGAGGACAAAGATATGTAAGAGTGAGAGGAGAACGAGGAACAAGAGAATGAAGAGCAAGAGATAAATGGCAAAAGGAGAGTACTCAAGTAGTAGGAGGCGAAGGAGGGAAGAAAGGAAGGATGAGGAGGAGACAAGTGACAAGAAGTAGGAGGAGTATTTTATTGGCACTGAGGCTCCAGGCTGCATCAGCAGCCCTGCCTGCAGGTCATGGAAGCCACAGCTGAATCCACAGATGTTCCTCAGTCAGGATGCTCTGACGGTGACCTCCTCCCTGAAAGAGGAGCTGATTTATCACAGAGACCATAAATCAGCATGTTTGACCTCCCCTGCACACAGCTCACGCCCCGAACTGTTTACTCTGCCGCCCGGCTATCCATTATGTAGGAACTGTCAGACGCAACAGCAGCAGAAGCAGATACGCTGATGATACACCGGTCAGAGTCGCCCTGCAGAAGGAGACCGCACAACCTGGAAAACCTGGAAGGTTCAACATAAACATGCATTCGAACACAAAAACACATACATGCAGAGAAACCGAACAACACTTACTGTTTTTTTAAGAGATCTTTGAAGCTTCTCTCTTTAAAACCAAAAACTACATGTTAAAAACAAATAACAGCATCATTTGTTTCTTGGCAGTGATGAACAGAAAAAAAGTATCACACAGCTAAACACAACTAAATGATCACTGGTTCAGATAATTGCTTTTGGATGTTGCATTACAAGTTGAATGGAGGTCACCCGTGTGATTTTATGTTAAATACACCTGTAACGACTGGTTGGTCAGGGGTAGAATATTTTGAAGACACAAACCTGTTTCCTAAAAATTACTTTTTAAAATGGTTTTGCCAAATGTGTTTTGGAGGAAACGTAATTGCTGTGTGGATTATGTTCATTGGCAACATTTTTTTCCAGTCCACATCCACGTACCACACAGAATTCGTAGAGAGGTGGCCGGGGTGCGTGGTGAGCGTACAAAGCACAAGACTTTGACACCAGGAACTGGAATTGCATCCTGTGTCCTGTGTGGTTAAGTTTAGGCTGCAAAAACACTTTAGTTAAGGTCAGGGAAAGATCATAGTTTGGTTAAATATTGACAAAGTAAACCACCAATCAACAAGACCACTATCTTACCAAGAGCTGTGAGTTGTCCAAACATAATCATTGAAAATGATAATCATGCTTTAGTTGCAATAAGTGGATAGTGTACGGAAAACAAGTGAAATACATTGTCAGTGAACATTTTGCAGATACGTTCAGTATCAACATTTTGGAACTTTGCAGATACATTAATTTAAAATGTTTTCTTGTGCTGATAAAAAAAAAACAATCTGGATGGCAATATCTATCATTTTACATTTTACATTTTATCTAGAGAACATTAAAAAAAAACTGTTACTGACTGATATTCATTCATTCAGATTTTACCCTACTGTATGTGTTTGAAGCCCTGTGATTGGCTGGACCTGAGCTCCAAGTTAGTGGGACCTGGCCCTATGAAGGGAGGGATGCAATAACAATTTCCAAAGCACCCAATGTCCCAGGGAGTGCAGTAAGATCAATCATAAGGAGAAAAATAGAAGAGAAAAAGAACCAAAATGAACAGCGTAATATAGTTACAGGCCTTCCCAGTGAGTTAAAAAATTGTCCCAACCTGAATATGACATGTTCTATGGACTTGTTTTGTGAGTTTGTTCTGTTCTTGTTTTATACTGTATGCGTTTGCCCACATGTAAATGTGGGCTAACGCAGTACACACACAACAACAGCACACATTTACATGTGTGCTGTTGTGTGTGTACTGTGTGTGTATATGTGTATTACGTTACTGTATGTGAAAGAATTTGGCCCTACAAGTGACAGAAGCAGAAATGACAAAACTAAAACCACTGGAGGATTCCTCTTACTGTCTCGGACTGTCTCTCAGTGTTAGTTTAGATAAGCTAACCTCACACACTTAAACTGATCAACCTTAATTATCTGAAAACTGGAGAATGTAAACATTCACTTATCTCATGGCTGAGGGGGGCAAGTTTGCTTTCAGATTGTGTCTTTGTGTCCCTGCTGTCATCAGTAAACACTCCTCACCTTTCACACAACAGAATAATAAAGATGTTGGCAATCATGTTTCATCCACCAGTGGTTTCCCTCAAGGATTATGGAGGCATTAATATATTAATTTTGTTCCATGGATCAATTTACTACTACTTACAATTTACTTTATTTTGAAATGCCGCCAGTGTAGATTGAATTCAGAGTCATGTGACCCACATACAGATTGGATTGGAATGTTTTTTCATTGTTTCTTGCCTAAAGTTTTTAGTCAAGTTCGCGGCATGGCAAGTTAACATCGTCATTGTGACCATGTTGATATGCTGACGTTAGCATTTAGTTTAAAGCACTGCTGTGCTTAAGTACAGTGTCACTGCTAGCATGGCTGTAGACTTGTTGGCAGACATAAAGCATTTCCACCAGCATTTAATTTAGCATTTATTGTTGTTCTTTACTACAAAGTAAGTTTAAAAACTGTTGACCATTGGCTTTTTTGGGGAAAAAATACAGTGGTTATCTAGCTAAATACATACTGGTGTTTTAATAAGTTACAGTTCCTCTTAAGACAGCTGACTTAAGACTTGTTTGATCATATAGTTCACAATTTCTGAGCCGGGACACTGGTGATTGATCATGACGTGCAACCAGACGTTTTGGTTCGTACAGTATGTTCAACACCAGAAACCATGAGCGTTCATTACGGTCAGACTGCATATCAGTTACTCTTAGTGAAACCTATAAAGTGATGTTTGTGACTTTTAAATTAATCCCCATTGCAAACACTGATACGTTCAAAGGGTCATATTAAGTTTCAAGCCAGTTAGCAGGATTTTTTAACCCCCTTTACAGTATATATCCTTCACATACAATTTTTTCTTAATTTTTTCCCCCTGTGGTTTGGGCACAGATAATTTTGGCCTTTTGAAGCTCTGTTCATTATCTGATGTTTTGAAAACTTTCAGATCAAAGTGCTTTATAAATAGCTGCCACATCACTTTTACAGCTGACAAATGTCCCCAATAAGCATGGAACTTAATATGACTCATCATTGGAGCAGTGTGTGTGATTGTCATTAAGTTAGTTTAGCATTAAAGTGCTTTTTCTATTAGGTGTTAATACTATTTTGCCCCCTGTAAAATGTGGTAGAACATAGAGGAGTTACAGATGTTAGTACACTGTCACAGTTTTCTTAATTTCTTAAATCCATTGAATTAGCATTGATCACAGGATCAATTGATCAGCTACATTCACAGGAAGTATAATTCTGGGTCAAATCTGGGAAAAATCAAAGGCACGTAGATGCCACAAGGATGACCATGCAACACATTCATGCCTCACAGCTCTGATGCTTGATAAAAATCCTCCACTCATGACGTGTGGTATGACACACTAACAGCAGACAGTTTAGGATGGGATTTGTACTCTACATTATATCAAGAAATCAGAGTATTGTTCTCACTTTAGTATCCATAATATCCCTCTTTTCTGTCTGAGCTTTTAAAAACAACAGAGGTCCACTGACTTAAGGAGAGATGACACCACCATTGTCTTCCTATAGACCACGTAGGGAGAAATAGACCCCCATATGAATTGCAGCAACTCATGGGGCCTGAATGTCAACAGCACAGGATGTTGTGAGTTCACAGGATAATGAACTGTAATTAAATAATCACGATGAGATACTTGGAATCCAGTTAGTTCATATCAGCACAGACAGTAGCCACATTCAGACGGAGAAAATTAAATCATAACCACACAAGGTCTGGAACAGTGCATGTGGGTGTGTTTAGCCACGCATGCACTCCCTCTCACACAAATAAATGCACACATAACACATATGCAACACAGACACATATATGAATTGAGTACACTTTGGCACCAGCTTTATGATGTGGTTTTATGATCACCTACTTTACAAATGAGATATTGTCACAACAGAAAAAATCTTAAAATGTCAGCTACCAGTTCATAGAGACTGTAATGCTTATTACACCCCAAAATATAGCAGTGTTTGTACAGAATAATTTTACCATTTGTACAGGGTGGCACCACAGAAAAAGCCATGGAGTTCTTTAAAATCAAAATGGTTTATCACTTTGGAAGGATGGATGTGAGTCATAAATTTCATGGCAATTTTCCTGTTAGATTATTAAATATCTTGGACTTGCTGGTGTGTTTTGGATCATTGTCCTGCTGCAGAACCCAAGTTCGCTTCAGCTTGAGGTCATGAATAGATGGCCGGACATTCTCATTCAGGAGTTTTTGGTAGACAGCAGAATTCATGGTTCCATTTATCACAGCAAGTCTTCCAGGTCCTGAAGCAGCAAAACAGCTCCAGACCATCACACTACCACCACCATATTTTACTGTTGGTATGATGTTCTTTTTCTGAAATGCGGTGTTACTTTTACACCAGATGTAATGGGACACACACCTTCCAAAAAGTTCAGCTTTTGTCTCATCAGTCCACAGAGTATTTTCCCAAAAGTCTTGGGGATCATCAAGATGTCTTCTGGCAAAAATGAGACGAGCCTTAATGTTCTTTTTGCTCAGCAGTGGTTTCCGTCTTGGAACGCTGCCATGCAGGCCATTTTTGCCCAGTCTCTTTCTTATGGTGGAGTCATGAACACTGACCTAACTGAGGCAAGTGTGGCCTGCAGTTCTTTGGATGTTGTTGTGGGGTCTTTTGTGACCTCTTGGATGAGTTGTCGCTGCGCTCTTGGGGTAATTTTGGTCGGCCGGCCACTCCTGGGAAGGTTCACCACTGTTCCATGTTTTAGCCATTTGTGGATAATGGCTCTCACTGTGGTTCGCTGGAGTCCCAAAGCTTTAGAAATGGCTTTATAACCTTTTCCAGACTGATATATCTCAATGACTTTCTTTCTCATTTGTTCCTGAATTTCTTCGGATCTCGGCATGATGTCTAGCTTTTGAAGATCTTTAGGTCTACTTCACTTTGACAGGCAGGTCCTATTTAAGTGATTTCTTGATTGAGAAGGCAGTAATCAGGCCTGGGTGTGGCTAGAGAAATTGAACTCAGGTGTGATAAATCACAGTTAAGTTGTGTTTTAACAGGTGGGGCAATCACTTTTTCACACGGGCCATGTAGGTTTGGATTTTGTTTTCCCTTAATAATAACAACCTTCATTTAAAAACTGCATTTTGTGTTTACTTGTGTTATCTCTGACTAATATTTAAATTTGTTTGATGATCTGAAACATTTAAGTGTGACAAACATGCAAAAAAATAAGAAATCAGGAAGGGGGCAAACACTTTTTCACACCACTGTAACTATAAGAAAGGTCAGAGGGTGACTGTAAGCTGGGAAACATGAATAGCCACACCAAATTTCATGGAAATCTGTCCAGTAGCTGTCAAAATTTACTGCTCTGGAACAAAATGTTTGGACACCTTTGGCCCCACAGCAAAAGAAATTATACTTGATCTTTAACGTGACATAACAAGACATAATTGGTGTCATTTTTGTCTCAACATTATGGTATTACTCCTCACACTCTTTATCTCTGTTTGTAATGAGCTAAATCTGCTACAGCATTCACTGCCAGTCCCACAGTGCCGGCTAAATTCCTAAAATGCAACGTATTGTGTAATGTAATGTCACCTTAACCTACATCATGAGAGCTTGAGGTGCTAACTTCTCCCAGAGCACATGAGGAGTCCACATTCCACAGACCAAGCTTTCCTAGGACATCCAGACAGGGGTCCTCATTAGCAATGACCTCCCTGTTAATAGCTCTTAATTTCACATGAGCATGGTGACCTTTGCACACTAGGGTCAGAGGTCGTGACCTGGCTCTTGTTAGCTACGTGAGAGGACACTGGCTATATTTTATACCCCGGTGATTGAACCCGAAGCTGTGGCTTGTCCCCATTTCAAAAGGGTCTTTTCTCCCTGAGAGTTTACTCAACCCTAACACTCAGCTCTGTTTAGAGCCAAAGAGCTTTTAAAAAACGGGGCGCGACCCCACGCCTAAGCTGGGGTGCTTTAGAGAAGATGACGCACTGCTTTTTTTTTGGTTACTAATTTATTTATTCCTTCTATTAACCCTTTAACACCCACACCCTCACCCTATAGAGATGGCCTGGTTGGTCTGTCCACTAACACTAACTGAACTTTTGATTCAGACTGGAATGTCTTGACAACTGTTGGATGGATGTTAGATGGATGACATTTTGTATGGACATTCATGTCCCCCTCAGCATGAACTGTAAAAACATTGGCGTTCCCCTGACTTTTCATCAAGTACTGCCAACAGGCCAAACTTGAAATTTGTTCAGTTCTTTGCTTTACAGTCTGTGAAAGTTAGTTGCATTGTGCTTGCGTCTCACAAGTGGACCAGTGGGTGGTAAAAGGAGAATGTAACAACATATAAAATGAAAATTAATTTACCCTGCAATATCAATTTATCAGCAGAAACAAGCTGTAAACATAACATTGACCTTTTAAGTCGATATGAACAACTGTCTGAACTAGCAGACAGTTGCCTACACATCCAGCAGATACAGAGCAACAATTCAACTCATTTGGAGTCGAGATTCTGGCCAACTGGCAAGTCTAAGTCCAATATTCACATTCCTTTTAGCTCTTTTTTTGGTCTCCACCAACTTCTGAAGAAAATATATGGCTCATTAGCTGCTAAATGTTCACTAGCTAGTCGCTAAG
Organism: Siniperca chuatsi; assembly: GCF_020085105.1. Taxonomy (NCBI): domain Eukaryota; kingdom Metazoa; phylum Chordata; class Actinopteri; order Centrarchiformes; family Sinipercidae; genus Siniperca; species Siniperca chuatsi. The sequence continues at coordinate 21,960,945 of NC_058059.1, read as the reverse complement.
TTTGTCTGTTTGTTGTTTGTTTTTGGGTAGGTAACGTACAGTGGGTTTTCAGAGCTTCAACTGGAAACAGTGCTTTGAGATGGCTATGAGAGGGTGAAGCAATCAGTAAAGTTGCAGGGCAGAAAACTGAGTGGGAAGATGCTACACAGCCCTGTAGAGCTGAGAGGGAAAAACAGAATTGGCTAGTAATTCTCTGCGGGTTCGTTGCTACGAGTGACAGCTAGTCATTTGATTATAAAAATATTGATTACAGCCGCTTAAATAATAAATTAAGAGTAACTACAATACAAATAATACAATTTTAATGAAAGCAATTTTATTTAAATATTAAAAAGAAAGTAACAATGTGTACATTGTGTACACAGTGTACAAAAATGGGAGAAAAGCCACAAAATTGATACATTTTTACAAATTACTAGTGGTGCAAAACTTGTTCATACATCACTACTTCTTGGGTAAGGGAATCCAGTTTTTCAGTCCATGGGTCTGCGAGTCCAAGTCCGTGAATTAATAGTACTTTACTGCAAATTCACTGCAAAAGAAGGACAGCTTAATCACTGGCTGAGACTTGCTTTATGCAGTTTCTTTTTTTCCAATCAGAAATCATATATTTGGCATAGAGAAAACAGAAATACACCAGCTTGGCTGATAAGTTGCTAACCCTTACCCACAAGAAATGACTACAGTCAAGAACGGATGAAACTGTTTAACCTTTTCTCATCAAGACTAATGAGTCCTCAGGTTTGTTGAGGTACAGTATAAGGTCTGAGGTCCTGCTTGTGTGGCGTAGAAAATCCTGAGAGAGTATTCATTGGATGATACGGTTATTTGGGAAGCTAGTTGGAATTTTTCCACATGATGTCATCTCAAGGCTCATGGGTGTAACAGCAGAATCTGCAAAGGTGGAGATCAGGCCAGACAGAGCTTTTCACATCCAAATAGTACAAAGAATGTAAATGCAAAGATTGAGTTACTGAAAACAAGCAAGCAGCAGGGCACAGGGTTTTGTAAAATAAACCTTTCCCTGGAATTTATTAATGTTTCTGCTGTGATTTGATCAAATAAATGGCAGATAAAGTTCAGCGGGGAGAGAGAAGAAGAGAATGATGAAAGTCAAACTTGATTATAACGCTCCTTTAATAAAGTTTGTCTTTATGGAGCAAGGCAGGACAAGAGACAAAAAGAATATGCATGCTGCTTTATACTTCTACTCCACCACATCTCAGAAGTATTGTACTTTTTGCTCCACTTCTTTTATTTTACAGCTATAGTTGGTAGTTACTTTGTAATTAAGATTTTACATACAAAACATATGATCGCCTTGTAAAAGCTTAGTTTTAATTTCAGTCTTTATTGTCCCACTTGGGAAATTTGGCTTGCAGCATATTAAAACAGAGTCATCCATTAGTAAAACAGAATAAAAATCAGTTATAAAGACACGGTGGCAGTAAAAACAAATTAAAACTGGCAAAACCAATAAATATGTTAAGAAAATAAAACAATAAGACAGGGACTATCTTGCTTGTAACTACAGAGGGTGCAAATTAATTGCTGGAGTGCAAATTAAGTGATTTTATTGCACATAGTAAAAAAGGATGTTTGTATCTATTGCTCCTGGCCCTGGGGAGTCAATGCCTCCAGCTGCTCAAACTATTTATCTAAAGGGTAGTAGGTGTCAGTGGCAATTATGTTTGCCTGTTGCCAAACTTTTCCATCAAAAATGTCAGAGTGTGGGCTGTTGCTCACCGATAATCCTATTAGCTATGGACTGTACGAAAATAATGGGGGTAGGAAGGGGGGCTGAATCTTATATTTAATTATATTTAGAAAAGCAAGACACTCTCACTCGATTGACCGGTAAGCTGTTTTAGGCACAGCCAAGTTGGCTTTTACACACAGTGACCATTGTTACCACATAGCTGAATGAGAGAGATAGGCCAAGACGCCCCGCTACTTATGTTGCCCCACGCACGATAATAAAAATAAATATGAATTGCATCAGACTGTAGCCTGTGTGAGATCAGCTATCCGATCGTCACAAACCAATTACATGATGCCTGAAATGAATTAGCAGACGTATTGGAGACAATGTTGGTCAAAATGTAATAGGGTGCAATTATCTTAAGAGGCAATATTCATGGCATTTTTCCCCCCTTTGTCATAACACAAATTATGTTAGTGTTTATTTTTTGTCTCAAATCAGCACAAGTCAGCAACTGACCCATGAAAAACAGCACAATACTTAAAGAATATATCACAAAACTTCCTAAAATAACACTGATGTTTGAAATGACAAATCTCATTAGCCATCAAGACTGCATCCCCTCCCAGTATAGCGGGAATCCTGCCCACATCATGGGGGTCGCAGGATGAGCACATTGTGCAGAATGTTATAAAAGCTCCTCCCTACCTCTGGGCAGACAGATTGCAGATGTAGACTGTATCATTTTGAAAATCTCCAACAATTTGCAATCTGCTCCTCTCTTTCATTTGCACAAGTCTGTTAAACAAATTTTATTCCATTGTGCGTTAGAAACAGTAAGTTATTAGTTTTGTATTGATGTGATGGTGTGAAAGAGACAGGTATGCAATGCGTGCAGGTCTGAACAATAACTCGGCCAATAGGTTAATTTCCTGAACTATGAAAGTTGTAGTCTGGTCTGCTCCCTGTGAGTGCTGCTGTTGTTGGAGATTTTTGATAGAGCAGACACACTGCAATTTTTGATAAATTATGTATAAATTGATATGCACTACAGTACTGGTGCTGTGTGGGCATTTCCCACATAGCATCATTAGATACGGGACACTTCGATTTGCATAAATCTGTTTACCAAACTGGATCATTTTTGAAACATCTAGGTAACCTCGGCCCCCTGAACTGATCATATTAGTTACGTTCCAAACAGCCACAGCTATTAAGTTTTAATTTGGCTGATCAGAAGAACAAGTGTGTGATGCTGTACGTGCATCACATTATATTCTAACTTTGTAGGACAGGAGCGACTGTACAGGACAGTGAAAAAATGACTTTACTAAATAACTAATAAGATCTGCATGTATTGTACTTTTCAAAACGGACATTAGCTGCATGTTTTGTAGACCTGGGTATTCTGAAATAGAACATGTGCAGTACATCCATATTTAAAGCTCATAAGAGTCTTTGAGAGGCATATAACTGGAGGTAGGACTACCTTAATGCCATACATTATCTAACTACTGACACATGGTTTTTATGCATTCATAACTGGACAAATTTGAAGACAAATTTGATAAGAAAAGAAAAATTTACATGTTAAAATTTGTAATTGTATTGAAAATGTACTGCATTGTACAAGATCTTCAATCAAAATTTAAAAAATAAATTCAAGATGATCAAGTTTACCCTGCAATGTCTTGGGCTTGTGGGAAACTTTTTGGTAAAGGCAGCTAAAGAGAAAAATATGAAATAAACAACAATATTACATAATTTGTTAAATATGTTCCTGTCTAGACCAATGGAGTGAATCATACAACACAATGTTGAGCAACGTTTTTTTGTAAGGCTGGATTTTTAGTTCTTTACCTTATTGCAAATGTCACTGTGATTTTGAAGGTTTTCCTACTTCTGGAACAGAAACCACACGTTCCAGTTAAAATTTGTGTGTCTGTTACTTATAAAATAGAAAAAATAAGTCAAAAGGAGATTGAGAGGGGGTGGGTGGATGATGTCTAACTACAAATGCACACAGATACTAAAACAACATCACAGGAGCAGCTCAGGGCCCGTCAGCAAAGATGTCAACCGGCGCAAACATATTGAGTTGTCTACCAAGGCCTAATGAAACAAAGGCCTACACACACACACACACAGTGAGAATTCATCAGACTGGGAATTGATGCTGACAGTGGATGTGCGTCTCAGCTGGTGGTGTGAGGAGAGACAACACACTGTTCAAAGACTGACAGAGAGCATGGTTTTGCATACTCACTGCAAATATTAGCCGGCGCCTGCTAACACCTCAGCACAGCAGGCAAATAATACCACTAATGATTTTTGCAAATGCAAGTGGAAAAATCATTAAATATTGTGACAAACAATGTTTGTTCTATTTAATGTGTATGCATCAGATATTATCTTATTGTTATTTTCTTTAGGAACTGTTTTCGCCCCAACTGTTTTCAGGATGAGAAAGATAATAGGATCAGATGATTTGTAATTAATGAGATGGCAATAGCAGTTAAATATATGGGATTGGTGATATCTGGCTGATAGTAATGATTAATTTGTAACAGGAAACAAATACATGGGGAAAGGTGAAGACTGCAAAATGGAGAGTCACCTTTTTCATCATGCAGTATCGAAAACTAAGACCGAGAGCTGCAATGATAATTGCTGATGCTTTTCTCTTAGATTAAACTAATGATTCATATTTCTAAAACCACCTGTGTACTTTTTCCTCAGTGATGTAATGATCTTTTGTGTTTGACCCAGTTATGTGTAGGCACTCGCAGCACTTAGATAAAGTTGGGGAGAGATGGTGGTCATAGTTTAATACAGAAAACTGGAAGCACAAAATGTGACATTTTATACGTTCACTAATATTTAACCAAAACCACAACATTTCCCTTACCCTAATTAAAGTACTTTTGTTGCCTAAACCTAACCACACACAGGACTGAGGATGCAAACTCTGGTCTCCAGTGGCAAAGTCCTGCCCACCTCTCTACGACATAAATGTTTCTTTCACTCAGATCTTCTATTGCAGTCACATCTCTTTTGATGCACCCATACACTTATTTATAGTTGCTACATACATATTTTTATGTTTTATCTTGACGTTTTTATATCCTAAGAGAAATTATATTTCCCTCAGCTGTATTTTTTACGGTTGAAATGGCATATAAACTCTAACTTGACAAAATGATAATTGTACAACAGAAAAACAAAAAATCCCAAACAATAATAATGGAAAAGAAGACATGAAGGCAAAAGACCCAAATAAGTAAATTATTTCCATCTGAGACCAATGATTTAACCACCATTGTGTTATAATGATTAAAATTACCCTGTGTCTACTGGTAACACAAAAAAAAACAAAAAACTTTTTTTCTCCTCTTTGTAAGTATTTCCAACCATTATGCAAAATAATGTCATCATATAACTGATTACAGCTGTGCTGCGGGAAATACTTGAGCAAAGGAAAGCAGAAAAGCACATGAGCTCAGGAATTCTTTCAGTAGTAGAACAAAGGCTTTGGGACTTACTTTGGGCACAAAACACCACTGCAAATATATGCTTCTTTACAGGCTATTTAACATAGTTTTGGGTCAAACCATTTTATAAGTAAATTGGGAAAATGGTAATGACATTAGATAATTTCATCTGTTTCTACTATAAATCAGCTGATATTTAAATATGTGAAGCCAACACTGTAGAGGCTTTAGAAAGACGACAGACCAAGCGTGAGATATTTACGAGCTGCATGCAGACACAAGCCACACAGGCACATGGAAAAACACACACACACACACACACACACAAACTAATCAAGCCTTATTGATCGTAAGTCCAACCGAGGCTGCACTCATCTGGACAGCTGTGTGTGTCATGTACAGTATCAAGGTTATTATAGTAAACCAAAACTACAAGGCAAAAGCTAGGTGTCAAAAAACACTGATACACTGAAATACAACATAAATTGCACTTATGAAACAATCATGAGTAAAACCTGTACAATCGTAAAACTGACTTAACATACATGAAATGTTTAAGTGTCATGGAAACATTTCAGGTGAGACTGTGTGTGGTTTGTTGCATGCTTGTGCAAACCTTCTTGCACTGTTTGTTCGCTCACCTGCCTGTAACAAGCACCATCATCACAGTGTAACTAAATGAGCTATTTCACATGCATGTGTGTACATAATGCATGTAAGACTAATGAGCAGGGAGCTACAGGTACATCACACTCCCTTCTGGCTGCAGAAAATATGCTGTATGCATACATCTGTGCATCTCCGTGTGTGCCTGCATATGTGTAATAAATGACCTCCACCTCAAGGCTGTCAGCATATTTTTCTTATTGATAATCCTGCTGATTCTCCTGTGAGCAGGTGCACAGAGATGTAGAGCAGGCTTTGTTAAGTCTGTTCCAATGTTGCTCACATGCCTGGTGTCTGGGAGTATCTTCAGGCTAGCTTGCATGTAAATCAGGGTGGGTATGTGTTTACACTCCATAATCCCTACAGTGCACCCACCCTTGTGCATACCAGCTACAACCAGCTTCAGGAATGTAGGTTTTCAATTTCTTATTATTTATTTAAACTAAACAATATTTTTAGATTTACAATGGATCAAAAGACCATGTGAAAGATAATAGTAACTCGCAGTGACAAAAGAGAATTCTCATCAACTCTGCTTCACTGCTGAGGATTTTAGCCTCTTTTAGCTCATAGTTTAGTTTTTATGGGACACTTATTGTATCCCATAAATCAACATTCACAGCAACATATCAACAGCAGCAGGCAGCTGTTTTCAACAACCACTCGCTGATAAAACCACTGTACGCTACCTGCCCAGCACCAAACAGCAGACAGACAAAGTTAGAGACCAGCTGGTGAAAAAAAGCAGAACATCTTGCAGCTAAAGATCCAGATATTTCTCAGGAGTTGGTGGAATATTAGAGTAACATTCAACAGGTGGACACAAACAGGACTCCAATGGGATGATAATGCTGCTCTTTGTCTGCTGAATGTGTAAATGTGTAACAGTGCTAACATGTGATGCCGTGGTGGCTCTCTATCCATTAGCTGGTTTTATTGTTTGTCTGCCCCCTAATGGCCAAAAACTGATTAATGCAGCTTTAAACAAAAGAAAGTTCTCCTTGCTAAAACTTTAGATCCTGACTTAGACTGCAAATATAATTGCACAGAAGAAAATATGAAAAAATATAATCATAAAAGTTTGCAAACTTTTTGGAGGCTGCTCAAAAATGTATTAAGCGGGTGGCACTGCTGGAATTTGAACTCTGACCTCAGCATTTATAAAATCCTTTGGCCCTGCATATAACATTCACTATAGAAATCCCATGCTACTAATACAGGTTATTTATTTTTGTCTTTTCAGTCAACATTAGTGACTAGCTGCTGACAGATGTTTCTATTATTTTGTCCATCCCATTTATATCAATGAGGGTAGGCTACATAACAGAAACACCTCTCTGTATAATGCAAAACAGTTCAACAGCACCACAAACTACAGTACATCCTCCAAGATGACCATACAGTTAAATCAACACCTCCTTAAAACAGTTTCAACAAAAACTGAACATTTTAACTTTCATAAAGGATTTATTGCAGGACTGTTGTATTAGACTGCATTAGTTTTAGGTGGCACGAGTTGACGAGCACACCCAATCTCAACCAAGCATCTGATTTGACAACAACGAATGAATGCTAATGCTATTCAAAGGCTACTGTTTTCTCGCATGCTAGCCATAACAGTGTTATGGTCAAGGTTAAGGTAAAGGTCTATCAGCTTGTTATGGAGTTCTTTTGATCCCTCATGGCCAAAAAATAAATAAAAGAATGCATCTCTAAAGACGTCTTCTTTCTACCCACCTTATACTGCGGTGGCAGTTCACTATCAGGCACCGCAACAGCTGCAAACGCACTGCTCACCACCCTACACAAACACATAGATACTGTACAAATGTACATATTTAGACTAATATCCACAGTCTCTGGTTCATAAATATATCCTGCACTGCCCTTCTGCACCATGAAATCCTGTTGTCTTTCTACCTTGTGTGTCATTATTGTCTTCTGTGAAGCCCTATTAGGTTTCAGGACTCTGCCAATACAAACTCTTAAGCAGTTATTGGTGGCTGAGGCGATTCTGATCATCATAATATCATGTTCGCTGAGGGAAAACAAAGAGAACTTGATCTTTCATTTTTGGTCTCTTTGTTTTATTATCAGGGGCTCCATTTATTTTGCGAGGCACTAACTGTTAAAACACACACTGTGTACTGAAAGAGATATGTTGGTTAGGGAATTTACTTCTACAGACCCAGAGTCAGACAAACTCCTGACTGCCTTTTCTTGTCTCTGTATTTAGTTTAGAGGTAAAAGATTAGCAATCAGGATGGATGTAGGCTTGGATAGCTGCTCATCTGCTCAAAAATAACACAAAGATGTATTCCTGTATGGACAGTCTAACTAAATTACAGGTATTTCAATTTGCTCATTTCAATGTAATGAAGAAATGTGAATATATGAAAAGTCCAATCCACTTTCTTTATATGCAACCACTGCCAGGGCAGATAAAACAGAAGTTCCAGATGATAATTGCAAAAAATTTTGTGTATGAACCATTTGTTGGTTCGGCTAGTGCTGCTATGAATCTTACTGCTCAACATGTCTTCATACTGCATACAGAGACATGCCAAGAGGCATTTATCAGTTTGTCCAATTTTCATTGGCAAAATAGTAAAACTTCTCCAACAACCGAACTCACATAAGAAAGCCTTTACAAGGTGATGACCCACTGGAAGCAGACAAAAAGCATGACACCGCCTCCTTCCCACTTGTCACTGTGGCAAACATAGTAAATGCTGTAGCAAACACTGTAAATAAGCAACCTGCAACTTTCTCCAACAATTTACGTGACTTTATGAACCATGAACCATCACCACCACCAATGTCTCTGGGATTTTTAACCCGGGACCTTAGACTTTTCTTTAATCCACGATGACCCCTCCAAGATGTATAGTACACATGTAAGAAAACAAAAGAAACAGAAATAAAGTGGACAGCGTATCAAGCAGCATGATCATTTGTGTTGTACCTGTCATCTTGGAAGCAAGGGACATACAAAACAGAGATCCCAGGAACTAATAACCTTCTCCTCCACAGACATTTATCCACACCTGGTAAGGACTAAACTTCCTGGCCCGCCACTGCGTGACCTTTCCTTTGTTTTTCAGGTTTTGAGTTTATGGGATTATACAACTCTGGAAAGTTATTACGGTTGTAATCACTTTAATCCCTGTTTTCACAATTGGCAAGTAAACTGTAGAATTACACCGTATACATTACAAAGTAATCTACCAGGAATGTGCGCTTGCACACATTTCGCCGACTCAGTATGTTGTCGGAGGATGTTGCACTGTGTTGCGGCAAAAGTTGAACAAGGTTCGACTTTTTTTGCCAGATGACCCTGCATTTCTTTGCCAGAGCCCTCTGCATTGGGACACCCACTGTGTCTCATTGAAATGAATGAGGGGTCTGTGTTTTTTCACGTAGTGCTAATGTCAGTCCTAACACAGCTTTAGGTTTTAGTCTAGAAGCCTGCACTGAATCTTTGACAGCATCCATCCACTGTCAACAGGAAACAAGCTAGTTAGCTATCAAACCTTACAGGTAGGTGGCTGCAATGCGAAAACTGCACAAAAACAATTCCAACTCAAAGAAAACAATTACTAAAAGGTCTGTTCTGCTGCCAGAAATGTGACAGTCTATCCCTTTCATTCAATACACACTCTACCTTGTTATACTCCAGTGGGGTCAGCTCAATTGGTGGTTATTCCGCAAAGCCACAGGAACCTGTCCGGATCAGCGTCTTGCTCAAGGGCACTGACAAAGACAGAGTCAACACTGTGATTTTGGAGCAATGGGATGCTCTCTCAAAATACCAGGACACCCTCCTGCACATTTTTGTCTCAATTCTCCACTGCTGCCACTGTGTTCTTGACCCCATGGTCACGTCCTTGTTGATGTTCAGTGTGCGCCATGTTTGCAGTGGTATTTTGTCTTTGTTTTAGAGTGAATACCACTGCATTCACATGTGAAATGACCTTGAGATGATTATTCTCTTTGGCCCTCCATCCCATCCGGTCTTTAGTTCCTTTTTTGCAGCTTTATTCTCTGTCGGGTGCCCCTCCCCTCAATTGTGACTCCACTGGCCTCACTGTCCCAGAAGCCCATGCAAGGAAGGCAATCTAACCCTGCACAGGAAACCAGTCAGCCTGTTATTGCTGGCAGCCAATAGGGCAGCTGTGTTTTAATATTTATCCACCAAACCCCTCGTACCACATAAATCAGGGGTGCAGAGGGGCAATACTAAACCTTACCCACTGTTACAAAAACCACAAACGTCCTTCGACAGGAAGAAAAGGTAAATAGTTGAGCAGATTGGCAGAGAGGAAGGGATCAGCAGTGCCAACATAGAAATTGAGCTGCTACATCGATAAATGAGGAGAGAGAAATTTAGAACTTTCCTGTACGAGGGAAAAGAAAAGAAAGCTGTCCTGTTCTTGATTTAGACTAATCAGAATCGCATTTACTTTAAGGATAATAAATGACAACTGTTTTCCTTCATGACATTGTTGTAGACATACAGACAGCTGACTATACATACAGTACACTGTATGTCATTATTCAACATAATATCTGTCAGTATGTGCATATTTCCTGATATGTCAAGCTAAGAAGGAAAATGTTTTTTTTGGAAATAGTTCTATCTATTCATTTATTTGGGGGATTTTATAGCATTTCAGTTGTCATATGACATACCGCATAACTAATGTGTTTCTGTGTAAATCGCTCTTGTGAGCCTCACATGGTGTACATAATCACATTTCAACAGATGGGCCGGACTGAAAAGGCAGCCAGGAGCAACATTCCCAAAGGAGGCTTGGGATTCTGCTTTTAGTTCACGGAAACTTTGGTTGTTGTTGGAATCAAACCTGTGAACTTTGGGGTATAACAGCTACACAGAGCGATAGCAGAGTAAAGTCGTAGTAGAGTAAAGCTTGGTTAATGAATCATCAATCATTATCTGTGATGCATCCTTACCCAACTCCACCGCATCATCTCCCAGGCTGAAACTGACAGCTGGATTCTGTCCGTCACTTCCAAAGCAAAGGCCAACATCCAGAGTTGTGGCGTAGTTAATCCTACTGGGCTAACTAATTGGCTCTTATCTCTCCTCTGAGGAATCAACTTGTCAGATTTTGCAGATAGTGCTCGTGCAATGAAATGGTACAGTGCACACTGTTTAAACACAGAAAGCCATTAGCATTTCATGTTGGAACTTTGCAGGTCCCTGGGTCCCATAAACCCAGTTTCAGCAGAGCGTAGGGATCAGCAGCCTTGGAAGCATAAACCAGCACCCTGACATGGATCCTGTCACCAGCTAATATGTCAGTCATGTGTTTTTTAATCCTTCACTTAACACGAGGGAAAACACTCAAGCCATTCAGTTCTGACAGACCCTCGAGTCCTTTTTTTGCAGAAACAGCCAGACCTCCAGTTCAGTGTGAGGCCCGCATATCGTAGAATCCCCAGAAGCATACAAATCTTGTGTTACACAGTGTAATTGATAAAGGGTGCAGGCTTTATATATTTTTTTTCAGTTTTGCTCCTACATAGATTGTAATTTTGCTTAGGAAACACGGTTCACGATTCTCTCATAAACTCTTAGCACCGGGGCATTCATGCCCTTCTCAGCCAGTGAAAAAGCACAAAGCTGTTTCTAGGTGTCCTTAATGCCCGGTGTCACGGGGAGTATCTGGTGTCAGGTACGCTGCACATGCTTAGCCCTCCTCCCTTGTATAGAAAGCCCAGATGTTTATTAGAAGATTTACAAGCAGTTGAACTGCGGTCTGTAGATGACGCTGTGTAGCAGACCGTAGCTTTTAGCCTGGCACTCTGTTATTGCAGGTTGCTAATTCTTTCAGGAGCATGCAGTTTGAAGAGGAGGTATATGGAGCAGAGAAAAGTAACAGCACCCATGGGGCTGATAATGTCAAAAGCAGCCTTGATCAAACCTTCACCGAGACACTCAGAGGCTTTTTTTGTTGCTGTTTATTCTGAAGTAGGTGCATGAGTTACTGAATATGTTGCTAGTTTGCCTGCCTGTTCATCTGTGTGTAAACAAGCACCCTTGAGTACTTTTATCTGTGTAATTTTGTTAGTGAAAGAAAGGACAAGAGTGAGAGATAAAGAGAAAGAGAGGAGGGGAGAAAGAGAGATGACTGATAAATACAGTAAGAGAAAGTTGAAAAGATTGAAACCTTGTGAACACATCACACACACACACACACACACACATATATACACAAGATTGACATATCATCGCCTTTCCAGTTGATATGGCAAACTTGTTTGCAAACAGTTGCTTATTCACCTGCGAGAGGATATTGGACTATACCATCTCCTGTGGGAAACATCTGGCTCTTAGCAGCTAAATGCTGCACTATGTTCACCAGCTTGTCTCTAACTGTGTGCGTCTGCTGTCCGTTTGGTGCTGAGCACGTAGTGTATTGTGGATTTTTAGAGCGTTTTCACTGAAAGCAGCTGCCTGCTGTGGCCAAGAACAACTCTATGAGAGCGGTGAGAGTGAACCAAAACAGTGAGCAGGTTTAACGCTCACCGCTCTTATCAACCTCTTTTCCAGTCGCAGCTGTTTTTACCAAAAAGCTCTAATAAATTTACTGTGCCCAACACCAACCAGCAGACAAACAAAGTTAGCAACTAGCTGGTGAACATAGTGTAGCATTTAGCAGCTGAAGAGTCAGATATTTTTCTCCAGAGTTGGCAGAGACCAAAACCAGAGCTAAAAGGAGAGTGAATATTGGACTTCAGGTGGCCAGAAACACAACTTGGAATAACTGCTAATGTTTCTCTGTTTCTGCTATATATGTACATAGGCAACTGTTTGCTAACGTGTTTGCCATAACAACTTTAGAAGGTGATTAGTGTTCCATTTACAGCTTGTTGCACTGCTCTCAAATGGCCCAAAAAACAAGTTAAATGTAAGTCAGATTCAATTCCAAATCTTAGGTCTCAAACTTACAACTATGGTTTTCATGTGTGAAATGCCTTAAAATCACATCTGCTCATATATGAATTTATCATATATAACTTCTGTTTGTAGCCCATTCTCGTTCCCAGGGCGTCAAATACCGACATTTTGTCACGCCCCCCGGCATCATATAAACAAGCACGAGGTACCCTTTAGTATCTGTGTTAAATGCACAGGGCTGCCAGAAAGCCTTTATAAAATCAGGTGACATAATGTAAATAGTGACAAAGAAGGAGGAGGTGGGGTGGTTGGATTGGTCAAACTAATCCAGGACTTTCACCCAGGAGACTTGGGTTTGTGTCCCGTGTGAAACCAAAAGTTAACGTTGACTTTAAAATTTAAAGATTTAAGTTACATGTCACGTAACCAATTAGTTTTTCCCCTAAACCTAACCACACTTTTAAGTGACGTTACATTGTTTCTGAAGGCGTCTCCTACTAACGCCAAAGGGAACCTTGTGCGTGTTTATACGAGGCAGAGGGGCGTGACTAAACGTCAGTATTTGACACCCTGGGAATGAGAACGCGTTGCAGTAGTACTTGTCATAAATTTACATGAAATTTTTGGCACTTAATAAAGCACATTTGAAATTTTTCACATTTGAGTATTGTATTTGAAATATCCAAAAGCTATATGTGCATATATACATTTCAAATGTCATGTTAAATTATTCACCCCTTGATAAGTTCATATTTGCTATTGTGTGAAAATTATCTGTTTTCCTATCTATCTATACATCTATCTAGGAGGAAAAAAAATATATAATACTACAAAGAAGGAAAAAAAGGAGAGGAGGACAGAGAAGAAATAAAGAAGGAGAGAGCAGGAAAGGGAGAGAGAAAAAAAGAGCAACTGGAGGAAGAATTCATCCTCCGGCCCTGGGCATATCTGCCCAGATAATGACTAGGTGAGGAGAATCTGTGTCACCGGGTGGCGTGGCTGGCAGTGGCAGTAGCTGACTCTCATGGACCAGCTGGACAGTCAAAAGGACAAGCAGATAGCCATTTTATTCCATTACTGCTAATATTGAATGTATTTCCCCTTCCATGGCTTGCCATCTTTTCTCCACAATAACAACTGGGATGAATCTGTGAGTTAGTCATGAAATCTTCACATAAACCCAAACAAATGAAACTAGCAGAGAGAAACACAAAGTAAGATTTACATTGTTTGATCTCTTGTGATGGTGAAGTGAGAAAACTGTCATAAAAAAAGAAGACAAACGAGACACATGCAGACAAACAGACCAAGAGATAGACAGGCAGCCTTATTGATGATGACTTACTCTGTATTATCCCTCAGTCATGTCAAAGTTAAAGGAGAAAACAGGGCAGGATGAATGTGACTATTATTTTTATCCTTGATAGGATATGATCCTAATCTAATCTCCTCATAGCCAGGGGTAAAAGAACAAGTTGAGACATGTGACGTAATACAGCTCTTGCCCATCCCCTCAGTAAATGTTAAGGTGCATAATGAGAGCCACATGTTTCTTTAAGCACTGTCAGCCACTTGGCCATTTGATATTAACAGTTCCACGATAAAAATGCACACGGGAAGAGTGGGTTAATGACTTATGCGTTAATTTGGACAGTATGGAAACACTATCAGACAAAAGTTATGAACTTGTGTTTTCAGTTATTCTCCCTGTTGTTCCTTTTGCTATTGCAAATACTGAAAAAGTTCACGTCACATTAAAATGTGAAATGCTAAGATAACATGTTACGTGCCAGATTTTGTAGTGAAGAACAAGGCCATTAGCCAGGATTTCAGAAATATTGATGGCATTAGTCCATGTATCTCCACCCCCAAACATAAAAAAAGTTTTTATTCAGTTAGCTGTTCATTTATTTTCTTCTGTAAGGTTCTCTAAATTATATCACCCAACATGATAGTCTAAATGCTGTTTTAAAGCCTTCTCCACACTACTGGTAATAACATTACCGTGGAAAGATACTTAATCCATTATTGATGTACTTTTTTGTTGGCTGTAAGTTGTCAAACTCAAATACCCAAAAATAGTGAAATCAGCATTTAAAACACTCACCACTCGTGTACAATTTTAATTGTAGAAAGTAATTTCACCCCCGGCCGAATCAAAATGGGCTCTAGATAAGTCAAGATCGATTGACAAAAAGCAAGTTCTTCCCCAAGACCAAGGCTCAAACTAGGATTTTATCAACATTCATTCAAAATTATTGTCATTCTGGTATGTGAGTTATGTAACCTTAACAATCACTCTGAAAAATCCATTGAATTTAAATGTGCAGGAAAAGGACGAAAAGCTGGAGTATAAACAGAGGCAGACCAAGGACAGCACCCTGAAGGACACCTTGGGAGAGAGTGGTAGTGGCAGAATTACAGTTGTGAATGCCTATGGACTTGGAAGAAAGAGAAGAATGGTGTTGTTGATGTGTCAAAAGATGAATGACTCACCAGAATTGGCCAGAGGTGTACTCGGTCTGATCCACCTCTAGTCCAAAGCTGGCCCTGTGCTGCAAACTGGAGCCGATACTTTGCCTAAATTGTCTCATGTCTGCACTCCAAAAACCAAGCTAAATCTGGCAGCCATATATGAGCCAGAGCTGGCACATGTTTGGTCATGTGGTGCCAGAACACAGTTTCAGTCAGACAACCTGACTAGGTTACCTAAGTGTGAACAGGGAGTAGCTGTTTTATATGGGTGGTTAACTAGATGGACTTCCATCCCAAACTAAAACAAGCAGCTGAAAGTGAAAGCTAAATAACATTGCAGACTAAAGAGTACTAGCAACCCTTTCACACTACAGGGAGAAATTTGACTCAGTGCCTGTAACAAATAATTCATTGTGGAGGTTTAATAATCAAGTATCGAGATATCTAAGGACCTGTTTAGTAAGGGATGCTTTCTTGTAATCCCTCTTTACTCAAAAAACTGACAGACTGTGGATATTTCATTGTCAAGAGGCCACATATTCTGTTCCAAGTCTCCAGTACATAACAATCAAACCTTGCTATCATGGAAATTCAGTCATGAACCTTCAAAGGTTCAAGTTTCTCCAGTCCTTGTACTTTCTCTCCCCTTTGTCACCAACTGGAACCACTTTTAACAGCTTTATTTTTTGTCTGACTGATTCACACCACGGCTCTTTGTCCTCACCTCCAGTCTTTATTCGTATTCCCCTTTTACCTTCTCTACTCCCTTTCCAAAGTTCACTTGCATTCCCCCATCCCATTATCAAAACCATTTTACCATGCAGAAGCGGCTTGCTGCTTCCTCCCTGAGACGAAGAGCCTGCCTTTCATAGAAAAGTGCTCTCTCTGACTCTGCTATGAATACGTAGTATTATATGAATACATAGTATTAATAGCATCTACCTAGCATGCAGCTTTCACTGCAGTCTCACAAATGGAAATGTTTTGTGGGAAGATGTACATCTCACATTTCTCTCAAAAGGAGTCAGAGGAATATGTGCAACGCCACTGGCACTATTACGATTTTTTTTCAGGATATGGCTGAATTATTGATCACATTAGTCTAAAAGAGTGGCAGCTCACTGATCAATAGCAGCCCCTTAAGGTTCCATTAGCTGTATTGTTCAATAATGACTGGTTCCTTTGCAATGCATCTAACTGGCAGTAATGTCTCATCAAAAGCCATATTCCTTACTAACTCTATTCAACCTTAATTGAGGTTGAGCCCTTGTCCAACATAGAGACATGACATATGACACAATGGCCTGTCTGGTCCCAACAGCTTCTAATAGTCGATTGCATTTCAACTTTATTGAATAGACATCGTATATTTAGGTTGTTTAAAGTGGCAAAAAGAAAAACCAGCTGACAGACACAGCCCTGACATATTATCACAATAGAAATGTGTAACAGCTAAAATGTCTGTCTGACATCCTTATGGAAAGGATCCCTACAGAGATAGACCTTTTTGTTAAAGAGTAAGATGACTTACTGACTCATGTTTCCACCGTCGTCTTCCTGCAACAACTCACCTCTCGCAAGATTTCAGAGCGAGACTTCTGTTTCTGGTTAAACAAAAAGGATATTGCTCTTTAACAAAAAGGTCTATCTCTGTAGGGATCCTTTCCATAATGTTGTCAGACTCTTAGAATAACAAACTGAGCCTGTCAGTGGCAAAACCAAGCACCTTTAGTGGATGTACTTTTGACGGTCGCAATTGCCCCCAAGGATTACGTTGTAGCCATTGCAACGTGTTTTGCGGCTGCCGGCTGAGGCTATCTACTGGACCAATTCCAAAACCTTTTGTACCTATTAGTCATTTAGACCCCAAAATATGTAAAAAAAATTAAATAAATAGGGCCCAGGTTTAAAAATACCAGATTTACCCTTTAAAGAAAGTCTGGATTTTTACCAAAGATAAGACAAAATATGATTGTATGGCAAGTAGACAAAAAATACTACTACTACTACTTATACTACCTCTACTACTACAAGTAGTTTTTTTGTTGAATTAACTTATTAGCAAATAAGTTTAGTTTAGTTTACTGAAGCAACAGTGCTTTGGAGCAGCAGTTACAACTATAAGAGTAAGATAAAGCAGCTCACATTTACAGGTCCCAGTAGTCTGTGGAATAAAATAGTGCATGCATTAGATTATTTGTTTGGCCCAGAGAGAACTGCAGTGTGTGTTGTCTAAGCTGACATCATACATTGTACTCACATCTGAGTCTGCTTTAGAAACTGTGGAGAAAAAAAGAAACATTTATATTGAAAGCTTACTGCATTGTGTTAAATGTGCCCAGTGGAGTTTTTTGTAAACAGTTATGTTACATTCACCAAAATGCATTGTGCATGTCCTTGAGGTCTAAGAAGAGTGTTGAATGCATTTAATTCCTCATAAAACATTTGCAAAGCAGATTTTTTAAACATTAAACAAAATAAAAAAGTAAGTATTTTTAATTGTGCATCGTTTAGATCCATGTTTGCTAACTTGCAATATTCTTTTTCACTGTCTTTGTTTGTGTATTGCTAGGTTTCTTTGCACGTTACTGCCACCAACTGTGGATCAGCGGAATAGCGTGAAACCAGTGGCAGGAATGTGTATCGCATTGCCCACATGCTCCTCGTGCGCATGCGCAGGGATCCACGCAAATTTTGCTTCATAGTGCTACTTGTGGTCAAAAACTCCACAAGGTATCTTTAATCTGGAAATCTAAAACTGGAATGACAGCTGCTGAACAGTGTTGCATTCACAAGCGATGTTGTCAAAAAAATGTAACCTGGAAAACAATCGTCAATTATGGCTACATAAAATGGTGGCTGCCGACAATCCATTCTTTCAAAAGGGTGGTTGTGCTGTGTTTTTTGTTAAAAGATACAAGAGTGAAGAAGAGGAAAGTGGGACAGATTCCCATGATTACGGCTTGCGAGCGTTCTCATCATTGGACGACTTGGACGAGGTGGTTGTGTGGGGTTTAAAAAAAACTGTGCATTGACAAGAGAGCACTATATCCTGTAAATCTAGGTTTACAATATCTTGAACAACTTTGGGCGACGTGAGGCAGGTTTGTTTGTTTTGAGGCTTCCATATTACTTACATATTACGTCGTAATTACGACTTGTATTTTGCCTTAAACAGTATTTACATGTCAGAAACTGATCTGGCATCTCCCATATGACATGAATGCGGCACGAGCAGCACCAGTTCACAACTTTAAAGTTGTAATATTCACTTCTGTTCATGCTTTAGAGAGAAATTTAGGCCTTGGTCTGTTGGATCTGGATAATGGTCATATCTGTACTGGTCACTCAGATTTATTTTATTACTTCTATTATTAGAATATGACCAGCAGGATATTCTGCTATTACAGTGAGATCCTCATACAGTAGCTGCTGTGATTTACAGGAGGTTTCTAATTAAACTGCCAGGCCTGCCTCTGTCTGAGTATGATCAGTGATCTCTGGTCCTGGTTATGTGGCGAGCTGGTTGTGGGAGAAGCATCTACCTTTCTTCTTAGTGAGTCACATGGCTTGTCAGAAGTGCTTAGTCAACTTCTACTTGTTATTTTAACACTGTGATGATTTCTAGTAGAATCTCCTGTTGTGCAGTGTGGTGTTTTTTTTAGTCCACAGTTTGCTCCTCTAACATTGACAAATCTATTTATGGATGCTTTTTTTACATTGTTTCCATTTTCAACCTATTGTGCTTTTTAATATGAAATTTACTTTACTTTTTACTTTACATTAATTACATTTGTTAGACTGATGTTTTTCTTGCATTTTAGTGATTTTTACAGCAGTATGCAGTAGTGTGCTTGTCAGTGCATGGTGCTCAGAGGCACTGTGTGCCATGAGTGTGCTCAGCAGGACCTCTTCAGCCTTTTCTTTGGACCACTGACTGTGACTACCACAGTGGCCGGAAAATCTTCAGGCCTGCAATGAGCTGAAAACGAACAGAGAAGGGGCAGCAGATGTGGTGTCACCATGGTCTGCGGTTCCAGCTCAATCTCCAATTCAAATCCCTCAGTTACAGTCATAGCATCTTTGGTTACTAAGCAGGTTATTTAGAACCACAACAAGCCAGCTTTGTCAGAAGAAAACCCTGTAGCAGTGAATATTTATTGGTTAGTGTTGCATTTGCCTACACAGTGATACTTGACCCATTTGTCCCTTTTTCTTGTCTTTTAGTAAGAGTAGCCCTCTCTTCAGTTAGAGAATAAAGGATTTGGGGGCTCAGGTGCCAGAGCTGCACATTAACTGAAATACAAAGCATCAATCCAACAAGGCATGAGTGCAGAACACTTCATCATGTCTGTGTGTGTCATCTTAATTGCATGCATGGATGACATTTTTCCAAAATGGGCACAAGAAAATGAAACCCCATTTTTGATAATACGTATGGTCGGCATTTTTTCAGCAATAGTCCTTCAATGTATTTGCATTCTGTAATAACCTTTTTATATAGTAGTTTTCATTGTTACTTGCGGAATCAGCCTTTCCCGCGAAATTGTATACCGGCCCACACGAGGTTCACAGGAAAGGATGTATGCACATACTGTACTTGACGTAATGCAGAAGACAACATTCCATAATGAGTTCAGTATTATCAGACATCAGTAGTATAGTCTTTTTTTAGTGTGGTTTATTAAAATAATGTGACGTGGTAAACCCTCTCAGCCCACGGGTTGTTTGGCTGCACTGTAAACGGATACAGTAGTTGGTCTTCTTCTGTTGCATTTCTCCCAGAGTACCTGCTCAAGCCGTGTTTGCTGATTTGATCAAATCCTTCAGATTTGAATATTGTAATGTTCTACCGGCATGTCACAGTCTCAAAATACTTTGAATTAAAATCACTGGACTAGACTTGAGCATGGAAGTTAATTCTTGACCATGGGACCAATATGTATGATAAAATATTCTAAAGTTCAGGTCTTCATCAGCAAGTAGAACTGGGTCACATCGGTCACATGATAGGTATATCTACAGGCCTGAGATGCAGTTGAAAGTTCAAACAAAAAAGGAAGTGGACCTTGAGTTGAGATTGTTTTGTCTCAGACATTGTTTGACCAAAGCTGTAGTCCAGATTCAACTTTCTGCAGACTCACACTTCACAGACTCACCTAAACTTGACATCCTCAGTTCAGGATGAGGTGAGGCTTCAATAGGGCTTTTTCTTGGAAGACATTTTGACATATCACAGTAGCTTCAGTTTCAGGGTCTTGGCATTGTTCCTGCTGACTCACTGTCATTACTGGGACACTTGAATAGAACAGAAAATGTTCAAAATGTCTGCAGTGAAATAGAACTTAGGCAAGCAAAAGGTGATGAAATTGAGCTAACAATCATTAAATACAGTATGAACAAAATCCATGCTGGTAAAAACATCCAGATCACACGTGGTGTGCTGATTGTGAGTACCCAGTGGCTCACAGTCAAGTTTCAAAAGCAAAATTCTCATTTGTACAAGGCTGATTAAATATGGTCACATGTCCCGCCAACAGTAGGAGCATAATGACTACAGTATATTATATTATATTAATCTCTCTTTATAATAGAGACTTCCTGATATGAGAGAATAAGAGCAATAACTATAAGAGCAATAACTATGCTTGTATTTTCAGCAGTAAAGATTTTATGGAAGAGCATAAGGACGACTGAAGGAAAACAGACAGGAAATGAGGGACAAGTTGCAGAGGAAGGAAACAAATTGGAGGAATAAAGGACAGATCGGATGAAGGCTAAGGAGAAAAGAGGGGAAGAAATACACAAGTGAAGGTCATTTGTTAAGGGAGGGCAGGAAATTCACTTTAAAACAAAGCCTGGGAGACAAAACAGTTGTGTGTGTGTGTGTGTGTGTGTGTGTGTGTGTGTGTGTGTGTGTGTGTGTATGTGGTTCTCCTGGCCAGGCAGCAGGTGTTGGTTTGGTCCCTGCTCCAGTGAGCTGTGTCTGGGTGTCTGGGTGGCTCCACTCCCAGCTGGGGCACAACAAGTTCTGGAGTGTGTGTGTGTGTGTGTGTGTGTGTGTGTGTGTGTGTGTGTGTGAGAAAGAGAGGTGAGGGGAGGTGAGCTGCCATGTGGACGAGGTGATTAGATTAGCAGCATCTGAGGCCTGGGTGCTTGGCCGGGTGTCTGTCGGAGGGTCAGGGCTTGTCTCTCACTGTACATTCAGCTGCTCTGTGATTAGCCGCTGATGGGCGAAGTCACCCAAAACTTACACCAGAGCCAACTTTTCTTCTCAGTAAACAAGTAAACAAGGTGACCGTGTTCCACATTTGCCAACATGTCTCTGCTCATTGAAAATTAATGAGCTCGCAGGCATTTTTATTTATACTGATTACGAGCATTTTTGACCAAATACACACAGGTACTAAACTCAGAACCTTAATCAAGAACTAAAAACCCATTTAGTGCATTCATTTTTGTCTTTTCACTGCATCTGACAACTTGTGAAAGGCAAATTAGGCAAAACAGACATAATAACAGTTTTAAAATCTATGGCTCGGTTTGAAAAGAAGTCGTGCAGAGGTAGCAGGAACTTCACATGCTGTTCACATTAAAATCTTTCCACCGGTGAGACAGCTAGAGGCTTTTATGTGAAACAGCTACAGGAATTGCAATGTAATTGTCACATAGCAGTATTTTGTTAGTGGTGCTATTCTTTCATAAAGATCCGGACATATTTGATTCTATATTATTTTTGCAAGGAGGAATAGTAAAATAAGAAATAGTGCCACAATGAGCTGTTAGATAAAGAGCTGTGGTTTGTTCAAACTAGCAGCACACCTCCAACATGTCATCAAGGTAAACAATGCCTTTTTCTTGGCTCAGCTTGCACAAGTGTGCCCCCACTATCAAAAAAATCGGCAAAATCAAAGTGTTTGCATTTTCACTGCATCTAAAGAACTGTAAAGATTAGGCAAATTAGACTGATTACGGATAACAAACATAATGTTTGCATGCGACTAGACAGCCGTTGGGTGGTAATGGATGTGGGATGGAGAAGGGGATTGAGGGGTTCTGGGGGTCAGGACCAGTACCCAGTGAAAGAGGGTTTTTTTCCCTTTAGTTTTGTATAAAGTGAGTACTGGATGTCCCTGTTTTCGTTGTGCCCAGACCGTAAGGAGTGGGCTGGCCAGTTCAGCGTCACATCCTGTCTCCCTTCATAGAACAGTCCCCAGGCCTCCAGGGAGGGAGCTCATTCATTGTTGGATTGACTGCCATTTATTAAGTGATACACCAAATGCCCAATTTTGCTTATTTATTCATTTATAAAATAGCAAACATTATACCTGCAAAGCCGCAGCATGTTGGCATTGTCACTGTGAGCATGTTAGCATGCTGACATTAGCATTTACGTCACAAAGCTGCTAGCATCTACTGCACACACGGGGAAAATCCATTTTGGGCATCAGGTAAATTTTTGTTCCAGTACTGCAGTTGGCCACATGGACAAATTGGCAGCAAATCTGACCCTCTGCACCGTGTCCAGCTTTCTTAATACATCCATTATTTCAGCCTCCACCCTGATTCGTTTGAAGTTGAGAATGAATGACCCAGATACTTTTTCAACTGTTAGTGTAGATAATTGCTGCCCAGCACCTGCAAAGTATTTATGAATGTGTGTTTGCCACTTAAAGAAAATCTTACTTCAGGGGCAGGTACTTTTTTTGAAGGCAGGAACTACAGCCAAGGAACTAAAGGTCACTGGAAAAGTTCCTGCAATCAGAAAGGGCCTTCAGAAAGAGTTTTCCCAGACCTGTGGCTCTTTGCCCTGAGAATGTGGTGCATTTGTGTGACTATGTGACAGAAGAAAAAAGTCAACTCTGAACATAATGTAAACACCCATTACTGGCCACCGTTCGACTGCTGAAAGCTGTAGTAGTAGTAGAGCTGTCTGTGTCTACCAATCACTAAGGTTTACAGACTAGATTTACTGAACCTTCCTTTAATCCTACAATCTGCACCAAAAAGCTCAGCAGCTTCTGGCCAAATTCCCTCCTCAAACAAACTTTTTACTTGTGTCCTTTTTCTGTCATTGGTTTGTTGCTGCACGCGCATCGCCTGCAGATCGCCCCTTATTACGCAGGTTTCACCTTACGAGCTACTTAAGTCTAACTGCCTGTCACACATCCATATTCAACATCCCCCTGCCATCTTGAATAATCTCTTTTGAATCTCAGCCTCTCTATGTGAGTGATGCTCATCTCTCTGTCTCACTCGTCAGTGCCTGGTTTGGCTGCCGTGGCTGGCAGCCGGTGTACCCAGGTGTGGTGCTGGAGGTACCCAGCTGTGAGGCCACCAGCCCAGGCATGACTCATAACAGCGTCCCCCTGTCATCCTGTCAGTCACGGCTGACAGAGGCCTCAGCAGGACTCACAGCATAGAGGGTGACAGGGTGTCTGATGTCAAGTTTGAAATGTGAGAGGCCACGTGATTAGTTTGCGTGTGTGTGTGTGTGTGTGTGTGTGTGTGTGTGTGTGCGTGCATGCGTGTGGCCTTGGCTGTTGTCCAGAAGGGACATTCAGGATGTCTTGTGCGTGACTCAGTGAAGAAGTGTGGCATCATCGCCCGGAGAGGTGTGTGTTTCCAGACCTGCAGTGCATTATGGTTGTGAAGTACACTACTGATGCGTAACCAGGGATGGAGAGAAATTGCCTGGTCACTCTCAGCGTGAACAATTCTCTCTCCCGCTCTCATCTTCCTCGTCTCTATGCAAAACACTGCTCAGTCCTTTAGAAGGAAAGATTAACTCTGTGTTCGACAATCCCAGGCAACTGTTGCCTGTAACTGTACTATACTGAATTTTGCATTATATGAACCTCCAGTTTATAATAAAACAGCAGCAGTTATCGTCAAGTGAGTTTGTTATTAGAGTGTTTGTGTTGCAACTGATGGGCTGCTTTTTGGGGAAATCTCATTCTCAATAAATTGTTTCCATCACGAAAACAGACAGCAAGCCCTATGCAGATATGTACTTTTCTAGTTTATCCTATTTTCTGTTTATCCCCAATCTTTTTCCACAACTTTTTTCTTATTTCATTAGTCCCAGTATGTGTTCGATCATTCATCCAATCTATTTTGAAAAGTGCTATAAGGTTAATTGTTATTGGTTTATAGACATGCTAGCGGTGTGGCTCTAGGGATGGCAATGTTGGTCTGTTTATTTGATGAACTGTTGGTACAGATTTTAATGATGCCCAGTGGATGAAACCTAGTGACTTCAGTGATCCCCTGACTTTTATAGAACCACCAGCAGGTCAAAGTTTTCACTTATCCAATAAAATATCTCAATATCTACTAGATGGATTGCCTCCAAATTTTGTACAGACATCCATGGTTCCCAGATGATGTGTCCTAATGATTTTGATGATCCTCTGACTTTTCCTCTAGTACCACCTTGAGGTTCATTTTTGGTTTTGAGTGAAATGTCTCAACAACTATTGGATGTATTGTCGTGAAATTTGATACAGCCGTTTTTGTCCCCCTACAGAATGAATTTTAATTACTTCGGTGATCCCTCTACTTTTTCTCTGGTACCATCTTTAGGTCAAAATTTCAATTTGTCCCATACTTTGTTTTATGACCAAATACCTGCAAAACTAACAACATTCCCATCAGCTTCAGTTGTACACTTTAAGCATGGCCTTGCACAGCCGCTACAGATTTTTAGTCTTGATATTGATTGTCACAAAAAATACTCATATTTTTTAAAAGGAGTGGATCTGTTTAAACTGATATTCTTCCCACCACTAGAACTGAAACGAAAGTAGTCAAGTTGATCAACAGACTATTCTGTCAGTCATAAATTGTGCATAAGTCTACCAATAAAGTTTTTAGTCTGCACCTTCACAAGTGTGAATATTTGCCAGTGACATTTTAAATCCTGTTTTCCTACATTTTGTATTACAGATTTTTTTAAATCTAATTTTCATAAAAAAAGTCTAATTATAAAAACATCACATAAGTACAAAGCTATTGAAAAACAGCATAAATTGAAACATTGTTAAAGTTGGCTGGTTTGTGTATATAAAGGCTACAGGTGTTGTAATCACTGGGATTCCAATGTTTATTTAAATAAATGTGTGGTTTGCAGTCAGTATGCAGGCTTTCATTGATTTACCCAATTTTCAACTATTTTGTAATATTCTAAATTGGTAAATTTGGGTCGTAATTTTGGTAAATTTTATATTCTATGTTTCATTATTATTTATATATCATTTTTTAAAATTATATTAATGTTTTTGAACAAAAAAAACTGAAATAACGGGCCCTGTATATGACTTAAGTTTAATATCCGCTTTAACTTACTGTACTTGCCTGGCCCTTGTCTTTTCTTCCCCCACCATCCTCCTTCCACTGTCCCTCCACCTATATCATACCCTCTCCCTGTCTCATTCATTGTGTCCAGCCATGTGGAAGTGATGATCTGTGCGCCCACCTCTAAATACATGTACTGTGGGAATGACCCATTCTTCCACACATGGGCAAGCAGCACAAGACCATATGAATTAAAGACGTCCCCCGCTGACACCAGAGGTTCACTCCTCTTCTCTTTTCCCCCTCTTCATTTCCAGTCTCCCACCCTCCTCACACACCACCACAGTACTGAAATCCTTCTTCTTCCTTATGTTCATGGTCATGAGTTTGTGCATAAATGCATTGTGACTTATCAAATTAAACCGTCATCTGCTCCTGCTGATGCTGTTAATGCTAACTCAAAACTTCCTCCTCTTGATAAATTCAGAATAATGTACATTTCCACAGCTCTCATTTCCATCTGCTGCTCTCAATTTCTGAAATATTATTTTCAGTAGTTTTTTGATTGCTGTTAAGTTACAGTCAATGAAAGTTATCACTTCCTTCACAGATGTTTCACATTAAAAGACTTCCAGCAGCTCAGAGGGCATGACCCCTCCTGTTCCTGGTAGGTTATTATTTTGCAAAAAACATTTGCAGGGAGTGTTGAGTTTCATTGACGGTTACATCGGTCTGTCTGTCCACCACTTTGGTTCAGACTGAAATAACGCCAAAACTTTTGGATTGATTGACATGAAATTTTGTACAGACAGTCATCTTCCCCAGAGGTTGAATCCTACTGTCTTTGTTGATGCCTTGACGTTTCCTCTAGCATCACCATGAGGTTGACATTTTTGGTTTTGAATATTTATTGAAATATCTCAATAACGGTTGGATGGATTGTCATGAAATGTGGTTCAGATATTCATGTTCCCCTCAAAATTAATTGTAATCACTTTGCGGCCCCTCTGACTTTTCATCTAGTGCCATTATCAGGTCAAAAGTTTGTTTGTCCAATACTTGGATTGACTGCAAACTAATGACATTCCCATCAGCCTCAGCTGTACTTTGTATGTAGTGCTAATTAGCAAATATAGCATATTATTAAATAGCATGCTAACAAGATGGTGAGCATGGTAAACATTATAACCGCTAAACATCAACATGCTAGCATTGTCATTGTGAGCATGTTAGAATGTTGACATTAGCTCAAAGCACCGCTGTGCCAAAGTACAGCCTCACAGAGCTGCTACAATGGCTGTAGACTGTTAGTGTTGTCTTTTTAAAAAGAGGAATTCTGAGAAATTACGTGGAGTTAGTCATTTGATTATGTACATTATGCTGAATTTATCATGTGAGCTATTAAAAGTACAGATATGTCCACCCCTCCCCAGCCTTTTTTTGGGACTGTTCATGTTCTGTTTTGTTCATGCTGGCCATCTTTGAATAAAAACTTAACCAAGCCAAAATGTAAACAGCACTGAAATTGTCTTTAGTGAAATGGATTCAGAATGCCAAAAGAACTCAAACTCTTAGGAAACCCCATCAACTGATGAAAGATCTTCATTGAATTCAGTTGCTGCTGTGACTTCCTCTGTTACAAACTTCACTTGCTCACTGCAGTGCAAATCACCTGAGGCTACAGGTGGTCTTCAGTGGCAGTCTTTCTCAGTATAAATATTGTTTAGACCAATTCTTGACATACTTTCTATTGGTTTTGTTGAAGCCTACTTGCAAAAATATACAGTATTTGTGTACATTGGACTAATTACATATAAAGCTTACACCCATGTGCTGTATATTACATTTCCAGTGGTGAAAGAAATGTATTGTATTTCACTATTTAAAAAATTACTTGCACATATGTTCCTCATGAATAACGTCCATTTTTATACAGAAATAGATTTCACATTGGGTGTTCAGTAGTCATACCAGGGTACCTTAGATAAAAGGCACAGTTGCTGGTTGAGAGTACTAGCACCTTTGTTGATCCAACTCAAGCACTGACCTCATAAACACTGGGGAAGTTCTTGACAAATCTTTTTTTTTTGTTTTTCTTTATTCGTGTGTTTACTGCAGCATGATTTAACTAAATCTGGAAAGGACGGTTTGTATCGGGTGAAAGGAAGAGACAGGAGGATGTGAAGGCATGAGATGGAGAAAAATTGGCTGATAAACTATAGAGAGGGAGCATCAAGCAAATACAGAGATGCTAAAAAAACAGCCTCCGAATTCATTAGAGAAAAGAAGAAGATGAAGATCAAAGGAGATGATGAAGATAATTTTTTATACTGGTCTCATACATGCTCCTGAGACTGCTGTTGATGTCTGATACAAGCCTCTTCCTTTCATGCCCAGCCTCTTAGACCAGCGACCCTAATTCACTTGAGCATATGTATGAAACATTTGCGATATATGCTGCCAACGACACACTAAAAAGACACCGGTACATAATCTTCTCAGGGCAGACACATATAACACTATATGAAGGCCGGCAGCACATTCATAAATGATCTCACCCTAAATATTAGAATATACTACAACAAGCAGTTACAGAGGTTTGGGCTATTAACACGAAATGTCAATATAATTACGGTCGGGTACGGCTCATTATCTGTCATGTAATCGAGCAAGCCTGTCCCCACTGTGAGATGAAGCAGACGCCGCAATGCACGACAAAATAAGGTTTCAAGAGGGTTCTTTGTTGAGTGTGGTGCTTGTTGCATCTGGAGAGGCTGTCTGGAAAAAGAAATTGTAATCCTGTGGTGGTTCTTGTGGATATTAATTTTGCACAAGCTACCTTTCCTTTTTTTTTTTCTTTCTTCAAGCCTCACAGACAGGAAAATTAATTATGAGTGAAAGGTTGTGCCTGCTCATTGTATTTTATTGTCCTATAGAGCCTCATTACAGATAGATGGATGGGTTCTTGTATTTGCAGTTTTCCGCATTTTGAAAAGAGACTAAAAAGAAAAAAAACATGTTTCATTTAATCCCTAAAATTATTATTATTATATTTTTTAATTTACCTTTTTTTTAAGTATGTCTTATCATAAAAAAAAACTTTGTTTTCTGATCTGCTCCCATTTTAAGTTGTTGTTAAAAATGGAATTTCAAGGACAACAGGTGAGCTTGTATTGCTGTTTACCCCATCTCACAGATGCTGTGTACCTTATGTTGCATCAACTGCTGCTAAAGTTTTAGCTTTTTGGACTTTTGAGTCTTGGTAAAATGCTTAACAGTGGAGATTTTGAAGTGACTCAGATGATAACATTAGTTTCACTGCTGAGGGCTGGAAAGTATTACACACAATCTTCGTTCAGCTTCAGAAACTGGACATTTTGAAGAATTTTAAGAGGTCATATTATGCTTTTTGGCTTTTTCCCTTTCCTTTATTGTGTTATATATCTTTTTTGTGCATGTAATAGGTTTGCAAAGTGAAAAAGTCCAAAGTCCACCACAAAGGCAGTTACCATGTCCCAAAGAAAACACTGCTCCTGAACTGCCTGAAAACAGCTCGACTGTAAGTCCAGCCTTTATTTCCGTAACGTATCTACGTCGGGGAAGCCATAGTTACGGCTTTGTTTTGGATCACACTACCCTGCTTGTCATGGAAGCTCAAAATAAGAACGTGTAGAGTGTTACCCACATCCTGGGGTGCACGCATGGTGCACCTTTGTGTTCAAATTTCACAGTAGTGTCCCAAAATGGTACAAACCCACCAGGCTTCCTCCCATCCTTTTTTTCTTATTTAATTTAGTTTTGTTTTAGAACAAAATTAAATAATTAGAACTGAGGTATATAGATCAGAGTAGTGCTAAGAGTTTTCTTGCTATATTTATATTGCTCTGTGTCCTATAACATTTTGTACTTTTCAGTAGGAACCGCTAGGAACCCTCAGAGGTGCTCAGAGGTTATTTTTTTGTTTTCAGATTGCGACTGTTAGGGTAACTTGCCTATTGCCATTCCATGATGTATACGTGAATAATGTTCCCTTTGTAGTTTGGAAAGGTCAACGAGCCATACCTGATAACATTTATGTTCTGCATGACAGTTGTTTCTGCAGAGATCTGTGGAAGTGAAGGGAGAGGAGGGGGAGATAGATGGATAGATTAAGGTCTTGATGTACAGGTGGATGACACTGCCGCTGAAAGGTGTATCTCTCTACTCCTGACATTGATTCGATACGCATCTCAACCTGAAATCAACAATTTGATGCACTTAAGATACATCTTAACCAATGATTCAATACCAGTGAATCCACATCTGTTTCAATGCAAACCCAGTTGTGTGTGCAATTAAACCATGCAAATCCCCTCATGTAATCTTTACAGAATAAATTAATGCATTAATATGTAAAACAGAACATTAAAATGGTCTTATCTTATGTTTTATCACAATTATAATCTTTTCATGCTAATTTGCTCAATCACATTTGTTTACAAAAAGAAAATCAGTCAACATAAAACAGTCCTTTCAAACAGCCTACTGATTATTAATAATGCCTTGGAGCTATGTTTATACATGCAATGGCTTTAGTAATCATTTTTAGTTCTTTCTGGTGGAGTAGTGGATGACTAAGCTTTTGACATGACACATTTTTGTCATGTCTTCATAAAACATCCCAAACAGGTTTGGTTGTTTAGTACATGTATGTGTTCTCTCTCCTTCATTTGATATTCTTGACAAAAAAACAAAAGTACGATTGGGTAACGGACCAGACATAAGTTTCTATTGTCAAGTGATGAAGGGACACATGACATATACCTCCACAGGTCTGACTGTGCTGTCAGGGTGAGAAAAATACACATGGTAAATAATCTAATTCATTGCAAAAATAAAGCATTTTCTGATTCAGAGAAACCTGCATCAATTCTTCGCCTGTGATTCCTCGCAGCTTTAGCCTCACTCAAGCGGTTTGAATCAATACAGCTTTATCTCAGATGTTCAGCCTGGTGCATCGATTCAAACGAGTTGTTACACTCCTATATCATAACATAACACAACAATGTCAGGATTAAAGCTCTATTTCCTTTTGGGTCCACCCATGTTAAACTTAATTGCACTCACGGTACTGTAACGACAAACACTTACTGAATTGATTTACAGTCAAAAAGCTTCACGGCAGTGTTATTTAACTATGCAAGTAGTACTCAGATGTCAACCAACAGCAAAAAAGAATGTTCTCAAAATGGAAAACGTTTGTTAAGTGTGATGGTCCTCTGGTTTCCTGATCTTATTTTAGCTCAGATACAGGTTTTCTCCTTTAGATTCTTTGTACAGTGTGTTGTTAACCTAGTTAACTTAGCAACCTTGCATTAGCAAAATATGACCATATTTAGATAAAGCTGTTTGGTGATTTCTTAAACTTTCAATGTACTAACGGCCCAGTTAACATAGATTCTATCAAGATTTTGGAAGAAGTCAGTTTTGGGACCATGGAAAGATTTTCTTTGTTAACATTTCTCTGACTGTTTGGGCTCACCATCTTCTTAAAGCATTCTTGGCCACATGACAGACTACTAACATTTTTTCTGAGCTTTAAACTACATCTCATGGTCTTCCTCAGTGGATGGAAATTTGCTCAACTGCCATCACTTGACCTAAGTATGGAACTTCGACAACTGACTCCATGACAACCAAGATACACCATGAGATGTGGTTCAAAGCTCAGGGGATAAAAGCTAACAGGTGGACCTGAGTGAATTCATTTTGAAGTTGCCAATCTTTGTATATTTGCGTTGGTTTGCTTCCTTCTACCTTTTTTTATTTTCAACAGAATATAAAATGATGCCATAGAAAGACCTAAGACAAGTTATAATGGAAACCACAGAACAAGAACAAACAACAACAACAAAAGAAAGTGAGCAATAGCAGTAGTCACAACCAGGTGAGTTTACAAAATGTGGTTTGTATTTACTTATTCTGTGACATTAGTTACCCCCATACTTATTACTCTTACCTATTCCTCTTTCAGGTATATTGCTGCTGGGGACCAGGCCCTTACAAACTCCTCAAGAGTACCTCTTAACACATGTTATCCTAAATACTTTGTTAATCTCGCTTTGGACTGACAACCAAAAAATTACAATTTTAAGGCACGACCACATGAGATGACTATATGCACCACTGCTTTTTTTACATTTCAGACATAATGGAGTGCACATAGGGTCTTATTTACATCGAATACCTGGGGTAACATGTGGTCTGTGAATACCGTAAAACTTCATTTAAAAGCTGAGTCCCAATTACATGCCGATCCCTTTTACTGACCGGGTGTGGCTACACATGCTAGTTCTAAGATGCTTAGATTGCACATTCAAATATATGTATATGTTTAAACTTTTGTTAATATGGACATGCTACACAGCATTAGATCGGTTATATTCTCCACAATTCAATCATTCAGTTAATTTTACAGAAACCGTGAGCACCAAAATATAATTCCAGGTGGTCCAGGAAGCTGTCGTTAGCGCCCGAGTCGATGAAGGCTGGCAGAGGGAAAGACCAGTTCTGGTGACAGATCGTGGCCGGTAATTGCATGCGTGAACAGAATGGGGCTGACATGGATGTGTGACTCACCACTATCCCCACAACTAGTGCTGAGTCTGGTCTTTTGGCTGCACGGGCCAGGATTCCTGGTGATGACCATGCTGACCGCAGTATAGGCAGACTCCTGCATTCCTCCTCCGGGTGAGTTCTGCCAGGGAGAAACGAGCTCGGCCAAGCTGCATAGGTTCGCCTGGTGGGGATGTGGAGGGCGGAATGGGATGGTCAGCTGGCAGACACCGGTCTGTTCTCCTGGAACGCGGAGAGGAGGGGTGAGCATTGGTGGCCGGGCAGGAGTAACTAGCCTGCTCCCGGCGTCGTTCGTGAAGGCGGTTGTCCAGTCTGATTGCTAGGGAGATCAGAGACTCCAAATTAGGGGCTTCGGCACAAATGGCTAGCTCGTCCTTTAATTGTTCACTTAGCCCTTTAGTGAATACTCTCTGCAATGCCTCCTCATTCCACTTTGTATCCGCTGCGAGGGTGTCCGCCACACTCCTGGCCCCAGCAGAGGTCCAGCAACCGTGTAACAGCGGTTGGTCAGCATGGTGGTGAAGGTGTCAAAGTTAACATGGAGACCAGCTGGGTGGAATTAATGGCCTTGGCTCTCCCTCTCAATAATCCCATGATATAATGTACCTTGGTTTGGTCCAATGGAAGAGTCAGAGGCCGTTGATTGAACACCATGGAGCATTGCATGAGGAATTCCTGGCACTTCCCCAATTCGCCGGTGAAAGAGCCTGGATCCGTGGCATACGATTCCCGGATCGACAGCACCCTAGCATGGCTCAGCGGAGAAACGAAGGGAGGAGGCCAGCGGCCTGGGGCTGTGGACTTGGGTGGTGAGTGTTGAGCAGTCTCCATGGCTCATTGTGAAGCACTTTGTACTTTGTTTTGATGAGTGCTCTATAAATAAAGTTCTATTATTATTTGTCACTGTGCAAAACCAGGATTACATACAATAGGTGCCAGACAGAGTATTGATTTATTATCCCAAAGTGCCTACATACCTGATTCCAGGTTTTGAGAGATTTCTTACAATAAAGTTTTCCTTCATCTCCTGTAGTGAACCTGAATTATTTATAAATGTCCAGTACAACTGATGTCCCCGCTGACATCTGGAGGAGGACACACCGAGCATGCAGATGCATGGAACAAAGTGACGAGGGAAGAGAGAGGGGTCCAGACAAAAGAGACTTAAGAACAAGAGATTGGCTGTCTTCTATCGTCAGGGGCAACGTGAGATCACTGGCGAATAAAATGGACGAGCTAACAGCGTTAGCCCAGAGTCAGACGGAGTTTGAGTGTAGTTTGATGTGCTTCTCAGAGACATGGTTACACCAGGATACCCCGATCATAACGTTTCCATCGACAGCTTTCAGACTGTTCGGGCCGACAGGGATCACACCGGGGGCGGTAAGCAGAAAAGCGGTGGGCTTGCTGTTCTGGTCAACAACAGATCATGTAACCCTGGTCCCGTTACTATCAAGCAGAGTATCTGTAGCTCAGACATTGAACTGTTAGCTGTGGGACTCTGGCCATATTATCTGCCACGTGAATTCTCCCAGGCCATTGTTGTGGCTGTTTACATCCCCCCCTCTGCTAACTCGGCATCGGCGTGCAACGCCATTCACACCACCATAGCACAACTCCGGACTCAACACCCGAGTGCACTCATATTAATCTCGGGTGACTTCAACCATGTCAGTGTTTCAACAACACTGACTAGTTTCACCCAGTATGTGAGTTGCCCTACTAGAGAGGAGAGAACACTGGATCTGCTGTATGCTAATGTTAAGGATGCATACAGCTCTTCCCCCCTTCCCCCCTTTGGCAGGTCAGACCACAACCTGGTTTACCTCAAACCCTGTTATGTGCCTCTGGTTAAAAGGCAGCCTGAGACCACAAGGACAGTGAGGAGATGGTCAGAGGAGGCCTATGAGACACTTCAGGGATGTTTTGCGATGACAAACTGGGATGCACTCTGTGAGCCTCATGGAGAGGACATTGATGGGTTTACTGAGTGCATCACTGGCTACATTAACTTCTGTGTGGACTGCACTATCCCAAACCAAGACGGTCCATTGTTATCCAAATAACAAACTGTGGGTAACAAAGGACATCAAAGACATCCTGAATCCTGGGTGCTAAAAGCCTGTACCCCTCAGCTATGTGGAGTCCTTCAACATGTCTTCAACCTGAGCCTGAGTCTTCAAAGGGTCCCTGTTCTGTGGAAGACATCTTGCCTCGTTCCTGTGCCGAAGATGCCACGTCCCGGTGGCTCCAAGGACTACAGACCGGTGGCACTGACCTCCCACATAATTAAGACCCTGGAGAGACTGGTGCTGGAACAGCTGCAGCCCATGGTCAGACCCCTCCTGGACCCCCTTCAGTTTGCCTAGCAGCCCCAGCTGGGAGTTGAGGAGGCCATCAACTTCCGCATCTACAGTCACCTGGACAAGCCAGCAAGCACGGTGAGGATCATGTTTTTAAACTTCTCCAGTGCTTTCAACACCATCCGGCCAGCCCTGCTGGGTGAGAAGCTGGCAGCGATGCAGGTGGATGCCCCCCTTGTGTCCTGGATTGTTGACTACCTGACTGGCAGACCAAAGTATGTGCATTTGCAGCACTGTGTGTCGGACAGTGTGGTCAGCAACATTGGGGCCCCTCGGGGGACTGTCCTCTCTCCCTTCCTCGTCACCATCTACACCACAGACTTCAGCTACCACACGGAGTCCTGCCACCTTCAGACGTTTTCTGATGACTTTGCTGTGGTGGGATGTTTCAGCGGTGGTGATGAGACTGAATACAGGGCTGTTGTGGGTAACTTTGTCTCATGGTGTGAGCAGAACCATCTGCAGCTCAATGCAACAAAGTCAAAGGAGCTGGCTGTAGACTTACGTAGGGCCAAGGCACCAGTGACCCCTGTCTCCATCCAGGGGATCAGTGTGGACATTGTTGAGGACTACAAGTACCTTGGACTACATATGGACAATAAACTGGACTGGGCTAAGAACACTCAAGCCCTCTATAGGAAGGGCCAGAGCTGCCTCTATTTTCTCAGGAGGCTGAGGTCCTTCAACATCTGCTGGACAATGCTGAGGATGTTTTACGAGTCTGTGGTGGCCAGTGCTATCCTGTATGCTGTTGCATGCTGGGGCAGCAGGTTGAGGGTAGCGGACGCCAACAGGCTCAACAAACTGATCTGTAAGGCCAGTGACATTGTGGGGGTGGAACTGGACTCTCTATCAGTGGTGTCAGAGAGGAGGATGCTGGTCAAGCTACATGCCATCTTGGACAATGTCTCCCACCCACCCCATGACATGCTAACACTCAACTGTCTGCTACACTCAACTTAACAGTACACATGATTGCACTACTATTACTTATATTATTACATTGTACTGTACACTTACTTAGCTTTATACTTCATACCCACTTGTAGTTATTTTGATTAGGTGTATTATAGTGTTAAGTGTTAAGTGTTAAGTATAGTGTTATACAGACTTATTTATTATTATGTATATTTCTGTTCTATTAGTACTTCTTCTCCTGTTTGACATGATAGTGAGCAGCTGTAACAAAGAGTTTCCCCTTGGGGATCAATAAAGTATTTCTGAGTATTTCTCTAAACAGCTTCACATCCAGTAGTCTCCAAATCAAGAAATATAGAATTAAGGTAATTTTTTAGCCATTCTGTAATGTATCGAATTTGTGAAGCACAGTGATAGTACATTATATTGGGAAGTGCTAATCCCTCTTTGTCCACCAGTAATTTCTCCAACTTAAGTCTGGGGCGCTTACACTTTCACACAAATTTACAAATCATACTATGTAGTGATTTAAAAAACTCAACTGGAACATAATTAGGTAACATCTGCATTGGCTATAATAGCCTCAGTAAAAACATTCATCTTTATAATTGCAACCCATCCAAGTAGTGATATTGATAAAGGACTCCATCTTTGAAGATCCCTTCTAATTGTATTCACCACTGTGTCTAAATTCATTTTTACCATATCAAAGGTAAAGAAACAAACATGCCTAGATACTTGAACCCATTAGGAGACAAGTTAAAAGGAATGTAACTCAATGAATCAGAGCTGAATCTTAAATTTCCAAGTGGTAATGCCAAGGATTTCCCATAATTTATCTTATATCCAGAAAACACCCCAAACTTTTTAATTATCCTGATAATAGGACAGTGTAGTCCCTCATTCGTCCAGGAGTGTTCTATCGTAGAAAAGGTTTCAGTCGTAGTCATCTGGACACTGTTTTCAGAATTCTACGATATCCTGATAATAGCTGGGACTGAGGACATGGGATTACTCAAAAATAAAAGAATATCATCAGCATACAGAGAAATCTTAGGGAATTTTTCTTGGATTGAATACTGGTAACTGAAGTACTACATCTTATCGTTACTGCTAAGAGCTCAATTACTAATGCAAATTATAAAGGAGATTAAAGGGCATCCTTGTTTTGTACCTTTATTTATTGAGAAGGGAAAAGACTTTGCCCCAATAATAGAAACTGTTGATTGCAGTACAGAATATAGCAAATTGACCCAATC
Organism: Siniperca chuatsi; assembly: GCF_020085105.1. Taxonomy (NCBI): domain Eukaryota; kingdom Metazoa; phylum Chordata; class Actinopteri; order Centrarchiformes; family Sinipercidae; genus Siniperca; species Siniperca chuatsi. The sequence continues at coordinate 21,924,235 of NC_058059.1, read as the reverse complement.
AGTGAATCCCTCTCCAAAATAAAACTCATTTAAAATTCTAAACAAATACTTTCACTCAATATGATCAAATGCTTTTTCTGCATCTTATGTTACCACATCATTGAGTTTCTTAATCTCAACATACTGCAAAATACCCAATAATCTCCTGATGTTACTCCTGCCTTTTTTGGACAAACCCAGTCTGGTCATGACTTTACCTGACTTGAATAAACATTAATAAAAAGATAATTTCTGTATTTGAGCAAATCTACATTTTAAATGTAGGTAGCATGAACTTTTTACATTGTGTGATACACTGATTCTATAAATACTTGTAATGGAGATGTCAGCCCTGCTAATGAAAATATAGGAGCCCTTTGTATTTAAGTACACTCTCTAGGCTCATAGGCTCATAAAAGCTGTCTTCCACTATGCAACCACATTTATTCTGTTAAAAGAAAAAACATTATTATTGACTTTTATTGTTTACATTCTGCTGTCATTGTTGCAGACTTCTGACTTTATGCATTCACATGTGGACCTTAAATGAAAAAGTTTGAATACCCCTGATCTAGAGCATCTATAATGTTAAAACAATGTTTTAACTGTGCTAAGCTGTGCTGCTAACACAGGGGGCCTAAAGGGTAAAACTACTGCAGGCCTTGCATGGGCTAACCCACAGTGGGCCCACATGGGATTACTGTGGGTTTGCTCCTTCCCACAGTAAACCCACACCTACCCACAGTGACCCGCACGGGCACGTTTGCTGTGTAATACCACTTTGTTGTATTCATTTGAAAGTGCTGTCAGCTAAAATGTCTAATGCAAATGGAATAGTATTTTTTTCCGAACAACTGAGATCAAAAAACTGAGTCTCTCTCACTTTGAACTTCAGCAAGCAGAAAGACTAGCGAGAACAACACTTCTTCTTACACACCATTGTTACCATCCACTGTGTGGACGGGCCTCAGCAGAACACCACGGAGAACGAAAGAGGGTCAATGGGAAATTGATTTTTTACTGCTGTATTTCTCTTAAGAGGAAGACTATGCTCTGTAGATGAGGTGAGCTACCAGGTCTGTGCTGTTGTATCACCATCAAAGAGGTCGGGAGACCCCTGAGGAGTATCAGGGGGTGAGAAAAGATGGACCACAGGAGAGTAAGGTCACATGACTAATAAAAGATTTAGTTCAACTGAAATTACACAATTCATTCCTTTTTTTGCAGTCAAAAATCATGGTAAAGTGTTGTTCAAACTTATTGTGAATATTATATTGTGAATTTTATTACTGAAAGGAAGACAAATGTCTTTGGAGATGTATCAGAAATAACTCCTTAGGCGTTTACCTAACAGCTGGAAAAGTGTCCAACTGTGGATCTCACCTCTGGGGACCCTAGGTCTGCAAGCCAATGGGAGGAGATAAGGGTCCCCATACGTGCTGGTGCGAATAAATGATGATCACAAGAATTCATTAACTAAGGGTAAGACGAGCCAACAGCCACAAAGTTCCTCCACCAAAGTCGAACTCAAAAGTGAACTAGTTCATTTTTTGGTACTGTGAATTTTGTTCAAAATTCAAAATTGTGAACTAGTTCATTTTAATCTGTGTGAACTGAACTTTGAGCTAGCTCTTGTGAAGTGTCAACTTGCATAATACTGTGCACGTGCATGAACACATGGTACAATTAAGGGTCCCTAAGGGTTTAGGCGTTTGAAAATATGTTCACGCTAGGTATTTGTACAGAGGACACTCTTTCTTTTCTCAAAAGACAACACAGGACATGTAATTAACAGAGCTGAGATATATGCTGTAGCAGAAAAACAAACATGAAATCAAATTTTCATTGGAGTTGAGATAAGAGCATTTGATTGTTGATGTTTTTTGGGAGGTTATTGCTCTGTGATAGAGCGCTGTCCGTGTGTTCTCTCCCATCGACGATGGCACTGACATATTGTATCTGACAGGGATAGAAATCTGTGTTTGTTTGAAAATCTGGTGATGATCATAGTGTGTGGGAATTTTGGCAGAGATTTGGGTTGCTAATGAAAGTCATCTGTTGGACTGAGATAACCCCTCCAAATGTCTGTTGCTGCTTTCTACATGAGAGAGAGAGATGTGTAATGAGTGAGTGTATGACAAAGAAAAGTTCAAATTCATGCCTTTAGCTGGAAATAAAGTGTCATGCAGTTCTGTATTTTGAGTCTTGACAGTACTGACAATTTTTGTATATTTTCGCCGTAAATTCATTTGCACCCCACATTGTTGTTCACATTTAGCAAATTACACTTAATACACAACATTGCTGGCTTCATCTATATGTTAAAGTGATGGTATTTTGTCATTCAGACATAGGTGACTTTAACATTAATGTTCCTCATAGCTCCATTGAGACATGACAGGACATCTAGGGAATGAGCTGTGTGCTCACTCGCGCTATTTGGTACCTGGTGTACGAGAGAGGGAGAGAGAGAGGGAACAGCTTTGTAAATGTAAGCTATATAAATGTTATAATAGCGAGGAAGAAGAGTGTTTTCTGTTCTCTGACAGGCTGCATCACTGATGGATTTTAAAACTTAATTTGAAGTTGAAGCCTTAATGCCCATTGTGAGCATGAGGGATGCTCGCCAACACTTGTACCAATGAAACTACTGATACATATTCACATCAGTTTCATAAAATTTGCTCTCTCATAGTGTTTACTAGTTTATTAAACTGATTTTGTGCTTTAGAGATGAAATTTACAACACGCACATTTAATCTCTCTCTCCCTCTCTGCGCAAATTTAACCCTGTGCTGCTGTGGCCTTTACGTTAATCTGATATGGCATTAATTTCAGACTTGTGCCATGTTGGAAATGTTACTAGGTCCGACCTAGTAAGACTGCCATCGTGACTGTAACGTTTAAATAACCAGGGTGCTGGTGATAGCTGGATTTTAGAAATACTGAGGTCATGAGTCCTGGTCCCGCTAGGGAGGTTCTGGGGCATGCCCCCCGGAGAAAGACTTGTATAAATCTATGTACTTTAATGCATTTTGAGACTAACAATAATCATTTAGTAAATAATGTCAGTGACAACACATTTGAAAATTGGACTAGAATCCAACACAAGATATATGGCCAATTTTGAAATGATTCTTTTTCAGTTCTGTTTTTTATTGCATTGAAATCATGTTCACTTTCAAACAAATTGAGCATAACACAACTGCAGTATCTTTCAGGTTTTGCCCTAAATTACCTGACAAGGTTTTGCCCTAAATTACCTGACCTGACCTGAACACTCATTACTTAAATTCATCCATACAATACGCTATAATCACACATGGCATGACAGTGAAAAATGAGTGTTTAAAAAATAGTTATACATTTGTAATTTTTTTATTTTTATTTGGTGGTTGCTACACCCACCAAAAATGGTATGTTCAATACAAGGGAAGAAAGAGGTGGTGGAAAATTTTTGACTTGAAAAATTACAATCTGATTCAAATTCATTTCTTTGCAAAAAAAAAAAAACATGTTCCACAGATTCAAGGAAGTTGTATAAAATTGATGAAAAGATACATACAGGCCTAATATGTCTTAAATATATACCAATACATAACAATAATAATAATAATAATAATAATAATATGCCCTTTAAAATAAGAAATAAATACTGTACTGTAAATGCGATTGTTATTTGCAATAAAATAAAAGAAGAGGTCATTATTCATCAATAAACTATAGTGATAAATGATGAATCCCTGAAACATTTTGGTAATAATCAGTGGACACACAACTAGGCCTATCTATCTGTGCCTCAATTCCTGTACATTTCCTGTCCGCAAAGATTCTGATACATGAAGGCACAGCATTAGAGAGCAAAAGGAATTAGGAAATCTTGTCATTCCAAAATCTTTAGCAGTATAATGACCCAGAAAAGACTGACTTGTGAACATATTTATTTTGGACATATGCTATATGCAGTTGGCTGCACGACAGCAAAGATGTCAAAATTTCTGTATCTCTACCAACTCTGCAGGACTGTAGGTAAGAAACCACCAAGTGAATAATGTAGAATATTCAAGTTTGTCTTCTTGTTTTAATTCTCATAACTAAAAGACTAAAAACAGCAACATTATAAGGTAGAAAATGCTTTGCATTGACTGTGCCACACCTTATAATGTAGTGCTGTAGAAATAACGTGTGATCAGTATTACCACCATTTGTATTGAATACCAAGGGACACTGGATTCCTGCACTTGAGATCATTCATTGCTCCCCAGCCCCTTGTGCACAACATACAACTACATAATTAAAATTGAGTGGCATTGGATGCTGAGCTATGTGTTGGGTGTGGACCAAGTGTCCTGCCAGAATGGATTGCCCTGCATCAGTTAGTTTTGTATTGTTTGTCATTGTCAAAACACAATTACAATTTTAGCCTGCTGCATGTTACTCTATTAATTTTTCAATTAAATTTCAATTCAGTTTTATTTATATAGCGCCAATTCATAACAGAAGTTGACTGTGCGCTTTATAATATTATTTACAGAAACAAATCCCACCATGAGCAAGCACTTGGTGACAGTGGCAGGAAAAAAAACTTCCTTTTAACAGGCAGAAACCTCAGGCAGAACCAGACTCAATGGTAGGCAGCCATCCGCCGCTGCTGTGTTGGGTTTTGAGAGAGAGAGAGGGGCAGAGGCAGAGAGAGAAAAGGGGGTGGGGGTGAGGGAAGCCTAGAATTCCACCTGGAATTTTAAAATAGTAATAATGTAATGGTAGTGGTAATATTAATATTAATAAAGTAATAATAGGAATGATAGTCATAGGAAGAATAATAACAATAACAGTAACAAAGCCAATAACAACAACTTTAGTAGCAGTTGTCGAGCAGGAACACAGGGGCAGCAGGTGGCCCACAACCACAGATCCAGTCTCTGCAGGTAGAAATACCTGCTGAAAGTGACAGAAGGAGAGATGAGAGAGACGAGAAAGCACAAAACTACGGGAGAGAGAAGATGTCGAGTTAGTAACATGCATTAATGCATTAAAAATTCATACAGGTGGAGAGGGAGAGGAGGAGAGAGGAACATGGGAAGTCGCCCGGCAGTCTAGGCCTATAGCAGCATAACTAAGGGATGGTTCAGGACTCACCGAACCAGTTCTCCATGGACTGAGGAAAATGTGGAGCTGGTGTCTGCCTCCTGAACCCAAACTGGGACCTGATTCCACAGAAGAAGATCTTGATAACTGAAGGCTCTGGCCCCCATTCTACTTTTGGAAACTCTAGGAACCACAAGTAACCCTGCATTCTGGGAGCGCAGTGTTCTAGTGGGGTAATAAAGTACTATGAGCTCTTTAAGATATGATGGTGCCTGTCCATCAAGAGCTTTGTAGGTGAGGAGAAGGATTTTAAATTCTATTCTGGCTGTTACAGCCTAGAAGTAACAAATGCATGGACTCGTTTTTCGGCATCATTTTGAGACAGGATGTGCCTGATTTTTGCAATGCTAAGTAGGTGAAAGAAGGCAGTCCTTGAAGTTTGTTTCATGTGAGTTAAAGGATAAATCCTGATCAAAAATAACTCCAAGGGCTCGACAGTAACGATTGCTAGGCTGCCATTGGCAACCATTTTGAGAAATTGGCAGCCAATTATTGGCCTTTGGTTGTCATCAGTGGCAACTAGGGATGGGAATCCAGTTCAGAATCGGTTCTGAATTGTCCAATCCATCGGAATCGTATACCTTGGAGCTTTTCTACTCCTTTTATCGATGCCGATCGCGCAAATTTGTTAAGCTATGAGTAGAGGAAAAGTCAGCTAGCTGCTAGGCTAACTTATGCAGTGTAAAATACCATAGGCTTAAGCTAATAATTACTAGCAAAAAATAGTTTTGTGTGTTCAGACTCAGAGATAATAAAACAGTTGCACTGACACTGAAAACCTGTGTAGCCCTACTTGTTTTTTTTTACACAGAAAAATAATCAGGAATCAATAAGGGAATTGATAAAGAATCAGACCAATAAGCAGACGTGATTATGGCATTGATATCAATTAAATCTATCAATTCCCATCCCTAGTGGCAACCACTTTTTAAAAGGAAATGAGGGTGTAGACGTTAACTGATAACACTTAAGATTCAAATTCTGTAAAGTATCAGATAAAACACAACTACAAAGAACTGTGTTCGGTTACTGTAGTAAAGCTTAAATTTTTTTTTTGGCACATTTTTAAATAAGCTGATGTATAACTGCACAGTATCTTAATTATTCAAAATATAAGGTGACTAAAAATGACAACCATATTTTCAGTTTTGGCAACTAAAAGTTGATGCCTGTTTGCTAACCTGGCAACCACTTATGCCTTATGACTGTTCCGCCAATGAAGCATCCGAGGTCTGGTCTTCCTCACTCAAGACATGCCTGAGAAAAGAGTGAATATATTCCAGGTAGAATAATGCACTGGAGGCCTGTGAATTTGGGCATTGTGATTTGGAATTTGTGGAGGTGGGTATGGGTAGCTATCAGCTGCAGAGGGAGAAGCAGTGAAGTGGCTCAGGTGAGCAGGATCAGGGAGAGGTAATTGGCACAGCTGAAACTGGTTAATTAATTATGCTCTCCCTAAATACAGTAGCATGCTGGACCTGAAGGGCGCTGCGACAGCCTTTCTGGACACAGAGGAAGAAGCAGAGGTGCGGTCAGAGGAACAGCTGATGCTAGAAGGAAAGATTGTGTGTGGAGAAAAATAAAAAATATTGCCTGAAAACATGGTCTCAGCGTGAGTCTCAGAGCCAAGGGAACTCACGGTAGCACTTTTCTGCTACAGAGCTGTATAGTTCATAATAAAGACTCTACTGAGCTCTTCTACTGATGCTGAAAAATTAGTGCATGCATTTGTTACTTCTAGGTTGGACTACTGCAATTCTTTATTATCCAGCTGCCGAATAAGTCCCTTAAGACTCTCCAGTTGATCCAGAATGCTGCGGCACATGTACTGACAAGATCTAGGAAAAGAGAGCATATTTCTCCAATATTAGCTTTTCTGCACTGGTTCCCTGTAAAATCCAGAATAGAATTTAAGATCCTTCTCCTCACCTACAAAGCTCTTAATCATCAGGCACCAACGTATCTTAAAGATCTCATAATACCTTATTATCCGACTAGAACACTGCGCTCCCAGAATGAAGGGTTACTTGTGGTTCCTACAGTCTCCAAAAGTAGAATGGGAGCCAGAGCTTTCAGTTATCAAGCTCCTCTCTTATGGAATCACATCCCAATGTGGGTTTGGGAGGCAGATACCATCTCCACATTTAAGAGTAGGCTTAAGACTTTCCTCTTTGATAAAGCTTATAGTTAGGGTTGTCTTGGTTGAGCCCTGAACCATCCCTTAGTTATGCTGCTATAGGCTTAGACTTCCCATGATGCACCTCTTTCCTCTCTATAAAGAGTCCGGTCTAGACCTGCTCTATAAGAAAAGTGCAATGAGATAACTTCTGTTATGAATTGGTGCTATATAAATAAAATTGAATTGAATTCTAATCCTTATTAAATAACTAACATAAGTAACGTAAAAATTAATAAGTGACAATTCTTTATGTCAAGGTTACAGCCGTAACTCTAATTTTCCCTTATGTTTCCTTGTGTTCCCCCCTCCCTGATGTCTCTGGTGTTTACCTGTGTGTGTGTGTGTGTGTGTGTGTGTGTGTGTGTGTGTGTGAGACGCTCCTTCCCTGACTCCCCTGGCTTCTGGCTACCTGCTGATTATGCACACCTGCCTTGAGACAGATCGTTGTCTCAGCTACAGTGGTAGTATACACTTCCCCCCTCATGATTCTAGTGTTCTTAATGATTTGTTTCCTCATGGGATTTTTTTCAGCCTAATTTTTCTGCGTGTCTCTTTTGTTCCAGGATCATACCTCACCTGTCTTCTAGCCAGTCTGCCTACCTGCTCTCAACCCAGTCATCTCCAGCTAGCCACACTATTCCCTTAAACTTAAATTTGTTATTGCCTGCAGATGTCCTATTTTAATGTGTGGGGTTCCTAATAATAAACATAATAATAATAATGTGTGTGTTTGTGTGTGTCTAGGTCACTCACTGTCAGCTCAGGTTGTGGCAAGTTGATACATATTAGGCATCAAGATATGGCCTGCCTCCTTATCCTAGGAATATTTTTAATTTTGAGAAGTCATTTAGCTCTTTGAAATCTAAGATTACAGAGTTGAACTTGTTAAAGTAAATGTTCCTTATTTCATTGAATGTTTTACATTGTAGGAGGAAGTGCATCTCTTTCTCAACCTGAACCTGTCAAACAGTGTCCACATATTCTGTTTTCTTTTGGTTGCCATGATTTTTTGTGTCTTCCTTTTTCAATTGCCAGTTTGTGGTCACTGAGCCTGTACTTGGTTAGGGTCTGTCTCTGCTATGACAGTAGAGAGATAATTTGATATAATCTCCTTTTAGGGCCAGATAACATTCTGATCTACTTTGGCTTTTAGTTTCTTCTTTCCAATGTTCCAAATAGGTTTCTTTACATTGTGTTATAATTTGGTTTACTCTGATTGGTGTTTGGAAAGCATTGTTGTTGTGAGACTGGTCAGACTGTGTCTGAGAGGGGGCGGTTAGTCTCAGCACCAACGGACATATGGGGCTCTTTTCTGGGCTCAGCTCTTGGGTTTGAAGGGCTTTGGAATGGAGGGTGTCTAGGGGGCTGGATTTAACTTGATTAAAATTTGAGCTCTCTCTCTCTCTCTGTGCATGAGGTTTATTCGTAATTGATATGTTATTTGATAGCTAATTTTTACAAGTAATATTCATACTGGTTTAAATAAACAATTTGATAGTATTTCCCATCTTTGCTGAGAAAGAGTTTTGTGTAAAAGGAATTAAAGGCCTGTCCCATAGATGTCTGTCCCAAATATAGGCAGGTTGAGTTCAGTGATTGAACCAAATAAAAGCTTGGGCTATTAATTTATGTTTTACGGTAAGTAACTTATAATTAATTCAGCCGTCATGGTTTGCTAACAACTGTGTGCTAAGCCAGCTAAAGTTTGTTAGCATCTTACCTTGGAGCAAATGAGTTTATGTTCATCTTTGATGGATCCAGCTGTGAGTGAGGTCTTCCGCACTGTTTAATCCATATCCTACAACTCTCCTCTTGCGTTTTTGGCTTCAGAAAAAAGCGAAAAATATCACACCTCTCTCTAAACTTTGAGGATATCTGCTGTTGGACCTGCAGGTTCCATATGTACACCGTTTCAGCATTTTCCCTTGTTCTGAAAGCTTGACAGGCCTCCCGTGGCTAGTTATGGTTGCTAACATAGGATCTAACAGTGGCCATTCTAGGGAGGGGCTTAACGAAGGGTCAATTGATGACACTTTTGACTCAAACGTCAAGATCACTGTGACCTCAAAATGACCTTGACAAACACGTTTTTGGCCATAACTCAAGAATTGATGTGGTAATTATGACAAAATTTCACACAGATGTTTAATGGGATACAAAGATGAAGTGATTTTTTTACCCAAAAGGTCAACTTTACTGTGACATCATAATGTCCTGGAAAAACACTTTTTTTGGCCATTATTCAACACCAACACTTTGACTCAAAGGTCATGGTGACCTCAAAATATATATTATTTTTATTTAAGAATTAAATTATTTTAATTATAAATTATAAAATTTAGTAAACATTTTTTTTTAAAGAATGAATTGCTGATTCCAGATTTCACACACATGTTGGGACGACACAATGAGTAAACTAGCACAGTACGGGCTTTCCTCCTTCTCGTATCAACAACGTGTCGGAGCACACCTAGCTAATCGTGATCCTTTGAGTGAGTGAGTTTCACCTACAGCTCATAAAGAAGCTTCGCAGTTAAAAATGCCAGGAGAAAAGCTCCACATTTTGTGTAGCTATACTCTATAAGAATCCATCTTTACATAGTAATCAAGTATACTTGTACCTGTTTAGCCAATACATCTATGATAGTCCTTCATTGATCAGTTCAACAATGTATTTACTGAAATCATACATATGTATCATCAATATAGTGATAACTTCCATTTTGCCAAAAAATACACTTTATTTACTTTATTTATTAATTTTATTCAATTCCTTCCAAGGATTCACTACATATGAGTCTGAACAGACATGGATGTAAACTCCAACTTGACTGGTTAGCGGAGGCATAGAACCACAGGGCGGTAATTCTACTTTAATTTTGGGTGTGAAAAGTGGGACCAGGTGTGGCCAAGCCTAGTCACTGTATGGAGCCAATTTCTGCCTCCTTTTGTGGCCTTTGCTCTGCTGTCGTTTTTCTGAGTTTCCACTTCGCTTCTTTCTGTGTTCTAGAAAACATAGGAGGATGTTCTGTTCAGAAATCAATTTTCCCACTGCTACTATCCTTCCCATCCACGTACAGTCCCCATGAAACCCTGCTTTTACTGTAGAGCAGTTTAATAGTAGTAATTAAATGTGAAGAAAACTTCTCAAAGAGTGGAAAGAAGGACCATGAAAAGTGCTCACACCACATATAAAAACCCTGCTTCACTGATTTGCATTTTGTGTTCCCTTGCATGTCACTATCTTTTGTTTCACTGCCTTAAGGTAATCTTTAAATAAGAAAATAAACTATGAAATCACAGTGAGCTATTTCACATGCAGTATTCAGAAATTTTCAGGTTAGAGGAAAAGCCTTTGGCAAACATCTGGCTTTCTGCACAAATCTTTAAAGTTTAAAAGCATGGGGAGTTATTCAAATAAGACCTGCACTCTGTATTTCTCGCAGCAGAGAACAGAGAAGCGACCTCTTTGTGCCACGACCGAATGTGAGTCACATTGTCATTAGAAAGCACTCTCTTCCTCATGTGTGCACCCCTGTAGCTGAAGGCGACACATGGGTCCATCGCTGACATTCCCGTGGACGCTCTGTGCCCCCCCGGTTCTCAAGGCAAGATGGAGGAATAGTGGCAGTGAAGGGAAGCACTGGGTGACATCAGAAGGAATTACTGAAGGGAACGAGGCAGAGAGAAGGAGAGTGTAGCCTTATTATAACCTGACCCTAGGGCACCGGATTCCTACCAGCAAGAGCTCAGGAGCTGGTCACTTATGTGATGTAATACACAAACACAAACACACACATATATGAATCTCTGATCATGAGTGGAAAATCTGGGTGGGTAAAGTGAATAGTTGAGCGACCCTTAAGCAAGGCACTGAAGTCCAAGCTGCTCTATTGGAGCTGCTCAGAGACCTTGAAAGTTAGAGGAAGGATTTAAACTGCTGTGAATGTATGTATGAATGTGAAACATTGCAGGCCGATTTCCAAATAAAAATTCCCTGGTTAAAGATGTATCAATACTTTTTTTTAAATAACTGATCTAGTGACTGGGTAATGTTATAGTGTTGAACCCAAAGACTTCTTACCTCTGTGAAGCTTTTTAGGTTCTTTTAGCTTATGGTTACTGATTAATGGCACATTTACTGTATGGTTCAGTCTCAGCACTCTCATCAACCCCAGCCAGTACAGTAACAGGAAGCTGTTTTCAAGAACTCTCATTTTAAATCCATTGTAAAATGCAATGTCCAAAATGCAGACAAAGTTTGCAAGTCGAGTTGATGGAGACATTGGGGGGTACTGTCATGGTTTATAGTTATTTCCTATTTTATTTTGAAATATTCTCCTTCCCTCATGTGTCTTGTAATTTTACTTAATGTCTCTGTTTGCTTTTTCCGCTAGTTTTAACTGTTTGCCCCGCCCTGATTAGTTTAACTTCATTATCTCCCCTCACCTGAGTATGTTTAGTCTGTGTGCTTCCCTTGTCTCTTTGTCAGATCGTCATTCTCGTCTTGTCAGGCATCCCGGCCTTTGTTTCCCCAGTGTGTTGAATTTATTCTGTTTCTCTTGGACCTTGCGATTTTGACCACTATCTGCCTGACTATCCGTGTAAGCCTTTTCTTTAATAAATTACTGAACTGCACCTGCTCTGCCTCCTAGTCTGTCTTTGGGTCCTGTTCCCCATTTCCCTGCTTGACATATTGCAACATGGAGAGACCTGGATGTGTTGGGCTCAAACCTGATCTGTGGCTGTCTGTGATGGTAACTGGGATTTGGGACACACCTATACTGGAATTATCAATTTTTAAGGACACTGTAACATGTTGACACTATATTTTTATTTACTCTTTGATGTAATAGACATGGTCCATGCATATCTAATTTGCTGATTTAAAAACCTAATATGATGGACAACTAACAAAGAATGAAATTTTAAAAATGCCTTTACTTATTGGTGTACTTAATAGAGTATGATATTAATGTAATATTTTGTGATCAAACTTGAAATATACATACTGGGAAAATTGTCCTGGTGTATATGTAGCAGGTTATCAAATCGGGAGATGATGACGTGTCATTTCATCACAATTGTCCATAAATGCAGGTGTATGTTCACTTCTTTACCTTTTACCTGAGGAGGATCATCTGTGATTGAAATGATCAGTCAGTCATATCCACATAAAAAAGTGGGGAAAAGACAGTAGTGTGCCGGTATCTTTTCTTTTTTCTTTAACTTATTAAGTTACTAAGCTTCAGTAGATACTTTCGTACTCTAACTCAAGTAATTATTTTGATAACTACTCTTACTTCTACTTGAGTACAGTTTTGGCTTCTCTACCAACTTCTGCAACTGGATTATTGGTCTGCATGTTAACATAGCTACTGATTGAAATCCAAAAACTGTATCAACCTGAACAGCGTGAACAAAAGTGTCCTGTATAAGGACATCAGCTAAAAATAATAAATGAAAAGGCAGTGGTCCAAGTAATAAGAGCTGCACAAGGACTTTCGAAAGGTGAAATTATCCTTGATTATATGAGTATGGAGCAGGCTTTAAGAATAGAATGACATTCATCGGCCTGAAGAGCAACTGTGAATGAAGAATGAGAGAATCACTGGGCGAAAGCACTGGGTGCAAATCCCTAAAAATACCTGAAATCCTTTTTCTCTCCTCTCTAATCTCTGGTACTTTATCTTAAACAACAATAATTTGTGACCACTGAATCCCACACAAATACACACACACACAAAACACATGTAGCACACAGACATTCACACTTGTAAATGCATGAACACAACACTCATGCATGCACATTTTCCTGTCACTTAGCTACGTTTCTTGCTATTAATCTTACCCTGCATGCCTCATCTTTCTCTCCAGCAGCCGTGTCTGAATGACAACCAGCTCGCGTGCTGTAGTAAGACGGAGGCTTAGAGCCTGGAGGCCCCCGAGCTTTATCTCCGGTCTGAGAGAAACTCAGGCAGCAGTGCTGATAAACCCAGGCCTTAAAAGCATGCACATGCACGCAGATCTGCACACAAACACAACTAAGACATGCACGCCCATGGCAACATAATGGAATAAATTCACCACGGCTGTGCTGGGTGGAATTATAAAGTAACATCCGTGGCCGAGTGCATGGCTACAACGGAAAGATAATAACATGTTTCTTCTTCTCTGTTGGTGATTTACGATCACGTTGGGGACTCAGGGCTGCTGAGGGCCACGGCATGTTTGTTTGACAACACTATTTTATTTCCATTAGACTGTCAAAGCCGAAGAGGACTCCGGACATGTGTTCACACACTTGTAGTTTTCCGTAAAGAAATGCATGAAGTGTGCAGTGCATGTGCACTGTATTTGACATGATGATGAATTGCATATGAAATAGCTGTGCTGCCATTTCCAGTTCACTAGTAGCCGTCAGATGAGGTAAACTCTGGATGGGAAATTCATATTCTGTCCACTCATGCACTAACACCAGAGTCCATATGAATTGTTGCACTGAATTGAGAAAAGGGAAAGTTGCGTTTAGAAGAAAATAGCAGTTGCTCTTATTTCTTCTACAAGCGTCACATGTCATCAACCCGTTCAAATATATTTCAGCAAGCAGTCAAGAGGAATTACAACACCAGGGCTGTCTTTTCTACTTCCACATATCCTGAGGTGCATGTAGGTAATTGCAACTCTAGCTCCTGCTTTTATGTGAGTAATAAGAGACTTAAGTAATTTCCGATCCTCTCTTGCTCTCTGACTCTAACACATGGTTGTGAGGGATACAGCAGCTCCTCATCATTAGTCATGTAATCTGCCTTAGACGGCTGACGGAAATGGTACAGACTCTGCGGGTTTGGAGAGGACCCAGTGGACAGCGGGATCGGCCAACACCAGCAGGATGTGGAACCTGGTTCATGAGGTGTTGCTGGACAGGGACAACAGGCTTCTGCTCATGAGTTCACCCGCAGCTCACTCCCCCCCCTTTATCACCGCCGTGTCCTCAGTAGTTGGACTGGGAAATCCTGGCTCTGGAAACGGGTACATACATGACTTTTCCACCTTGCTGGTATTTCATGATTAAGCTGAAATGCTCCCCTGAGGTACATATGGGAGACATTTTTCCCATAAAGGAGTACTAAGCTATTTTCTGAAAGGTTTTTCCTCAGCCTCTAAAACCACCAGTATGCAGGGGCGGATCTACAGGGGCACATCAGGTGCAGCTGTCACCCCAAAATTTTATTTAAATGTCATACCAAGTAATACCTAAGCTATCAATACTTTTCAAAATTAAATGCAGCAGATGTATATGTAGGGGAGAAAAAATGTGCCATTATTTGTGAGCTGAATGCATCACTAACAGGCTACTTCTGAATATATATTAATTACCACAGAATAATTTGGTACAAACACTAAGACAGTATTTAAGGGTGGGGTCTGCGATTCTGGAGAAATCCAATACCATGACAAATACCATGATAGAGAGCGAACAACACAGAAAGTAATGTAACTAACGTTAGCTAGGTTGTGAGTTAGCAAACTGTCCCTACAGTTGCTGCTGCAAAGCTAACAGCCAGAGAGGACGAGATGGTTTTCCAGAGCCAACACGCTCCAGACAGGGATACTCAGAACTCTCCTGCTCCTGTGGCTAACATCACAACAACAGCATATCTTGGCAAACTAGAAAGTAAGCTGAATGTCCGTGGGTAAGTCATTTAGTTACCTGATACACAAATCATGGCTGAAATGAGTAGTGTTGTGTGGCCCGGTCCGAGTCACTTTATTTACTTCCCATTTACAGGGCCAGGGCTGTGTACAAACACCAGATTTTTTTTCAGCGCACACACAGAAAGGGCAGATTGTGAGGAGATATTCGCTGAATTTGACAAAAAGACTAGATTGGAAAATTGGATTAGAATCGCATACCCCACCTTTGGAAAATACCAAATGACCCTCGTGTAAATTCTCTGAACTGAAAAGGTGATCGTAGCGCGCATGCACATAGCAGCAGCAGAGAAGCAAATAGTGCTGCATTAAGAGGAGTGTTAATTTGCAAAGAGCGTGATCTAACAAAAGATGGATCCATTTTTTGGTATCAGTCCTATTGACACTAGAATCAATCCTCAAAAGAAGACTTAATATTGATACTTTGGGGATCCATGTGCCCACCCCTAGCATACCCACAACAGAACAGAGTGAAGTCAGAGCTTCTCTGTGTAAAGTTCAACTCAAACCTAGTCAGTAAATAATCTAACAAGTGTTTGCTAAACTGAATTCAATAATCAGAGCATGTTAACAACGAAGATGCTGCATTCATCCCTTTTTTTTCTTCTCGAGTATCATCGCAAGATGTAATTTGGAACAGCCTCTGCAGTTTAATGAGTCTTGATCTTATTCAACAGACGTGCAGTGTTAAACAAACAAGTTTTGACTAGACTAGCGCTGGGGCCAGAAGTAGCAATTATAATTATTTCTGATTTGGAGTCATTCAACTGCAGGATATTTTTGGGTTACAATTTACTTGGATAGTCCGCCTACAGATAGTTTCTAGAGAATGTGACACATGTGAAACATTTCAACAGCTTATTAGTTGAGATTCAACAATTCAGCTGTTTCACAAATAAAGGTTCTTGGTTAGGGTATGTCCATGAATTGTCACATATACTTGATATGTACATATACTATTGATAATCTGTTAAACATCTACAGACAATAGCGAAACAGTTGAAATGTTACAAATACTCTATAACCTATCGTTAGGCAGACTATCCAAGTAAAGTGTTACCAATTTTTGGAAATCCAATTCTTAATTTTAGCAAGGCAAGACACAACACAGGTGGTACCAGGCTATAGTGGGGCATACAGCTGCATGTCATCCACGTAGCAATGGAAATCACTATTATGTCTATGCAGGACTTGTCCCAGGGGTAGCATGTGTGTAGTTAATAAGAGGAGAACCTAGAATAGACCCCTGAGGGAGAACCACAAAAGAGAGGAGCACTAGGAGCATCTCCAAGCATAACAGAGAAGGACCTGTTGGACAGATAAAAGTTGAACCAATCTAGAGCCCCATCACTGATGCCAACATAGTTTTTCAGATGGCTCATTAAGACCTTGTGTTTCACTTTGTCAAAGGTTGAGCTGAGGTCAAGGAGAGTTAAAATGGAGTACAGGCCTGTGTTGGCGGCAAGCTGTAAATCATTGGTGACCTTGACCAGAGCATATTGAAATTTTTCCAAAAAAAATTATTGTTGTTGAGAGATGTTTTTCTAAAATCTTGGATAAAATGGCAGCTCAGAGATGGGTCTAAAAAAAACAGAAGGATCTAAAGAGGCATAACCTAACGCCTGCCACAAGTCCTTCATGGTATATTTTCTCTCTGTTCATATAAATTCCAATAGCATTCCATTTCACTTAACGTGTATAACATATCTTCAGTAATTGTTTTGTTTTTTTTGTAATTTACCTGTAGAAGTTAAACTAATGACAGTGCTTCGCATTTAGTATTGGCAGGTTTAAGCACCACTCTGCTGGACAACACTGACATGCAATACACCTCTTTACTTTGTTTTCTGTATTGTGATTTGACTTTAATGTTACATGGATAAGTCATGTCACAATGAAAAATAATTAATTCTGTTTTTAAAGACACTAAACACTAAATAACTGTCCTTTTTAATATATGTTTTTCATTTAAAGTAAAAATGCATATACATGTGTATTGTATGTTTGATTAGTTTTTTTTTTTTAGGTATTTTAAATCTTCCATACATAGGTGAATGTATGATATAGTATTAGGGGCTCTGTTACAAAGAAAAAAAAATCTGAGATTTCAAGAATTAAGTCATAAAATTACGTCCTAATAGAATGGCTTGCTTCTAGGTTGATTATAGGTTGATTTGATTACATGTGTATGTTTTAGCATTTCCTGACAGTCCATAGGCTACTGAAACCTAGTTATTTTGTAAAAAACTTGTGTTGGGACTGCAGTGTCACGTCTCCTCTGCTTCCCCCTCAGCACCTTTTCTCTGTTAGGGACTGTTTCCCTACTTGATGCTTCCCATTGAAAAGCTCAGGGAAGGGTATGTCACTTCATTGAAGGTGATGAAGTTAACATTTGTATGGACAATAAGCCACACAAAGGTGAGATTTATGCCTGATGAGAAGTGTTTTCAAACTGCTAGTTTTGGTTTTCCATCGCACACAACGTTTCTGTGTTGTTAGACAGGAAAGCATTTTTTAAAATTTTTGCCTTACAAATTGCTTAATGGTCATTTTCAAAACCCTATTTTAATAATTTCCCTATGTTCCACACTACTTTAAATAATACGCAGACAAAAGGAAAGTCTTCTGTCAGGTGTCTCATATGCCACAGCGCTGTGTTATGACATAATATGTCTCATTCCTAATAAATTCTCTGACATTCTTCTCCTGCACTACAATGACATTTTAGCACAAAGAAGGTTGTCGCTCCACTCTGAGCACTTAGAACAACTCAAAGACTGTCAGATTTCTATCCTGATGTTTCTATTCGAGCTGCGACCTTTTTAAACTGCACACATGCTGCAAACAAATACGCTTTTGTCTTCTAAGTGAAAATATATAGTAGCATAAAACAAAAGGAGAATTCCAGTGTGCACAAAAGTCAATACAAGAGGGTCTCAGACGCTGAATAAAACATATGAGCGAGAAAGACAATGTCAGCTGCTGACAGCAGTCACTGAAAAGAAAACAAAGGAATTTTTTTTTTTTGTAACACGTTTTGTTAGATGACATTGTCATGAAACGTCAAAAAACAGCCACTCAGGCAACAATCAAATCCCCCAGCATGTGCCACAGAAAACAATTTCACTAATTAGTTATCAGCCAATAAAACAGCAGAGAGATCGAAGAGCAAGAAACATGAAGATCCGGGAATTTTTTTTATGATAATAGCTACTGTGGGAGACAGTTATACGAGACAAAGAAGAATAACATGTCTGCAGTGTATTCAAAGGTCCCCAGGAGTGTCCAATTAGACAAATATTAAGTTGAGCATGTTTAGAGGTAACAGTCTGTGACACTTTTCTATTTTGTGAAAATGGGAGAAAAGGTGTGAAACAAACAGCCAATTAATTTAATTGGATCTTTTACACTGTCAGGTGCAAAAGGCCCAATTTATCCTTGATTTTTTTTTTTTTTTAGATTTCTACTCTTCCTAAAATGGAAGGTGAAAATCAAATGTTTTATTCTCTTTTTTAATTAAAGTATTAAAGCCATTATTCTACAATCGTCTTTAATATTAAAGTTTCACAACTTTTGGCTGCTGAATATAAATGTTTTAAATTCAAGTGTCTGTCAGGTTTATTTTGTCCTTTACAAGACATATATGTTTGCATGTTGTGTGTCCTCTGGGTTCCATTTTTTAAGTCCAACTGAAATAAATAGCATAATTGTTTTGTCTGCTACAGCAAGAGCCACAGACTTTGAACAACAACACCACACATCCACATTAGCTTTCCTGCTAAAGACTCCTTTTATAACTTACAAACATGAACACGTCTTGTCCTGCATCTCAGCTTGTTAAACGAGCAACCAAACAAACATTCACCAGGGAAAAGTGCACTGCAAATGTCAATTTGCAGGCTAAATAGCTAATTAGCTGCTCAGCTGCAGCACAATTAAACAGCATGTAAACGTACCTGAAAATGTCAACTTGGTCCGGTCAGATGCTGGTGTGGTCCTTACTCTTCAATACCACCAACAACATTCTGTCTGCCCATGACACATAGGCTACAGTGAATCCAGACTGTCGTTCATAACCACAGTTCACACTACGTCCATGAGTTCACCAAGCTGGAATGGGCTAAGACTACGTAGTGTGTAAGCAAAGAAGTTTGGGGGATTTTTTTTTAGATTTTCTGTACCATAAACCAAAGAAAACTTGATATATAACCTTGGATATATAACCTTTATTTAATCAGGTAATCTCATTGAGATCAAGCTGTAGATTCTAGAAGACGCAGCCATATCCAGTTGCCTCTCCGTTAGCTCGCTAAATTTATGCAAATGTCTGCTCTTTAAGTTTATTTGTACAAATATTATTTGTACTTTTTGTGAATAATATTAGACAATGATAACATATGACTATGAGTCACTCATCAAGATAAGGAAATGGTCAACTCACCACTTTGTAAACTTTACTCCTGCCAACTCTGCTACCTGGCCAAGGTTTTCAAATGTAAACATTGGAGTAAACATTGAGGAAAAGGTGGAGGGGATAAACACCAGCTACAATCCCGACCACACAGACAAGCAAGACCATCTCTGCGTCCATCTCAACATAGGAGGAAACACTGAGATAAACGTGGAGGGATTAAATACCGGCTGTGATCCCGGCCACATGGATCTTCTTAGCCAAGCATCCTGCTAGCCAATGTACAGGCGTTGGATAATAAACTGGATGAACTCCATGCCCACATCAGTTTCCAGTGGGATATCAGGAACTGTTATGTCCTTTGTTTCACATAAACTTGGCTAAATCCTGGAATACCGGACAGCTTCATTCAACCAGGTGCCTCTTTTTCTATATATAGATTTTCCGTTTGGCAAGATATCTCGGAAGGCTATCCACCACACTGGCGGGTCAATATTTGTACCAAAATAGTCATGTAATAACAAACTATGCTGAGAGTCTCTACCATGTTTTGGTGTCATTTACGGGTGTGCTGCTTCTGTCCTCTGCTGTCTGTGTCAGAGTTTGACACACGCACACTACCATATGTGTTTTTACACGTGTCTAAACAGTGCTGCGAAACTGACCGTCTCAAGCGCTCCTAGTTTCGCTGCACTGTTTACCGTACCAGACATCAGATACTCCGCTATCCATTAACCATCACTTGCCGCCAGTCTGCTGCTGCAACCCAGTATCACGCCAGTCCTCTGTGGCAGTGTCACGTTTTGCTTCACCTAGGCGTGGCAGTGTCACATTTTCAAGTTAGCAATAACTAATATGCAATAACAAATATGCAATGTCTGGTTAGACTTTCAAAAGAAAGCTTGCTGAGCAACATTCCAGGTGACTGTCACAGTTTGGTTAGTTTAGGCACCAAAACTACTTGGTTAGGTTTAGGAAACGATCATGGTTTGGGTTAGAATAACGACTTCCTTAAAACAATCAACACGGGAAATGATCCCCAGTCTCCTGTGTGAAAGTCCTGTGTTTGACCCATTACTTTTATGTTTGATCCTTAAGTACATTTAATTGCAAATACTTAAGTAGAATTTTAAGATCAAGACTTCTTGAGTTGCATTCAGGCCTGAATTGATTAACCTTTGATCAATATATTTAAATAATTTTGCTTCAAATTTTGCTTTAAGTTTGCATTCAACATAATACCTTTTTATCTCAATGAAATGTACTGAAACAAATGTATATGTGACACATAAAGGCAATTTATAATTTTGGCTGGTAAAAATTATGCTTGGCTGGTGGATTTTTTCATCTACCAGTCCCCTTGGCCAGTGAGTCACAAAGTAAATTTCAGACCCTGAAGGTTTTTGACATGGGGTTTAACAAGGGTGGACAGGTTGCGAAGATTGTTGGTAATCACATTGGTGGAGGCAGGGGGGCCCAATAGGACAACATCAGACTTGCTTTCATTTAACCATAGGAAGTATTGTGTCATTCAACACTTGTGTCCTCAAGGCAGTTTATGAGACTGATTAGATTTGTCCGGTCATTGGAGATAATGCTGTCAGCATAACAGTGGAAAGAAATGTCATATTTTTTAATGATTTGGCTCAGGGGACATACAGAAAAGAATGGGACCTAGGATGAAACCTTGTTGGACCCCACAGGAGTGACTAGCTGGGTAAGAGGAAAAATTGCCTATGTTGACGGAGAAGCTTCTATCTTTGAGGTAGGATGTGAACTAGTTCAAGGCAGTGCCATCAATACCAACCCTGTACCGGAGACGGTCTGTAAAAATGTCATGATCCACTGTATCGAATGCCATGCTGAGGTCAAGAAGAATCAGGGTGACACAGTCCCTGGAGTCAATAGAGAGGAGCAGGTCACTATACACTTTCAACAAGGCAGACTCTGTGCTATGGTGAGCCCTAAAACCTGACTGAAGTCTTTCCAAGATGTTGTTTAGTAGTGTAGGTAGGGCAGCAACTGACTTAGAATAACCTTTTCAAGAACCTTTGACGTTCACTGCACTCCCTCTTTAAGGCTCTGGTGGAGTCATTAAGCTAAGGCAGACCTTTAAGCTTAGGCTTTTTCAATTTAAGGGGGGCATCAGAATTCAGAATAGAAGAGCAGGTGGTGTTAAATAAGGAAGAGATGGGAGGGAAAAGCCACAATAGTGCTGATATTGGGAGCAGCTCAGAGAACCATATCCTCCTTTAACTGTGAGTACTCAAGTTTGCAGTCCGCACACACAGCCATTACATCTGAATTCAGAGAAAAACTTGTAAGACAACAGAATCGTTAAAATGGAAAACTTAAAACAAGATAAAAGTAATCCCACAATCAATAAAAGAATAGTGTTAAAAATGGGTTTTGCTGGAGAGGAGAGTGAACGGAGTGTCAGCGCAGCTACACTAGTAGACCCACTGGTATCAGGACAACAACCTACTCCTGAACCAACAGCAAGACTAAGGAGCTGATAGAGGACTTTGGGAAGAAGCAGGGAAGGAAGTATGCCCCCCTTAATATCAACGGATCCTCGGTGGAGAGGGTACCAAGTACCTTGGTTTCCACATTACAAAGGGCCTGACCTGGGTGCTGCATACTGATTCAGTGGTGAGAAAGGCAAGACAGAGACTTTTTCATCTCACACACTTGAGGAAATTCTGGGTATCCCCTCAAATACTGAGGAATTTCTACTCCTGCACCATCGAGAGCATCCTGACAGGGAGCATCACTGCCTGGTGCAGAAACAGCACCGAACATGTCCACAAGGCCCTGCAAAGTGTGATTCGTTCGGCAGAACATACAATAGGCTGTGCTCTGCCTAAAGGATATTTACACCAGGAGCTGAAAGAATAAGGCTAGGAGAATCATTAAGGATCCCATCCACCCGAGTAACAGCCTTTTTTCCCTATTGTGGCCAAAAAAAGGCAAAAAAAAATTAAACTATGACATGTGGAAATTATCGCACATTTAGGGGTTGCGTTTGTGAACAAATCAGAAAACATTCCACTGGGGATATCAGGCATCATCAGGTATTTGGTAAATGGACTGTACTTATGTAGCGCCTTTCTAGTCTTTCTGACTACAGTCAGTTCAGTGTCCTGCCCAAGTACACTTCGACATGTGGGCTGGGGGAAGCTGGGATCGAACCCAAAAATAGTAATGAAAACCTTTTTGAAAAGTGTTAAAAATACTAACTCTGTTGGAATATCTTATATCCAGCGGTCAGTGGTGTTTTATTTACTATATTCACTTATGGCCTAAAACTGCGGTGAATAAAAAACTCTTTGACTGTGTAAAAAAAAGATTCACACACACTGCTTATCACTTGTACTGCCTTTATTAACAACGTTTAAGTCCTCAGACCAATATAAGATATAATTCATACATTTTTAACAAGATAAAGTGAGTACAAGCGTAGCCTAGAACTTGCCACAAGCTATAATAATAATGTGTGCTAATTAATTTATAATTAATCCTGAGCACGCATTAATTTTTTACTTAACTATGAACGTTTTGAAAATAAGAAAACATTGGTAAATCTGACAAAAGTTTTTAGTTTGTTGGTATGCACAATTTAAGATCTGTGAGGACTAAAGTTTCATAAATGAGGCCCAATGACAAGGAAGCTGGCAAAAATAAAACAAGATACTGTTACCTAGTAAATGGAGGTTTAAAGTCTCTGCAAGTTGATTGTCATGCATGCTAAAATAAATGAAAAGCAATGGCTTCCTGAAAGGAAGAAAAACATTTTATTTATTTGATATTTCCTGAATACTATAGTGTAGGTCATGGTTGTAATAATTTTTTTCTTTGTATTTCAGTAGTCACTTTCTAGTTGAGATAAACTAGTAAGATTTAATTTCCGTGTTTAAAGTAAGACAGTTATCAAGTTCCAGTAAGGTCAGTGCACTGCACAGTAATAATCTGTTAAAGTACGGACATGAGATGAGTTTTTCTCCAATATCAGTATCAGATGTTTGGATCAGAGTTCTTTTATTAACCTTTATGGGTCAGCTACATGAATCAATATAAAACATAGAAACACTGGGTTGATTAAATCAAACAGCGGGACGCAGCTGTCAAGTCCTATCATTTCCTGTGGGTCTGAAAGCACAGAGGAAATCACTGCTGGTAAAACCACCGCATTGCCCACTGTCTCTCCATGTGGGTTAAATCCATGTAAAAGGCAAACAAACAAAAGAAAAAAACACAAGCGTGTTTCATGACCTTTAGATGTCAAAACAACCTTTGACATCTGAAGAATAGTTTTTTAATTTTTTTCCTTACTGCTGAAAAAAATCGATTTGCAGATATGAGAATTTTACCCACCAGCAGTGAAATCCAATCTAGCCTCTAGATTATGTGAATGCAGAATTACAGTGGGAGTGTATGGCGACAATAAGAGAGCCTCAGTGTCCTCCGTAGAACCACCAAATATACAGTAAACAACGAGCCAGTCAGTCACAGAAAAACGTAATTTGTCAGAGATTAAAACTTTTCCCTAACAGAAATTTAACTCCAATTTATCCAAATTCTCTGACATTATGTAATTGCGTTAATATGATTTTAGATCACTTCGCCCCAGAATCAATACACCACACTGTTAATAAAGTATAGAGATTGCCAACTGTAATGTGAATATCCTTTTTGCTCCACAAACAAATTACTTTTTGCCTTATCAAATTATTGTTCTACACCGCTCTCTGCGATCTCCCACATTTCCCCTGCAGTCTTAAACATACATCTTACAATGAGATAATTGTGCTTTTGTACTTTTGTACATTTAACATTTTACCATGTAGGTCAGAGGAGAAGATGCATCAGTTAATCTGTGTGTCAAGTACAGAGATACAGTATGTAGGTTCAGGTTGTATTTAGCCTAGCTTAGCACAAAGACTAGAAGCAGGGGGAAGCTGCTAGCATCCAACAAATGCTTAACAGCCTTAAAACAACAGCAAAGCTGTATGTACATGTTGTATATTGTTCATTTAACAAAACAGAACTCAGGACCCGTTTCAGCTGTAGCATTAGAATCCTTCAGCATCACTTTACAGCATTAGCAGCTGGCAGTGACCCTCAATCTTGTTTTCTCTGCCTAAAAGTCACAGATTTCTTGCGTTTTGAATCCATCCATAGTTCACGCTGTAGCGCTATTAACAAAAGTTGAATGACTCTGAGCAAATCTTTGTTTTGTTTTAATACTTTAGTGAAGTACCTTAATGAATCCCCCGATGACCGTCCTGTCATAATAATATTGCATTCTGATTGGATCTAGTACATGTTAAGCATCATTTAGTAGGGCAAATACAAGCATGTTTACACAAAGTTAGTAACATGATAAAAAAAAGGTCTGTTGAACAAAGGGATTTAAAATGCCCTATGGACTGCAAAACAACACTCGTGCTTTGACTGTGTTTGTACTGCAGTACATTTATTTAAGCATAGGAATTTAAAGTGTGAATTTTTATTTTTTTTTACAGATGAGTCCTCAAATCAAGCTCAGAATCTCAGCTTGGAATCTCCCTAAACCAATCATAATCAGGTAAGTTTTTTTTTTTTCACTACGAATCCATGCTTTAAGATACAACGTATAAATATAATACAACAGATGTGTGTTCACACCTCAGGTTCACAGGTATATATTTTTCTGCAGCCGTTGTACTTATTGTTATGGATACCAATTAACACCTTAATCAGTGCAATGTATTCTAGTTAATTACAAATTCACATCACCTCAATGCAAGTGTCTCTCTGGTATTTCTCTACATTCGATGTGTTAGAGTAAAAAAAAAACAGTGATAGTTGGTGAACGTAGGTGTGTATGTGGTCCAACACAGTTCCAATAAACATGTCACAGAATTTGCTGTTATTGTATTACTTTCTGTGACAGAACTTGATTTGGTTTATTTGTATTTTTATGGTTTCCACCCAAAGTCATGCAGGAAGAAATATCTGGCTACAGCTTCTTTCCAAAACGTTCTCAGAATTGGATAATTGTCTCACGTAACCTGGAAATTTCAGTTATAATTTCGGTATTCATAAAATTCATTATGGGCAGAATGTTGAAAATACAGTCTCACTGGGTAATATGAAATCTTTTTAGTGGTTTTGCGGAAGATATATTTAAATAATTTGCATTACTAGTCACTGTAAGTATTCCAACAGTATATCAGTTATATAGTTATATAAGAAAACCTCTTTGATTTTGGTTTGTATTGACTTTTAAAGACACCTCTCTCTGCTGAAATTAATCATGTATTGAGTTACTTTTTTGTAACTACCTGGCAATATTTTTTAGCAGCCCAATCGCCAGAATAAAACATTGCCATTTTATGTTTCTGCAAACTGAATTTCTGATTCTCTACATTTCAAATGTTGAATCTCTGTTTCAAACGCTGTGGTTAAGGTTAGGTTTAGGCACAAAAAACACTTGGTTAGGTTTATTGCTTGGCCCCTTGTATTAGCATACACTTTTACCACTTTGTATTATGTTTAATATTCATGTATGATATGTATTGAAGTATTTATGTTGTGCTTTTGTTTTTATGTTTTTTTATATAAAGATTTCTAAAAAAAAAATCATAATTTGGGTTAAAATACCCGTTTTTTTCACCACAAAAATGGCTACAAATGTCCCGACAACTTGCTAAAAACAGCTGGTTTTGTTGAAAAGGGAAGCAAACAGTGGTCTCGAACTGTGTTCTACTGGTTTTGCAACTCCAGCCAACTCCGAAAGCTACACAGAGCAGATCGAACGGGGCAGGAAGTCAGACACACAAACGGCATTGAGAATCCGGTCAATTTTCAAAATAAAACACCCTGCGCACACTACTGAACGTATATCAACAAAAAACACAACTAAAACAGAAACCATTTAACTATGTAGCCTACTTACCTACGGTGGAAGCACAAAAGGAAGAAAACTCAAGGAAAAAGGACCAACTCAACAAGTCAACAATGACAGGCAGGCAAAAATGAGTAATGATTAGTCGTTTTGCACACACACACACACACACACACACACACACACACACACTGTCAGCTTTTGAATAGATACAGAAAAGGCCCAGACAAATTCTGTGTGACGCCTGCACAGATCAATTTAACAGTCAACATGTGGTCCATATAGAGCGGGTGATAGACAAACATGGTTCAATGGAGATTGAGAAGAGGGCGATTTGGTTTGATATAAGATTGATAATATGCCAAAGGGGAGATGGAACCCTATCAATCAGAACCTTTGCCCTTAAATTGCCTGTCATACCTCAATTCCAATGAGCTACTGATGGCTTTGGTTTCAGATCCCAGATCAGTTGTTGCCCAGTTACAGACTGTCCGGTATGAAGTATTGACGTCTTTAACTTCTGGCTGCTGATCAATGGTTTTCCTCCCTGTTGCTGCTGTTGTTACTGAGCACCCCAGGCAGACTAAAATGAGAACAAGTGGGATCACAATGCCACAGCACAGTCCAAGGATCCAAAGCCCTCACTTTTTTTTTTTTTTAAATTTTACTTTACATGACATTACCCTTTGAAATCACTACTTATTACATGTGATGAAACTTTAATGTTGCCCAGGGGGAAACAGAGAGTAAGAAAGTGACACATCATTTCCTGCCACTGTGATCAGGGGAAAACTGAGAAGAGGATAGCTTTAAAAAAAAACATGAATTAAGTATGGAATAATATGGATTTAATAACAATGTTTAAAGAATATTACTTTATACCTACTATTCAACTAAGCTATTAGCACTTGATTGACCTCATTTGAATCAGCACCTACTTTTGATTAACAATATATTTCTCTTGTTATGCAGTCCCATCAAGAATTCAGTATACAGAGCTAGTTGGCAGCGCTACACAGCATGGTAAAAAAGTATTCGAGTTACCATATAGATTAATCCCAGTCATAGCAGGAAGTAAACACGTCGCCATTACTGCAGTGGCATCTCTGGTAAACCCACACAAATGTATGCGTAAAGGATTTTACTTTGCAACTGCTTTGACCAGCTTTTGCCAAGAAATATGTCCAAGACATCCTGTAGAACCTGTTGCATGTTGTAAATATGGTCACGGAAATGCTGTTAAAATAAAGGTTATAATCTAGATCTTTCCAACAAAACTCCAGTTTTAGACGGCTAGACATCTTTTCACCTGCAAATTACCGAAACCACACTGAGTGGCTGTGTTGTTATCAGCTGCTCCAACAATAAATTTATATACCAGACCATGTACTTTTCCTTGCCAGAATTCTACTTTCTACAATTTCATTTGTTTCAAATTTTGATTAGATGTATTTCATCTAATTACAATGCAAGAAAACATGGACCGCAAGTTTGTTAATTTATACTCTAGTAACTAATGAACTCGCAAGTACTGTAATGCCTTGCTTTAGAGCAATTCATCATTTAGGGCCACAATAATCTAAACTCTGGCTATGAAAGCGCAAAACTTTCTTCTTTTTTTTAAAATGTTGAACCACTGGACAACTACGTCTCTTAGATTGGCTTCCAAACTAGTTGTGATGTCAAACTCCTGCTTGTAGGTGCACATGTTAAACTTTCTCCCTTCAGCAGATGAATGTGAAAACTGCCTTCTAGTGTCAAACTCTGCACATACATCATTCTGTCAAGTAACAATAAGCGAAATACAGCTTTGGAGTTGGACAGTTCAACAGCAGTGTGAAATGGTCTTGAGTGATGACTCAGTGATTGCCAGTGTGTTCCTGATTATTATAGTAATATGATGTTTAAGGTCACTTCTTTATTACAAATTGTGCAATAAGTTTGTCTAATATAGCCACTTTTATTGTTCATTGGGGGGGGGGGGGGTTGAGGCCGCAGCAACCCCAACTCAATGTTCCCACTGTATCCCTTTAAGAAACACATTACCTTGTAGTTCATTTTGTGATTGTGGCACCTCCAGAGGGGTTCAGTGTCAGTTTGATGAGGATGCCCTTTTATAACAGGCAGCCTTGGCGCCCCAAAACGCAGCAAGAGGATGTGGACACAACTCATCACCTGCATAAATTCTGTTATTGAGACTTTAATAATATGGAGAATTCCCAGGCATTACCACAAAGGCCGAGCCTCGCATCCAGAGAATGTCTCCCCTGCCGGGGTAACATCGCCGACAGCAGACTTTCACCTCCCCGACTTCACTTCTGCTTGTTTACGGAAACTCAGCCGAACAACAAGGCGAGAAGGCCAGTGGGACGTATTAAGGGGATTGTTAGAGATGCAACTGGCATCTGATGGGAAGTAACAACACTTAAACAACACTTCACTTCAACCCATTAGGTCCTACACAACTCTGAAGACCTGGGCAATGTAATGAGAGCAACATGGAGCACCATATTTATGGGCAGATCTATCAAACCAATGAGCAACAGAGCCATTAGCATTGATAGCGAAAGGCAGTGTTGCTTCAGTGGCCTAATGGCAAAAGCCAATGTAATGTTACATTAGCGTTCAATTTAATAAAGAAGAGTTGTTGAAAGCATTGCCATGTGTCAATTACTTCAAGGCCTGCTGGTCAGCTCTCTGCAATTTTAGGTCATTTTGCAGCCTGTGGGGACAATCAGGAAGTGCAAACTACCATTGGACCTCTCTAGATTACAGTCACCATCTACACAATTTGACAAGAAACATGTCATGTAATTCACTTTCTTTGACTTTTCCATGTTTGGACCGGCTCCATGTGTTTTTTCTGCCCCGAACTAAAATAAAATTGGACACAAGCTGTACACGTGTTAGCCCTATGAGAGCTCACTGTGACGTAAAACGAGGGAATTAAGCACCACAGTGGTCCATGGTCCATTTCTGTTTCGCAAGTTAGGCTCTCTGCTTGACTCTTCCTGTTCTGGCCTCCATCCTTCTGTCTCTGTAATTTCTCCCTTAATGTGTTTTCTTCACCCCTTTTCTTTCCCTCTGTCCCCTCTATGTCCCTCTGTTCGTCTTTCCATCCTGTCTCTTTATTTTCCCTCGTACACGATGGCAGCCTCTCGTCAACCCCCGACCGTCCTCTTTTCTGTCCCGCTGTCTTGCTCTTTCAAACATTCAATATCTGTTTCTCCTCTTTACTTTATTCTCGCCTCTGATCTCCTCAGTTCCTCTCCCTTCTCTAACCAAGATTTGACATATTACCTCCTGCTGATAGATCCTAATAACAGTGACTTTTCACAAACAAACCAAAAGTAATGATGAAGTCATATTGACAGGCAACTAATTGATTGGACAGTTTTGGCGATTGTCATCCTGTATCATCAGCGCATCATCAGCACCCACATGGGGAAATCAAATTCCAGTGACTGACAGCAGGTTATACAGCACTTTAATGCCTCTTATGTGTATATTTATGTTGTCTGGTGTCAAAAAGACCTCACGAAGAAATAACTGATTATGAGCATTATTAGTGTTAATAGACTGCAATTCGACCACAGTATGAACAATGACAAACAGGTACAGATACAGGACAAAAAAGAGGACAGTCACACTGTCACGCATTTAATGAACTGCTAAAGTACACGAAACAGTATACAAGACTGATTGATCTGGTAAAATCCTCACACTAATGTGCTGATCCGTATACATGTTACCATGATTACCAAATGATATGCATAAACATGTAAGTCACTTATACAGATTGTTGAGCTTGCTTCCTGAACAGTTCACAATCAGCAGATGGATTTAATAGTAGCTTAGCCTTTGAATTCATGAGAAAATCACATACCTACTCAAAAACAAATCCTGTGGTTGGTGTTTTTGCTGTCAGACCACAAATGAACCGAACCAGAGTGGACCAAGACCCTACTTTTTAGGCGCTCTCCCTCTGGTAATCCACATCAGAGTTCGATTGACAGCTTTCACACCAGCCCAAATGAACCAAACTAAACAAGAAGTCCGTTTTAACCAAACCAAACAAGTTTGGTGTGAAAGCAGCCTAAAGAACAGAGCAAGGGCATGATGGCTGACAGAGCGGTTTGCCTGTCGCAGGTCTGAGGAGACCCAATTTAAATGTAAAAAATATTGATTTATGCTTGATACTCATCAGTTTTTTGGAGAATCCAAATTTGTGCAATACAGTTGAGCTGTTATGAGTCGCTGCCCCAAGTGACTATGTTCAAGTATCTAGGGTAATTCATGAGTAGTAATTCAGGCATTGTACTAGACTGTCGTGGTGAAGAGTGAGCTAAACACAAAGGTGAAGCTCTCTATTTACCAGTAGATATACGTTCCAACTCTCACCTATGGTCATGCCCTGTGGGTAATGAACAAAGGAAAAAGATTGCAGACACAAGCAGCTAAAATGAGTTTCCTTCACAGAGTGTCTGGGCTCACCCTTAGGGACAAGGTGAGGAGCTCAGGCATCTGTAAAGAGCTCGGAGTAGGTCTGCTGCCTGCTCCTTCTTGTTGAAAGGAGTCTGTTGAGGTGGAAGAGGATTCCTCAGTGCAGACCCAGAACACGCCTGATGTTGTTTTATATATTATCTGTTCTGGGAGCACCTTGGGGTCCCCCAGGAGAAGCTTGAGGATGACTGAGCTTTTTTTTTGGTGGTAGCCTGCTACCACCATGGCCCAGACCTGGATAAGCAGCAGAACATGGATGGATGGACAGATAGATGGATGGATGGAGCTGTGGCAACCGCCATGGTTGAGTGGTTAAGCTTGTAACACCTGTCAATCAAGCAAAGAGCCCCAAAACAATTTTGCCTTTATTTCTCTGGCAGTAGAGAGTGACAGGGACAAGAGAGATGACATCCAACAAAAGTCGTCCCCAGCCAGAATTGAATCAGGAAAAACATGTTGTTCAGGAAGAACAACCATACCCCTAACTCTCTCCATTACAATATCATAACATTTAATGAGACTATGTCGGGATAAGCAGTAAAGAACTGTAAAAAAAATGAATGGGGTGTTGTGGGGGACTGAACCTTATGTTTCACTACAATTGAAATTAAAGTGGTACTACTTGTTTAATTGTCTACCCCAATTTAAACCTTAATATCTTAATGGAACTTTTAATGTGCATCACCAGTGTACCCATTAATGAAAGCCTGATAGAGACACAGAACTGTTGCACCTTTATGAACCATGAAAGCTGTGCTGTGGTTCCACCAGGAAATTTAGGACAAGAAACAAATATAAGACCCTGGACAACATTGTGGGAGTGGAAAAAATCTATTTTACATGCATGTAATACATCTTCAGGTACATAAAAAGAAATACACACAGGGTTAAACCAAGGCCAGAAGAGAGACAAACAGTATGAACAAGTATGAATGTTCAGCACAGCAGGTGAAGATCTGTACAGGATATGAAGTTTCCACTGGCTACCTCTTTTCGACGACAAAAGCTGGCCTGAACCCAGGAGATCTGTGGCTTTTCAGTCAGAAATAAAGTTGGGGGGGGGTGTCCCACAGCTTAAGGGGATGTATTAAAATAGCTTGTTCTATTCGACCAACAGTCCAGAACCAAACAATATTCAATTTACCATCATATATGACAAAGAAAAGTAAGAAATCTTGACATTTTGAGAAGCTTGAACCAGTTAATGGTATTTTGGACTGTTTGCTTGAAAAAATTACTAAAACAAGAATTGCTTATTAAAATAGTTGCATATTAATTATCTGTCGACTAATTGATTAATCGACTAATCGTTGTAGCTCTAATGCAAATACATGTCAAAGTCAACTCTCAGCTCTCTATAATTTATGTTGTTTCTGGGTCTCAACAAAGAAATGACCTTGTCAATTTTGACTTCAAAAACACAAATCAGAAGTTGAACTCCATATTGACAGCATAATAACACCTGTTGTCCATTTCACTCTTCATGTTTAGAGATAAAAGGTTAGTTCTGGGTAGTTTTAGATTTAAAGCAATTGTGAACTCCAACACACTTTAAACTGCATCCCTCCAGCATAGACCTCAGTACACTGTAAAGCCAACCTAATGCTGTGACTTGTTGAGGGACTGGAAAATGTAGATTGCAGCAAGCAACACTGGTGTGTAGGCCCCAAGGACTGAACGATTTCTATTCCTCATAGGCCATTGGGAAGGCTGTTATGTATGGGGGACGTATTTTGGCTTTTATTGTTGTATTTGAATGGATTCACAGAGAGATTGGAAGTCTTGAAAGAGGGATTCTCCCCTCAGAAAAAAATGCTTTCAGCACCTCACAGGTTTTGGTGTTCTGAGGGAAATGGCTGCATCGATTTAACCAGGCCCGACTGAATTCTAGGGACGGTCCCAGTGGTGCGTCCTTCTACCGCTGCTTTCATTTGCATTTTCCCTCTCCGGCTGCATCTGCATGCTTTTCGAGTGAAATTAGCCCAATGTGACGACTGATGTGCCACTGGGACCCTGCTGATAGCTGCCAACCACCTCACCTAGAAGCAAACTGCCGAGACGGGAAGCAGCAGGCTTCCTTCCCAGCAGATAAAAACACAAACATGAATTGTTGTTATTATTATTCTATCTCCCGTCTCTCAAATCGGCCTCAACTATTCAACCACCTTACCTCGTGGGTTGTCAATAGAGGAGCCAAGAGCCGGCAAATCTGTCTGTTTATATACATCACATCAAGAGCAAATATTAATGCTCAATTTCCTAGCAGTGGGTCATCCTATAATGCATTTATCCTCTGCAAATAGCAATGTCACGCTAACTCTAGGGAGAGGCGTCAGCTGAAATGTTATGAATAACTTGATCAAATTACACAGTCAGAGCAAGAGGGGAATAATAAGGCTGGTGCTGTGGGCCTTGGCAGCCCAAAGGGCCCAGCCAGGTTAAGGCACCCAGCCAGACACCATGCCTGGAACTAAATGAAGCTGTTAGGAAATGCTACAGGTCGTTCAGAGGCGTTCACTGCACCTTGGGGCCCGCCATCTGCTGACACATGAAATACCAAGACAAAAAAAAAAAGTACTTAATACTATTTAAGAGAAGTTGGACTTTTTGGTCCATTCACCTTTTCCCTGAGAATAAAACTTTAACAAGGGGGTAAAAATATTTATTGCCACCCTCTGATCAAATATCTGTTTTGCTTATTGTTATTGTTGTCATCTGCTGAAAAAGTCTGTGCTCACCTTAAATCTCAGTGGACATACCAGAAGGATTTGTGAAATCACAACTACTTTGGAAGCCAATCATGATCCAATATGCAACTTAAAGAAGTGTGATCTCCAGGTCACATTCACTGAGAATGGACTTCTCAGCAAAGACATCTTGTGTCCAGCATTTGAAATGAACAATATTTGCATATTCAGAAATTCTGGGTTTTTCTGTGAGGGATAAGGAGAAGATATAATTTACTAACAGTTTCAATAAGGTAATTGAACTTATTTGTGGAAAAACCTTATCAGACACAAATTATTATTCCAAGCAGGGTATTTTATATGTCTTAAAACATCTGGAGAAAATCTATAAATGATTTTAAGTTATATTTAAGTTTTTCTCTAGAAGATTTAACAAACAAAAGAACAAAAACTAATATATGTAACATGTGGCCCTCCCCTTATCCACTTCTGCTCAATGTCAATTCCCTCCCTATCAAACCCTCGCCCCAAACTGACTGGCCGAAAACACTACAAGTACAAAAAGTATGTGGACACCCTTGTTGTGTACTTTTAATCTGGGGCTGTTTTTCATGGTTTGGTCTGTGTGTCTTAGTTCCAATGAAGTAAAATCTTAATGCTAAAGCTTCCCAGCAAACATTTCCTCGACCTGCGTCGAGGCCAACAAGTCCAAAAAACGTCGAGTCACAATGTGACTTTATTTCGATCATTTGCTGACATGAAAACATAATCTTGAATGGTGATTTTGAGGAAAACCTATTTTAGAATGGTGTAACCAAATAAACACTGTTTAAAATAACAACGATATAACTTGAGTGTGAACGGTAGTGTTTACACATGAATTGTGTTATTGAAAAGTGTTATTATTCTAAACTCAATATGCTATCATGTATGTGGCCAATATAGGCGCTATAATAGATGTTTTATTCCAGTATTTCCTCGAGTTCCATTTAGGAACAATTTTTTCCTTGCGCACCAACACTACAAGTAATAGTTTTGGCCTCCAACGCATGAGCAATAGGTGGTATCAGTTCCACATCGAGTTTGACAGGAGGGGCGTGCGGAATGCCAGTGAGTTTCGAAAAGACACTCCAATTTAAAATGCATGTGTTTTATCATTTGCATGCTAAACTGTTGAGCTAAACTGTCGAACTGGTGGTGGGGAAGCTAGCACTCTTGCTGTGTGTTCTGTAGATAACGGTTAGCAGATAGCCAGCTACAGCTAACGTTTTTTGTTGTGCCTTCTTTCCAGCTGCTGTGAAGAGATGGAATTCAAAGGCCACAGAAAGTGAAATCGAAGCAGCCATGGGTGTCCACCTTAAGTATGCACCTACAAGGACTGGGGAGATGGGATTTGGGTCCCACTAAATATAGTTTAAAGATGTTCTGGTTTAAAGATGTTGTACTTTGGGTAACATTAAAAAAGTTGGCATAATACACTTTATAGCCTGAATGATGTCTTCTGTTGAAGAGTATTAGGTCATGTATTAATGCTTGTTGCAGACTCCAGATGCAATGCATATGGGCTAAAAAGTCAAGAAGGAATAATAAATAAGTGTTGAGTATAATCTGACCTTCTATTTTGATAACGCCACATTTCAGTCATGTGAAACCACAAAGACATCCAGAGGCGAGGTGTAATAAAGTACTGTAGTGATTTGGGGGGGGGGCACTAAGTCATTAAGTTTCAGCAAAATAGTTCCGTAAAACTTTTTTTTTCTCCTTACACTAATTCAATTATAAATCCAATACTTTTTCTCCCTATGCCAAATGTCAAGCTGTGCCTGAGTTATTCCTGACTACGTGCAGAATCAGTTGGTTTTGGCCAGAAAGATATGAACTGAGGCATGCTGGGATACAGCTGGCCCAGCTGTGTTTCTGCATGCAGATTGATAAAGAGATTAGCCACCCACTATATCTGACCTAAAACAAGGTCATCCAGGGCAGATACTGTACATAAACGTCTATCATTAACATCTGCATGTCTTCTCACAGACTGTAACATCCCTCACTGATTATGAAGACAAAACATACTTCTTCCACAATAGTAGCCAAGTGTTTAGAATTACTCCCCTGGAATATGCGTTGACAAAAATAATATTTAGAGTAGAAAATCAAAAGATGATTGTCTCCGAGCATGCTGGCTGTGTATGAAAGGAATGCTTTGTGTTGATGCAGATCCAGAAGATCGTTAAAAGGGCTTTAAAGGGAAGTGGTCAGTGAGCTCAGTTGTCAAAGACCACTTTAATTTCCTCTGAGTCATCGCTGGACAATTGTGCAGCGCTGCCCATCATGCCGTCTCATTAATCATCCTCTGCAAAGACTTCTGCAAAGGATTTCGGCTATTGGGTTATACTTCACTAATCTCTGTCATTTATATCACATATGGCAGATGATGTGATGCTGAGAGAAATTATAAATAGAATAGATTCATAGATATAGGCATGGTATTGCATATTATTGTGTTAGTCAGTCGGTCCAGACTGAAATATCTCAACAACTATTAGATGGATTGCAGTGAAATTTGGTACAGATACCCATGGTCCCCAGAGGATGAATCCTAATGACTTTGGTGATCCCCTGACTTTTATTCTAGCGCCACCATTAGGTTCACATTTGTGGTTTTGAGTGAAACATCTCAGCAACTATTGGATGGATTGCCATGACGTCAAGATGAAATGTAATAACTTTGGTGAGCCCACAACTGTTCATCTAGTATTGGACACATTTTTTAATTTTAATCAGTTTTATTATTTTGAAATACAGATGAAAGCAAATCAAATATAAGATCTTTCAATCCCACAAGATCAGGTGCAACACTGATCCTGACCTCTTGACCTTTACGTTCAGCCAATAGTGTGCTGACTCTGTTAATTACCTGTGTACATGTGTGAGGAACAGAAAAGACAAATGAAGGAGTCACATAAAGACTTCCTTCCCTTCCCCATTGTTTAAGACTGTCACCCTGATTGTGTCCTGCTCCTCATTGTTATTCATGAGCTGTCTCGATGTGTGTGAGGATTCTTTATTGCAACTCTGCCGTTCTGGCTGCAATGACTCTGTGATGAGGCTCTTAAGCCTGAAGTTCAAAGAGTAATTTTCTTGAGTGTTATTTCAATGGAGTGAAATGGTTTCTCCCCATTTTCCCTCCCAATAATGCCAGGCCGGTGAGCTGCCACGCTGCTGGGGACGTACATGTACCTCACAGAATCATGATGAGGTGGCTGTTTGACATACATGATTACACACACACACACACACACACACACACACACAAAGGGTTCATACAGGCTGGCATCAGCACAGATGAAACCCAAGTGCCTTGTTGATGTGTCATATTTGCACTGGCAGCCTGCTCTCGATGTACACAGCAGTAACGTTACTCACATGAAATGCCATTTATGACTGTCAGCTAGCAAGCTTGTTAGATCGTATGAAAGAAGGTTAAATCATGCACTATTACTTTATACTGTATTGTTATCATCAACCGGTAAACCCACTTTGTACTTCACACTTATTTTAATTTTATACTAATACCCACTTGGCACTTAATTTATTTTCAGACCTGTATTTTTTGCTTAGTACTTCTATTCCTGTGTGCACTGACTGACAGTGAGCAGCTGTAACATAAGAGTTTCCCCTCAGGGATTAATAAAGTATTTCTGATTCTGATTCTGATTCTGAAATGAAAGAGGATGGTGCAACACAATGCACTAATGCAGAATATTATAAAAAGAATATATTTAGATAATATTTCCTGTTTCTTCACAGCTAATCTCTCATAACTTGGAATAATTATTGGCGTTTGGTGTTAATTTTGTCCGTTAAGAAAACCAGAAAGAAGAGTGGGATCGCAAACCATCCAACAATAACTGCATCCATTCCAAAATATGACCAAGAGCTACATTGCAAAGAAGTGTAATTTGCATCCAATTTGCAGTCACAGCTTCACTGTGTTACCTGTCTTTTGGTTTGCGTTTCGTATTTTTATTTTTTCTTAGTGAATAATGCTGCTGTCATGCCTCCTGGCTGCATCCCGCTGCCTCCCCGATCTCTCTCCAGGAATTCTGCCTTTTGTGTGTCTTTGTATAGTCTCGATGTGATGAACCGTACAGAAGGGAATATCTCTTCGAAGGCCTTCATGGTGTTACATTTGGCTGTACACTTTAGCTTCATCCCAGCTGCTGCTCTTAAAGGAACCATCCAAAATACAGTACATCTGATGAAAACATCCAAAGAAACTTCTCAAACCACTCCTTCAGCATAATTCACTTCCTCATTGTTTTGTTCATCCATTGAGCTGTTTACGTTTGTCTCTCAGTCACAAGTGAATGGATCGCATGTAACAAATGGTTAACGTTGACCTCACTAGCAACATTATATTGTTTAGAACATGCTGAAATGTAGAGCAGAGTAGTGGATTGTGCAGCAGTAGTGGTTTGAGATGGACAGAGAGATGGCAGGACAAAAGAAAATGCAGTGAGGCAGAAAGTCGAAAGAAAGAAAGAAAGCATGTCTATGAAATCGCATAATTGCGCTGCAGGGAATTTTAATCAATTAGAACCGCAGAGCTAATTAAAGGCGGCATTGTGTTTACTGACTCAGAGTGGCGACCTCGGGGGGGAACAAACACAGCAAACACACACACTTCCTGTTTCCCAGGCACACACCGAACCATGTACTTGTATGTCATGGGTTCAATTTTGACTCACACCATTTTGTCATTTCTGCTCCCGTCTTTCCATTAAAGATCGCATCCAAAAGCTTTAATGATGTTTAAAAGCACACATCAGGCAGGCGAGTGTGGGCACACACATACACACACAAAAACATACCTGCGTGGCCATGGGCTCCCGGATCCATTCATGAGCCCAAAGCCCAGTCATGCTTTATCTGTCAGTGTTGAGCTAAGAGAGTTGACCCTCTCGAGCAGCCGGGCGCTGAATGTCTAATGGTGTTTGACAGTGTCCAAATGGACTCCCATACAGTTCAGAGAAGGTCATTTACATCATTTAGTGCTACTGATGAGATGAATAATAAATGAATTACTGCCCTGATGGGAGCAGAGAAAAAAAAGAGTTGATTGAGACAGGAAGCTCTGCTGTTGGCTGTGAATAAAGGCGATGCAAACAGGTGCTGTGTTTACCGCACGTGCTCACTGAGGGGCCTCTCTCCAGCTGTAACATTTTCCTGACATCCTCCATAGTGAAGGTAATTTCATTACCCAGCATCCAAGCTCTACATGCTTGACTAGTCGAGGAGAGAAAGGAAATCAATAGGCACCATTACCATGGTTCTCAGTTGAGGCGTAATGGATATGCACACGGCCAGTTTGTGTGTGCATGTGTTTTTGTCGGTGTGTGTGTGTTGCAGTGTAAAACAAACCTCATTTACTGTTGACTAATGAAGATTTAAGAACCTACTGTTTGTCTTTTTCTGAGCAGCTGTCAGGGGTTGATTACATCTTCACATCATAGAGGAGTCCTTGCCAGAATATAGCTGCATCGTCTTACGTTTCACACTTGTCTCCTCCGACCACGACCCCGTGACCCCGCAGGCTGACGATGGCCTCGCGGGCTGAGGAGAGAGAGAAGGAGGAGGAAGCGTCGAGGGAGGAAGTGCAGAAGTCAGACGAGTAACTGGAGTGAATCGCCACCAGACTCCTCCATCTGCTATCAGAAGCCTGTCTGCTTGGTAATTAAAATTAATTACCAAAAATTAACTGCAGACCTGCTTTCTCTCTGTAAATCCTGTCACAGCCTCCTCACACACATGCAGAGATACAATAGCAAATCAACACACACACACACACGCAAAACATCCAAATAATGTGGAGGACAGATCTCAGAACGCTCTCCAGACATGACACTGTCCTTGATAGACATCATTTCTGCTCCCTCAGTTGTTATCTGTATAGCTCATCATCATGAGCACATGGTGCCGTTGTTTTGTTTAACAGGCATATCGAGGTCCTGCTAAGGCGCAGACAATTTGTCTTTTAATTTTGAGACACTCGCATCACTTTGCATCTCTCATTTCAGAGACGGTGGGAGACTGTCCTTGCCTTTCCCCTAATGCCAGCAACCATATTTGTGTCCCACTGTGATGTATGGATTAGCAAACGTCATCCTGACAGTCAGCAGCATGACTGAGAGCTCAAACATCCTCATGTATCCACTCACCACCCTTTGTGTAAAAATAACAAAATTAATCTCCATTAAGTTCTGCCAATAGGGATAAATTATTGCGTTGTCTTCAAAGATTATTTTTACCTCAGTAGCAATGTAATAAAAAGAAATAGCCTTTTTTTTCTTTTTTTTTTTACAATACTGGTCTTATTTTCTTTATTTTTGCCATCAGTGCTGAACTTTTTATTTCATTACTAAGCTCTGGATGTGAGGGCATATTGTAGTCCAGTAGGGTGAGCAAAATAAACGGTCAGACAATCAAGTTTCACCACATTATTTCAACCAAATTATGTGCAAGGGGAAAAAAGTAAACAAAAGTAAACACAACTAAAATGCCTGTTTCATGTCCACTGCATTGTAAAACTGCTTGCAGTGCAGGGCTGCAAATATGGATTGTTTTCATAATTGAGTTATCTATTGATAATAATTTTGAATTAATTAAGTTTACAAATGCACATTGCAAGTTCCCAGTGTCCAAGGTGACATCCAAAATCAAATTTTAGCTCAGCAAAATAGCGATATCCCTAGACCTTAATATTCCATGGCAGATCATTTAGCTGTTATAAGACAAGGCTCGCAATATTCTATATTTTTGTTATTGTCAACAAACCCCGTGAAAGACCAAAACCAACAATGTTTTAGTCCATCTCTCAATACTTTCAGACTTCCCTACCCTGTCTGTGGCTCACAGCCTCAGGCCCACTGCTTCTTACCGAAGCTGTAAAACTTTTAAAGCAGCTCACAAATATATAGTTTCATTTCCAAAAAAAGACTCAGTAATTTCCTTAAACAGCTGGGCACTGTAGTTTTTAGCAAACCTTACTCAAACAGGAGTAAATAGTGCATTTGTTGGGGAATATTTTCAGCAGCGGAGTAATACACATTTGGTGCTCAAGTGAGTATTTACAGCAGTATACTACAGTGTGTGTTTTCATGGTAATGAAGGAACATGGCACAGAGGAATAAGACATATCAGGCTTTGGATACACACATAATACATGTTAGTAGGATCAGTTCGTTCTTGGTTTTGGTCTGATCCCGCCGTAACCCCCGCACAAGCCTCCGGAGGTGGGTGCTGACTGATGCCCGACCTGCCTCTCACTCCTCTCCTGCTTCACGCCTCTCCTGAACCCGCCGTGTCTTCATTGTCCCCGGAGTCAGAGTCCTGGTTGGAGCTGCTGTAAATCATCTCTGTACTGTATTCCCTGTCGTCAAACTGGCCTAGGTCTCGGATGCTGTGTCCCAGTCCGGCCAGCTCCGGTTCTGGTGCCCATTCCGGCGCCACTCCCCGCCAGCATTCCCTGCTGGGTTCGTGTGTCCGTCTGCATTGGCTGAAACAAACCTATGGACACTCAGGAAAACCTTACACTGCAGAAAAACACTGCAGTTTTCAATGAGTTGACATGGAGAGGAAAGAGAAAGTCTGCGAAAAAACACATATATGAAGGAAAAAAAGAAGAAGACGAGCAAAGAAGTACACAGATAGCGAAGTTTTAGCAGCAATTTTGGAGAGCAGCGATGAGGATGAGGGAGGAATTTCAGAGCTTGACGGGTTTGATTCCGACAATGAAGAGGAATACCAAAATAATAGGGATCGATTTGAAGATGGGTAAGTGTATTTATTTTACAAAAACCTTGTTTGCAATATCACAGTAATAGTGCACTTCGTGCTAAGCTAAATGTGACTATCTTGGCTAAAAAAAAGTTACGTAAAATTAGTCACAAACTTTGACAAAATTGAATTTCCATTACTGTCCCTAACTAATGTAACAACTAATGTAATATTTTTTCACTTCCATTATTCACACTTTGAAAACATGCTTTGGCCATTGACTATTTTATCATATTGTTCTGTACAGATGAGACTTTGTCTTTCATAGAATTGTATTTATTTATGTTTATGATTTTATACTGAATGTGAAATTGCTGTCATAGTTTAAGGTTTTGTCACTTCCTGTTTTATTTTGTAGTGTGTTCCTTCCCTTGTGTGTCTTGTGGTTGTACTTCCTGTCTTTTCTTTTCCCTCCAGTTTTGACTGTTGGCCCTTCTTTGATTGTTTGCACCTGTGTCTCGTTGTTTCACCTCCACTAGGGTATTTAGTCTGTGTCTTTGTCTTTGATAAATTGGAATAGATAGAGAAAATTAGCTGACAGGACAGAAGAGAAGCAGTCAGAGCCTCACGCCTCCTCCAAATTCCTCTTAGGTGTGAATCGATGTGTGTCGGGGGTCTGGAGGAAGAGAAAAGGGTGAGAAGTTTCTTTCAATTAATTTAGTAGTAGTGAATGTCCTAAATTGTTTTGGTTTTTTTCAGAGAGGATTCACTGCTGCCAGGGCCCAATAAACCACAGGCAGCATCGCCTCTGCCTGCCACCACCAGCCCCTCCACCACAGCCATCATCGCCAGCCAGGAGGTCCCGTGCCTCCCGAGCAAAAGCACTTCCCCCACAGCCACCAGCATCCTACGTACCAGCGCCCCCACAATCACAGCGCGTTCTGCTGTCTTGGAAGACAGACAAAGACCTGGACACCGCTCCCCCCTGTCTCCAGGTTTCAACCAGCTTGGACACAAGGGCAACAGCTCAGCTCCACCTCCACATATACACCCCTCGACCTGTTCAAACTCTTCTTTCCTCTACAAACACTGTCAAACAAGCAGGCTGAAAAAAGTACAAATAGACAGACTTGAACACGGAGGATTTTTACAAATACATTAGGCTGCTTCTGTACATGGCCATGGTGAAACTCGACAGCATCACAGATTACTGGAGGCAGAATCACCTTTTTTCAACACAAAACCATGGTACTGAAACCTGTTCTACCATTGCTACTTATTGCTGATGTCCATGCAGCAGGCCCCTGCGTGAAAGCCACCACAGGTTGCAGGAGATGGGAACATTGCCATAGACAAGGCAAGCGAAACATACATCCCATGAAGCTTGATGTTGTAGGAAGTAATTATTAAGTCCCATTTTATCTCAGTCCCTCTAACATTTGGTGAAAGTAGAGTCACAGACAACACTCAAAACATTACAAAATGTCATTTTAGACATTTATTATGCTTTTATCTACTATTTTATTCATATATTCCACAACTTTTGTGAACCAAAGACTTTAGTAAACCCATTTCAAGCACCAAAACAATTTGTCCACATGAGTAATGGTGTGTTTTCACAAGAGAGTTAAAGAATTTCAAAAATCAGATTTCAGCTTTTCATCTTTAAACCCAAATTATGTCTACACAATGCTCTAGGACAAGAGGTGCCTCATTATACAGAGAGCTGAGGTTTTTCCTGCACATTTTGATTTAAAACACATGGGTATCACGTTATGCAAGTGCTTCTAAGAGGTGAATTTTAGAAGGTATGTAAAAATAAAAAAAAATGCCTTCAGACCCCAGAGTTAAGTTATAATCCTTCAGATTTTCAGTCATGGTTTATTTGGTGACACCTGTGGTATCGACCACTGGGGGCAGCAAATAGACCTTGAGCAGCTACTCTGTCAACAATGTCGTCTGACACAGTAATACTAATAATCCATTGTCGTCCACATCACATGAAATGCGTCCATGCATAGGCTCGGTACTGTAGACGACATAGTTTGAATCCTGCATGGGAAAGGTGGACTACTTTAGAGCAATTATCAAATTCAAATAAATACATTGATTGGCTATTGCTGGAAAAAAAAATGCCGACCTATAAATACTATTCATTAAATCCTAGTATACTACATTTCGGGCATTCACTTTTTTTTATATACTTTCTTGCAGAATTAAATAAGACCATTGAATATGGCACTAGAGTCAGGAGATGGTTAGCTTAGCTTTGTTTAATCTGTACAAAAAACAAAGAAGGTACAACATGTTCATTAGTGAACTTCAGAGGTGCTGGTAGGCAGATTTTTTTACCTTTGGACAGAACCAGGCTAGCTGTTTCAACTTGACTCCAGTCTTTATGCCAAGCTCCGGGCTTCAACATCATATTTAAAGGAGACATATGAGAATGGTATTGATCTTCTCTTCTGACTCTTAGCAAGAAAGCAAATAAGTGTATTTCCCAATATGTCAAACTATTCCTTTAACAAAATAAACTACAGTGTGAAACACCACACAATAAAGGAGACTTTCAGGCTTTTAGTGTGTGTTGTGAGAATACAGTTCGAGGTTACACACCCTGATTTCAGTAACACAACAGTTAAACTTAGACCACTGGACAACATATCTGCCCTGCAGCTCATGATGAACAATACCAATACAATTTACAAAACAATGACTTTTGGGACCAAAAGGAAAATATAAAAGATTCAAACTTTACGCATTCATAGTTATTCGAGGATGTAAGTGATCTGCTTACCTTCTCATGTACTGTTCAGCTTACAGTGCTCTATCGAGTACATACATAATTGATGTGTGGCAATGCAATAAATTAATTTAACCGCTAATTAGTTCATACTGCTACATGCTGCCATCATGTTGTGTTGTTGTTGTGAACTAATGCAAGCTATAAAATCACAGCAAGAAAACAATTTGCATTTATTAACCACAAGTTCATGTATCATTACTTTATCACTTAA
Source organism: Siniperca chuatsi (assembly GCF_020085105.1). Taxonomy (NCBI): domain Eukaryota; kingdom Metazoa; phylum Chordata; class Actinopteri; order Centrarchiformes; family Sinipercidae; genus Siniperca; species Siniperca chuatsi. The sequence goes on along the minus strand of NC_058059.1, from coordinate 21,879,927 downwards.
TTACAGTGACAGTCATCAATCATTCTGATCACTGATGGTAATTAATATAGTTATTTATTAAAGGAAATTAAAGCAGAGGGAAAATATATAACATGTAACATTCTTTCAGTATTTGGGGAACAAAGTCTGTGGTAAAGGATGAATTTATAAAGGTTAAGATATATGGCCGAGCCATTTTCCAGACTTCTCTAAGAAATTTATTAGGGGAAATTTGAAAAGCTCTGGTCCAGCACTTCATCTTGGCAAATGGTTTTGCCCATGAATCAGCAGAGATTACATCAAATAAATCAACTTAGACAGCAATCTGTGTGGTGACCGCTGTGTCTTGTGCTGCTGTGGTGATTCAGATGTTGGCAGATTTGTTTAAAAAAAGGTGAAACATTCATCACATTATTTAGGGGAAGGCTGACAGTAGGTGCTAAGCAGAGCATCTGTTGTCTTTGCAATTAAAGTGTATGTATGGATACATGTGGGTGGACAACAGGGCAAACAGGGACATATAGAAACGTGTGAGGCATCCTGTATGAAGAGCACTTCACTTCACAGAAATATGAACTATATATATTTCTCTATGTCTTTATTATTTCGTTTTTATTGTTACTGAGGTCTAGAACAGATAATGGGCTCTGCTACCTGGGTTGCAAGTTTGAAAGATGATGTCATGTATTTGTATGAACATTTGCATGACATCACATATTATCTGTAGAGACAGAATTACAGCTACTACATTAATAACAGCAATTACAACAGTCAACAGTTTACATCAGAAAACAAAGCCACGCAAATTAGCACCAATATAGCATATTAAAACAACAGACATCATCACATCCCATGGTGAACTGAACAGGACATTTTATTACAAGAAAGCATTAATCTCAGCACATAACTGGTTCAATTTAACAATGTACCAATGACCAACACTGAGCAAACACCTAAAGTTATAATCCTTAGGATTTCCATGAAATCAAGCACCATTTTTGATACTATTTATGGTCAGCATTTTTTCAGGAATAGCCATTCAATGTATTTACATTCAGTAATTATCTCTCTACGTAGTAGCTAGATTGAGAATGCCTACCTAAGCACGGGGGATTCTCAGGAAAACGATGCCTGCATGTACAATTTTTATTTCATTGATAATAGTTGTTTACTGTTCCTTTTCTTTACACTGTGTCAAAACTGTATTACTCCTACTACAACTGCTTCACATTTAATGTATTCAACTGGCAAAACACAGGGTAGCTTTTATTGTGATGCAGCCACAGGAAATGCAATGTGTTTGTCACCTCAGATAGCGGGGTTATCAAAAATGCATCTACAAAACAAGACAACAGTCATTTTGGCATTTTTTCATCAGCGGATCATTTTTAAGTCAAGTCAAGTCAATTTTTATTTATATAGCCCAATATCACAAATCACAACATTTGTCTCAAGGGGCTTTACAACCTTTTCAGCATATGACACCCTCTATCCTTAGACCAGATAAGAAAAAACTCCCCAAAAAACCCCTTCAATGGGGGAAAAATGGAAAAAAAATAAAGAGAGAGCAACTTCAGGTGTCACCAATCAGATAGGACTTGAACCACACAACATCCTCTCCACAATGAAAACCTGGAAGAGAACAGACTACACAAACCCATAAGAGACAAAGCTCAAGCACACAGGTAGGAGAAAAGAACAAATACACACAGAGGGCGAGAGAGAGAGAGGCATGGACAACATGCACACAAGGGAGAGAAAGAGAGCAGAGAGAGACAATCTCATGGAGGACAGAGATCCAGATGCAAACATCTGGAATGAGGCACCAACAGCCAGGGGAGAGAGAGAGGTCCCAGGACGGCCATATGGTCCAGCACAGAGAAGCTTTGAGCCCATTTAAACTCTGTTTTGACTGTAATTCAACTGGTCGGTCTTGGACTAACTGTAGGTGAGCATAACTAAAGCCCTGATAGTAGAACTACAGTAAAAGGTAGTTTGGGTTCCAGTATTAAGCTAGGTGACTAACCCAACATTTCAATCAGAAGTTTGTGAAGTGTTTGGAAAAAGGTAAACTTAGCTAAGTTTGACCTTCCTCAATAATGACTGTACATTCAAAATTATGAATTAAACCTGTATGAGTAATTGTATTTACCAGCTCACCAAATGTATGTTGTAATGGTCCTGTAGTTAAGAATAAGATGTAGTACTAAGTAGCAGCAAATTAATATGGCTACTTAATGTGTAGTTAATGTGTACAAATTAATCAGTCGTGCTCTCGTAAGTAATAAATTATTTGCAGGAATTACACATTCATGCTTTCAAATGAATAATTCCTGCTTTCCAAAGAACAGAACCTAATGTTAAACAAGCTGGCATTTTAACATATGTTTAAGGAATGTAAAAGATAATAAAAGCATTTAAGGGTTGTATTCTTGTGGCCGAAGAGTGCAAGCCCACAGAAGAAACCTGGATAAATACAGTGTGAAATCAGAAATCTATCTCCTTTTGGCTGCACGTCCCTGTGCTGTTCAGCACGACTCAAGGCTGCTGACAGGTTTGCCCAGCAGTCTAAATCAATACAACAGGTTCTTTGAGCATCACACACTTACAGTACACACACCTACAGTTAAAGGATAACCTTGAGACAGATCCCACAACAGTGTAGAATGAATGGAGAGCGTGAGGAAAAGAAAGGTGTGTATATGTGTGTGTGTGTGTGTGTGTGAGAGAGAGAGTTTGGGGAAGACACAAGGGGAAGACCTCCTGTCCGACTGCTCTCCAGGCTGTTCTTTATAGAACAGTTGGTCGTAAGCCAGCTTGCTTCTTAAGGCAGTCATGTCTGTGACTATGTGCGTATACAATTGTAAAGTATGGGCGTATGTACGTGTACATGGGATGTATGTTTGTGAACACATTTATATATGTATGATGCATGCAGATGTATTTGAGCATATGTTCACGTTGCCTCTAAGGCTAACTCAGCAACAGGAAATCAGAGACTGTTGTGCCCTCATCTTTAGTGAGACCTGGCTGCACCACAACATCCCGGATCAAGAGGAGGCGGTCTCTGTGTTTACATCAATGATGCTTGGTGCTCAAACGCAGTTAAAGTGGATGGACATTGTTCACCAGATGTGGAATTATTATTGTTAAGATGCCGACCATATAATCTTCCCAGAGAATTCACCAGTGTTTTTGTTACTGCTGTTTACATTCCTCCAGATGCAAATTCAAAAAACGCACTTGAACTGTATGAGGTCACATGACAAAAAAATCAGATGGTGTTTTTAGTGTAGCTGGTGATTTGAAACAGACCTCATTTTACCTAAATTCCATCAGCATATCCACAACACCGGGGGAACAAATACACTGGATGTGTACACGAACATTTCTGGCAGCTACAAAGCTCTCCCTTGCCCCCATTTTCAGACCATATTTCCCTGCTTCTCTTGCCTACTTACACCCAGTTAATAAAAAGGGTCAAACCATTGTAAAAAGTGTGGACAGATGAAGCTACAGTAGCTCGACAGGACTGTTTTGAGTGCACCAACATCATACATCAGCAAATGGGTTGATGACGTGGTGATCACAAAGACACTAAAACCGTTCCCCAACCAGAAAGCCTGGTTGAATGGAGAGGTGAGGGCTCTACTCAGAGCCAAAAAAGTTGCCTTTCGGTCAGGCGATAAGGAAGCATATAACACCACTAGAGTAAGACTGAAAGCTGGCATCAAGGAGGCAAAGCGGAGAAATCAGCAAAGACTGGAGAGAGACCTCAACACCAACAACACCAAAGACATGTGGCAGGCGATCAAAAACATCACAGGCTACAAAAGCAGGAGCGCCCCCATCATGTGTGAGGCCACGTTACCAGATGAGCTAAACACATTTTATGCTTGTTTTGATCTCCCCAACAAAGCTGTAGAGGCTCCGCCTCCAGAGGACCGGCCACTGTCAGTAACCACAGCGGATGTGGGAAGAACCCTGTGAATGAGTGAATATGAGTAAAGATAACATGATAACATCCCTGGCCGTGTCCTAAGAACATGTGCTAGTCAGCTAGTTGATGTCATTACTGACATTTTTAACATATCACTGTCACAGGAGATTGTTCCCACCTGCTTCAAGACAGCCACCATCGTCCCTGTACCTAAAAGGTCTGCAGTGTCTAGTCTAAATGAATATACCCTGTAGCACTCACCCCCATTCTGATGAAGTGTTTTGATAAACGGGTTCTCCAGCACAAAAAACAACATCCCAGCCAGTCTGGACCCTCACCAGTTTGCATTCAGAACCAACGGATCCACAGAGGATGCCAATTCCACTAGCCTCCACTCAGTCTTCACACACCTTCAGAAGAAGAACACCTACATCAGAATGCAACACAGTCTCCCCCATGAAAGTGATTGACAAACTTAACACTCTGACAGACCCCAGACAGTTCAGATTGGCACGCTGTACACCCATGATTGCAGCCCCTGATGGAGACAACTCTGTTGTGAAGTTTGCAGATGACACTACCATCATCGGCCAGATTTCAAACAACGATAAGACTTCGTATCGGGAGAAATCGACAATTTTGCAGAGTGGTGCACAGAGAACAACCTACTGCTCAACATCAGCAAAACGAAGGAGCTGATCATTGATTTTAGGAAAAAAGGAGGCAAAGACACACACCCTGTCTACATCATTGGAGCTTAGGTGGAGCTGTCATGGTCATCTCACATCTCCACCCTGGTATGTAAAGAAAGCTCAGAAACGGCTGCATTTCTTAAGAAAATTTAAGAAGGAAAATTCTTCCCTCAGGCTGTAAGACTGCTAAATTCATCCCCAGCAAATCTCGTTTTACACCCCTGTGTTGTAAAATGATAAATAAATCAACCATGTAACCTTGTATACTAATGAAGCAGAGGAGAATCTGACTCTATGGAGTGCAGAAAACAAGAAGAGTCTACAGCCATGCTATTGGCTCTGTGAAGCTGTACTTAGACACAGTGGTGCTATGAGCAACATGCTAACATTAGCATGCTAACATGCTCACAATGAAAATGCTAACATGCTGTAAGTAGTTAAGTAGGTAGGAAGTCGTAGGGATCAGGGGAAGTCAGGGGATCACCAAAGTCATTAGGATAAATCCTCTGGGGACCATGAATTTCTGTACCAAATTTCGTGGCAATCCATCCAATAGTTGTTGAGATATTCCAGTCTTGACTGGATCACTCTGTCCACTTCGTCCTGTTGTTTGTTGCTGTCCATCAGTGTTTAGGTGTTTTGTGTGTTTTTGTATGATCCTGGCTGCAAACCAATTTCCCTGTGAGGGACAATAAAGATACTTTGAACTTATACATGTAGCAAATTGAAATGAAACACTTCAATGTTGCAATTAACACAGCGTCATCGCTGAATTCATCTAACATTGACCCAGAATCTGAAAGTAAACTGATAAACTAATGAATTTTTAATTAGGTTCTAATTATGTTTTAACTGTATTATCATGACAACAGGAAATTGAGAACAAAACATCAAATAAAGCTGGATAGATTCATGGTAACTGATGTAAAGAATATGTGGAAAACATGCAAAACAACAATGATTTTCAGTGCAACATTTTCCTCATGGGATTCAAAATCTGAATAATACTGAACACATTTTGAAAGAAGAAAAAGAAAGACAACAACATCTTGTATTGAACTTAATTGTACCAAATAAAATATTCTTATTCTCAGAAACATCCCTAATAGATGATACAGACAGAGAGGAGAAATAGAGAGATGTCCTGCATGCTCAAAGTGAGGGTTATGGTTGTCCATGAAGAGAGAGTCTTAATTGTTTCCTTGGAGACGGGCAGAAACTGCCCAAGAGTTCAGGCTCTGACATCCACGCTTTTCTCATTATCGGAGTACCTGACATTCTAAGCAGGAAAAAAAGAGAAACAACACTCTCCAGTGACTCTCTTTCACCTCTAAAACTGGTCGACTGTCAGACTGACAGACAGAAACAGCTTCTTCATTATCCTTTTGTAATTCTTTGTTCGTCGACTGAGTCAACAGTATTATTCTCTCCACAGTAATATGGGTCTTGTTTATGTCTGAGAGCTGTGTGGACGCAGACTTCTTCAGCCAACCCCTATGCATCTGTTCATGCTGTATGTAACACCTTGACAGATGAATACAGATGTATTTCCCAGCTGTAGCTCCTAGTTAGTTAAGACATGCAACAGTGCTGCTACCCAGTTGCATCCATGGTTACTGTCAGCTGATGTTTCTATATCCATACAAAATCAATCTGCAACTGTAACTTCACACTGGTTGTTGTGTAAAGCTCTCAGTATGCTTCAAATTATGTGCTTGTAGAAATGTCTAATAACATCTGGAATCTGAAAACTTAAAAGGAAACGGCGTTCCAACAACCTGGAAGAATCTTGTTTAGTCAGGCAAGGTAGTCTTAAAACATACAGGAAAGCCCTTCGGAATGCCAGAGCTGATATATATTTTGACTGCTTTGCTCCTATCGACCTTCTTCAACTAACTTCAACGATTAATTCATCTAAGCCATCAACCTGTCTCTCAACTAGGCTGCTTAAAGACGTTTTACCCTTAGTTAGCACTTCTTTACTGGATATGATCAATCTGTTTATATTAACAGGATATGTCCCACATTCCTTTAAAGTAGCTGTAATTAAACCGCTTCTTAAAAAGCCCACTCTTGATCCAGGGGTTTCAGCCAACTATAGACCTATATCTAACCTTCCCTTTCTCTCTAATATCCTTGAGAAAGCAGTCGCCAATCAGCTGTGTGACTTTCTAAATAACAATAGTTTATTTTCAGTCAGGATTTAGAGTGCATCATAGCACAGAAACAGCACTGGTGAAAATTACAAATGGCCTTTTAATTGCATCAGACAATGGACTCTGTACTTCTCGTGGTAGTTCTTATTGCTGCATCTCTTATTGCTGCATTCGACACCAGTGACCATCACATCCTATTAGATTAGCTCTCAGATCATATATTTTCTGTGCCTTTAGTTCAGATCATTTATATATTTGCTCAAAAGATTTGTGCTTATATGAGACATAGCTATTGGTTTTGAACTGCCTGTGGGAAGTAGCCTAAAAGCTATGTTTTTGCAATCTACTTTTCTCTTAGCGAACACGCCAGGAAAACATTTCTCTTACCCCCTTACAGCTCTGATCGCAGGCTGTGCTCGTGCTTATGGTTTTATTATTATGGAGTACAAAAAATCTAAAACTTATTTTTTGGTGAAAACAACTCATGCAGGGACTTCAGGGTTTAATGAACACTCGCTCTCAGTTTTTTCAGTCGTTTTTTTTTGTTGATTGACCATTACGCACGTCATTTAGCCATTTCCAGTTAGGCCCTATGCAATTCCCAAGTCATCAAAATGTATCCTGAGTAAGAATAGCCACTCACACTAAATCAAATTCATTTCCAGATTCCAGACCTGGAATTAAGTAATTTTTAGGGCATAAATACAAATTTATTGGGGCATCGCGGCCAGACTGTAAACTAATAATCAAACCAATAACTAACCGCAGTCAACCTCAGACAACTTTATCCTACTTTAGCCGTTACCTAGTGTTTCTGTAGTGGTGACAAAACAATAAAAAATATACATACAGTAGCAGTTTGAATTAAATGGAAGCTCCCTGCGCTCTCCAAGGAAAATATTAAGCCAAGAAATATGACATATTAACAATTCCTTATGAAAGGTGAAGTAAGATTTCTCACTAAAATATGTGCTGGTTGGTGGACCAGATACACGTCGAATTAAACACGACTCATAACACCGTCTATAAAATGTGTGTGACAGTATTTGAGGAGTTTTTTCGGACGTTACTAACTACCCGTTGCTCCTTCCCGTTTGGTGCTGGAGAGAAATACTGTGTGTGCAGACAGTAATAAAAGTTTTTTGTCAGCAAGGTTTCATTTGTTTATTTCTTTGATTTCAACATGAGTATTAATAGTAAATGTGTCAGGCTATGGTCCATATGTGTTTTCGCTGTCTGCTGACTTTTCTGTGACTTGCTGTTCAGTGCCCTAAGCCCGCTGCTCCGCGCTCAGACACAGAGCTGATCGGCTTGCTGTTTATTCAAAGTTTATTAATATTAAACCTGCCGCGTGTTCAAATTGCACCAAATTCTACACTGCACTCCCTCTGGCCTCAGCAATAGACCCGCAAAGTGTGAAGTCGATCAAACAAACGGTTCCCGAGATATGTGAAGGACAGACATACAGAGATTCCTTGCTTTAGATGCAGGCTTGCTAATACTAGCTCCGCAGTTACTGCTGCTGCTTGAGAAGACACGGGAGGATGGGCGCAACCAAGTCTCACAATACAGAGGAGGGGAGGGGTTGAAAATGTTTTATTCTTTGCTTGTGAATTACATTGAATCACGAAAACCAACCACGTCTTTGTGTCTCTTCGTGTCAATTCGTGTATGGAGAGCCATTTCATTCAAAACCTCAACCATCATATTCTGTAAGATCATCATATGTTTGTAGCGTCGCTGTGAGAACCACATATCTCTAAAATGTCAACTTTCATGAGCTAAGAAAAACAGCCCTGTTTTCAGCTTTGTGGCAATTCATTTTCCAGCTAATCCAACAGGGATTTAAATAGTTTATTTAGTTTAAGAAGTACGAGAATTTTCTCAACCCATAAAGGAACACTTCATCCTTCAGTTTATCAGAAAATTCTAATTCAAAATCACCACATTTGGAGATACAGTGGTGTGAAAAAGTGTTTGCCCCCTTCCTGATATCTTGTTTTTTTTGCATGTTTGTCACACTTAAATGTTTCAGATCATCAAACTAATTTAAATATTAGTCAAAGATAACACAAGTAAACACAATGCAGTTTTTAAATGAAGGTTGTTATTATTAAGGGAAAACAAAATCCAAACCTACATGGACCTGTGTGAAAAAGTGATTGTCCCACCTGTTAAAACATAACTGTGGTTTATCAGACCTGAGTTCAATTTCTCTAGCCACACCCAGGCCTGATTACAGCCACACCTGTTCTCAATCAAGAAATCACTTAACCTACTTAGCCTGACAAAGTGAAGTAGACCAAAAGATCTTCAAAAGCTAGACATCATGCTGAGATCCAAAGAAATTCAGGAACAAATGAGAAAGAAAGTCATTGAGATATATCAGTCTGGAAAAGGTTATAAAGCCATTTCTAAAGCTTTGGTACTCCAGCAAACCACAGTGAGAGCCATTATCCACAAATGGCGAAAACATGGAACAGTGGTAAACCGAAAACCCTCCAATGTGGCTGAATTACAACAATTCTGCAAAGATGAGTGGGCCAAAATTCCTCCACAGCGCTGTAAAAGACTCATTGCAAGTTATCGCAAACGCTTGATTGCAGTTGTTGCCGCTAAGGGTGGCCCAACCAGTTATTAGGTTTAGGGGGCAATCACAATTTCACACAGGGCCATGTAGGTTTGGAATTTGTTTTCCCTTAATAATAACAATCTTCATTAAAAACTGCATTTTGTGTTTACTTGTGTTATCTTTGACTATTATTTAAATTTGTTTGATTTTGAAATGATTTTCATTTAAGTGTGACAAACGTGCAAAAAAAAAAAAAGAAATCAGGAAGGGGGCAAACACTTTTTCACACCACTGTATATGGTTTTCACTGGACATTGACGGTATGAAAAATTATAATCTAAAAAGTAACCTGTAACGAAAGCTGTCATACAAATGTAGTGGAGTAAAAAGCAGACTACAATATTTGCCTCTGAGATGTAGTGAAGTATAAAGCTGCATAAAATGGAAATACTCAAGTAAAGTACGAGTACCTCAAATTTGTACTTAGGTAAAAGTACTTAGTCACATTCCACCACTGGTTTAGGCAACAAAACAGTAAAACCTAACCAAACTGCAACTGAAAACTGAAAATAAGACACAAAAAAATGAAAAATGTTGAAGTCAACTAAGTCTTAAAATAATAACGCACAATTGTCAAAATTAGCCCCATACAGGAATTGAACCTTGGTCTTCTGGATGACCCATTCATCCATCACAACCTCCTCCCAACATGGACATCGTCGCTCTTTATATTACGTCACCTGACTTCCTAAAGCCTTTCAGGCCGAAAGGTCACCGGCTTTTGAACTGGTATCCAGCTGGACACTGTCAACTGGGTGGCGGCACAGGATGACTGGATAGGTGGTGTGCAATTTGGGTGGTGGGTGTCTGTTAACTGGAAAGGTTGTGTGCAGTTTGGGTGGGGTTCTGAATGAAGTGACTTCACAGTTCACATTCCCTGTCATTTATCTGCTTTCCTGACACACCACGTGATCAGCTGATCCACTCTTGTCCTCTTGGGTATTAGATATATTGACACACAAATCCAGGAGCAGGACCCTAACTGGACCCTGGTAGATTGAATATAATTTGGACCGGTCCCGGGTCTCAGTTACTAGGAACTGAGAGAACCCATGTGGACTTTTGGAGTATACAGAGTTTGTACTAAATTTGGTTGCAACTGCACAACACATTCAAGAGCAGTTTACGCCAACTACTGTAGGCCTCACCTACAATGGCAATGACAGCCACTTAAAGGAAAACAGTAAGGAAAATTAAAAAATATATATATTATTGTACTAAATTTGGTGAAAATTGGATGAACTCTGGAGGAGTGCTAAAATATATTTATCCACTGTGAGGTGACCACACCCTGCAGTACAGTAGAAAATCTGTTCGTAGGACAGTGCCTGTAATGATAGATTTGTCTCGAACCAAAGAATCTGGGACACCTACAACTCATGGTTCAGGAGTTATGAGCCAAAACATAAAGTGCTTGTAAATGGAGACATGCTGGTGCTATTGTATTCAGACCAAAATCACTCACGTTTCCCAAATTTCATTAAAATCTTTTTTGTGATATCCTGCTAACTAATAATCAGACAAACTAAATGAACCAAAAACAAATTCCCAGGTGGAGGTAATGAAGCCCAGGCAGCCATGTCTTTAAGAAACATTGACTACATGAAAATGAGGACATGGCAGAAGATTAAATTTAATCTTTAACAAACATGTTAAGTTGAGGTCAGCCAATTTTTTTTGTCCATCACTGAAGATAAAACCCAGCAACACTCAACCTCGATATTCTGCAATATTCCGGCGCCTCTCCACTCTCCTCTGCTAGCTTCCACGTGTCCATGGCAACATTTCAGTTTAGTATTGATTTTACCATTTGAACACTTTGCAGATCTTGTTATGCCTTATTATTGTTGGAGCAAAATGTCCTTCTCCAGCCACCGGACTGTGCTTTCAGTTTAGAGCCGCGCAGGCTCCATTAAGAGCAGGCCTCAGCCTATTTGGGCCCCAATGAAACACTCTAATGGTGCCATTAGAGCAGGTAGATTAGTCACACATGCAGGAACACTCACATGCGCTCGCACTTAGTTACACGTTCATGCTGTGAATGCAGTCAGAAAGAGAGAAAAGAATAAGAAAATGTGAACTTACAGGAATTCCAGAGAAAGTCAAGACTGAGGTTCAGTGAAAATTATCATTGTATATCGTGCCATAGTATGGCTTATATTTGGTGAAATAAGTGAACCTGAAAGACTGCATGATTAAGAAAAGGCAAGAGAACGAGGAGGAACTTTATGTACAGTGAACAGTGGAGATAGAAACATAATTAAATAAATGCAGAAAAGTCTTAGTAAGTCATTTAGAAGATGATAGTTATTCTGCGAGCCTCAGCTCCTCAGGGAGTGCTTTCCAAGAACAGGCTCACTGAGGGCGAAAAGCCAAACCTGCTTTAATTTTCTGTCTATTTGTAGAAATAACTTGTGATTTATGCAGGTGTACAGACCCTCTGTAGTATGTATGAATGAAATATGCCTGAACATCAAAGGTCAATCAGCATCAAAGATGACGATTACAGTACAGTGGGGTTACGGCAGTTAGCTTTATAAAGGAGCCCTTGAAATAATGTCAGATAACTCCAAGTATGAATTTCAGGCTTTTGCTGACATACTTTTATAGGTCAAAGAATGAATTGTCCTTGGCCCCTGAAAACCATTTCAATATGTGGTCATCATAAAGCTGCATAAAGCATTTCTGGAGTTCCCTGAGCCTGCTGCTCATGAAAATGGCTAAACTGTTGTCAAAGGAAAAATAATGTCTATTGACTACATGTGAAATACAAAAGACCTGAATGAAGAACTGGATCTCATCCTTTCTATAGCAGATATTAGGTATGCAGAATATATAACAATATGTTGTAATCTGTTGTACCTACTAGATTTCCTCTATACTATAACATAAGCATTCTGTTGACCGACCATTAAATTTGACATCCATTTCCCTGTAAATATGATCTAAAGTATGAAAGTTTTAGAGGGGAAATGTATCTGATTAGATTATTGATCTCTTAAGATACTGTTCCGTTCCCTACAATTACAGAGCCTTCCTTCAAATGTCTTGCAAAACTCTAGTCTGTGTGCTCAATATACTAATTGTGTTCTCAAGTAAATCATTATTTCACTCTCTTGAATTACGAAATCATGCTCTCAAATGAAAAGCTTGTATAGTATTTCTCCTTGTCCCCTTGACACTCGTGTACCATGTATCTGTGGACCGACTGGATTTAGTACAGTTTCATTTTGATTTTGGACCAAGACGTGGATATGCTTAATGTTTGGTTGTTAAGTATTGTGAGGGTACAAATTAATAGATAAAGCATGTGAAATAAGTAACAGACAAATTAGTAATTTGAGGTCATGCATATTAATATTGCTCTTCAGTGGTCAGTAGTACTGTACTTCATGACGTTTTTAGCTTGCTAGCTGCATGGCTCTGGGGATGGTAACGTCAGTCTATTGGTCCACCACTTTGGTCCAGATTAAAATATCTAACTATTGCCATGAAATTTGCTGCAGACATCCATGTTCAGCTCAGGATGAATTGTAATAACTGTGATTCTCTGCTTTTAACTCTTTGTCCAATACTTGAGGGAATGAAATATGCATCCATCCACCCACCACTCAATACCTACCAAGTTCCATAAGTCAAGTCAAGACAAATTTATTTATGTAGCACTTTTTATACAATTTAATCTCAATGTGCTTCACACACAACACATGAATAAAATAAAATAAGACAAGGCATGCCTTGGCAAAATAGTTTTTCAAAACTTTCATGCCAATAAAGCCTTCAAATTTAATTTAATTGAGAGAGAGAGAGAGACCGATAGATTGGATGGACTAGCTAGTCATAGGCCTGAGAGAACAGGTAGGTCTTAAGCTTGCTTTTAAAAGACGACACAGTTGTGGTACATCTTATGTCATCAGGCAGTTCATTCCAGAGAGTGGGCCCATAATAACTGAATGCACCTTCACCAGATTTACTGCTGATCATGGGTACAGTTAGGAGACCAGTGTCTGATGATCTGAGGGTTCTGGAGGGTTTGTAAGCAGTGAGCAGATCAGAGATGTATTTAGGAGCTAGACCATTAAGTGATTTGTAAACAGTGAGCAATATTTCGAAATCAATTCTGTATCTTGTCGGAAGCCAGTGAAGTGATCTAAATATAGAAGTAATATGTTCAGGGGAGTCCAGCAAGAAGGGCATTGCAGTAGTCTAGCCTGGAGGAGATAAATGCATAAACCAGTTTTTCAGTGTCTGACTGAGACAAGATGGATTTGACTTTGGAAATGTTTTTCTAGGTGGTAAAATGCTGTTCTAGTTACAGTATACTGGGTAATGTGGCTTGTGAAGTTGAGTTCCGAAACCAAGATAACACTTAGATTTCTAACCTGCTCACTGGGTTTCAGAGACAGCGAAATCAGTTTGGAGTGGATCTCCTGTCTCTGACCTCTAGCGCCTACCACAAGGATCTCAGTCTTGCCTTTGTTTAACTGCAGAAGGTTTTTGGTCATCCAGTGTCTAATGTCGCTGATACAGTTGTCATTTATGGGGTTGAGGTTACCATGTGAAAGTGAAATATATAATTGTGTATCATCGGCATATGAATGGTAAGCTACAATGTGCTTATGTGTGATGGAGCCAAGTGGCAACATATAGAGATTAAACAGTATTGGGCCTAGAACTGAGCCTTGTGGGACCTCACAACAAAAATTAAAATTGCCAGTTTTTAAGTTGTCAAGAGACACACAGAATGTCCTGCCTGTTAGGAAGAAAGCCAGTTAATGACACAGCCGGATAGGCCAACTGAATTTTCTAGTCTACCGGGTAAAATGTTGTGGTCGACGGTGTCAAAAGCTGCAGTCAGGTCTAGTAATACTAGAAGATGGAAGGTTTGTTTGCAGCACTGTTGATCTTTAGGTCACTGACTACTGACTACCTGAGAGTTGTTTGAGTGCTGTGGTCAGACCTGTAGCCTGATTGATACACATCATACAGGTTGTGAAGTGATAGGTAACTATGCGGCTGTTTGTAGAAAACCTTTTCAAGTATTTTAGTAAGAAAAGCAACATTGGAGATTGGTCTGTAGTCGCTTATCACAGATGGGTCTAAGTTGTTGTTTTACAGTAGTAGTGTAATAACAGAATGCTTGAGGGAAGAGGGGAAGACTCCTGATTGTAAAGTACTGTTTACAATATTTAATATGTCATGTGACAGACAGTGGAATACATGTACAAACATTTTGTGGGAACCTGGTTAAAGGGAGCAGGTGGAGTTTAGCTGCTGCATTACCTCTTCTAGATCATTGCCTACGAGTGGTCAGATCATTTTATGAGCCATGTTCTTATGTTATTTAAGATTTTTGGCCCCCAGTGGATCACGTATTTCATGCCATTGTTTGTTGAAAATTAAAATATGTATATGTTGTTTTGTATGTATTATGCCTATATTTATTTAAGATTTGTATTGTTCCTGAAGTTAGGTTTTGTATGCCATGTCCTACTCACTGCATATTTATTCCTCTTTAATATTTCATTTCATCCAAGTTTTGAAAATACAACAGCAGAATTTGTATCTGCAATAAGACCTTCTTTCAGTCATAAATAATGTTTTTGTATTTGCTTGCATGATAGATGAAATGTCTTCCACAGGTAGGAGGATATGTAAACCAAGTGGGAAATCAGCTATATGACATAATGCCAAACTTAATCCCTCTCCGGCTCTTGTCTCTGAGTGAGCTCCTTTGTTTTTTCTTCTGCTCCTGTCAATAGTGCAGCTGGGTCTCCATTCCCCATAGGCTCCATTTAGAGGCCTTGTTTTGATTTCTTCACACGAAATATCACTCCATCTTTAAAGGCCTGGGGGTTCCCCCACTCTGATCTTTCCCTGTCAGTCAATAAAATGAATCCTCCTTTCATCAAGAGGACCCACAGGAAAAATGTATGCATCATTTGCTGCTGCTGCTGCACATTTTCTATGAAAACCATTGATTCTGGATGGCTTTCAGTTATCGGTGCAGTGGCGATGTGTTTTATTAAATATTGCAGAACTTAGCTCTGCTCTGGATTGTAATGTAATTTTTCAAATATCAGTTTTGCATTGGGTTTGTGACAATAAAGCAATTACACACACATTTTGTTCAAGAAACCGACCATTCACAGTTGATATATGTGATAATGTGTAATTTCACAGGTGGGAAGTACAGTTATTATGTGTTGGTACATTTGTGAAATATTTCCATTTTGGGAGACTTTCTACTTTCCCTCCACTACATTTCAGAGGGAAATATTGTAATTTTTTAGTCCACTATACTCTGTATCTGTCAGGGAGCCTGCACAGACTCCACCGTCTCCACCCACCACAGTCATCAGATCCCAATCACCAGACTATTAATTACACTCACCTGTCAGCAATCACCCACCTGCACTATAAAACAGCACTCCTCTGGTTCACTCACTGTCTGGTCTCAGTCCTACCGTGTGGTTACTCCTGACTCGCGGCCCCGCAGAATAGCTACCTGTCCTCTGGATTCCCCTCAGCCCGTGTGTACCCTCGTCTCCTGACTCTACAGCTCCCCGCCATTCTCCGGGAAAGAAACGGACTTCCAACCTCAGATAAGACTTTCACAAAGACATTCCTATATCTGGTTTACTTGCCTGCTGTTTGCTCCACCTGTGTCCATCGCCTGCTTTTGTAATAAATATCCATCCATCCACTTACCTCTGTGTCCTGTGTTTGCTTGCTGACAGTATCTAAAATATTGTTATTTCTTCAAAATGTCAACAAGTGTATCAGGAACAAGACAAAACATCCTTAGTTTCAGCTCAGAGACACACGTACTAACATTGCCTCTTGGGAAGTCACAGGGCACAGTCAAAAGTAGGTTGTTGTTTTGCTATTGATCCTAATCCAAGTCCCTTAATAATGGATATTTCGATCCACTTTCTGATCCAATGCTTATCTTTATATTTTGGTTTATTTTCCTTACAAAATACAGCTCAATTAAGGCTACATCAAAATTTGGAAAGTAATTTAAATGTTTCATGGCAGAAAACTCAGCAAGAAAATATATCCTGTATCAAACGCTTACTTCGATTTCTCTATAATATTTTGAATGGAGTCCTATAGTATTGCATTATGTTTTAGGCTTATGCAAACTTCAGACACCAGTTCAGCTCTGAGCTCGGCCTGCTGATTACAATTCGACCCACATATGTTTGATAATGTTGCATAATGCAGTGGTGTAAGCACGCTGAACGCTCGCGTTATCCCGCCCACTGCTGACAGTCTGCAGCTGCTGCTGCTGACTGATGGGCCGTCCACATGAGGTGGAGCAGCGAGTGATAAAGAGCTCGACAGAGTTTTAATTAATGGTGTCTATCCAAGGTCAGAGTCATCATGTCAGTGAGCTGTGGCCCCAGAATTGATTGATCACATTCTGCTCTCAGTCACATGCCCAGTCAGGTGACACACATTGATCTGGTTCTGTGGCCTGTGGCAACCCTCCAGATACAAGATCCAGCCAGTCATCCATCCATCCTCTCATTATCAGTTCATTCTTTCATTATCCATCCATCCTTGCATTATCCAGTCACCCATCCATCCATCCATTCATTATCCATTCATTCATTATCATCCATCCATCCATCCTTTGAACCATTCTTCCATCCAACTTTTCACCATCATAACCTTCATCGATCCATCCATCCTTTTACCCATACATGCTTCTAACCTTTCACCCATTCAGCCATCCATCCATCCATCCACCCAGTCATCCATTGATCCATCATTCATTCACCCATCGATTCATCTATCCTTTCACCATCAGACTCTTCATCCATCCATCCATCCATATTATTCATAGACTTATATTCTCAATTAACTTATTATAAATTACATATTTGATGAAACTAATAAAAACAAAGCATTAAAACGGTAAAACAAATATCAGATAAATGAGTTGAAATGGTCAAATAATAAATCATAAATACAAAGAGGTAAGGTAAAAGCTAATTCATTCATTTGTAAAAGTCTTTAAAAAAGGGTTAAAAGAAGAAACAGTATCCCTGATCGCTACAGACAGGTAGTTCCATAGTCCAGGAGCTCTGACAGTGAAGGTATGATTACCTGTGTGATTAAATCTGGACCTTGGATCGAACGATCAGAAGGAAAGCACCTCTGCATGCTGATTGCCTGTTCTCTGTCCCTACAGTTCATCACTCTGCAGTGACACGGCTCACCACACAGCTCCAGCTGACCGTCAGCGTAGTGACCCCTGAAACTGTCTTCCATTAATCACAGTTAGACAACACGCAGGGAGCCATAGTGGACAAGAAATTAAAGTTGCTGGAGGTCAATCTGGCAGGCAGCACAAGGTTTGTCTGAAGGTATCGAAGCTGCTGCCATTCCGGAAATGAACTGAAGCAATAACTTCTGTCTGTATGCAAACAGGCTAATCGTGCAATATAGTCGATTGTAGGGATCAAGGCCCCAGGAACGGTACTCGGTTGTGAGGTGATTTTGGCATAGTGGCCACATTTGGTATAGCAGGATCACGAGACACACGCTTGCCCGAAAAGTATTTTTCCCATGCATGATAATTATAAAAGGAACAGCTGTGAAATGATGAATAAATTCCTCTGAAAGTCACAAACACTCTGAAATGACAAAGTCTTGGAAGAGCCGCATCAGTAAATTATTTATGTGTGGGGAGACAGCAGGAAGTCAATTGGCTCAGCCAGAGGAAGTCTCCAATGCACATGCTCCATGGGCCCAAATATGTGGAAGCAGTAGGTGATTTGAGGGGGGATGCCATCCCCCTTGTTAGAAAAATGCATTCCCTTTGTTAACATCCCTACCTACTTGGCAATAAACCTGATTCTGAGTCTGTGGGTTCATCACAAACCCTTCTCACATACAAGTAGTCATATAATCCAATGTTACTATAAAAATATTGATTATAGCAGCTTTAACAAAAGACGTTCTCCCATGTTAAATGTTGTCTAAGCACAAGCAGCCACACACAAAAATCTGTATGTATCTAATTAATTAATATATACACAAAACCATGACTCTGACCAGACATTTGATTCCAGTTTTCAGTTCCAAACCTCCCTGTCACCAGAGGAAACAAATTGGACAGGTATTAGATTAACCCTGGCACACCTTTTTTTTTTTTATTATTATTCATTAAAAAACGATCATTCAATTTTATTTCCGCAACGTTGGACAAAATGTATGCATCAATTGATGACTTCAGGTTAATTAAAATTTGGTGCGGAGCAGTTGCATACGGAACCTCTGAGAAGCAAGTTAGACTTTTTCTAAGTCTGATCTAAATTGTTTTCTCTCCTGTGTTTATGACTTAAGAACAGGTGGGGGGAAAAAAGGTTATGGCAGGATAATCAATAAACAAAGACAGGACTTTCACCCAGGATACCAGGGTTCGTGTCCCATGTGAAACCAAAAGTTAACGTTAAGTTCTTAAAAGTTTTATGTAACATTACATTACAAGTCACGTCATGTGTCTTGTGACTTACGTCACGTGACTTCCTACTACCTAACTAAGTAGTTTTGTTGCCTAAACCTAGTAGTAGTTTCTGAAGGCTAAAGGGTTTCATGTGCGTCTGTACACAATGGCGAGGGGTGTGACAAAATGTCGGTATATGACGCCCTGGGAATGAGAACGGGTTGGTGAAGAAAAAGGTGGAGAAAAAAAATTGCCAGGTGAAAAGAAAAAGGTTTTGTTTTGTTTTTTTAATCTATGAAAACAGGTTAAAAAAAAAGTTTTGCTAGGTGAAAGAAAATTATTTCGTCATCATTTTTTTGTGTTTGTTGTTGTAATTTCTGCCACAAGAGCAACAACAAAAAGCAATTTAGAAAAAACATTTAAGGAACTTAGAAAGATTATCGTGGCAAAACCTTTTTTTTTTTACCTGTTCTTAAGTCATGAACACAGGTGAGAAAACAATTTAGATCAGACTTAGAAAATTGATCACAAGAATTTTTTTTTTTCTCACTTGCCTCTCAGGGCTTCCATAGTTACATCGTGATCCTTATGCAAAATTCACAACATGTTTTGTGCTACCTATAACAACTCTTGCTGATATGACTATTAGACTAACTAGTTGTACCATGAAACAATAAGTAGCACACTCCATTAAAACCATAACAAGCACGGATTAGGAATACTGACACCTACGGTCATCAACTCCAGTAGCTTAAAAAAGAAACATACGTGTGACAACTGTCCAATTTTCGACCTGATGTCAGAGACCATTACTGTGGATTTTCGAAAACCACTCTTCTAAAATTGCATTTAAGGGAAAAATCTTGTTTTTTATTTATTATTTTTTAATATTAATATTAAACGGTAAGTTACTGTAACTTTTCTCAAGTTACAGTAAGTTTTCTTAAGTTTTTCAGCCGCTCTGTATATATATATTATTATATTGTATTATCATTATTATATTATGTTATTTGCTATCCTTTCCTTAGATGATTATTTTTTAACTGTTTAAATAATAAACTAAATGAGGAATTGTGTGTGTGTTTTACGGAGTTATTTTAAACAAACTTCCTACACAGGGAACTTCACCTCTGTGTCAATAGGAGTTTAATCTCCATAAAAACACTGAATTCTTAGCAGCATTAAGCACAGCTGGCCTAAAGGTTATACTAAATGCAATAAACTGGTATTAGAAGTGTATGAGCTGCTTAGTGCCGCCTGAAACGGAGTCACACAGGGAAACAGTTGGTGCAGCCACAAGCAACATGGAGCTCTTCACGGAGCAAGTTCCATGTGAGGACAAAGGTTTCATTTCAGTTTTCTAGAGCTCAAACTGAATTTCTTCATGCAGCAACTTTTTGGAGAGAGGCAGGTAATGACGATTAAGCACATCTCATCCAGTTTCAAAGGTTCTTATAAAATGTAATTTTTTAAGAGATCATTCTTGACAGATTTTGATAACAGCTTGAATTGCTCTGTTTTTGTGCATTTGCTTTGTCTTGTCTTGTTGTGTTGTGATTTTTATTTATTTATTTATCTTGGTTTCCTTTACTTTCAGCTTGAAAAGCTGGGAAAAGAGGGGTTTTGTTCTGTGATGTCTTTCTGAGTGTAAAAGTTAACTGGACAACTCTCCCGTGCACACCTCCCCGTAATCTGCTGATCAAAACAGGGAATACAGTCTCTCTCGTGTCATCCTCTTGAAAAATGAATTCTGCAGCAGTAAAGGTTTTACACAAAAAGACGTGAAAATAAAGTCAAAATAAAGGATGACTGTCAGTATGCATACCTGTTGATAATATATATATCTTATTATTCTGTTGCACCAGTAAGCATCGAGCTTAATGTTAATTCTGCAGTTTGGTGTATGTTGATCCTCTACTACCATCTAGTGGATGACCTAACAGAATACAGTAACTTCTTTTTATAGTTCTGGTTGGATTCACACTTAACAATTTCTGATTGAAACTGAATTATCAAAGCAAAGGTTGTCCATGATCATCATCAAGATATTAAATATGAAAGAAGGTGAAGCTTATTATACCTAGGAAAACTCGATAAAGTACTGTACATTTATGTGTGTCAGTGAAAGTGTGAAAGGTAAAGGTATTAATGGAGGTACCATCATGCACCCACAAGAAGAGTCCTTTTTTAGTGTTTTAAAGAAGAGTCTTGGGAAACGCAGTCTCGTGAGCTGCTCCAGAACCTTCCTGTGTGTTTTCTTCATTATTATTAATCATTATCTTACATCATTTTTATGTTCATAAGATTTCCCTGACATGTTCTCCCAGTGGATGTGATCACTCAAAGTCTTGTATTTAATGAAATTGACTTTGTTCATAAACAATGATTGAAGAATCAAGACTTTAGGTAGGAATTCAGCCTTTTCTTCTCCAAACTGACTGATCATTCACATGTGGAAGCTGCCCAGTACAACCACAGTCTGATCTGCTGGCCACGCAGCAGCTCTGGAGCAGTTGGGGTTAAGGACACCTCAGTGGTGATGAGGGAGGGGCAAGCCACCCCACCCAGATTTATCCTGATGGTCCGGGGCTTGAACCGACAACCTCCCAGTCACAAGCTCCTAACCTTTAGGCCACCACTGCTTAGTTTAGCCACCCAGGAAACCAGGAAAACAGCCACCCCGAGTCTTTTTAAATGTACAACAATCTGCCTACCAGCTCCTCTAAAGCTCCCTAATTAACATTTTATTATCTTGTTTGTTTCATTTGTACGAAAATCGAAGTGAGTGGTTTTACAGAGTGTTAAATATTTGTGGTTTTACATGAGTTTTACATAAAACCACAACGCAACTGAGGGTTATTTGCTGGACTATTTCTTGGCCAGGTGAAGTGACTTCTAGAGTCTTAAACCTCATGGATTAAGCAAAGGAGACATAACGTGGTAATTAATGAGCTTTAGAGGTGCTGGCAGGTTGGTTTCTGTTACCTTTGGACAGAGCCAGGCTAGCTGTTTCCACCCTTTTCCAGTCTTTATGCTAAGCTAAGCTAATCAGCTGCTGGTTGTAGCTTCATATTTACTGTACAGACGTGAGAGTGACATTGATCTTCTCAACTAACTCTCCGCAAGAAAGCATATAAGCGTATTTCCCAAATCCCAACACTTCCTCTCAGCTGAATGGTGATGTTTTGATGTGTACTGATGTTGTTTCAGAACATCGACAGTAGGCTGGGAGGAAATTTGAGGGAACTGTAAAATAATCAGGGAGTGTATTTTAGTCAAGACATACTCTTTGTGCTTCCGTCTTAATTAGATTATTTACATCCTGGGATATCCATCCAGCATAAATTTAGCTACTGTTCCTCATACAGCTTCAACAAACTGAGCTGTGTTTGTGACTGCAGCTCCTGCCAAAATCCCAATGCTGCTCTAAGTCGCTGCCCAGTACTTTGTTACAAGGTCTCAGGCACGGTGAAGCGTTAATTAGCTTAGGTTATCTGCTTTCTTTATTGACCTCATTTACCTCCTCCTCCCCTTCCTTTGTTTAATGACAAAAGGAAATTACCCACATGTAAGTAATTTGTGTGATTCCAGTAAAACCAATCAAGTGAAAAAAAAAAAAAAAAACAGCATTAAACAGAGAGCAAGCACTGCTTTAAGACAGAGCATCAACAGCTACTAATGAAGACAGCAGAGAACAAACTTTAAAAGACATGTTTAACTTTTGAGAAGTCAATTAGAACACAGTGGTTACTTTATAAATATTTTGTAGGCAATCACGTTAACTTTTAAATGAATACACAAAATACTGTTTTGTCAGGGGAACGCTACATTGCTTGAACACGTCTGGAACAGAACGTGTTAAAGAAATGGTTTTCAACCTCTGACCAAATGTTGTCGAAAAACCTTCACAATAATGCCAGTCTCCAGTTACGATTGGGCGATATGACTAAAAGCTTCAAACTTGGTATACACTATATTGCCAAAAGTATATGGACACTCCAGACTACACAGGTGTGTGTGCTTTTGGTCTGGGGCTGTTTCATGGGTTTGGGCTCTTAGTTCCAACAAAGGGAAATATTATTGCTACAGCATACAATCATATTTTTCATAGTTTGGGGAAAGCCCTTTTCAACATGTCAATGCACCTCGACCCAACACCTTCGGGCCCATAAAGAAATGGTTTTCCTAGTTTGGTGCGGAAGAACTTGACTGGCCTGCATGGAGCCCTGACCTCAACCCCATCCAGCAGCTTCAGGTTGAACTGGAACACCGACTGAGAGCCAGGCCTTATCGCCCAGTATCAGTGTTGGACCTCACTAATGCTCCTGTGGCTGAATGGGAGCAAATCCCTGCAGCCAGGTTCCAAAATGTGCAAAGCCTGAAACCAGAGGAGTGGAGGCTGTTGTAGCAGCAGATTAATGCACATGGATTTGGAATAACATGTTCAACAATCACAGATGGGTGTCTCTACAGAATTTTGGCCATGCAGTGTATGTAATTTTACATTGTGTTACAGAGCATTTTCTGGAAACTCAATTGAGATTTATAGGCAATATAACCAGATGTGCAAAGTTTCTATTGTTTTTGGTCAATCTAGTGAACTTTATACTTGCAATGAAGCCTGCAATGGTCTAATACAGCCAGGGGATTGACAGCTCTGTATAAACATGATTGAAAAATCTTTGACAATTAACAAATCTCTATCATCTCACAGTATTTATCTTCACATTGCCCAGCCCAATCGCCAGTGTACAGTATGTCAACATGTAAGTACACAAAGTGACTGTACGGCAGTGACATGTTTTACATTTTCACTGCAGTTTTTTCAAACTGTCCATCTCCTGGCCCATCTGGCAGGTGTCCCTTCTGATGTTTCTTAAAGTCGCTGCTGTGCACGAATCCTTTCCCGCAGACCACACAGCGATACGGCCTTTCTCCTGTGTGGATCCGTCTGTGCAGCTTGAGGCTGCTGGACTGAGCGAACCTCCTGCCGCAGATGTTGCAGCCGTACATCTTCTCCCCCGAGTGGATCATCATGTGTAACTTGAGATTGCTGGGGTTGCTGAACTTTTTATCACACTGATCGCAGGCGTAAAGCTTCTCCCCTGTGTGGATGCTCATGTGATATTTGAGATTGACCATGCAGCTGAATTTCTTGTCGCACACGTTGCAGACCGGCTGCTGCCCCGGTTTCTTCCCGGTGTGGATCCTCATGTGGTTCTGAAGCGCGCTGGCGTGGCCGCAGCGTTTGCCGCAGGTCTCGCAGACGTACGGCCTCTCTCCTGTGTGGGTCAGCATGTGGTGCTTCAGAGCGCTCTGGTGACTACACCCTTTACCGCAAACCTCACAAGTGAAAAGTTTTTCGCCGGTGTGTTTGCTCAGGTGAATTTTGAGGACGCGCAAGTCGCTGCATCCGAGGCCGAGCACGTCGCAGCAGTTTTCCTTTTGCATGTGAGTCACCCGGTGAGTCGCCAAGGACGGGGACGAGAAGAAGCTCTCGCCGCACATTTCGCAGACAAAATCTTTGTCCCCCGAATGCAGATTCTCGTGATCGGCCAGACTCTGTCTGCACTCAAAGGTCTCTGGGCAAAGCGAGCAGACAAACGTCTTTTTTAAGGCACAACACCTGTGCCGCTGAAGCGCCGACACCCCGGCGAACTGATTCTCACACAGCGCGCACGTCTGGGTATTCAGTCTTCTCAGGCTGTGCTGACGCATGTGTCTGTCGAAGGTGTACTTGTAAGCAAACCCCGTCCCACAGTCTGAGCATTTGTAAAGCTTCTCTCCAGTGTGACGTCTTGAATGCGCGATGAGCCCCTGCGGTCCAGCAAAACGTTTGCCACACTCAGAGCAAAGGTGAGGTTTGGAGTGAGTCAAGTGGTGTCTGTCCATCAAACACTTCTGAGCAAATGATTTATCACAAGAAAGACATTTGAACGGCCCCGTGGACTTCTTTTTGATCTTGGATGTGGTAGTTGAAGTGTCTGTATCCTCCTGGACGTCGGAGGCCAGCTCTGAGGTGGGCTCTGTTAACACAGCTTCAGGTTCAGATGGAGACCCAGAGGTACTCTCACGTGTGGCTGCATCAGCTGAAACAAACAAACAAACCAAAACGCTTCATTAGGGGACTTGAAAGAAAGTGGGAAGTACACAGCTAACACAGACAAACACAACCACTCACAACTACTCTAAATATAATTTCAACATTTTTTTGCTCTTAAAGAAAAACTAGTTTGTAAGATAAACATGTTTTATCAAGTTAAAAGAGTAAGAAACCTTTACAATCAATTACAACCTCTTCACTGACTTTCATTTTTTACTGACAGTTACTGACACCAGGGCTCCAGGCTTTACTTTTACATCGGTGGCACTGGTGCGCCTAAGATTTTCATTTAGGTGCACCCAATAATAAAATTTAAGCGTTACCTTTTCTGGGTAATATATATAGGCTAATATTTTAAAGAATACATTAATACATGACCCTATTTCTTATTTCACCATTTTAATCCTACTTAATTATCCGCCTTATTATAGTGTTTACTCACAAATTACTTTAATCTGCTCACCTTTCCCTTCAGTTCTCTTTCACTTTTCTCTACACACACACACACACACACACACACACACACCTACACCTCTGGCTTGCCCCACCCCGCCTCTTTCTGTTTCTCTCTCCCCGTATGTGTCTGCTTTGTTGACTTTCTTCATCAGCAGTACGTCGCCCAAAAAACACAACTCAAGTTTTGTATTTTTTCACCCGCGAGTCCGTTTTCACATCAGCAGGTGAGCCGCGTGTGGAGGAGATTTGTTGTTCATGAAGTCGCCTATCGAAATGATTGAAACCAACATGGTACCGAATGACATCGGCAACAAAGGGTGTACTTTTACAAAACAACATTGTGCAACAGCATAAGTAGGCCTACATTAAACAGGAGACTCTCTCTCTGTGTGTGTTTCTCTGCAGAGCATGTGTGATCGTCAGTAGACCGCACGGGACGGGAGCTAGAGCGAGGGGACATTGTCCACTGCTTAATCGATCACAGATGGTGGTGTTTTTTCATATTTTTATCAGACCTGCTAAATTTCAGGCGCACTAATGCGACCAATGAAAATGTTTAGTCGCACCTGACAGATTTATGGTCACATGTGCACCCTGGAACCCTGTGACACACTGCAATGAAGTAACCAATTAAAGATTTTGTTTTTCAGGAGGTAAAAGTGATTCAGTGAGGAACACAACAATGACCTCAAAGAACTACAAAAAACATCTTCTTTAATGTCAGTGTGACTTTAAAGAGAACAGCAACAACTACACATGGCAAAAACAATCCCAGTACACTGTATGCACGCATCAGACTGACTACTGCTGAGGTCTGATCCTGTCTTAGATATTCACCTCTACAATGTATTTTGAATGTTGGATGACAAACTCATCCCTGTAAATGACATTTGTTAACTGGACAGACCTCAGTAAAAATACAATGGAAGACTCATACGTACATTTCATCTTTTAAGCCATTGTTGGTATCGTACTAGATCACCTAGATGGATCATCTTCAGTGTCACCAGAGTCTGTTCTGTACTCAGCAAGACTGGATTTGTGTACTAAGCACCCTGCAATAATTTACAAGATAAACCTCATTTGGACACACCGCCGTATTATAAAGCATTCACACGCCACATTCAAAACTACACTGCCATTTTGACCAGATCTCTCTTGTATCTCAAGACACTTCCTGATTAAAAAAAAACAATAATACAACTAAAATACATATGAACTTGTCCTCACACACACAGGAAGTATCTGTTCTGCTGGTTTGTAAAGAAGCAGTAGTTACCGGGTTTGATCACTGATTCTGAGTCAGCTGCTGCTGCTGTTGGTTCTTCAGTATGTTGCTCTTCTGAAAATACAAAACATGAAATTAACTTCAGTGAATCTCTCAGTAAGATATAATGTCTTAAAGCTTTGTTCAGAAACATGGTATGCTTCACGGAGCAGAGTCTGTCCAACCAGAACTACAAGGAGGCAGAACATCTGTCCTGCTAAGCAATCCAACATGGAACTACACAGAAACCCAGTGAGCAGGTTAGAGATCTAGGTGTTATCTTGGATTCGGAACTCAACTTCACAAGCCACATTACAAGGATAACTTGAACAGCATTTTACGTCAAATCCATCTTGTCTCAGTCAGACACTGAAAAACTGGTTCATGGACTCCCCAAAAAGACTGTGAGACGGCTCCAGCTCATTCAAAAGGCTGCAGCCAGAGAACTCACTGGAACAAGAAAAACTGAACATATTACTTCTATACTTTGATCACTTCACTGGCTTCCGATAAGATACAGAATTGATTTCGAAATATTGCTCACTGTTTACAAATCACTTAATGGTCTAGCTCCTAAATACATCTCTGATCTGCTCACTGCTTACAAACCCTCCAGAACCCTCAGATCATCAGACACTGGTCTCCTAACTGTACCCATGATCAGCAGTAAATCTGGTGAAGGTGCATTCACTTATTATGGGCCCACTCTCTGGAACGAACTGCCTGATGACATAAGAGGTAGCACAACTGTGTCTTCTTTTTGGGTATATGTGGGTGGGTGTGTTTATGTTGGTGGGTGGGCAGGGGATGGATTTATGGATGAATTTGTTTTTCTTTTAATGTGTATTTCCATATTTACTCATGCCTTATTTTATTTTGTTCACTTGTGTTGTATGTGAAGCACACTGAGCTTACATTGTATGAAATGTGCTATATAAATATACTTGACTCTGCTATGGAAATGAACCAGAGGGTAAAAGATTGTTTTGTAAGCGACATCACTAAGACTGTGAGTTATAAATGCAGATGCAGGCGAATAACTGAATTTTAAGGTGGGTGTAAAACCTATATACTATACGCAAAATATTGCAAAAGCTAAAATATGGCTGCATGAGGATGCAAGCAGATAGTAGTTATTTGCAAAACCACAGGTATGGAGGGATTCAAAACATGTTTTGATCATTGCTTACTATGTGATCATATTGTATTTTATGTTCCATTTGATAGAGGCCCATTATTTTATCAAACTACAATCCCATCCTGTTCAAAAAGAGCAAGAGCAGCAAGAGAGTTTTGTCAATAACTTTTAACTACGTATTAGTAAATGCAGCAATATCAGAACAATAGACTAAAACTACTGCAAACTCAACCCAAACTGTACAGAAGTTGTTCGAACTTAAGTCATTGGTGTGTAGCAGAACTGGACTAATGAAACATGCATGGCTGACCACTGACTCCTTTACAGAAGTATAATGACTGTTATCCTGTGAAGTGTAACAGTTGTAGTGAGAGACCTGAATTTTTTATTTCATATGGATTTCAATAAAGAAATCATATCACGTAACAGCTCGCTAAATACCTTGGTCATTCTCCTGTCTTATTGCCGGTTCAAGTCCTCCCTCGATTTTCTTTCTCCTCTGATGAGAGCTTCTGGATGTTGATTCTGTAATTTAACAACAAGAACCTAAAAACTTGTTTAATATATACAACAAAATACCAGTGTGTAAAGATAAAAAGCCTCTCCACAGCTGCTCAAGCCATTAACTGACTTACGCGTTTTGGGTCCGGCCACTCGCCCTGCTTTTGGCTTCATGCTCGTCTGTTTTGTCTTGTCATTCAGCCCAGTTCTCTGCTCTGCAGCAGGACCATCCTCAGCTTCACACATGGACACTTTCAACATCATCAGTATTTTCTCTACAGCATCTTTGGTCCTTGCTTCCATGAGGGATGCAAACTGGTTCTGTAAAGTCATGGGTAAGAAAGAATGAAGAGCAACGAGACTGGTTAGTTAAGCATGGTGTTTAAACAATTTCCTTTTTTATTTCATTTAGCAGATTTGTTGAGTGACAGAAAATTTATCTACACAACAGTATAATACATAATATAATATGATACAGTACAATAAACAAATAATTGTTTAGGGAATTTACAGTGAAAAAATGTAGGGTTAGGGTTTCCAGATTCTCAAATGTGAGGATATGCTGCTTCTCTCGGTTTTATATCATCATTAATGGAATATTTGGGGGTTTTGGAATGATGGTTGGACAAACCTATTTTTTTTTAAGACATCACCTTGGGCTCTAGGAATATCTTTTTAAATCAGAATAGTTAGTGACATGGTTTGACTTTAGTAAAAGCTGAATAAAAGTTACTTTGAACAGGTTTGTTGTTACACTTTATTAACTTTCACCTATGTTATTTACAGGTTATGACGCTGTTTGCTGTCAGCTACACCAAAAAGCTCACAGAGAGATTTCACTGATCATATCTGACACCTTCAGAATTCTAAAAATTGCATTTTTTGACTAGATTTTTCAAAGTGAACCTAAAGTCATATATATTTATATATAATTTAATTCTGAAATAGCCCTGGTTATCCTGAAAAGCTGTAACACATCTATGTTTGAAGCCAATGAGAGACTTTCAGAGGCACATACATACAAAAACGCATTTTGAAGCCTTGGACTGAAAAGGTTAATTTGGGTAGTGTAGTTTTCAGTGCCGTTACATATCAAACTGACGAAAATAAAACACGATAACTCTGCTCGATAAATATACTCAGCGTTAGTTTAAATGTTGATAAGCAAAGCCCGTAACACCAAATGACACAGTTTTTAGCAACCGCTAACTAGCTATACCTGCCCATTCTCACGTTACGTAAGACAGCAGTGTGGGGTTTGTATGGGAAACCGACCTAATGATGATGCAGTGTGGGTTGAGAGAGGACATTAATGAGCGGTGATTGTAAAGGGTAAGAGCAGTGTTTTCGGCCTTACTCACCAAACTTCATTCAGAAATCATACAGTTTCGTTTCCTGTTGATGTACAAAGGCACTCACGCAGTGAACTCTCTTCTTTTATATGTTTCATAAATCACGAGTGTCTTAAGGTACATTCGGAATGGTTGACTGCCAACAAAGCAACGCTTAAGTGAAGGGACAGTCAACTAGGGAGGGCTAGAGAGAGAGAGAGAGAGAGAGAGAGAGAGCTGTTTCTACGCGCCTCCCCGGCTTCTCTGTTTGGGTAGTGGAACAACATGACAGGCTGAGGGACAACAGAGCAGGAGGGTGTCCCTCTATCTCATACACATTTCTCTCCCATAGACTTGCACTGAATTGATTCTGATTGATTTACGGGGCGGTTGGAAAGCTTAACAGTGTGTGTGTGTGTGTGTGTGTGTGTGTGTGTGTGTTACCGTTATAACTTTATTAAACTGCTGTCTCTCCTCAGGTGGAGTCGCTTTGCTCTCCTCCTCTCCGTTTGGCGGAGCAGAGCAGCGCGGAGCGGCCATACCGTTAGCCGAGCACTTGTCCAAAAGTCTGCTGAGCTCCGTCACCGCCGCTTCCACCAGAGACTCCATTACAGCAAATATCTGACTCTCAAAAGTCTCCAGCCGGAACATGTTTATGAGTAACTTGAGGGTATAATTTAGTTTTTCATAGTACTCCCAAATGGAAAGCTTTCTTCCTGCACTGCGTCAGCTGTCAAACGGTCTTGTTGTTATTCCTCTTTCTTCTTCCTCGTGTGATTTACGGCAGACTGGTTGCATTTTAGGAAGAAGTCTGCCCCCCTCTAGAGGACATGAAGCGGCACAGCATCATTGCGACAGTCATTATATTTTTTTGGGGGTTCGGCTGTTGCTCCTAAAATTTGATTATCCCCCATTCATTTAGAAAAAAAAAATAACCAGCCGAGCTCTTCGGGCAGTTCGGGCACTTCAACGTTAATTATTTATTTATGTAAATTAAAGAAAAATATCTTGTTTTTATTCGTTCATTAGAGTGTTTATTATTGCGTGATTTTGGTTGGTTACGTTTTTAAAGTTTTCGCAGGAACTCAGTGTGCTGTCATGTCTGCCTTGACGCTGGCATGAACACCTCTAACAGATTACAACCAGCAGGCCTACTTATGTTAAAGGGACAGTTCACCCCCAAATCAAAAATGCATATTTTTCCTCTCACCTGTAGTGCTATTTATCCATCTAGATTGTTTTGGTGTGAGTTGCAGAGTTTTGGAGATATATCGGAAAAAATTAATTTTAAAAACTCAATAGCAATGTCTCTTTCCAGAAATCATGACCCCATGATCCCCATAAGTAGGCCTGCTGATTTGTACTGTCCCTTTTAATATAAACGTGCTGTTGTAGTTCCTCACTGTAAGCACTAGAGGGCAGTGACCACTCTGATTCTGAGTACACTGAGGACGACAACAACTGCACCAGCTTCAAGGAAGACACATGTTAATACCTTCACTTCTGTTAAAAAAGTTTCTGTTTTAGAAAAAAAAATTGGGTTCTTCTGCCACCGTGGCATATGGTTAAACAATGCAGGCACGCAATCTTATCACATAGATATTGATAATATCTTGTAGGAACAGCATCTTGCATAGTAGTCCTTGTACATAAACTATCCTTAAATGCTACCAAACATAGAAAACTTTTAGAACCTGTTACCTAATGTCAATGTTTCCTTAACTGTTACAATGGCAGTACCAGACTCAATGACCAATTGAGATCTCCAGTCAAGATCTCCAGCCATTATACACACAAATAGGCTCAGCCCTCCTCTCTTGCATGCCACGTGCTCACTGTACTTTTCCTCCTCGAGATGTCACCGCAGAACATTTGCTTGGTATTCATGACCAAATGCTGTGTGTTGACTAGACTCCTGTTCCTGCTGAACTGAGCCAGTGTGTTTGATCAAACTGCTGTCAGCTCAGAAGGCACAAGAGGGAGGCCAGATGTTTCCTCAGAGAGGACGTGGTCAAGAGACTCCACATGTGGTCTCCCCACCCCACCCCACCCCCACCCCCACGTGATTCCATTCAAAGCCGATGAGAGAAGTGTCAGATTCTGCATATTGAACAAAACATTACAGGAATTTAATTTCCATGCAAAACACATTTCTTTTATTGTAATTACTTGCAGGCAACTAAACATCAAAGAGTCTTTATATTCCCACTGAACAATTTTTTATATACTGATATCTTATCTGTTAAGATCAGTCCTCAGGAAAAGTAAACACAGTTTAAATAAAATAATATAATCTTCTAATAGTTAAAGGGAAACTTAATTTAATTTCTCAGGGATGAGTTCAACTGGCAACATTGCAAATTGTCAGTCATTCTGCACAACAAAGGGAGAGAAGTTACAAAACCTTAGATGAACATCTGATAAACATGTCGGTGCAAATTCTCTCCTTTTCCGAGAAAAGAAATGCTGCATGTGGCCGTCAGAGGCAGACAGAGCGCAGAAAAGAGCCTTTCGTGGCTGAGCTGCGGATCTTGCTAGATGATAATGACAATCCCAAAGTTTATCCAAACGTTTTCATTGTGACAATACAAATGTGTTGCACACACACTCATTATGTTCCAGATGTGTTCATTTGAATTAATAGTAAACTGGATGTTATTCAATTATATAAATTATATAATATTATATCAATTAATTATATAAAAGTGACTATTGTTACAATACTTTTTTCATACATGGATCCTGGAATTGTCAGTGCTTAGGCTTGGTCTTGTTTTTCTTTTTTTCAGTTTCTTCAACTCTGCATCTGTTAAGGCTCCCACCATTTTGTAATCCCACATGTGTGTTTATTTCCCTAAACACAGTTGTGTGGATATATATTTTACCCCTAGTTTGGAATCACTGCTCTATCTAGATATAAACATATTTTCATAGATCATTTCGAAGTTGAAAAGCATATAAAAGAGAACTCAGAGAACCTATAAACAGTGATGATATTCATATCAGTATAAAGACTTTTTTGGCTGGTTGCTCTTTTCAGCAATATTTTCTAAAAACAAGTTTTTATTTCCAACATATATCCTCAACAAAGGACCTCTACATATGGTGGTTTTGTTGAAGTATTTTAAATACAGAACATGTTCTCTCCATAGGCCCTTTGATTCTCTGTTAAAGAAAGACCGAGCAATTTTCTAGGCATTATGTAGTTTCAGGCAGTTTTAGCTATTCTTAACTCAGGTCCTGCTCAAGCTCAATATTTAGCCTACATTCTCTACATCAAATTAACCAAAAGATTAGATTTACTCCAGGACTACCAGGAGGCTTATATCGAGCCTTCAAGGGGGTCTAACCCGAGATCACAGCTGTCGTTGAGTAGACAGGGTGTTATATGAGGACCACTTAATGGACAAGACTGGTGTTATTCTATATTATTCTTATTGTCAACGAATCCCAAGAAAGACCAAAACCAACAGCGTGTTTGTCCATCTCTCAATCATTTCTGACTTCCCTGCCCTGTCTGTGGCACTCACCGCCTAGCCCAATCTTTAAAAACACCTCACAAACATAGTTTCCCTTTTAAAAATGGCTCCATGTGCCAAAACAGCTGGACACTGTAGTTTTTAGCAAACATTGCTCAAAAGGGCATAAATGGTACATTTACTGGGGACTATTTTCAGCCGCGGATTAATACACATTTGAGTACATACAGCAGCAGGACGGTGTATATGGGATTGAGTCAAAATAAGTACAGTGTGTGTGTTCTGGTAATGAAGGGACATGTCACCCAGTGCAACAGTGTGGCTCATTGATGTGTTTTTAATAGTAGGACAACAATGGAGCTCTGTGACACAGAGGAATAAGATATATCAGGCTTTGGATGCACACACAATACTTGTTAGTGGGATCAGTTCATTGTTTGTTTTTTTTGGTCTTTTTAGATTGTTGCCAGCCTTTTCCTTCAATGACAAAAAGAGTGTAAACATAAATTGATTTAAGATGTCCATATGTTCTTTCTATATGCTAAAAGGAAGTAAAGAAAAGTTCCCAGATTCTCACTTTTTACAGTTTGAGCACAGAATCTTCTGATTTTGTTAGTTTTTTGTGTGAAACTCTTAAAAATCATTTTAAATATACTGTATTATTTTTGACAAGCTTATATAGATCTTATCTTATCTCTTGATAGGAACTACAGATTTTTTTTTTTTTTTGTCATACGTCCACATCATCTCTGTACAAGTGAAGAACTTAGCCACTGTGAACAAATTGCTAAGACTCCCTGTTCAGCAGTCGACTAAGCTCTGCACCTGATCAGAAACACCAGATATACACAACACAACACAAACACATTACTCAACTGATCTTGCCTCAAAAGAGTTGCTCTTTCAGAGAGTTTCACAGACTGGCAGCTTGAAAAACTCATCTATTGTTTGTCTATTTAAATGTGTCAAAAAAAAATGTTTTTTAAAGAAATAAGAAAGAAAATACATGCAGAGTAGGCAGAAGAAAGTGGGACACTCTCCTTGTATCAAAAAAACAGGTACTTATCCTCCTCCAGCTCCGGAAGCAGCAGTAGCATACACCATAGCAGTGTAGTAATCCCTGGCAATGTGATTTTTATTTTCTGTTCCAAATCATCACGCCAGAGACCCACACAGCCACAGCAAAGACACGACGCCGTCCTCCAGGAAAAATCACTACTCTGCCCTCCTCTCGTCATCTCTCTTTTCCCCTACTACTTTCTTCTCTCATGTACCAGTCTCTCCGGTCCTCCCTCCCCCACTCTACCCTCTCAGGCTCCCATGCTCGGTTTAACTTTGGGTATTTCCCTCATTAACTGCTACGCCTATATCAGGAACTCCAGAGAGGCCAGAGGAAGTCTGGCTCTGGAATAAAATGACAGCGTGCTCCTCTGATAGTAACTAATGATAATCACCCCCTCGCTCTGCTGGGTGGGCAAGTCTCATGGCAGGTGTGAGGGCATTCTGGGACACAAGCTTTAACAGTCACTGATTGGACAAAATGAGAAACCCCTTTCTGCCTCCCTCTGTTTGCCTTGTTTACTATTTTAATGCTGAGGCGATTTCGACCTGGATTTCATGCTCAGATAAACGCTTAAAATGGAAACGTTAAAGGAATAGTTCCTTGAGAACCTATGTTTTGAGTATCAAACATTCACCTCAGTTAGGTGAAAGGTGGCTCTGAAACGTTTGAGGCTTGCACGCAACTAAAGCTGCATTTATGGTCAGCACGAGGGGTTAACGAGAGTGCTGCCATAGATACATACGGAGTAGGTTTTGAATCATAGATCAGCGTCAGATTTCACTGGCACAGTGAATGATACAGATGGATGTATCACCAGGTTGCATCGTGCTTTAAATACATTCCCCATATTAACTGTTTACATTCTTTCATATACTTTGTGAAATAGAGCAAAGGTGGCCTATGTATGTTTTTATATTAACTAGAGTTACATCCAGGTAACTTCCACTGTATTTTCCACTGTCTCAATAAATAGGGGGCTACTGCCTGCAGTCACCGTGCTTACTTTCTTTCATCCACTGTGACAGAGAGGAACAGCAAGCAAACTGTTTTTAGTGTAATGTGTTGTCTTCACTCTTAACGATCTCTACCAGCATTGGAAACTTGTAGGAGAACACACAGGCAGTCAATCACAATTCTTGCGGTCTCCATGTGGTATTTCTGTAGCCGCCGTAGCTGATTTTCCATATTGGTACTGGTGCGTTTCCACTGTATTTAAAAAAAATTGGAATCTTGCTGATATGAAGCTTTTTTAAAGCTTTTCATTGGAAGGCACTGTGCTAAATGGAGCTAGGCACTGAATTTATGAAAGGTAAGGGTTTCGGTTACAGTAAGTGCTTCTTATGTTGGGGAACATACTGTAGGACTGAGGATGCTAGGGGCTGATTTTTCTTTTAAAAAATATTGAGTAAATATAGGGCCCCCGGCCTCACCCCTGAGCTCAGCTGGGCCAAACAGGCACGTTAAATCTGACCACACAACCACACACACAAGTGTATTTCCCAAAACACTGGAATGTT
Organism: Siniperca chuatsi; assembly: GCF_020085105.1. Taxonomy (NCBI): domain Eukaryota; kingdom Metazoa; phylum Chordata; class Actinopteri; order Centrarchiformes; family Sinipercidae; genus Siniperca; species Siniperca chuatsi. The sequence goes on along the minus strand of NC_058059.1, from coordinate 21,844,213 downwards.
GGTCATGATGAGATATGGAGTGACAATGAAGTGAAGAGCTGTTCAGCTAATGACAAACAGAACATGGTGCATTGTTATGCCAAATGATACTGCTGCCACATACCAGCAATACTTCCAGAGTTTCATCATCGAGCCAAATCCATCTGTGCCTCCTCCTGCAGTGAGAGGAGAGGCAGTGTGGCCTGTCAGCGAGGCCCTGGCTCCCATCACAGCCTTTCATTGGTCCTGATGGGGGACCACCTAATTGGAAGCAAAAGTTTGCCAGTGGCAACACATGTCCCCGGCAGGAGGTTACTCCAGGCTGTACTCTGAGGGTAAGAGAAGAAGAAATTGATGAAGAAGAGGAACAAGAATAGTCAATAACTGTCCTATGAGGGCACTTCCATGCAGCTGTGGTGGCTGCTGCTGGCTGGTCCCAGCTCAGCTCAGCTTCACGTTCCCCCTTGTTGCTTGAATTTGGATTTACTGGCTCCAGTATACCTGCGAAGATGGCTGCAATGGATACACAATAAAAAGCCTGATAGGTATTTTGCAGTCTAGATTGGCAAATGTTCCTTCAGAACCCTGTGCTACCTACATCTTCTTCTAAAACTTAAATATGTATTTCAAGGTTGCAGGTGGAACTAGGCTATATATGAGGGAATAAGTAATCATTTAGTCTATTAAAATGAGTCTACAGCCATGCTAGCGGCTCTGTGACACAGCAGTGGTTTGAGCTAAACGCTAACATCAGCATGCTAACATGCTCACAAAGATAATGCTAACATGCGGATGCTTTGCTGGACCAGTAGTCGTCCAGTTTGTTGACCCATCCATTCACCCCAGCCTTCTCCTGTATTATTATAGTTTAGATTTAGATTGTCCGGAGCAACATTATCATTCATTTGGAGTCATGTTTGTGTCCACCTGATGAATGTTCAGTCCAATATTCACTCTCCTTTTAGCTCTTTTTGAAGCTAAATACCAGACATTTCCGTATCAATGATGATTTATGGTTCAATAAACTATGTTCATTTACAGTTTATAACAGGTCTTTTATTTATATTGCATATGTTATGGTGATGGATGCAAACAAGTCATATTAAATACATACATGCACGAACATGCATGGTGTTGGCAGCTGTAGTGCAGGTTGCATGTCAGGACGTGATCCTGCAGGGATCATAGTGAACTCTCAGGTTGCAATCATAGTATCAGTTTGAGCCTGAAGCTAAATATCATGCATTGTATATAATCAGCTCAGCAGGCTAACGTTCACATTGTTGTTGGGCTCTTTTTGTCTTGGATGTAAAAAATGATTGAATTGAACGGTGCCAGCAGTGAATAAATGACCTCCTCAGCCAATCAGTGATGATTTATGGTTCATGGCTGCAGTCCACAGCTGCCTCTTAAACCCGTCAGACATCCCAGTTTCTCATGTAACACAAATGATTTTCATAATAAATCCATAGTTTTTTACTCAATCCCTGCGAGACATCGTGTTCAGAGTTTGAGCGTGTGCAAGCTAAAAGCGAACACAACGTGCTCAGGCTCATGCTAAACTATAACACGATCCCGCTGTATGCCGAGCGGTTAGCGATGCGTGTGACTGCTGGAGCTCACTTAATGGGAATCACACTACAATAACATGCTGGATCCTGCTTGCTGGGCTTTCAGTTTTTACATGTTTGATCCACAGAGGCATGACATACCAAGCGTGATCATGGCATGTGACCCCTGCCAGCTGTTCAGCCACCCTACTTCTGACCTCCAAACCCCTGGGAGTCAAATCATGCTTGACTTGGTGGGGCCTTCATGAAAGGTAGAGACCCGGTGACTGAGGGATTGTGTTAGAAGCGTTAGAGCAACTCGGTGGAAGAACAGGTTTAAATTTCTGGATTGCCACAGCACATGCCACCACTATTAATGCATTAGTGGGTAAAAGTTATTGTTACATTAAACAGAATTTCCTGCATCCACCTTTAATTTTAAGGTTCAAAGTTCATTCTTGACCTTGGAAACACGAGTTGACAATCAAACAACGAAAATGAACAAGTGGAAACTGGCCAAACTCCACCTACTGATGAAGATCATGTGATCTGATTGAAAGCTCCAGAACAGCTTTTATCAATTATCTTGCACATTGTTTTTAAAAGGTGCATGAATACGTAAATATATCATTTATGAATAACTCATATTTAAATTATTAAATTTGACTGATTTTAATATTTGCTTAGTTTTTTTATTCAGAATCAGAAATATTTTATTGATCCCCGAGGCTGAAACAATAAAGTATTTCTGATTCTGATATTGCAATTTTATATATTAAAGGAATAGTTCGTCATTTCTATATTTTTTGTACCTTTGGATAGAGCCAGGCTAGCTGTTTCTCCCTGCTTCTGTATTACAGAGAGGAAAATATTAATAAAAGAAATAAGTAGGCCTACACTCAGTCATAAGTCATTTTACTCACACATTTACAGTCTGCAATTTTCTCCTTCTCTGGCCTTTGCAGCTGCAACTGTGTTGTAGTATGTGTTGCTGTGTGCATGATGTTTTTGAATTCTTCATATTTTCTTAAAATTATTATTTGCTCCTTGTAGCACCTCATATAAGAGCAGAAGATATTGTTTGGCACTGGATAACTTTAAAGGGGATGTTGAAGAAGCAGGAGTTTGTGCATTTATTAACAAAAGTAATGAAACTGGTGGGAAAAAAACAACTAAAACCTGCAGCTTCACAGCAAGCTGCCACCTCCTCTCCTATCACTACAGAGACCAATGACCTTTTACCTTCTCATGGTGCAGTCAGACTGAAATTCGCTCCCCATTCATTTCTATGCGGAACGGTGCGAGACACATTCCCTTCCGTGTATTGACCTGAATGAACTTTGACATGCAACATCGTGGGGCTCTCCAAAGTCCAGGCGGTTTGAAGGGGGTGCTGACCTCCTTCCTACACTAAGTTTAACAGAAAGTCATTCACTACAGAAGAGTTTTGCCTTCTCCTGCCTCACTCACTGTTTAGAGCAGATGACTAAGCAGATGATCTGCCCTAACATCACAAAATCCACAAAAACCTGCATCATCTATCACAGCAAGGCTGAAGGCCTTCAACACAACATAACTTGTGAAACACAAACTACTAAACTGAAACAAACGTCTGTTGTCATTTGTGTGACTGTGTGCTGATAAATGAATAGATTAACTGAAACATTCAGCTTATATTAATTATTTAAGAAAACATGAGCAACGTTTTTCACACACTTCTTGTGTGACATATGTGGCTCTAGGTTTGTTGGAAATGACTGACCGCTCCATTTATTTGCCCCAGGACAGGCCACTTGTATAAACTCAAGGCTCCAACCTGAACGCAGGACACCAGCAGCCGCTGTGGGCGCCACGAGATCACGTGACAGCGCTTTGATCAGCACGTACTGTACAAGCCTGCATGCCGGCCTCACTGCTCTGTGCTCCATCTCACTCTGCCAGTGTTCAACACAGAGCTACGAAACACACACACTCAAACACATACACACACAAATTGATATATTTTGTATACGTCACGAAGACGCAAGATATTCATGTGCTCAAGCTTTGGCCAAACTGCAGCAGCATTGATGCATGTGTGTCCAAATTTCCCACAGTCACAAATGAAGCGTCACCTTCGGACTCACTAAATGAATCCACTTCCTGTGCTCCAGTTCCTAAAGCTCAATGACGCTGAGATGTCACTACCAGACAAAAAGCAGTACCATCAGGTGTTTTTTAATGAAATCATAGGGATAAAGTTTAAACAAAGCGCTCGACAGCTAGAAAAAGTGACAACCTCCTTGCAACAACATGGCTGTGGCACTTTTTGATAATCCATTTCCAGAAAATCAAAGAATGAAGTGAGGCTTGCTACATTCTTGGCAGACGCTAAAAAATTCACTGTGGGTTTTCATCACAAGTCGGCCTACTTCAACATCAAAACTATATCTATTATAATCTGCCACACATGCAGAAACACTGTCCAGACCCAGGCCACTGTTGTTCAGAATATCTGTGATGCATGCTGCAATAGCTTCATTTCATCTTTGTAGAAGCCTAGCAAAAAAACAAGCCTCCTCCAAATCACACAGCAACTTTTCCTGAGATTTGGGAGCCAGAACATACTCTGTGATGCTAGCAAATTTGGTTTATATATTTTTTTGTGATTTCAGACTCTGGAAGGAGCCTGGCTAGCATCTTGTTGTCATCTCTGTGCCAGCATAGCTGTGGCGGTGCCTCACTGAGTGGTCCACTTGTCCAACCTCTCTTGAGATGAATCTTTCTTAGTGAAAAATGAGGTGGTCTGGGGTGTTTGTCTTCATTGCTTGTCCAAATCCTTATGCGTCTGGCACATGAGTGCATGTCTCCCCTCAAACTTGACTGAGAAAGAATGGCCAAATGATCCACTTTGCGAAGCCAAGTTCTGAACTCTTCATCTCCACACCACTTCTCATTAAATGCACAAAAATACTTCTTTTTGGAGGGGCCCTCCTTAGCTCCTTCTTCACGATCTTTGAGCCCAGGAGGGCGCGTCAGGGCGTCGCTCGCCCGACTGAATGACCTTTAATCACATTTGATTTGATTATTATTAATCCTCCATGCTGTTTTATTTTTTTGTCAAAGCTGAGACCGAACAAGTGCGTTTTACCTCAACACGTATCGAAAGGCTAATCGCTAGGCTAATCGCCTGCTGGACCCAGCACCATACTCAATGCACAGACCTGAAAGTGGTATCGATCTTCTCATCTAACTCTTAGAAAGAAAAAGCAAATAAGTACATCTCCCAAAATGTTTACTAAAACAACCACAACATGGACTGGATACACAGAAAACAATGCATGGTAGTCTGTAAACTTTATCTTTAAAGATTTGCTATTGCATTTTAATACTTAAAATCCTTTACTCCTTTAATTCTTATCAGAAATTATTCATATGTCTCTTAAAAACCATGTTGACTTACTGTATATTGTGATCCGTAGCCTCACTCATGCAGTGGCCCAATGACACTGCCTCCCTGCAGCTTTTACTGTGTAACCTGAATGCCGGGGAGGAAGGAGTGGGCTGAGACTGACACCTTTCTCTCCTTTATAAATCAGGCTTTATGAGTTGACATAGTGTCATTTGTGTATTAGGCCGGCCCCCACTCCAAAACAATTCAAAGAACAGTTTGTTAGTCTGTCCCTTGTTGGCACAAAGCAGTTCATTCAGCCTGAGTCTGAGTGTAGGAAGTCATGTTTTGTACGCCAATTCTCTCAATTCAGTTCAACAAAGCTTTATTGGCATGGCATTTTGATTAAACAAAAAACAGCTGGTAAATAATAAATACAATGAATACAGTTGTATATTCTCCTGCCCAGGGAAGCTTGAATAGGCCTAGTTCCAACATAAGGAAAGAAAAATCCAGAATTTTGAGGGCAAATTATTAGAAAATGTTCCTAAATAGGAAATCCGACTTTTTTAAAAGCCCCACTAATTGATATGTTTTAGATTAACAGTTTATCAAATTCTGTATAATGTGAAAGGCGTTAAGAACCAACAGAGAATTATCACCAACTCTGAAGCTTTGCAGAGCCTTTTAGCCTTTTTTAGGTCATGGGTTTGGCTTTACGGCACATTTGCTGTATAGTCATCAACCTTGTTTCCAGAAGCAAACAAGTTCAGATAAACTCACTGTATACTGCCTGCTCAGAAAACTGCAGACATTTAGTGGCTAGCTATTGAAGGAAGTGGAACATCTAGCAGCTAAAGAGGAATATATATTCTCAGATTTATGGATCCTTCTGGGGGGACTGTAGAAAATGGAGCCGACCGATGGGGAAGTGTAGGCTACTGGTGTTCATTTTGTCAGCTATGTTTAGCTTTCCTGAGATCAAAAGTCTGTGTGAGTTTTAGTCATGTATGACTAGCAATAACACGACACTGACATGTAATCACCCTATTAAGGTGAGATGGCGAACTTGTTAGCGAACACTTGCCTATTTACAGATCCGGCAGACACGGAGCAACATTAGCATTTATTTGGAGTCGTGTTTAAGTCCACCAGATAAATATAAGTGCAATATTAAATCTCCTTTTAGCTCTGTTTTTGGTCTCTACCAATTCCTGAGAGGAACATCTGGCTCTTTAGCTGCTGAATGCTCCACTATGTTCACCAGCTAGTTGCCAACGCTGTCTGTCTGCCGTTTGGTTTTTCAGAGCTTTTTTGTTGAAAACAGCTGCTTGCTTCACCCGAAAACAATGCAAGGAGAGCGGTGAGAGCGAACTAAAACAATAAAATTGGAGCCTGGAAAAACCAGAACAATGAGCTAAAAGATGCTACAAAGCTCCGTAGAGTTGGGTGATAGTTCTCTGTGGGTTTGTCACTACCCATTTCACATACTAGTATTTATGAGACCCATTGTTAATATAAAAATATCAATTAGAGCCGCTTTAACTTTGTCCAGGTTAGAATTTGCCTGGCAGACGTTTGTCTAAAAAACTGGTATTGAAACTTGGCCACAATCTTCAAAAGCAGCATTACTAACCATACAACCTGGTATTTAGCTTGTAAGGTTAGGAATGAAGACGGAGAGGGGGTCTTGTCTGATGTCAAAGAATTCAAGTAATACATCGAGCCATTAAACATGCTCTAACACATTTATTTAGAGATAATACCAACATAGCAAATGCCTAATTACTAATCATTGGCTTGGCTTGGAGGGAGGACTGAATTTAAGAAGACTCAATGCGCTTCCCAGAACAAGAAAGAAAGAAGCTCATTGCAACTCCTCAAGCAGCCAGCAGATGTATCTCTTGCTTTACTTTCATGTATAAATTCAACACAGGCTCATTTGCCTGAAGAGGAAAGTGTCTAAAGTTCAGCAAAGTGTTGACTACTGTAGACCTGCAGCTTTCCCTTCAAATTATGCACAATGAGAATTGTGTTAATCCTTCATACAGCAGTCCTTCGATAATGTTTCGTGTGCATATGTGATGTGGGTGGGACCAATTCTGGTTATGATTTTAAATAGAATATTCAGAGCTCTGGTTAAATTTTCCTATTTTATAGTTCATGCGTCAGTCTGGGAACTCCCCCCTCATCTCCGTCTGGCTCTCCCCCCTCATTCCTTCACCACTCTTGAGCTCCAGACCTCCTCAGAGTACATCTGAGGCACATCAGGACACTAGAGGCCCAGCAGATGTGGATTCGTCTCTACACGACTCCTGAGCTTTTACATGTGGGCAGCCACTGCCTGAAGCGACAGATCTGGTACGTTGATCAGATCTAGATAGGATCTAGATCTTTAGACCTGCAGAAAGGGACTTCGGCAGGACTTCTGGAGTCTCCACCTGAAGAAATCCTGGAGTATGAGGGTAAGCCGGGTGCTGCAGCTGTCCGTTTTGCTGTTGGGACTCTGTCAGGCCCACCGTGCCCCTCCGCCAGGCGATCCCTCCACATCACAGGAGGCAGGTGAGGTCCCCGTGTCCCTGCTGAGGATGCTCTCGCTGGGCCTGGCTCACCTGCTGCAGGGGGCGGAGGAGAACGCAGAGCGGCTGGAGCAGCAGGGAGAGCAGGTGGCAGCAGAGCTGGACGGGGCCACAAAGAGTCTGGAGAGCCTTCGTAAGCAGAGTTTACGGGCAGGACGGACTCACAGGCAAGTAAGGAAGAATCATTTTACAAATCCACTTTTCAAAGCAATTCAGATCCTAACTTTGCCCTGTTACCTGACCCACAGGCCCACAGCATTTTGTTATTGTCTGATATTCAGTTTATTACCATGTGGTATAAAAATGAGGAATGTTTGTTCAAAAAATGACTTTAAACGATTAATCGATTATCAAAATAGTTGCTGGATATTTTTATGTTGATACACTAATCGATTAATCAACTTATCACCTCAGCTCTAGAAGTTGGTAACTTTTCCCACACAACAATGTAACATACAGTATATCGTATTCTGTATCCTCTTGTTTAAGAACTTCATTTAAGGTCTGTACTCTTTATGCTGAGTGAAATATTCAAATAGTTATAAGGGAAAACTTAAAATCTGCCTTTTTAGCCTGACTTTTTCTTCAAATGTTTTACTGCTAATATTTGAGTTTTTTATTGATTTTCTCTTTGTTCTTTATTGTTTTTAATCTATATAATTGATGTTACTTATTTTATTTCACTTTTATTATTTTTATCCACATTTTAATCTCTATACGTTCCTGGGTGCATTAGTCTCTGATTGGTTAAATGGTTATATTTCTATTGCAGTTTGAATTGCACTTAACTGTATGAAATACAAATAAAGTCTGATTGATTTTTATGGCTGCACTATCACATTAAAGTTAGAAATTGATCTCTGTTGGTTTGAATGGGATAGAGGCTCCTCAATGTCTCATATTGCACTGATTTCCACATCTTTCATTGAAAGCCTCTCTGGGCAAGAACATCATGTAAATCAAGTGCAATCAACACCAGACAGAGAAAATGAAACAAACAAGAATTAACAAGAATCGTGAAAAAAAAAACAACAACCATAGAGTCAACGACAAATCAAGGATTAAATAAAAAAATGAAATAAAAGGTATAAAATGAATGATGTTATTTGGCACAGTCAGTGAGATATTATTATTTGGTTTCAAGTCAATGAAAGTCCTTCAAAGACTGAGCAGACTAAGAGTCAACTTCTGAAAATGGATTGAAAGAAAGTGAAAACCATCGGGGAGAATACTGCATCAGGTACATACAGATTCTGTGAAAAATATTGCTGCTATGAATAATGTGATGTAATATTCTGTTCTTCAGGTGAGGAAGGACCTGCAGATACTGAGTGCCAGGGGGGACAGGCTGTGGAGGACGGTCAGAGATCTGCAGAAGGGGCTGGAGGATCTGGAGGCGGAGCAGGGAGCCTTGCAGCACCGGATGAACCGGATCCTCCAGAGAGAGAAGAGCCTGACCGAGCCGAGGTCAGGGGGTCAAACTCAGCTCGACATCAGCTCCATGAAGGTGAGCAAAAACCAAGAACTTGACCAGCGAACAGCTATTTGTCTCGGTGACAACAACACAACGGCGTATAAAGTCCTTACATCCCTAAATTCTGAGCTGTAGTCAATTAAATTCACTGTCATGTTGAAACAGGAAAGAGCTTTCCCCAAACTGTTGCCACAAAGTTGGAAGCACACTATTGTCTAAATATCATTGTATGCTGAAGCATTATGATTTCCTGTCATTGGAACTAAGGGGCCTAACCCAAACCAGGGAAAATAGCCAAAAGACCAAAAGTACACAGGGATGTCCACATACTTTTGGCCATGAAGTGTATTGCTTTCTTTTTGTTTGATTTTGTTTTGTAAAACTTTAAATATTAGATAAGACTAGCAAATATATATATTTTTAAAAGATCTTTTTGTTATTTTTTTGTAGTTTCTGTGTTGCAGTACACACGCGTTTGTCAGTGGACGTGACAGATTCGACCGTTCTAGCCGCCTGATATCTTTGTTGTGTTGTAGGTTATAATTGATAAACAGGCCCGGCGGCTCGCCAGTCTGACCGCAGAGGTTTCAGCCCGAGACAGAATGATTGACAGAGGCCTGCAGCACATTGAGCACCTGGAGAAACAGGTTAGTTACCTTAACGTTTGACGCTTACATGTTATTCTCTGACTTTAGACGTATAATTGTAGTGTTTAATCCATAAGGAAATCCTTCCAGGGGTGCTGTTTTAAACTGAAGCATGACCTCCCAGAAGGAATACAAGGTCAAAGAAAATGTCTGAAAGGAAATTCTAGCACAGTTTCACATTATTATTATTATTATTATTATTATTATTATTATTATTATTATTATTATTATATGTCTTTTAGTCCAAAGGCTAGTCTCTTTAGAGTCCATATTAAAATCATTAAGGAAAAAAGTAGTAGTAGTAGTTTGTAAAATGATCTCTTGGTGCTAGTGAGTCATGTTATAATAAAAGTACGATTTCATTTATGTTGCACATTTTATCCAAAACGATGCAATACAATGTGTTTCACGTAAGATGAAAAATAAACAGAAAAAGGAAGGATTGGAACATTGAAAACAAAGCAGAAAAAGAATTATAAATAACAACGTATACTGTAGGTGAGGTAAAATACAACAATACGTTTCTAGGTAAAAGCAAGTTTGACAGCGTGAGTTTTAAATGAGGCGCACATTCTCGGCTCTGCAGGGCGTCTGGGAGCATGGGAACTAAATGCAGCATCACCGCAGGCTTTAGTCCAGGACCGAGGACCAGTTCATGCGACCTGTCTCTGTGTGTTTGTTTTAGGTGTCTGACAGCCTCCCAGCGGCACTGAGGGCAGATTCCGACTCCGACTGTGTCTGATGAGCACAGCTGCATCAACACAGCGACTCTCAACAACTGTGTGTCTAATTTACATCAAATTTGGGTTACTTTCAACAACAAAAAAGTATTATAGACTGTGTTTCAAACTTTTGTCAATGTGTGTTGTCCTCTGTTTAAAAATGGTTCAAAAACAAAACTTTACTCCTGCTCATGAGTTGCTGTGTTGTGGCTCCAGCTGACACAATATTGTGGTTGACGATGGTTGTGAAATGCCTTGTGAAGATACTTTGCTCATACACACCCAAATAAACAGACGCACACTGAAGTCAGAGAAACCTTCAGACTAACAACACACACAAGTGACAACCGACTGATAACACACAAGTGGTTAATGTTGTTCTTTAAGTCTACATACCGTGACATGACATAACATGGCATAACCGTTACATAACCTCACCTTAAAAATATAAGTGCAAATTGGGGTATGCGATTCTGGAGAAATCTAGTACCATGACAAATACCACGATCTAGAGTGAACAACGACACAGCAAGTAATGTAACTAACGTTAGCTGGGTTGTGGGTTAGCTTAGCTAGGTTGTGGGTTAGCAAACTGTCCCTACAGGCGGTTTCCCAGAGCCAGCACAGCAGCTCCAGACAGCGATACTCACAACTCTCCTGCTACTATAACATATAACCTCACAACAACAGCATATCTTGGCAAACTAGAAAGTAAGATGAATGTCATTTAACGTTAGCTGACATACAAATCATGGCTGGAATAGTGTTGTGTGGCCCGGTCCGAGCCGTTTTGTTAATTTCCCATTTACAGAGCCAGGGCTGTGTGCAAACACCGGAGTTTTTTTCAGCGCACACACTGAACGGACAGCTAGCAGACTGTGAGGAGAATTTGACAAAAAGACGTGTATTGGATTAGAATTGCATACCCCACTTTTAAGTCAAAGTCAGAGCAAGTCTTCTACCTTCCTGCTGTATCGTAACTAAATGCCGATTCTCCATTTTCTACCAGATGACCTGAGAGGGTTCATATGGTAAAACACAATCAGAGATGTTCACTACTTTGTATACATGTATTCAGCTTGCTCATAAGATGCAGAGCCATGGCCTTACATAATGACAAATGCTTACATTCTTTCATCACTGGAGGATCTCATCCCAGCGAAGTACATATACTGTAGGGAGAAACAGGAAATCTTATAGTATCAAACCCAAACCAGCAGTTCTGCACCCTCACAGCTGTCTTGCAGCCAAATGTGATAAAAGGTTGTGTGTTGAATCTTGGAGGACTGAGCTGATATCTGATGGCCTCAAGTCACCGTCTTGACGGGCGACTTGCGGGCGGTCTGTCCCGTCTGGTGTTCCCAAACAAACCTCCAACAACTCGAACTCTGTCCCACTTACAAGAAAAATACAAAGAGCTGGGCAGGAGAAAAAAAAGAGGAAGAAAGACAGTAAGAGAGGGTGAGAAAAAGAGAATTGTTCTCAGGAGTAAATTACGATACAAAAGCAAGTGCAAAAAATGAGGAAGGAACTAGAACAACATGAACAAAGTGGGGGAAGACAAAATGAAAATGTAAATATGTGAATTCTCAGACAATCAACAGGAACATAGTGCACAGCAGCCCAGGTGAGTACAGATTATTACCACACAGCAGTGTTACTGAATATGGGACAAGATGAAGTGATCCCTTTGGAATTGGAAGGTTTGGCAGGTGTGCCAGAGCTGCAACAGCACCCCCTAGAGGTCAGGGGGAAACACTGACATCTGTGTTCTTAAAATGAGTTCCGGCACTTTTGACAAGCTTAAGTGAAGACACAAGGTTTTTCAGTGTGCACAATGTCAACATAGTGTATAATAATAATACACATTGTGTTAATGTGACTGAAGCTCATTTGAAGTAAAAATGAGCTGAACTGAGAGAAAGACAAAGGCAGAGGAAGAGAGGGATACACAGTACTGTGGGAGACAGATAGAAAGAGAGCAAACAGGGGAAATAGATGATGATGAGGAGAAGAGAAGGAGGAATTGCTGATGATTTTCTTAATTCTGATGCATCAATGTATAAGCAGCATTTTACTGTTGTAGCTGCTTGAGGTGGAGCTAGTTTTACTTTATAGTATAGTTTAGTCCAGTGGTTCCCAGTCTAGGAGTCCCCACCAAAGGGTCACAAGACACAAATCTGTATTCATTTTTGGTACTTTAGGTAATTTGTGGTAATTTGACCTCTTTGGGTCTCAAACAGGTATTTAAATGAAACCATATGAGGATTTTAGAGTGGAAATGTCTCTTTGGTGGAACTGCTAACATCTCAGAGACTTGTGAGATGTGGTGAAGGGCCCCAACTAGACACTGCTTTTTTGTAACAATGCATTGTCGTTTATATGCTTACCATATGTTTGTTTGCTTTTCTGAAAAGTAACCAGCAACTACACCTGTCAGAATAACGTTGTGAAGTAAAAAGTACAATATTTGCCCCTGAAATGTAGTGACGAAGAAGTATAAAGTATAAAATGGAAATACTCAAGTACCTCAAAATAATAAAAATAGTACTTAAGTACAGTACTTGAGTGAATGTACTTAATTACATTACACCACTGGTTCAAGTCAAGCTGTGGAACCGTTGCATGTCATTTCCCATCTTTCTCTCCCCTCATTTCCTGTCATCTCTCTATAGTCCTCTGTCTAATAAAGGCATAAAATGCGCCCCAAAATAAATAGTTATAATATATATAATAATATTGCTAATCGTCATCATCACCACCATCATCGTCATCATATTAATAATTAATACAAAATACAAAACAATACAAAATAACTGTATAACAGGTATAAAAAGTAGCCAGTCAGAAAGAGTAGAAAATGATACAAAGGCTCTGGTCTTACTAACATTTTTCTTCCACAGACTTCTATATGCAACACTAACAACTACAACTCAGTCTGACTCATGTGGGTGCCGGGGGAAAATACAGCAGGTAGGTGGAGAGAGGGAGGGAGAGAGAGAGAGAGGGAGGGAGGGAGGAAGTGGTGAGGATGCTGTACAGTCGCTGCAACACTTTGCGCCTCATCTCACAACAGTCAGTCAGTTAGTCTGAGTCACAGAGGCCATTTATATCGCATAACATCGGTGTATCATCGGTTTTACTGACACTGCATTCACCGCCGTCTTCATACGACCATGCCTGTTAAGGTAAGAAGGCAGAGGGCGTTCATTTCTTCCTGTCATCTTTTCCATAAAGTGGGGATGGAGCCACTTGTCTAACTTTTATTTCTGTTTCTGCATGAATAACACTCAGCTGTTGGTTTGTAGATGTTTATATCCCGTTGTGAATAATAATTAAATAATAATAATACTAATAATGTCACGCAGCCCGTGCAGGCCGTTTGTGTGTCGCTCAGGAGGAAGATGAGCAGATGCTGGTGGTATCACAAGAGGAAATCAGCTCCACTTCCCGTCAGTCAGAGAGAAAGTAAAATGTCGGCAATGAGCTGGAAGGGGTTGTCATCGTTTACATGTATGCAAAAGAGCTGCAGTGTGCAGGTTTAAATATTCACCTGAGTTCACCTGAGCCTGACAAGTTACATACACTATACAGCCTATACACCGAACTAAAACTAATGCAGTCTGATACAACAGTCCTGTGATAAATCCTACCTTCATAAAGGTTAAAAAGTTTTTGTTGTTGTTTTCCAGAGGTGTTGATTCAACTTTATGGTCATTTCGGAGGCTATACAGTATGTGGTGCTGTTAAAATGTATTGCATTATACTGAGAGGTGTCTAATATTCGGTCTATCCTCACTGATTGAGTGATTACTGTAATACTAAGTGTGTATTAAAATCAAAGGCTGTGGTCTCCACTGAGGATGGCTTGTACTATATTTTCTAAAATTTCACAGACTGTAGCCTACAAGTATTTCTTGTTATGATATTACCAACACAGTTATTTTTAATGGTATGGTAATTCCATGTAAGTTATTATTAATTGCTAAAGATCAGTCTGCATTTAATAAAATAAATCCCCCGACCCATTCTGGCCACCATGAACCTTTTTAGCCATGCTAGTTGGACCAGACTGAAATATCTCAACAGCTATTTCTTGGCTGCCATGAAATTTTGAACAAACATTTGTGGTCCCCTGACTTTTCCTGTAGCGTCCCCATGAGGTTGACATTTTTGGCTTTTAGTAAAATATCTCAATAACTATTGGATGGATCGCCATGAAATTTGGAACAGACGTTCATGGTGCACAGAGTATGAATGCTAATTACTTAAACATAAAAATGCAAACCTCTACATAATAGAAATGTAATCTGGGTAATACATACAGCCACAGCTTATTTATACAGCTGTCATTTTAAGCACAGAAAGTGCAGAATTGCATTCTATGTCTGACAGTATTAAAAACGTGTAATCAATACCTCCTAATGGTTTTCAATATGAAATGTGAAGTATCAGTATTGATAACTGTGGTAATCTTTGCTTCTTAAGTACCCACACACAGGTCCAGTCAAAGATTTTCTGATGCAAACAAATATTTGTTGCATTGTTATGAAGAATAAGGTCATCACTTTTCATGAGATACGTGTAGTTTATGTAGAATACTGTATGTATGAGTTAATGGCTGTGAGAATATGCTGACAGCCCTTCAGTCTGCGTGTGAGCCCAGGTTAAATCCATGTCTTCAGATACACCTAAAAAAATATAAATACTTGTCAGTGATTGCACAATTTCTTACAAAACACCTTGCAGTTTTATATTTATTACAGTTGTCCCAGGTGGGACCCCTAATCCACTACTTCCACAGTCTACCAAGCTACACAACTTGTTTTACATTCACAGTCAAATGCTTTTTTTGTATTTTATTTATTATTATTAACTTGTTTATTATCAGTGTTATTAATCAGCAGTTAGGCAGACTAAGAATTTATTTTTGTCATTGTTTTGAATGGAAAGCCATGCATCTATTTTTTTAATGTTTTCACCCACGCTGTAACACCCCCTGTTAGGTCACTGTGTGTGTTTTTAATACGTAAGTGTTGCAGAGGAAACCTTAAATGAACACACATGCAGTATAATTAACCCCACAGTCCAACCACTAATCACAAAGCCTGTTTATGAAAAGGAATAATCTTTAGCAGGTTTCTTGATCAGTTCGGCAATTCAAATATGCAAACAACCTGGAAAACTGCTTGCAAGGCAGATCCTTGAGAAATGAGCATTCTCATCATGACGCTTATGAAAATAGTTTCATTCTCCTCGAGTCACACCACAATACCACATCCTGAGGCAGTACTTAAAATAAACAGGGGCTTGTCTGCTAGGATCTGTGCTGGATTTTGCAAGTTTGCTCAAGACACAAAAAGATGTTTTGATAGGAATGTTACTTCTCATGTTTCACACGCTAAGGTTTCCATCATTGGAGCAAGTACAGGGCCTAAAAAGTAAACAATTCATGAAAAACCCATTCAGCACTTATGTATGTCAGGCCACTGTATATAGGTAGCAAGGTGAATACAGTATATGCATGGCATTAGAAGGTTTACACACTTCTGGTTTAGTAGCTACCTGGGAAATAGATATAAATATGTTAAGATAAATAATAAGTCAAAATTATTGAAGGTTACTTGTGGAGTTCCTCACAGCTCAGTGTTAGGCCCATTATTGTTTATTTTGTACATACATTGTGTATGTATTTATGATATATTATAGGTTTCCAAAACATTAAAATGTATTTTATTTGCATATTTATTCAAAAACATTTTGAAACAACTTTTTGATACTGTGGAAAACTTCTATAGAGTTGGTTTGATTTCAACAAACTATCTCTGAATTTAAGCAAGACTAAATTCATCATCTTTGGCAATTATTTGATAAATTTACAAAGAAAACTTATGGGTGATGTTGAAGTTGAAAGTGTCTGAAATCTCCTTTTGGGGAGTAATTATAGATTGTTTTTAAATTATGCTGGAAACCACATCTAAATTATGTCAAAGCAAAAATGTCAAAATGTATTACAATACTGTATAAATTGAAGGATTTCTTCATTATACATTATACACTTTGTATTGTTCTGTTTATACATCCATGAAGGTGGCCCGAACCCTGTGTAGATAAAAACGGCTCATTCTAAGTTAACAAAACCACAAAGATTCTTATTTCAGGTGTTTATACACTAATGAATACATACCTATGAATATTGTATTCAATTTCTGCCAATAGATCCTCCTAAATGTTCCACACTGGACCTTTAAATCATAGGCTCTAAATAAAATTTAGAATGGTAGGTTCAGCACAATTTATGTATAAGGTCAAAAACGAATACTGACGTTGCCTGCTGAAAGCATCCAAAACTTGTTTAAAATGAGAGAAAGTTAAAAAAAAAAAAATGAGTAAAAAAAAATAATTTTTTTTAAGATTTGAGAAGAATCTACATGTTTAAGAAACCGTCTAGTTTTAAACATAATTTAATATACAAAGGTTCAGGGTTTTATGCTTCAATATAAAAAAAAAATTTGTTGTACTACTGTACTGTTTTGTAGGGAGTACTCTTTATGTTTTTTTTCTATTTTCACAAATTATTAAATTATTTACAGATATAAGTAAATACATTTCAATTTCAAATACCCCTTCTGGTTAGTTTCAACTGCACTGTTCTTCTATGGATGCATTATCTCAATATGCCGAATTGACACAATAAGCAATTTATCAGTTTTTATGACAAATCCAACAGCATTTTGGGCACTGATCCGGTCTCTGTAGAGCCTTTGTATTATGCTGATTGCCAAACCTTTTGTAGAAGCCAAATGCTGCTAATTACAACCCATCGTTGTATCAGTGTTTGTTTTGTAATCCATAAATCCATAATTTATAATGCACTTTTAGAACTAGGATACTTTAAATACAGATATTCCTTTCATATATTTTAATAAAAATTTCATGTTTTGAATATGTGTAATAATTTATATAAACCTTTCTGGAGCTGTTCTCGTGCTTCCAATAGGTTAGAATACAGAAATATTGAGAAACCCCAGTTAAAGTTTATTTCCATGAGTTGTTTACATTGACTAACATTTAATAGAGCCTACTGCAAATGTATGACAGGAGTAAATGTTTAATGAACACATGGATTTTCCAGCAATATTTCTGCAGCAGCAAAGACCACAGCTGCTCCTTAATTAACACTGTAGTAGTCAATTTCTATGTTGTTTCTGTCTCCTGTTCTGGTCATCACTCCTGCTTTTTAGGGAGTTGAGGGTCATATATGTAAGCGTGAAAGAACCACCGCCCCCCTTTTCATACTGTTATAAAACAGGGGAATTTGATGTGTAATGGTTTTCCAATCCTTCTTAATTGGGATCAAGGGTTGTTGTGAGGGATTCTGGGAGCTCAAGACTCACACAAACACTGGCGGTCCCTCAGAGCTTCGCTGAGAGGTCTGCACACTAAGTCATATGAAAGACACTCGTGGAGTAAAGAAAATTTGAACTAGACAGACAAACTGTGGAAGAGACTGTTGTAAGCCCTGAAATGCTAATGCAACTTGGGTAATCAGTCGTAGACGTGCAGTTTGTCACCGGCTGTCATCTGCTTTGCATTGACATTCATGCAAATGCCTCTGACTCCTCTTCTGTCTACCTTATTTATAGGAGCGGTGTACCTGGAAAATGCAGTTTCGGTAAAAAGTCCATTCAAGTTAAATCACTGAATCTGGTTGTTCATCATTGAGTGGAGAAAGGGAACTCAGCCTCACAGTTGGAGGAAGGACGTCCAAGCTTCCCTCTGATCAAGTTCCCTCTGTCCAAAAGATGTCAACCGCCACCGCTGATAGTGCAGGAAGAGGAACTAAAACCTCTAAAGTGTCAAAGGATCATAAAAAGGTAAGCAGACGTCATTATTAATCATCAAATTCTTTCTAAAGAAAGAAATATCTCAGGCATCCTCTGTTTGGAAAACAGTGACACCCACTATTACAAAATCATTGCAGATGTCAAAACTGAAAATTATTGTGTAAAGGGATTCAAACATACATACTAAAAACTAATTACTACAATTTAGTAGACTGGACTCATCTACCCCTTAAGAACATGGACTATGCATATTTATGAGACTTCCAAGTTGTCAAAGCCTAATTCTTATGAATAAAATCTTTCAGTATTTTTTAATACTTTAAGACAAGGAAGACATATTTGCAAACAGTTTTTTTTTTCCAAAATGTGGGGAGAAAAGCTTTGATTTCCTTGTATGTTGCTGTTAAGAAGTTAAAATCTAAGGGGTCATAAAATTCCATCAAAATCCATCCAGTTTAATTAAAACAAAAAGAAACACCATAACTGCGGCTAAATGTTTTTTGTTAGTCAGCTGTATTGCATAACAGAGCTGTTATAGAGGGAACAGAGAAGTGGTGAACAAGGCGATTAGGTTGATCAGCTTTGGCTTACAGAGAGATTTCACTCATCAGTTTGTTGGAGGAAAATTCCTAAATAAGCTCAATGAAAAATATCATGTTTTTATTTTATTTGAGAGATTCAGTTTCAGTGTATTAAGGCTATATTAGGTTTATGCTTCAGTCAAAATGTCTCTATACCTAAGTACTTGTTTTAGGCTTACTATACCATCAAAAATTAATTGATTAATTATCACAAATGTTTTAGCCGCACTAGTGGCTTGTTTGTAGGGATGGCAATGTCAGTCTGTTGGTCCATCCACCACTTTGCTCCAGACTGAAATATCTCAACAACTATTAGATGGATTGCCATCAAATGTTGTACATTCAAGTTGTGGTGGACTCAGACTCTCTGAGGGGCAGGGGTGAAAAAAATTATACAAATTTTAAGGGCACCTTAGATGGCCCTGCATCACGACTTCTCCACTGGAAGGGCACCCTATAGAGGGCACTTAATCACGTTTTCTTGCACATTGAGCCACTGTAGAGGGCCCCCTCTGACTTTTCCACTATGAGGTTGACATTTTTGATTTTTAATGAAATGTCAACCTAGACAACTATGGTATGAATTTACATGAAATTTGGAACACGTGTTCTCCACCGGTGGAATTGTAATATCTCCGGTGATCCCTTAACTTTTCTTCTAGCACCATCATCAGGTCAAAATTTCAGCTTGTCCAATACTCTGGTTTAAGACCTGCAAAACGAATGACATTCCTGCTAATTAGCAAATGTGAGCACGCTTACATGCTCAACCAAGATGGTGAAGCTGGTAAATATTACCTGCTAAACATCAGCATGTTAGCATTGGCACTATGAACATGTTAGCATGCTGATGTTAGCATTTAGCTCAAAGCACTGCTGTGCATAGCCTTACAGAGTTGCTAGCATGGCTGTAGACTCTTAGCCTTGTTTAGATATCATGCTAACAGACAGTAAATTTAACCTTCATGGTGGAGAAAGTAAAGCAGTTTCTGAGATCAACTGACCGATCTCAGCTACTATTGGATGGACCGACTGACAGACATTGCCATCCCTTGAACCACACTGGTAGCGTTGCTGAAAACTATGTGACATCAATAGAATTTGGGGAAAGGTTAGGCAATTGTCAATAGAAGAACTAGTTGATTTCTTTTTTTAAACAAATATGTTTTCTTCTTCCTTGTTACGGCTTATTAGCCCACGGCAGCTGCCCTGAAAGGAGCCATCCAGCTGGGCATCGGTTACGCTGTGGGAAACCTTAGCTCTAAACCAGACAGAGATGTTCTCATGCAGGACTTCTCTGTTGTGGAGAGTGTTTTCCTGCCCAGGTACACTCTCATTTCTACACATATTTATTGTTGACATTTAGCTAATACACATATTCAGAGTCACTTTCAGATTAATAAACTTCACCCAAATTACAAAAAGATGTACTATTTTTCCACCTACCTCTGGAGGTGTTGCAGAGACATGCAGATGGTTTGGTTTTATCTAGTGAGGTTTTGAAATGTCAGTCTCTGCGTCCATCCCAGTGTAATTTAGGAAATGTATATGGCAGCATACAGATCTGTATTACTGTTAATAATACAGGGAAATAGGGAAGTCACTTTTTGAAGTGTGCAACCTGATTATTTGTTGTTTAGCAGAAAATCACACATTTCAGCAGTAGTCCTTATTCTGAGCACACATTTTGACTTGTCATAGTAGAAAAAGCACAGGTGATACTAATAACATTAACGATGGCTCTGTTCTATTCAGGTATCCCACTAAGTCATTATTATTTACACCTGTGCTTTTACTACTGTCACATGCCATATGTCTTCTGCCACAAAGGCCTATAACATGTTGCAAATGTTTGTTATTGTACATTGATGTTTTTTTTTTTATCTTACCTATCTTTTTTTTATCTTTATAAAATAAAACGTTTTGTTTGTTCTCCAGTGAGGGCAGCAATCTGACTCCAGCACATCACTTCCCAGATTTCCGTCTGAAAACGTATGCACCGCTGGCCTTTCGCTACTTCAGAGAGCTGTTTGGCATCAAACCAGACGACTATCTGGTTAGTGTGAAGATTCACGTCATCATTCTGACGATGTGGTGGAAGTTTCTATTGATTTGATTGCAACACTTGCTCATGCTAAGACTGTTGCATGCATTATTCCGAATTTCAGTACTCCATCTGTAATGAGCCTCTGATCGAGTTGTCCAACCCCGGCGCCAGCAGTTCCTGGTTCTACCTCACCAGCGATGATGAGTTCATCATTAAGACGGTGCAGCATAAAGAGGCTGAGTTCCTGCAGAAGCTGCTTCCTGGTTACTACATGGTGAGCTCCTTCCTCAAACACAAACTCTTCCTATCTTTACATGCACACTAGCGCACATATTCATCAAACTGCTAAAAGTGAAATTTTGGACATAAAGGTTCCCTGTGGAGAGTACTCATCAAAACACACTGTGTGTATCCTTAAGGTCTAACAAAGGTGTTGAATGCATTTCCTTTCCTTTGCATGAAACATTTGCAAAGCCGATGTTTTGAAGATTTTAAATCCTGCACCTCTGGCTTGAATGAAGATTTCTCATTGTCCTGTTTTTGTGATATTACTTACGTTCATTCAGATTTGTTTTGTTGTTGTGAGCTCCTTCTTTGAATAAGTGTTGTTTAGAATCCTATGATATAGATTTGTTCTTGAACCTGGCATTTATTTTGTTTGCATTCTCTTTACAGACATCTTTTTTGTTTGCAGATGTCACTGTGGTACTAAATCCCCCCATTATACTGTAGGTTTTCTCTGATGTGTTCCTCCTGTACCAGCAGCAGAATGTCCTCCCTGTTCCAGCTTGGTTTTCAGAAGTTTCCTATTATTTCATCCCTATCTATATGGTTGGAGACTACTTTTTTGTTAATGTCACATGTTAAATGATACTGGAGATATTAAAAATTCCCCGCAAATGAAATGAACTTAAAAAAAAAAAAAAAAAAAAAAATCTTTATTAAAAGAATGATGAGTGGGGCAGATGTAGATTGCGTCTGATCGGCTATTCATGCTCTGAGTATTTATATATCCCACACCTTATCTATCTATATATATATAAATATATCCCTCCCACACCTTGCTATGAGTAGGAGTGAGTCTCTTGATAAATGTTCTTCAAGTTCTTTTACTTTTACTCCTAAATTGCATGCATAAGTGTATTTCTTATAAATAATAATACACTTGATTTATACTGCACTTTTCAAAACAAAGTGCTTTACATGGTTGAATAAGGACAAATCAGGCCCAGGTTACTGAGAAACATCAGGATGTGGCCAAATAACACATTTACATGTGATGCAATAATCTGACTAGCCTAAAGCTTGCATTTACATGCAACCGGTTGGTATTTGGATTTCTCTTCTAACCACCACCTTATTTTTGGGCATGTCTGTGGTGAGCCAGTACACATTGCTGTGTGTTCGTGTGTTTGAATTTTACAAATAACCTACTGTTCAGCTGTGGAACCTGGCCCTTTTGGGGTTATTTGTTTTTATTGCAGTTTTTGTTTTTGTCAGGTCTTGGATTAAATATTTGCTTTTGTCTTTTTCATTGACCTACACACATCTTAAAACCATGTTAAAAACCCAGTTAAGTATGTATGGCCAAGAATTCAGGTTTGTCTCTATTGATTATAGAGTCTATGTCTCTATTTAACATTTTATCCTGGAAAAAAAAAATCTGCTTTGTCTTTGTTATTGCAGAATCTGAATCAGAACCCAAGGACTTTGCTGCCAAAGTTCTACGGCCTTTACTGCATCCAGTGCGGTGGCGTCACTGTCCGTGTGGTGGTGATGAACAACGTGCTGCCGCGTGCCATCAAGATGCACTACAAGTACGACCTGAAAGGTTCCTCGTACAAACGCCGCGCCTCACGCAAAGAGCGTGCCAAGCCCTCGCCTACGTTCAAAGACCTGGACTTTCAGGAGATGCACGAGGGCCTGCACTTCGACCCGGACACCTACAATGCCCTGATGAAGACCCTACAGAGGGACTGTCGGGTGTGTTCACACAAAGATCTTATATCTATTAGCAGTGGGTCATGATGTTGGTAATCTGGGGTAATAAAATGTCTGTTCTGTTCAAAATAACATCATATTTCAGCAAAAGTGCAAGGTATACGTTTTCATTTATTTATCTTTCTGTGATCCTTATTCATTTCACAAGCAAAATCTTGCATAATTCAGTTTCACGTGTTTCTAGAATTTGTTTAACAAGACTAAAAGTCTAAAGGCTAAAATATTCATCATAGTCAAAAATATATTGTTGGACAGAACAAACAACATAGCTTAATAGGTGATGGTCTGGATGATTTCTTAGAGCATTACTAGTAACTAAAAATGTAAAGTTTGAGTGTGGTTAAAATTAATAGGGTTCATCCTCCGGGGAGCAGGAATGTGACTAGAAAAATTCATGGAACTCTGCCTGTTTGATACCTTGCATCAGAGTTGACATTGTGACCTGAAAGTGGCTCTAAAGGAAAGGTCATGGAGTACAAAATGGAAATATGGGGTCCATTAATACGCTCAGAAAGCGTTTCCATTTCATGGAAATCCAGCTAAACAATTGGTTGGCTACTGTAAGCAATCTCCCACTGTTTGAACTGCTGGCTAGGAGAGCTGATTTTCTGCAGATGTCCGGTTAGTTAGAGTCAAAGTCAAGCGTGCTCGCTGGGATGAACCTGTTTAATGTCACCACCACAAGTATTGAATTTACACCTAAGTATGAGTGGTTTTTGAATTATTTCGCACACCATAGGTACATAACTGTGTAGAAGAAGATTATCACAATGAGTCCGAAAGGAAAGCTTTATAGTTTCTGTCCATACTGATGCAGTGAGAATTCTCTCCACTACATAATTGCCAGTGGAGAGAATTCATGGTGATGATATGCTGTCCAATCAGGAGGGGACACCGGGCTGCCAATGGATTAGGAGGTGTAGGAGGTGGTATTAGTCTCCATGGCAGAGTGATATATAGATTGAGGTTTTTGACACAAAAGGTCAAAGTGGTCCCAAAAACCATTAGGATTCATCCCTGGGGACCATGAATATCTACAGCAAATTAAATGACAATAGCTGTCCAGATGCTTTGGATTATTATGTGGAACATACAGACTAGCCAGCTGACATTACCAACCCTAGGTGTGTCACAAACAGGAAAAATCTGCAGGTGGCATACTGAGCTTAGAGACTGTATCAATGTATTCAAGAAATCAGGTAGTAGCATGCTGTTATGCTTTAATTTACATCATGTTATTTTGAATAAGACTAGGGCTGCAACTGATTTATTTTATTATCAATTAATTTAGCAATTATTCTTTATATAAAATGACAAGAAATTGTGAAAAATGTCTTATATAACAAGTTCCCAGAGCCCAAGGTGATGTTTTCAAATGCCTTGTTTTGTCTGACCAACAGTCCAAAACCCAAATATATTTAATTTACAATGATGTAAAACAGGGAAGAGTAGCAAATTCTCACATTTGAGAAACTGAAACCAGAGAATGTTCAGCATTTTTGCTTGATAAAACGATTACCAACATTACTGTTTATTAGTTTTCACTTAGTTGTTTGCTTAATTTATCAACTTATCGTTTCAGCACTAAGACCACTCACAGTGGGTTTAAATATTTCCTTGACACAGCCTGAGCTGAATTCTCCACTTCGCCCCTTTGATAACATTATGCAACCTTGACAGCCCACTTCTGTGACGCCACGTTCCCTTCGCTCAGTCTCGAGCTGTTATGATGACCTCATTAGCGCCTGCGTGTATTTCATTAGTGTGAAACAACAGTGGCCACTTGATGGAGGATTAACGGCCGGCAGAGCGAAGCACCTGACTCATATTATCAGGCTGAGCAGCTGGACTCTGGAGCACAAACTGGCCTGTCTGGGTGTAATGTGCTCTTATTGGGCCTCTTTGTATGGCCCCAGTTAGTGTATTAGATAACACAGTGGAAAGTAAGGGCCTCTTTGTTTACAGGGGTTACTTCATGATATCAGTGTTTGGTCAGAGAGATTGAGGCTTATGTTCTATTGTACTTTTGATTTGCAGATCCAGGTTTAGCCCCTTTAACTGGTTGGGTGTCTGAGAGCTCAACTTTCAGCTTGTTTTAAGTCTACTGTGGGTGGTTAAAAAAGTACATTTAGTTATTTTACCATTCAAAGTCTTGTTTTATTACATCAATCAGATACTCATTATTAAATTGATAATCCCTGGAAGGTGCCATAATACCCCCAAAATAATGACTATTTGAGACCATTTACAGCCAATGAGAAATTCTCCTTTATCTTGTCCTGCATTGTATGGAGGTCAAAGGTCATGCTTGATAAGCTGTGTCCCAATTCAGGGGCAGGATCCTTCAAAGGTCACATCTTCAGACCTGAGAACCAGGTGTAGTGTCACATTGTGTGTCCCAATTCTATGCTACATACTAAATTTACCCATGAACATGTCTTTAGAAAGACATTTTGTTTTTTCTTTGTGTAGCACTGAATTGGGACACAGCACAGACCTTGTTGTGTAGGAACTATTTTCTTTCTACGGATAGTTCCTACACAAAAATGCTCACAACAAGGTCTGTGGATTATCTTGAGTTTGGTCATTACATTCGTAACCTGCCGATGTTTAGCAGGTACGATGTTTAGTTTAGAATCTTAGCATGCTAACATTTGCTAATCAGCACTAAGTACAGCCGAGGCTGATGGGAATGTCACTAGTTTTGCAGGTATTTGATCATAAAACCAAAGTATTGGACAAATTTGACTTGATGATGGTGCTAGATGAAAAGTCACACAATCACCAGAGTTATTACAATTCATCCTTAGGGGGACATGAATGTGTGTGCCATATTTCATGGCAATCCATCCAAAAGTTGATGAGACATTTCACATAAAACCTTGCACCAGAAGAAAAGTCAGGGGATCTCCAAAGTGAGTAGGATTCATCCTCCGGGCACCATGAATGTCTGTATAAAATTTCTTGGCTGCTAGCATGGCTAAAACTTTACCAGTTAATGGAATATGGCAGCTAGTATACACTGGTTTTGTCCCTCAAAATAAAAGCTGCATTTCTCATCCAGAAGCAGGGGAGCCTTTGAAATGGGACAGGTTTGTCAGCCCTTCCCTAGATTTTTTTAATTGATGTTTTAGTTGAATTGCTTCTTAAAATGGAGTTGCTTATGTTCGGTTTCTGGCTCTCATCAGGTCCTGGAGAGCTTTAAGATCATGGACTACAGTCTCCTGCTGGGGATTCACGTTTTGGACCGGAAGCCGCTGTGCAGAGGAAGCCGATGTGACAGCAGGAAAGGACAGAAAGTCCTCTACTCCACCGCCCTCGAGTCCATCCAGGGGAATGTGAAGGACCCCGAACCGGTGGCTGATGATGACACGTGAGAAAACGTTTTGCAATTTTTTTCTTTGCAAACACAATTTCCCTGCTTTTTTTGGCTTTGTGGGGCATGTAATATGGAAAAATACAACGCTTAACATCACATTTCACAGCTTGGTTTTACATCTTGTTGCAGCTACCTGAGAGTAGAGTAGCAGTGTGCATAAACATTACAGTATGTAAGACAGTTATCTTTTGGTAACGGTCTGCTTTACACACTTAAATAAATCGAACGGTCTCCAAACAAGTTCAAGGTGTTTCATAGTGTGGAGTGATGGCTTTAATATGCTACAACAATTCTCAAAACAGTTTATTGTTAAAGTTTGAATGAGGTCTGTCTGTGTTTCTCTTATCTCTCTGCTCTTTTCTCTTTTAGTTTCAAAGTCTCTTCTTCTGCTTTTTCTTCTGTCCTCTTACACAAACTACTTTCCCATCATCAACAAAAACTCCCTCTTGTGAAATTTTGCACAATAGTCTGATCCGGTCCAAATGACACATAATCAATTATGGGGACGATCTTCCTGATGGTGGCGCTCTAGCAACCATTTAAAACTTTGAAAATTCATTTAAAATCAGCCATACTGTATGTGCTACAGCTTTAACTATTTCACCTAAATATAGGAACAACTGAGGAAATTATATTATTATTACTCTGTTTTATTAAAAACTGTTAAATTCATTAATACATTTTTTTTTTTTTTTTTAGATTGGGTGGAATTCCTGCCAAACATAAAGATGAGAACCTTCTCATCTTTTTAGGACTCATCGACATCCTTCAGTCCTACAGGTGAGCTCACAGTATCACACACAAACACACACTTTTAGTCCGTAGTTACGCTCTCATGTGTACAGACACATTCACATTTCACCAGAGGGGTCATTTAGACTTTTTGTTTAATTATAACCAATTAAAAATGCATACATTTTTAAAAACCAGTTGTAAAATAGTCATTGAAATGACATTAAAAAAATTTATTTAAAAAAAATTGTTTTGCTTAATTTAGTTTCCTTATTCTGTCTTAAATGAATAATTAGAAATAGCATTTTTAAATGAAATCACAAAATTGATTTGATTTTTTTTTTTCCTTTTGTGTTTGCCTGTCATATTCCATCTCACAGTTTTTTGTCTCCTGCTTTACCATTTCCATTTCATTACCACTAAAGATTTTAAAATGTATGAATTTATGAATTGAGTTTAACACTGAAATTGTGCCGACTGATTCTGTTGCCTCACTCCAGACTGGAGTGTTCCACCGGACTCTGTAGACATACAGTCAAGTATGATTACTATAATTAAATGGGGGATGAGTGACGTGTATTTTTAATTGTTGTTTTCAGGCTCATTAAGAAGGTGGAACACTCCTGGAAAGCTCTTGTACATGATGGGGTATGTAACTTCACATCCTGCCCCTTACCTGCAGGTTTTTATGTCAAATTACATGCATATGTATCTGCACAAGTGTACAGAATGTGTGTGTGTGTGTGTGTGTGTGTGTGTGTGTGTGTGTGTGTGTGTGTGTGTGTGTGTATGTGTGTGTATCTGACAGCTTTCTCTGCTTTCCAGGACACGGTGTCAGTTCACAGGCCCGGTTTTTACGCGGACAGATTTCTCAAATTCATGGGCTCGACTGTATTTAAAAAGATTCATCGTAAGTCGCTGCGCTAACATAACTCCTGCATTCTGTAACCTGCATATTGTATTTTTAACCCTTTCTTTCTTTGGGTCTCTCAGCTTTAAGAGGAGCATCTTCAAAGAGGAAGAGGAGTTCCTTCTATGCGGGAAAGTCAGCCTCTCAGGAGTTTCTGTCCCCACAGAAGGAGGAGAAGAAGGAGGAGAAGAAGGCCCAAAGCATGGACAACCTGGATGGAAACTGTAAGCTTAAGGAATGCATTTAACATATTTTAGCAAACATTTTTATCATTTTTTTTATGGAAGGTTTTGCTTTATTCACTGGTTGATGGCCTGCTTACAGTTTACAGTTCCTCCAAGCAACCAGATCTTCTGCCAAGATCTGCTGTTTCTTTCCAGTCCACCAGAAATGATGAAGAGGACCTTGAAAACAGGTACTTTACGTGTGCAGCTCTGTTTCTTTAACGAGTCAGTTTTCCAACAATTTAGAAATCTTAAAATAGTTTGATCACTTCACATTCACAAAAAGGACGATGCAAGGCATTGAACTGAGCAGTGTCAATAGAAAAAGATGTCCGTTTTCCAGTTATATATTTTAAAGTGTATATACAGTAGAGATTCTTTTTTTTTCTTCCAACATATAGAGTCTACAGCCATGCTAGTGGCTCTGTGAGGCTGCAGGCACAGCGGTGCTTTGAGCTAAATGCTAACATCAGCATGCTAACATGCTCACAGTGACATTGCTAACATGCTGACATTAACAGGTACAATGTTTACCATGTTCACGACCTTAGTTTAGCATGTTAGTATGCTAGCATTTGCTAATTAGCACTAAACACAAAGTATAGCTGAAGCTGACGGGAATGTCATTAGTTTTGCAGACTTGATTATAAACCAAAGTATTGGTGAAATTGAGATTTTGACCTGATGATGGCGCTAGATTAAAAGTCAGGAGATCACCAAAGTATCAAATTCATCCTGAGGGGGACATGAATATGTGTACCAAATTTCATAGCAATCCATCCAATAGTTGTTGAGATATTGTTGAAGTTATGAGGTAATGTCACTCTCATGAAATTCATCATCAGAAATCGAGCATGCTCATCTTTACACCATATTTACTTGTATTGTTATGTCGCAGTGAAGGCCGACGAGCCTCCAGTTCAACAATCGCTCTGGATGATCCTCTGCCGTCTCTCAGCAGGAGCCAGTCAGACTCTGAAATGGACGTCTACTTGGTATGAAATGTTTTATTTAATACAATGCACATGAAAAACTTTTTCAATGACACGTTGTTCTATATTTATCTTCTTGTCAAAACCAACAATGATTTAATCTGTCTCTCAATACTTTCTGACTTCCCTACCCTGTCTGTGGCATTCAGCCCCAGGAAAAATACAGAAATACTCACCAGCCTTATCCTTTATGATCCAACTAATCAGAAATTTGCTAAAATTGCAATGAAGTGTAGTTAGTTATTAAATAGGCCAATATTTGCAGTGGTGCAGGTAAATCTGAATTTAGACTTTAATCCAATCAAGTAAAGACTAGGAGCAGGGCAGAGCCAGCAGCTAGCCTGGCTCTGTGTTGTATCTTGTTTGTTTAATCTGTATAAAAACCAAGTTGCTGTTATCACGGTGACAACACTCCAGAAAGTGAATGAACCCGGGCCAAGAAATAATCTATTATTTAACCACAACTTGTAGTTTTTACACTTATTAACAAATATGATATGTTAATTAGTGAGCTTAAGTGGTGCTGTTAAGGTTTTATTTGTAAAATTCCATCTGTATTCTGATAACTTTATGATTTTTTTCTCAAAAACAAAATACTTTGTTGTGCCGGTGTATAGGGGTCACTGGGTTTCTCTGCATTTTTAGCGTCACACAGTCTCACCCAGGCGACCCAGCTGGAGTTGATCAGTCATTTGTGTCGTGCAGCATCCATAAACTGTAAGCAGCAAATGACATCCACAGACTATTCTTTTGATTTTTTTTTTTTTTTTTTTAATCGATCTTCTCTTTTGGACAAGACACTGTTTCTGCAGGTGATGTCAGCTCCGCTAACAAAAGGCACAGGGTTCCTTATGATGCCTCAGTTTTGCCTCAGCAGAAGACACTGAATAACCTAACTAGAAACATGTAGACTAAGTGAATCCTTTATCCAAGAGACCTTACCATCCGTTACATGCTTACATCTTCCTGCCTATCATTTGCCGCTATCCCAGCATGCAATTTCTCACATCTTCCTGGAATTTTCTTCTTTTGGTGGTGCTAACTCTTTGGTCCTAGAGGTCCCGCTGGCATCCTGCGACGTCTATACCGTATGACTCAGCCGAGTCCTGTCCCCTGTACTCCCCCCCTCTTTGCCAGGCTGAGAAACCTCCTTGAATTCCCTTTTCTACAGCACTTCTCTTACATAACCACAAAATCCTCATTCAGGCTTATGGGAAGCTGTTCTTCAGCCCACATTAAGCAGTTCTACTCCGTCGGAGTTAATCTGATCTCAAAGCCTCTGACAGAAGACAGTGGGATTCGAAAACTATGGTGAGGGTGAAAGGAAAATCTAGGCCATGAACTTATCGGACAGCCATCTGTCTTCTTGACTCTTACTTTTAACTGGTTGCTCAGAGCGATGATCCGCACTTTCCCAGCTGTTTTTTAACCTTTAACCCCCAAAACAGAATGAGAACAGAGGTGTTCTTTACTCCATGATTTCATTGTTAGTATTTATTTTAAAGGATCAGAACAGTGTTTTACCCAATTAATTACTGATTGCAAACACTTTACATGCTGATCATTTTCCAAAGCTGTCTTAGTGTTTTAAATATTGGAATATCTGTTTCCTTCCTTTCAGGCGGCCACTGGTTTTCAGTCATTTCAGTAAGGTATGACAATCAACATGTTTATACATGAAACTTGCTTGAGCATACAAATTTTTGTTGTGTGGTATTTTTTTTCAAGTCAATCTGTACTCACAGCATTAACTCAACACTGACAAAAATAATTCCATATATGATGTTCCCTTTGATGGACAACCTAACCATCTATGGAAACCATTGGCTGCCTGAAGGGTAGAAAAAAAATCATCAGAAAATATAAAACACTGCAGGATGTTTTGGAAACTGGGCAGCAGTAACGTCACACAAATTGGGAAGGGAATGGTGATGTAGTCCACACATTTATTATAGCAAGCTTTTTTAAAAGTGTAAAAAGGCAACATTTTAACAAGGTCTTCATCAGATAAACATCCATGTGAAAGAAAAACAGGCTACACAGTATATGTTCAAAACATGACAGTTCCACCTACAATTAGGAGTTCACATGGTACATAAAAAACAAACTCATTATCTCAGAAGTGATCCACTGGGTACATAAAAACACATAGTAATTGTCCTAAAATAAGTTGAACCCTATTCAGGATATACAGGTATAAAACATATTTTTAATGTACAGTAAGAAAAAAATACGTACAATGTTTGGCACCAAGGGAACACATCTCATCAAAATGGGTAAAGGAGATGACATTATGTTATTTATTATTGTCTATATATATATAGCCTGCTTTTCCTTCATGGATTACGAAGACTTTGACAGTCAGAACGTTGCCTTATTATACTTTAGGGAGTTTACATATTCAGTGTCTACAGAATTTAGGAATTTCTCGCACAACTCAAAACTCCAGCAACACTTTTGCTTTGTTGTGACACCAATGTGTTTCGGCTTGTGGCCTTCATCAGGGTCATCCAGTATTCAGTGTCTTCTGACTGGACTTCTGCACAGAGCTAAAACTGAGGCCTGAACCCAGCCTGGACCCTCAAGAACCGACCCGTCTAAACCCGGCTGCCAAATTTGAGACCTGAACCTGATCCGAGACCCAAAGCTATATTTTTTTGCTTTATTTCATCTATTACTGACCCTTAGCTTGCCAGGCTAATGCCACACATTTTCACTTTCGCTCTTCCCACTCAGCACTGCTTGCAGCACATGACACGCATCGACACAGACGACTGAAACAGTCATGGGAGAGAGAGAAATGTCTTTATAAATGACATTTAAAAACCAAAGCTGAACCTGATCTGAGCCATGATACCTTGTCAGGAGGCAGAACTCTGGTGTGGACTATCTCTCTTATTACTTTGCATGCTACTTTTGTTCTGCACCCGTGTCCAACTGGGATTGGATGTGCCCACTATCCACTTTCTTTGCTTTAAATAATTGGGCTGCTACATCATGCAAAAACAGTGGTCCTTTAAATTACACAAAGATAAAACATAAGGCACGACTAGAGTAAGGTCTACACACACAAAAAAGTGTGCGTGTGACTTGTGTGTTAATTACTGACTGTATTACGTAGGGGGAAAAAAGGCTAATGCAAAAACAAATCTGACCTGGTATAGGCAGATAACTCAACATTAAAGGATCACGGGCAAAAAAAAAATGATCAGGACATCCCTACTTTTGCCTGAACTGATTTTCCAAAGAGATATAATAATATCAGTCACTTCAAAGAGAGTCTCTGGGGCCCCTGGGCCTGTGCCCGGTGGGCCCGTTCAGTAATCCTCCTGTGTCTAGATTATAAAGTCTTAATTAGTTCGACTCAACACCAACGGCTGTCTTTTGTTACGTAAATGACAAAAGGGGGAAAAAAAAATAAATCATCTTTTGTTTTCTAGTGAGGAAAACTGAGTGATGGCTCCTCTCCAGCCACCTGTACTTCTGACCTTTGACCTCCCGGTCCCACAGCGTCGAAACATCAGGACCTCCCAACGGTGTAAATGTAACAAAAACTACAAGCAGTAACATGTTCATGTCAGTTTCTCCACTGTCAGCATCACTCTCTGCGTCTGTGACTTTCTTTTCTTTGAGTCAAACTTAGTGTGCCAAATCACTGGTTCTTTTGTAGAAATCCCATTATTACCAGATAGGGATACAGTCTGTGTTTATGTGTGATAAGTTCACTGAACCACTGTGTTAATATATAAAACACTATGAAGCTGCTTCTTCTCTTGTTATTGTACACTTTGCTGCTAATTTAACAACAGTGCTAACAAAAGAATTGAGTTTCATTTTGACCTCTCCTCTTGGATGTCTGATTTTCTGTGCAGATGTTCAAATTTCTCAGCGGCTGGATCCCTGAGGACATAAACTGTCTTGTAACTTAATCAGCTACAGGAAAAAAAAAATTTGTCTGTTATTATTTTCAAATCATATAATTATACAGATCATTCTGGTTTCAGGAATCTGAATGAAAAATGCCAATTCATCTGTTGAGATATTTCAATATAAATACAGTGTGTTATATAATTCTAAACATTATGTATAACTGATTTTAAAATCTCAATTTGATAAAACAATATATCGATATTATGCTGCACAATAATTTATGTATTCTATATCCTCTGTGTATTTCCCTTTTCAAACAAAAAAGTATTTGCGTGTTTCTTGTTATAGCAAGATGCTTTTTATGTATATTTTTTCTCATCATTACTACAGTAATACGCTGCCAACAGTTTTCAGCCCTTGATCTTTCATGCATCCCTGTGTCATTTCTCTAAAGAATGTACATTTCATCTTTACTGGGATTTATTAAAACTAGTTCCTGTTGTTATAAACTGTTTTGAATCCTGGAGGTAAATAATGATAATAGGTTGTCAACTTTCTTCTTTTCGTCCACATGCCTTACAAAGTTTAAAAATCTGTGCTTTCATGTGATTTCTAGGCCTACAACTGTATTATAGCAATACTTTGAACTTGTATCTGTGAAATAAATTTATATTTAATGTTCTTAAATATGAGTTCTTTTTTGAGAATTATAATTTTGTGTAAGTGTATATCAAACATTTTGATGATAAAATGAAGTACTGCAGTATACATATATATAATTACAAGAAAACAAACACACAGAAACATACGAATAATTTAAAAAAAAAAAGGGAAAATGCCGTATGCAGTTCCATCATAAAAGATAATAAGTAAATGTTATAAAAGAAAAAATATGGTCTTCAGGAAGAGTGGGCCCTATTGGTTATTGGGCCCATTAAGAAATACATTTTTTGCCATGTAAGATAATAACCATGACCTCTATTTAATAACCTCAATGACTAAGCAATACACTCATCGACAGTAGTGGCAAGAGGTGGTGTAGATTGTGGAAAGGGATCTTCTAGTACAAATAAGGCGGGGGAGAAGTGAACCGAGAAATTAAAAAGATGCTGAATATATATGTGTGTATTTATATTTATCCAGAAGGCCTACATAGTCCTATATAGTGTACACTCATTGCCCTGACATTAGGTAGTTTAATTCTACAAAGTTTTGTAGGTGTCAAAAAAGAAAAAAAAAAACATGAATAGTTTTAATGTGGACAAGTCTCACTCACATCAATTGTCATATTTTATTTAGACACAAGGGGGCGAAGCGGTGATACAATCATAGACTGTATAAAGAGGACACGGTAGATGGGGATGGAAAGGTTTGTCTTTACTTTGCATTTCCGCATGTGTGCCCTGTCCACTACTACTTAAATATGATAAAATGAATCTCTTTAGTTCACAGGCCAACTGCTTCTTTCTGGATAATATCAAAGTCACAGTAAAGATAAAAATATATTCTGTGCATCCAATTTTATAAAAACGGGAATCTATCTGACTGGTTCACTTCAATTGAATTTTTAATCTATTTAATTGCACATTGTGTAGTAATGTTCTGTGTCTGTCTTCAGCCACTGATGGTTTTACGGAGCGGAGTGTGAAGCCAACACTGTAGGTTTAGAGGATTTAGGATAATCTGACTTGGATGAAAACATCTGCCAGAGGTGGAAATTAACAAAGTACATTTACTTATTCTCTGTTGATTGCACACTGTTGAGTGTGATTTTGAGGCAGCTAGCACTTTAATTGAGAATTTACATTTCGGGAAACTTTACAATATTATTGTCAGCAAATACAGAAAAATATGTTTGCCTATATTACTGAAGAATTTGTTCAGGGATTTATATGTATTTTTTTTCTCCTATCATCCATCGTATTTCATCAGATGTACCAGAACTTCAACTTAAATTCATCGGATGACACAGTGGAGGATCAAAGCTGTGGCCTCAGCAGATGTTACCTCTCAGCACTGAGTCGAGTTTCATTCTGAAAATGGAAAAATTGCAGCGTTAACGGCTTTTATAGGCTATTCTGTTTCCTAACATCAGACATGCCAGAGAGGCAGAATAAACCATTCAGACAAGCGCCAAAATCACCTGTCCGCTGTTGCTTTTGTATATGTTTACCACATGAGTAGTAGCAAACAATAGAACTAATGTGTGCAGGGGTGGCACCATTTTGGTTAATGAATATTGTTCAGTTGAGAAACTGAGGTGATAAGCATAATGAAAGATAGAATGAAAAAAAGAAGGAAGGAAAGAATGTGTATTTTTATATCTTGAAGGGCAAAGATGAGCTTGATGTCCCTACAAGAGCGCGCCCTACAAGTGTGCTTTCCTTTAAACAATCCATAATGTAAATATTAACAACTATGTGTACAAGAAACATGCTAAGGTAAACATTTTAAGTGTAATTTAGACTTAGACTGAATGTAACTTTTTGTGAAGGGCCATCTTCATAACCCTGGGGAACAGAGTGATAAACAAGAAACACATCCTTGTTTTATTTAGATAAAAATGTGTATTTGCCTTTATTATCCACACTATATCAATCTAGACAGGAGCCTGTAATCTGAAAGGCAGGAAAATCCCCAAAATTGGATATCTGAGGTTTTTATAGCACCAAAAACTGAATGTGATGTCCCACTGTTACGTTTTTTTATTTATTCGTTTAGGTTTTTTGTTTTGCTTTTCATATACACCCTTATCACATCTAAAATACATTTTACATTGCAACTGGTAACTCCATGACAACTGTGCAAACTCCATCTGAGAGGAAGACAGTGACATGTAGTTGAAAGCTTGAGAAAAAGGCTACTAAGACTCGGCTACCTTGACTTGGCAACATCTTTTACATGTTTAGCACATATGGAACACCTTGTCATATGTGAAAAAGTCACATAAAGAGATTGTGGTTTTCAGACGTCTCACATGTCATGGATTTGCGTGATATCAGCCCATGTGATGATATTGAACACGTGAAATAAGAAATCCCATGAAAAAAAAAAAATCTAATTTAACAAATTTCATGTGTGAAATACACTTCACATGTGATAAATTCAAATACATGCGCATGTGGTCAAATGTATCACATTTATCATTGATATTAATCATAATTTATCACGTTCATCACTGATTGTCATTTTCTAATAAACCCCTTATTGATGGATTAATACATTATAAACCTTTTAAGTGCCCATATAAAGATCAATTAATGAAAAAACTTTAATTTAACCAATTTATTGATAAATAAAAACATTTAATTCATAAAATATTTTATTAATTCCTGTCCTTTTTTGTCCAATGAGATATCAATTAATAGAATGCTCTATAACCATTTACATGACACCTGTGGTCCTCCATCTGTAAAACACATTTCACATGTGAAAACATGAAATTCACATTTTGTAAGGGAAGTCATAATACCTGTTGTGATGAGGACACTAACCAACATTTAATTTATTTATTTATTAGAATTTTAAACATGTATATTATATATACAGTTTTCGGGCCCCAAAACTGAACCAAACTGAGTCATCATGTCACATTTAGGTTACAGGATGGGTGACTCAGGAGAATGAAATCCCCCTGCCGCACCCAAAGGGAGTCGCATACGAAACTACAGTTGGGCTGCAGCACTGCACACAACACACCTGCCGTTTCTAAACCACGCCCACATACCTGCGAGAACCAGGAAATCATTATTTGGACCTGACGATATCAAAATACTTACCAAAAGTTCGTCCCGTTGAAACCCTCATCGTCCTTCACATCCGCTTCTACGTTTCGGATTAGTCTGCTCTGGTCACATAAAAACAGGAAACAGACGGAGTTTCACAAAGGTGAGTAGATCGTGTATTATTCGCCCTGAATGTCGACATGTTTTCACCGTGTGCCCTTGCGCTCACTGCCATATTAGGGCATTTCGCTGATGCCTTGAAAAGTAATATGGTTTTATTTTGGCAGTTTAAGTAATAAACAACCTTTTTCATCATGCTCTGAAAGGCAGCAGTGTGTTATTTTCGCTTTTATCTGAACTGCTTCTTGTTAGACAAACGCCCAAATGTGACCTACAATGTTTTCAGGCCTCAGTGTTGTTGTTGTTGGTGTGTCTTCCCTGTGTTCATGCATGCAGTGTCCGAGCCCCATTGTAAATATGAGACATGAGAGGCACAAAGTGGGGCAAGGCTAGCATTGTACTATTGTTAGCAAGCTATTGTGTGTGTGTGTGTGTGAGAGAGAGAGAGAGAGAGAGAGAGTGTGTGTTTAGCAGTTAGCTATTTGAGTAGCCAACAATAACTCCAAAGTTGTAAAGTAGGCCTATCTTTACTGAAGTGACTGTCACTCAAATACTGTACATTTCCATTTTGTGAGAGTTAGATTTACTTTTCCTCCACTGTGTTGCGTAGGGTAATACTGTAGCTACATTACTCCACTACATGTGTCTAACAGCAGGAGATACTGGTGACTATACACCGTTTTTTTTAGATATACCTAGCTAAAATGCAAGCTAAAACAGCCCAGCAGTACGGCTACTACCCGTGGAAAGGTTATAATGTTCAGTTTTTGTTGAAACTGTTTCGGAGAAGTGCTGAGTGTAGTTCGTGGTGCTGTTGCGCTGAACTGCATTTAACAGAGAGGTGTTTCAGTTATTTAGCTTACCCTCATTGATATAAATGGGGTGGACAAAATAATAGAAACACCTGTCAGTATAAGGCACTACAATTTAACAGCTTCATAGCCAGAATTTTAGAACTACTGAGGTCATGAGTACAAATTTCCCCATTACAACCCCATCCCCCCTAAGACATTTTTGACTGGCCACCAAAACAAGTACATTTTTTAAATGTATTATTTTTTCACATTTTATATATTCGGTTCTGTTTTATGTAAATGTAATGGTCTAAATACTATTAATGCTGTGTCAAAGCCTATTAGCCTTTTTCACAGCAGACATTTGACTTGTCACAGGAAAAGCACAGGTGTTACTAACAACATTAACGCGGGCATGTCAAAATGTCTTCTGTGAAAAAGGCCTGCACCAGAATATAATCTTGTGTAGGCGGTGAGAATAGGCTTTTGTTTAATGCAAAACTGTAATATGCCATTTTTCCCCCCTAGTTTCTAGTTTGCCTCTTTGCATCCAGATTATACCTGTGGAGGGCACGTGCACACACTGATTTTCTTTCCTCTGTCTGGCAATCTATCTCTTTCCCTCTCTCTCTCTACACTCTCATCACAGATTTGTGAGTGACATGTGTCCCTCCATCTGGCTCGCACATGCATTGCATACGGACATTGCATAATGGCCTTGGGCCTTAGTAATGCAGCACTACAGCGCTACTCCAACACGTGGGCAAGTGACAAGGGGCAGAGAAACAAACCGCTTATGTAAAAGCATTAAGATGACCAAACAACTCCAGCTACATTTGCTCACCCTGTGGAAAAAGAAGAAAAAATAGAAGGCATTCTCGGAGTTCATTAAATAGTTAAAAGGTGCCGAGACATAGGAATTAGCCGGAAGAATGAATCTCTCTCCTTCTTCCTTCATAATGTAAATCTGAGCCTTTTTAAAAAGTAAAAGTCCTGACCTGCAGGTTTTATGCAGTTCATATTCATAATATTAGTTTCAATAGATTTGACAGAAAAAATACTGATGAAGGCAGGAGAAAAAAGCACACTTAAAAATATAATCTCCATATACAGTATGTAGTATATCTAGCCACTATTCATTCTTTTAAATTGACCTGAATTTTTGATTTTGAGACCAAAATACACTATTAAAAATGTTGATCTATCTATCTATCTATCTATCTATCTATCTATCTATCTATCTATCTATCTATCTATCTATCTATCTATCTCTCTATCTGTCTATCTGTCTATCTATCTGTCTATCTGTCTGTCTGTCTGTCTATATCTATATATCTATATCTGCACTGTAAATATTATACAAATTGCTCCAGATGAGCAGGCCAGCGCCTTGTTGGGAGTGTGTATGCATGGGAAAAATGATTGAAATGGTTCATATTGTAGTAGTTATGAAAATGCAGCAGCAGCAAAAAATAAAATAAAATAAAGCCAAGAACCTTAACATGTTGTTCAAATCTCAGATAGGAAAGATACTGTGTGAAAATGTGCAGGTTTGATGAAATGCCTATTAAAAACTATATCGCGTTCTAAAGTTGTTATGGTGAATGAGTTGGCAAACAGAGCAACATTATCATCCCATTGGAGTTTGTGTCCACCTGATGAATGTGAGTTTTCACTCTCCCTTCAGCGATCTTTGTCTCCACCAACTAATGGAAAAAATATCTAGCTCTTTAGCTGCTAAATACTTAACTTTCTTCACTAGCTTGCTAACTTTGGTGGTCAGCAAGTAGCGTACAGCGGGTTTATTAGAGCTTGTTTGCTGAAAACAGCACAAGTTGAGGGGGGACAGAGACTGAAGCAAACAGTAAATTTGCCATAAAACCAAAACTATGAGCTAAAAGCAGCTAAAATGCTCCATTGAACTGTAGTGTTGATGATGGTTCTGGTTCAGAGCATTGACTATAAGTGGAGACTTCATACGCCAACATTCTTTAAAGCTTGTGCAATTCCGAATGAAAACTTTGTTACAGTTTTATAAAGACAGAGACTTATACAGTTTAACAGTATTTAAGCCTGGCTATTTCCAAAAGTAACAATATCCACCTACCAGCACCTCTAAACTTCCCTAATTAACATGTCATATCTTGTTTCTTTAATCCGTACAAAAACCGAAGTGTAAAAACAACACGTTGTGGTTTTACGAGGGGTTTTATGTCGGACAATGGAGAGCTGAAGAGAAACTGGAACTTCCAGGTTCTGTTCCAGAAGTAAGAAAACCTCATTCAAAATCCCATGACATTTGAAACAATGCTAATAATAAAAAAACGCAGCCTTGGAACAGAGCCTTTCTCAACAGTATGTCGTGTGGCTGGCTTCATATGATTAGATAAGGAAGGTCGTTTTTTGAGAAACAATCTAATATCGTTGTTTATTATATTATATGTTTTTTAGCAGCATTTAACAAGCTAAACGTCACTGGTAAAGAGAAAAATGAGGAGAAAAAGCAACTGAGCTGCTGATTATCTGTCAGAATGAATGAATAATGAATAAAACAAATGTTTAAACTACAGAGCATACAGTCCAATTTTCTAAGCTTGAGTTTTTTGTGTTTTTGTGGA
Source organism: Siniperca chuatsi (assembly GCF_020085105.1). Lineage (NCBI taxonomy): Eukaryota > Metazoa > Chordata > Actinopteri > Centrarchiformes > Sinipercidae > Siniperca > Siniperca chuatsi. The sequence continues at coordinate 21,804,052 of NC_058059.1, read as the reverse complement.
TTCTTAAAAAATAGGATTTTCAAAGTAAACACTGGTAAATAACCAACAAAATAATGACCCCTGCATATGCGGAGCAAGTGTGGTTGAATAAAAACAAAAACGGAGAAACATTTCTGGTCTATAGGTTATGGATTGCTGACACCTTCATTCATCTAGTACTAGTTGTGCACAGGTGTGATCGTGTACGTTTGCGTGTTGTGTTCATCTGTGTGGTGTTTGCATCCATACACGTGCACATACACACTCCTCTCTGCCTGCATGCAGTTTGGGCTGGATGAGTGTTCTCTGTGATATTACTGTAAAGTGTTGGATTATGATAAAACTGCCTGTGAATGTCATGCTGCCGTGTGAATTTTGCACAGCTTAATGGTTCGGTCTCCTCTGTGCTTTCAGCCTAGACAAGGCTCCTAATCTGGGCTCCTTTTGACAAAGATGACACGCAGGGTGAACTTAAAAAACCTCTCTCCTTCTTTTTCTTCTTCCTTTGTGCTGCGTTACCCAACGTCTTTAAAAATAGACGCTTGTTATTTTGTGTCACCCCCCCCCCCCCTCGCTGTGCTCCTGGTATTTTCAGCCCCCCTTGGAGTGCTGAGGGATTTCTGCTGCTCAGTGAAATCTGCAGCAGCTCTCATGGCACGACCATCCAGAGCCGTAATCCAGACCTACAAGCTGCTGGAATATAAATCCAGAGTTTACATTGGTTGGCAGCTCATCAAGAGGCCACAGAGATTATTTATTTATTTCCAACCTCTCAGGACATGGCGGCCTGCTGTCAGCTGGTGACTCAGGGACAACACGATACAGACATTTAATCTGTGCAGCGGTGTGGCGTGCACGCCGGGGGTTGGAGTCCAAAAGTGTGCTCCTTATCAAGGGGAGGGAGTTGGGGATGCATTATGGAGGTTTATTAATGACAAAACTATTGAGTGAGTGCAAAGCATATGTTAAACAGTTATCAGTCTGCAAATTGAAATTTGAGTGTGCAAGTGAGATCAGATTTGTCCTGGAGGTGTCATCCTCTTAGACCTTGTCCTCTTTATGACATCAGGCTATTTTCCAGTGTGCGCCATCAGATTTTTTTTTATGTGTCTTAAAGACTGTTTCCAGAATATTGTCCTGTGTCCTGTTACTGGGCATTCAGACTGAAAACTGCACCGAAAATGCAATGCAGCGTTACAACAAAGCTCAACCTTTTGCCAGGCCACCACGTGTGTTTTTGGTGGAGCCCTCTGCATATACACTTCTGTTGTGTCACCTCACTGGCCTCATTGAAATGAATTAGGTGGATGCAGTTTTTAATAATAATAATAATAATAATAATAATATTAGAGGACAGGAGGGAGCGAGAGATGGCTGGATTCGAATCGGAGACGTTGTGGTTCTTGGTCGGCGTCTCAGCATCTAGGCCATTGCGATTGCAAGATCGAATTCCTCATTCAGTAGCTGGAGAAATTAGCTAGAGCAGATTTCACATGAAGCGTGCACAAAAGACCATTGCTCTGCTCTGAAAATGTGCTTTGTACTCACAAATCACTCCCTGTGCACACTCAAATCTTTAAGTGCAAATGTATTACTGCTTAAATTGGTTTAGCAGTAGTTTTGTCATTAATAAACCTCCATAAGGGGTTAGCACTGGTGGAGGGGTGTGTGAGGGTGAAGTAGATGGGTCTGTCCGGGTGTAAATGGTGAGAAGACTAAGCCTGGATGGGGGATTATAGGAGAAGGGGGCGGGGCACATACATGATCTGTCAGGGCTTAGTACCACAGTTATCCCAGCGGCTGCAGCAGCAGCAGCAGCAGTGGTGGTGGCAGAGGCTGCGTTTTCATTAGTGTAATGTCCAGAGAAGCTCCAGAATTATGTAAGAGTGACGTGTTGTCATCCCCTCTCGGCCGACCCAAGCCTGGCAGAAACGTGGCCGTTTGTTTTCCTTTTTATCCTCCCTCGCTCAGAAAAGCCAAAAGGACATCTGTCAGAGTTGGCGGTCGGGGACAGGACTCGTAGTAGCCACGCCGCGGGGACCTCGCTGCTCCCGGGGCCGAAGCTGTGGCTTGTTGTCATGGAGAAACTGATGCACTGAGGCGGCAAGAAAGGACAAGTTTGTAGTCTCGATGATACAGAAGGAGATAAGCAAGCGTGGAGATGTTGAAGCTGCTTCTGGTCTTGCACTTTGTTGGAAGATGAGTGTTGGAAGTGTAGCAGCGGTCAGAGCAGTGTGGTGCGTGTGATGCTGTCGCTGTTAGAGGAGAATTAGAAGATGAAGTTTAAGAAGTTCATCACAATCATGCAGGCAGCCATGGGGATTGTACCCTTGAACAAACGGGAGCTTCTGCCACCTGGCAGGAAACTGTGGAGACCCCCGGGGTGAGTTAGATCTCTTTGTGTGTCTGTGTGTTATTACCTTTAACAATCATAGAGAGCATGTGCATAGTAGTAGTAGTGAACTGCATGTTGTAACAACTGCTGCAGCTGTTTATTTCTGACAGATCTATTTCTAAATCCTGATAATGTTTCAGAAATATGGGTACCTGTTAGTGTCTAGTTCAGGGAAGCAACAGATGGATTTTGGAGGATTAATAAATGACCTGTAACAAGTCCCTTTATAGGGTCAGTTCCCTGAAATGAAAAAATATGCTTACTTCTAGTGGTATCTGGCCACTAGAAGTAAATAAAAAAATAGATATATTTTGAATGCCCTTTTTTGGGTGGTGGTGGTGGGACTTAATCAAAACAAATGGACTATTATTGATCATTAGATCCTTCTGATGCATTTGGACATAAAGGTTTCAAGAATATTACATTGGTGGACAGTGGACTGAATGCTTTGAATGTAGGAAGACACCATATTTTTGAGGTTTCACTTGTATACTCTGCTGTGTATTGTACCTGGATTGTTTTTGTGTTGGGGTGTGGTTTTTGAAAATGGTCAAAATGCACGAAAAGACGAGTCTAATCTATCAATATGTGTATCACATGTTCATATTCATGTCTTTTCATTGTACTAGCAGTCAGTGAAGGTACTACATGGTGCTAGGTGGTGAAATGTTAAAGCGCTACAACAATCATTTTTTCAAAGCCGGAATAGTAATAGTTTTAGCAATCGTCACTGTTAATTACAGTACTTTTAGACAAACCAAGTTGCTACCAGCCGCAGTTTACTTAATAGTCTTGCAAGGGATCAGAAATTATCAGCAGCATCTGTATCTTTGAAACTAACATTTGCAAATGCATATAGGGTCTTTTTCCTGTTTAGAGGAGAGGACTGGATCCTCTGAGTAAGTCATCTCACTCATCCACGTGCCCCATGTTTGCCCTTTTGTCTATTTTTGTAGTAGGGTTTATTTTATTCTGTATTGGTATTAATGCTGTTCTCATCATCTGTCCTTTTGTTCTTCTGTGATTTAGTTTTATCTTCAATGTCATGTACAACAGGAAACTTAACTGTTAAACAGTTTGTCTTTTACCCAAAACCAGCTTTGTGTTTTTATGAAATTTGTTACTCAGAAGTGAACATTCTTTACATTGATTTACGGCGTATGAATGCAAAACCACAGACATAATACATAAAGGCTTCTTTTTACACCGTACAGTACATATTACTTACATACTTGTTGTTTATACAGTATATATCATAGCCAAACTCATTTTACTGTATATACTACTTATTGGTTCTGTCCATACTGTACATATCATAGCTGCATGTACTGGTACTTACTGTTTGCAATGACAATATAGTTACCTAATCTAATCTAAAACCACATGTTGAAATAATCAGATTGATGTGCAACACATTGTATAGTAATGTTCCATTAATGTCAACAAAACCTTAAAATGTACAATAATATAAAAACAGCTTATCATTTTCGATGCTAGAATTGTGCATCACGACATGCACTTAACATCTTCAAATCACCGTGATGTGATTCCACTGAAAGGCGTTAAACATTATTATTGAATTATTGCCCAAGTCAGAGTCAAACTGGCACTTTAGCGAAGTTTGGTGAACTGCATCACCTGTAAGGCATAAAATATAATTTATTATACCTCAGTGTGACTGAGTATTGTCATAGTTACAGCTGATTGAACAGAGGTTAGGTCCAAATTGGGTTGGGTGGTGTTTTAAATTTTTCAATACTATTGCCAATACCATACCTGAGTTTTGGTCCTGAAGGTTATTTCAGATCGGGCTTGAGACTTTGAATTTCTAACAGAAAGCCTGCATTACAAACTGGGGGAGTGGACTTTGAAAGGCGTTAACCACGCAGGAAGGGTCTAACGAAAGACGCTATTGAGTTTTAGCATGTAGCATCCAGAGTTTTTGGTGCTTTTAGGGAGTTTTAGGGAGTCAATAGGGGCCAACCAGCATTTTTGCACCACAGCCTCCTAACAAGTTAACCATGTCCGGTCCTAGGTCTAAATCTTTTATGTCTTGGAGTGAAGTGAGTTATGTCTTGGATGACTTCAATTGTTCCTGGAGATGCTAAGCCCTTCCTCATGTTTTCACTGAACCTACAAGTCTGTGCTTAATGTATAAGGGGCAGCAAGTTTAGTCATGCAGAGGCAATGTGCTTTCTTCACTCTCTGCACGGTTTCACAGTACTTGCAGTACACCATCTGAATGCATCAGAAACCTCATTTGTGTCTCTTTGCCATGAAGTTGCTTCTGCTCGATGGAGAACTCCACATGTTCTGACATGTTGAGACAGCAGATTACAGTATTATAGTCAGTCGTATCAGTGTGAGTCTGGTCTCCTCTGGCTTTACTCAGAGCCATACACGGGTGGCTCAGTTCTGGGAAACTTGGCATTTTATTCACCATTTATAGCTCTACTTTTTCTCAGCTGATCCTTTGGTCTTTGAAATTTTTGATTTATATTTCCTCAACAATCAAGGTTTTAGTTGTTGCTCTGACTGTTGCAAAAGTGAAAGTGTGTGGTTTCTCATCTAGCATTACATGTTAATTGTGTAAAAAATTTGATAGAAAAAGAAGACTGAAATATCTCAACAACAATTGGGTGGATTGCCATGGAATCTGGTACAGATTCGATGGTGCCCAGAGAATTAATCCTACTGACTTTGGTGATCCTCTGACTTTTCCTCTAGCAAGTCCACCTTAGTCAAAGTTCTCACTTATCTAATGAAATATCTCAACATCTACTGGATGGGTTGGCACAACATTTTGTACAGACGTTCATGGTTCCCAGACGATCTGTCATTGTTTTGGTGATCCCCTGACTTTTCTTCCACCACAAGGTTGACATTTGTAGTTTTGAGTGAAATGTCTCAAAAACTGTTGGATGGATTGCCATAAAAGTTGGTACACACATCCATGTCCCCCTCAGGATGAATTGTGATAACTTCATCCCTTAACTTTTCATCCAGAACCATCAGCAGGTCCAATACTTTGGCGTATGTTTGTCCAGTAGGTCAACCAACTACTTTGGTTTTTATGACATCAGCCTGTTAGCATTGTCTTTGTGAGCATGTTAGCATTGTTGACATTAGCATTTAGCTTGAAGCATCACCTATACCTAAGTACAGCCTCAGAGAGCTCCTAGTGTGGCTGTAGACTTAGGCTTGTTGCTTGAACAAATATTTAAAAACATTTAGCTCTATAATTAGGAATCTACATGAGGCTTAATTTGGACTCTAAGGACTATACCAGTGTGTAAATCAAATCTCCTTAAGTACGACTTGTGTTCTCTTTACATTACAACTGACCATTTTTTAATGCATGCTGTAGAATTTTTCATGTATTTTCACTACAGTACCTTCCAGGCAGTCATTGCTTTTCCATTAATTTCCATACAGTATGAAAATAAATTGGCAGACTCATGAAACCTTCTACAAATGTGCAATGCATCACAGTGATTTATTATTTTTCAGAGTTTTATCATTACATGGTAATAACGTTGTATGGGCAGATTGATTTGAAAAGTCAATCTACTAAAAAAATACTACTGCATTTTACTATTGCAGTTTCCAGAGTCCACTTATTCACTTTCATACTCTACGAGCATTAATGGAACCCGATGGAGGCCTGTGAGGTGCAGAATGTGCATTCAATAAGCTGGAAGATTTAGCTGTGATGTTATTTATACATGATTTCTAGTAAATGATTTCATGGGCTACATGCAAATATGCAAAATTACTGGTATGGTCCTCGCAAGTGGGTGAAAAAGTATATTGAAAAGCTTGTATTGGTTGTGTGCCGGTGTAAATATCTTTGCCCACATCTGCACTTAACGGGGTAGTCCATTGATTTAGTATTGCACTTCTATTAAGTTGAATTGTACTTAACGTGAGCAACCTTTTTTATGTGTAAAATTAGAGGAGTGCCCCATTAATAATTTCAAAACTACCCTGGAAATTAAAAAATGTAAGGTCACAGCATGCTTTATAAAAATGACATTTATAGGCAATAATACTCAGGTCACATGTCATACACTGCTCTTTCTTGACAAAGATCTACAGAGTGAATGAACTTTTCTTTTCTTTTTTTATGTGTAACACACCTGTACAGTTGTCCGTTGAAAGTGTGTGTTTCTCTCTGTGTGCACAGGGACCAGCCTGGCTCTGACCAGACCAGCACTGACCTGCTCAAGTCCAGCTGCAAGCTCCGCTGGTCCAGAGAAGCCCATTACTTGTATCTTCGCCGCCTCTCTTCTCGCAGCTACTCGGCCATTATGATGGTACGTTGTTCACACAATGTTTAATGTTGATGGTGTGTTTTCAGAGTGACATGGAGTCTGGTTTGCTGCCGACTCTCTCTCTCTCTAAAGGTGATGGGTCGCTCGTGAACGAGTCAGCTCTATTCCTGTCGGAAAAAGAAATGAATGACAACCAACAAATTACACTTTTGAACAGAGCAGAAATATTCTTTGTTTCATATTATATCACACAAATTAAATTGAAATATACTGTATTGTGTAGTTATTTATTATTTATTTATTATGACCCCACTTTTTATCAACAACAAATAAGAATGTTACTTAGTCAGTGACAGGTAGAGGTACTAAATGAAGAACCGAAAGAGCCGGCTCTCGTAAAGGAACGGAGCCATAAGATCCGACTCCCTTCAAAGAGCCGTAATTCCCATCACTCTCTACACTGTATGTGTGGAGCTGCTGACCCCCTGCTGTTGGTTTCAGTGTTTATACCCAACATGTCTGCACTCTTACTTCACCAGTTTAGAATATACTAATGTATTAAAACATTAGCATTAGCCTTTATTATGCTGTAGACTTTTTAGTTTTGAATCCAGTCACATGGAAGCCTGAGGCAGCTATATTCATAAGATCTGTTTGCACACGTACAACTCGATGAATTCATTTATTGCTATATTTCTACTTTACAGTCTGTATGATATTGGCTGTATGTTGCTGCTGTCATTTGAAAACGTCACAGGTCCATCTAGCTTTGGTGATTGTCATGCTGTAACATCACTTGGATGATTATGGGTTTCGCTTTTGATAAAAATATGAATTTGAATCGTATGAAACTCTTTCATAATCCCATCATTGGATAAGATGGAAAATGAATGCATGGATTTAAATTTATTTATTTTTTATTTTTTGAAGCTGCAAACAAGTCTGCTTCTCTGCTGACTCACTGATGGTTTGGAGAGAGGAGGTTAAGTGAGTCAGTGTTTCCCAGACTTTCCTTCCTCTTTCGTTATTTGAATTAAACTACGCTTTAGTGACCCCTCCTGCATCCAGGATGATGATTAACCAGAGAGACATGCCACGTCCTGGAAGCGTCATTGTTTTAATGACTTGGTCGCATAAATTATTCAGGCCAGTGATTGAAGCTGTTTTGCATTAGGATGGCCTATTTTAAGGCCTATTTCACATATTTCAGTTGATGTGAAATGTTTTGATTTGACTTGATTGACCTTAATTTTTACTATAATTTTATTGCTCTCAAGTTAAACATTTTGAATGAAGTGTTGTCCTTTTTGCCAGCAGAAAAGCTTCTATCTTTTGTTAAAATGGTGGATATTGAAAGGAAACATTTTACGTAGTATTAGGGATTTTGGTCAGCTGGCGTTCTTATCTGTGATTTGTCTTGTGCTGATAAAATACCAGATAAGGGCAGGCTTGAATGGATAGCATTACACACACACACACACACACACACACACACACACACACACGCAAAACAACAATAGGTTATTGTGGGACAGCTGCATATGCTTCAGCTGCTCATATATAAGAGCCTTACATTTTTCACATAGCTCTATATGGCTTAGGGTCCACATACATGTGTGTGTACTTTTTGGTTGGGGCTGTTTTTCATGGTTAGGGCCCCTTAGTTCCAGTGAAAGTACATCTTAACACTGTGATAATTTAGACAATATTGTTCCAACTTTGTCATGTTGAAAGAAGAAAGTGCTGACACAATGCCCCTATTCACAAAGACATGTCCATCAAGAAATGGTTTTCTCCGTTTTGTATTGGTATGACATGGTCAAAAATCACATACTGTATGGCTTTAACGTACAGTTGTCCACATACTTTTGGCCATCTAGTGTATTTCCTACACTGAAATGCATTTTAAGCAAAACTAAACCCATAAAACAATGGCTGCAGAGGTGGAGAAGTAAGAGAAAAAGATCATTAAGACACTATATATATCTGCCCTGTATTGGTGGTATAGGTTGCTTAGGAGTATAATGTATGGGTTTCATCTTTTTGGGGGAAGCCCTCTTTAATCTTAAGTGCTTTGAATATTCTATACATACTAAACTAGCATTGCTTTTGCCTTTGGAAGGCAGTTACTCTAAGTATAGGCTATCCAAAATATGTTTTATACACTCCAAAATACTTTTCAAATGAATTCCCTTTATCTGCTTAGATGCGTTTTTTAAATTGCGTGTCTTTATCGGAATTAAATTGTGTGGTATGCTGTATTAAATCTGTTATTGTGCTGTTTGTCTGGGAGCCTCACAGCAGGCTCCCTTAAAATCAATGGGAATTTTGGACGGATCCATCTCTGCGGTATTAGGGGTGCAAGCCCCCACCATGTATGTATCTACAATGTCAAGTCCGGTTCGTTATTACTGATAACCAAATAAATAGTTTTTCAAATTTAACCGACGTTGAGGTTATACCACGTTGTTTTTAGCTTACGGTTATCTATCACAGTTGCTTTTTAAACCACCCCTCCACCACCACCCCCCACTCTCATTGTTATAAGCTGAACCAAGCTAGAAGTCGTAGGCGCTAATTTTTGCTCTGAATGTCTGGTTATAGTAAGTAAAGTGCGATATTTAAAGTAAAGTAGACGAGACTTTTACACTTTGAAACTGTCTTCTTCAAAACGTTGGCCTATATCCCATTGGAAACAGCTAAACTAGTTAGAGCTTTGTTTTATTCTTAAGTACCTGTCCCGAACAGTTCAAAGTGCGTGATGCCAGTAAACGGAGGAGGGCTGCTCTCTCTGAGTAGATACGCAACTCACTATTTCACTGTAAGTAGCCACCTTCCATAGCTACATTCAAAGTATTCATAAATACAAACGTTGACCGATAGTAGCGCTGATATACTCCTGTTGCAGTGTTTTTTTTAAATGTATGTTTTTGAGGAGAAGTAATTATTCAGGAGAGTCCATGAATCCCTGTTAAAACCTGTTGCATCCTGCTGCACCTGCTGTGATAACTGTCAGCTAACGTTAGTCACACTAACGGTTCGTTTAGTTAGTAGAAACACTTTCAAAGTTAATAATTCCTGTTTTAAACATTTTTTGGATCCTATAACTCTAAATGATATATTACTGTTCCCGTATTTGATCGCCTGGCCTCATTTACAATGCGCTAAGCTTTATTTGTCTGTCCTTTGGTGGTCAAAACAACATTTTTTGCTTCCTTTTTTGGGGGTCTTTAATTACCCTCTTTTTCAAGTAACAACAGCTAGCGGTGGTGCAACCCGTAGTGCATTATAAACTAAAAGCTACAAATGTCCAAAGTTATTATAATGTCTTTATTTTTAAGTTATTCGTGTACTGGGTGTGTTGTTCTTTCTTGACCCTCGCGGTGTAACGCAACTCTGTCCCCAGTAGAGGGCAGACTTGTTCAACTTTTCTGTTGCCAGCCGTCAGCAGCACATAGGAACAGAGAAACTTTCAGACTGCCTAATCACAGATTGTTGGGTAGTTCTGAGTTGAAAAGACATACAGCAAATGTTACACAACGCTTTCTAATAAATAGATACTAAACAAAAGTATGGCCTTTTATATGTTACTTATACAGTGCAGTGAAATTTCAGTACATTTTCACGTTTTTCCTGTACAATTTCACCAAACATGTCAGTTTTTAATCCATTTTCCAGCTGCCATGGTATTGGTACTGAAACTAGTATAGAAAAATCTCAAACAGTACCAGCTCTACTTGAAACCTGAGCTGAAACGATTTAGTTGATTAATCGATTAGTTTGTAGAAAAATTAATTAATAACAGTTTGGATAATCCATAAATCAAGCAAAAATTGTCATCTTCTCTGTGGGGATTTGCTGCTTTTCTCTGTTAAATATTATTGTAAACTGAATATTTTTGGGTTTTGAACTGTCGGTCGGACAAGACAATTTTAGACATTCCTTTTTTGATATTCTATAGACTAAATTATGAATTGATGAATCGGTAGATTAAATGATTATAAAAATGCTTAATTTGCAGCTCTACTGACTACTAAGACACAAACATCCTATTTTGGCATAAACACTTTTTTTATTATTATTTGTCATGAAATGTCATGAAATTTATGAGATACATTTGTGTTGAGGACATTTGTTTGTTTGTTTGTTTGTTTGTTTTCATTACTCAATAATTCTTCTCGAAATTCCCCAAATATAGTTAGTTAGTGAGAACCACTAACACATACAGAATCACAGTCGTTAATTACTTTCTTCTTCTTTGGTTAACGTTTGACTTTGAACAAGACTTTATTTCACTTCAGTTTTCTGAGTTATGACTAAAATCTCCCCACACATTCTATGTGTAAGTCACGTCCTGCGAGGATGACCCAGTATTTCAGCCTCCCTCCTCATTAGTGGAAATGTGTTTGTGTTTTGTTATGTAATGGCCAACACTCAGAAGGCTACGACTTATCCAGCAGGCCTGCCTGCGAGCAGCCATTATAATCATATCACATAGTACCAGAAGACGGTCTGATTAAAACTGGTTTGGCCTTGCCCGAAGCACTTTCATCGACTGCTTCTAAGTCATTTATCTGACTTTCATGAGTTAATATGTTTCCTCTGTCCTCCTCACATAGTGGCGTTCTCTTCTGCTGCAGTTGTTTGGCCTTTCTTGTGCAAAGGGATGTCAAATAAACAAAAAAAGAAGCAGTACTTCTTAATGATTCTTTTAACAGATGTTTCACCTCGGTTGAGCATAAAAACTAAATATTCTACAAAATTAACTTCTTCTGGCTCAAACCTCACACCCGACCCTGACAATTTAGTTGGTTTGAAAGGTTGCGATTGTTGTAATTTAGCCTGACAGGACCAGTGTATTTGGACACCAAAAACTTAAATCTGAAACATTGTTTCAAAATATGCATTTCTGAAATGTTAGCATTTATGCTATATTATGTATTATAATCTTTTGAGCCTATAGAAACAGCAAGAGCAGGATGGTGGTGTGCAAGTAAAATGTTGATCTTTACATGTCATCTGATCTTACCAGCATTCGTAAAATCTAGTTATAAAATAAATTATTGTCACTCTTAGACAATTTTCAAACATACTGTGTACCCTACTCTGGTTCAGTTGGTTCAAGAGAATTCTGGAAACTTTTTTTGCAGTGCCAAAACAGAGATCCTCTCTGTTGTTTTCTCTGTAGTGTATACAGTAGGTAGCGTTTGTCCCGTTTTCAGTCGCACAGTCCTATCGGCTCTCTGCAGCCGCCCTGCCGCTGCTGATCTTCTGGTTTCCCCTTGTAGGCCAGAAGATCAAAAAAGTGGGTTATGATGGGTGAGTTGCCAGCTCGAGTCGTGCCCCCGTTTCACTAAGCCTGGGCCTGAGATGTCAGCGGCACACAGATTTCACTTTCCACTTTAGTACCCCCCCCCCCAAAAAAAACCCAACAACTTATTGTGCTGTCACTAACTCAAATTTGCACGCTGCCCATGTTGAGTGTTAGTTTGTCTTTGCTGATGTGTGAATCCTTTCTAAAACTTTGAGGAGCGTCTCATATATTTTAGGGTCTGAGCAGACATCAAACCCAAAATGTGTGGTGTGATTTGTTGTTGTGTTTATGGATGAACGCTCGGGTGTTTAATCACCGCGTGCCTGTGCAGGAGTTGGTGTGTCTCTGTTTACACTGTCTGCAGACGGTGGGATTTGTGCTGAATGTAGGCCAGCAGAATCCCTCTTACGTCAAAGGCAGGCAGGCGGGCAGATGCAGGAAGAGAGCTGCTGGTGGTTGTGCAGCTGTGACCATGGAGGAGGCTGTGGCGCACATCAGTCTGCCAGAGCACCGCTGGCGGTGAACAGGGAGAGACGCAGATAGGAAGAGACGGAGAGCGCCAATGATGAAGACCGTCCTCAGCCTGCACAGGAAATGGGCCCACGCGGTCAAGACCATACGTATCCTTCAGGGACTCGTGAGTGAGATTCTGCTACCATGGCTCAGATTTGATCAGATCTGTGGCCGGCAAGTGGCTCAACCAGGCAGCTGGACCTGACTGGTTCTGTAATGGACCTACGTGTTTTGGGGTGTTTTTTTTCTCTTTCAGAAATGGGTTCCGTTGAGTCGGGTTTTGTTCTGAAATGAGGGATCCAGATTTGCAGAAAAGTGGCATCAACTGTTATAAAATGATAATTTGGGCTCAAAATGATATGGCATTTTCAAAAGGTAATGGGCGATGTAAGTGGTAAAAATCAAAACTGGCTTAATGGCAAATTTTTGTAGAGAAATTGAGGTATGGTCTGTGTTTTTGGATTTGGACTTTCACTTGGTCTTAAATGGAATATTTTTGACAAAAGTTAGTTTGTGCTTCATTAGGACTGATGGATGGACTGACTGGATTATTATATCAGTCACATAACAGAAAACTAATAAGTAATTATGTAAAGTTAAAAAAAAAAATCTTTTGGGTTTTTTTGACTCTGTCAGACAACAAAACCAATTTCAAGACATCGGTTTGGGCTCTACTATATCTTGACAATTAATCCAAAAATTATTGTTAGATTAATTGATAATAAAAGTATTTGTTGGTTGCAGCCCTAGACTTTGCTGAATTAGTTGTCCGTTTTTTTTTGTTTTGTTTTTTACTGACTTGATGTTTAGCAGTTGGTTGATTTGTGTAACCTGGTGGTGGTTTCATGGAACAGTCTATCAGAGGAAGTGCTTTCATCCTGAATAATTTTCAAGAGCTTGTTAAGGAAACCTAACTGATGTTCAAGTGTTCTCATCAATATTTAATCAACCTGAGCCAGAAGTTTCTTAGTCAGACTTGTTGTAGCTTGTTGCCCGGCAGTGGCCTGTCATTGTTCTTCTGGGAGCTCCTGGTTGTGTAACAACAGCATAGGCTAATGAACTGGCTTTGTCGTTACATCACGTAATACATTATTAATCTGTTCAGTGAAATTAAACTACCCATGGTAATCTTTCCTTTCTCTCACAGAACCCGGTCATGGAGGAGATCGTGTGGGAGCAGTACACCGTGACCCTGCAGAGGGTGAGTCCATCTGCACCAAAACACACTTCATCTCAGTACGGTATTTACATATGAGCCATAAACGCAGACTGTTATACCCAGTGCTCCACAGGGTGTGCATTTAAAAGATTAGTTTGACACGTTGCAGTCAGCTAACAGTTAAGAGAGCAAAGAGCGCTCAGACTACAGATGTAACAGACAGTGCCCCTGTCCTCTGAATGAGAGTCAGAGTAGACTTATGCTTAACCCCAACTGCTCCGATGGAGCTGCTCAGTGGCCAGCAGATCAGACTGTGGTTGTACTGGGCAACTTCCAGGTGTGAATGTTTAACTGTGTGAATGTCATCAGGGCATTGCTCTCAGTGAAACTTCCCCCTGAATAAATAAAGGTGGAGGGGAAAAAAAACAAAAAAAAAACATGTGGTCAAGATGGCTCTAAAATGGTTCATCAATTAGTCAGTTGATGGAAACTGACAAGATAATTTCTGATGGTTGATTTTAGTTAATTAGCAAGTAAAATAACCACTTCTTACAGCTTTCAAAATGTTTAGATTTTTGGTACAAAATGAATACTTCAGACTAGAGAAATCATAAACGTTTGGAATCTGGTAACTTGTGTTTTAGGACTGTGTATCACTTGATATGGACTCATACCAAAGCAATGCTTTTTTTTCTATATCGTACTTTGCGAAATCGAAACCCCTTTTTTATTTAACAAAGAAGCAAAGGTTCTCAAATGGTAAATGTTATCCGAACATAATCTGAGCAGACATTCAATGCCAGCTGTCAATACATTTCCAATACTCTGTGCTACTGACACATTTTAGTTGATCGTAGAAATAATCGCTAGTTACCGCCATGTTACATCTTCGTGCCACATCTCGCCACCAGCCGAGTGAACCAGGTTCTACACTGTTGTTAATGTTAAACACGTGTACGACTATGTGAGCAGAGCAAACCAGTTGAGCTTGGGTAATCATCCCGATGAGCTCATTGTCTCGTGCTGCGGTTCACTGAAGCCAGAAAAGCAGATTTAGTGCAAAAAGGTCCTCTGCTGCAGGCTTGTGACCCCGACTCTCCACCCCACCACAGCCAGCTGTCACACTCTGCTTTGTACATCTACTTTTTATTCTCTTCTACCATTTGTTAACTGAGTAGCATTTTTAAATATGGTATAACATAGCTCACCTTGTTTAAGGAAAAAGAAAAAACTTGAAACTCAACATTCATAATAATATCCACTACATAACATAATATAACGTAATATTCATCTGCTCTTCGCTCAATGTCACGGACAATGCACATTAATACACACATAATAGGCATATAACATACACAAAACATGTAATACACTTAAGGCAAACATTATTAAACATCACATATAGCAGACATATTGCAAACAGATGTTAATGAACAGCTGGGCTTTTAATGTGTTTTCAGTTTGAATGTAAATCAATTTAATTGTGTTCAAATAGGTAATACACTCAAAATTTAGTGCTGAATAAACAGATTAACTTATTTTGTTAATTGATATGTGTACTGTACGGTCAGATTACTAGATGCAAATTTAAAAACAATACATTGAGGGTATTAACACAGAGGCTGAGATTTGAGAGGCGCAGTTTGATTCATACCTTTTCCAGATATCTACTAGGGCCACAAGTTTGCTCCGTAGTGCTGATCGAGAATGGTGGACAGAAATACAATTCACCCACAACAAGAGAAAGTAACTAAGATATACAGAAACAAGGCGCCCATCAAAACCTGCTCATACTTTTTTTCCCCCTAGCAAGCAGCACAACTGTGTCGTTAGCTGGCGGCTAACAGCTACTTGTACTGTGAAGTACAAGCACAGTACGGCAAATAAACACAAACCTGCGTGCACACTTCATCTTGTAAAATACACCAAACAACGCGCACATAATTCTGTACAGTAAATGCACATATAATTCTGTGCGGTAAGTGGGCTGTCCACCGTTTTAGAGAATGTATAATTTTACTTTCAAGTAGCGTTAAAGTCAAACATGCTTTGTTCTTAAGCTAAAAACAAAGATCAGATCATGAAATGTTGACATTTTGGAGACATTATACAGCAACAATCTATTTTCCAGTTTAAAAAAAAAACCAAACAATTTGATTCTTCACTTAATATTTTAATAACAGGAAATAATAGATTTTTAAGATTATTCTATCAGAGCTTCTTCTCCTCTGTTCCTTCATTTTTGCCTGTTTGTTTCTCTGCTCGCGCTTTCTCCCTCCCTCTGCCTCCACGGCCATCTGCTAGAGACAGAGGGAAGTGGTGAATTGTATGTTGTTGTTTTTTTAAAGTACAGATGGAAGGGAGGGGATAAGAAAACAGGGTCATCAAATCTCTGACCTAATCTCATCTGGGCAAAGTGGAGCAGTGGCAGGTAGAATCATTCAAAGCCAAAACATGTTTCCAAAGAAGCAAGGCGCCTTTAAAAAGTCGTTTGTAAATGAAAATCACACCTTGGAAAAGGTGTGCAGTGCATGCTGACGTGCACACTTGACACTTGAGAACATTGTGAAGCCAAGCATTAGCATAGTTGTTAATCACACACGACAAACAACGCTACAGAAAATTGACATGTAGGCGCTGAACTGCTGCACAGTCATACATGACTCCAGTATGCACAACTGTAATCACAATCAGAGTCAAAATCCCTTTAATCGCCATGTACAATACACATACAACCATGATAATACTGTGTGAGCTGCCACACACCACAGGGATTACAGGACTTCTCTCTCTCACACACACACAAACACACATTGTGACACAGAATAGATGGAGATGATTTACATTTTTTTTTTTTGTTCTCAGGATCCGAAGATGGGCTTTGGCATCGCAGTGTCAGGGGGGCGGGACAACCCAAACGAGGAAAGTGGCGAGATGTCCATTGTGGTGTCCGATGTCCTGCAAGGAGGACCAGCTGATGGCTTGTTGTTGTGCGTACTGTGTTTGGTCATAATTTAGTATAAATCCCGGAACTCCAAAACTCAGAAAACATTTGCAGACTGTAAAACAGTTTAATGCTACAAAATGCTGACAAACATAACGGCTCTGTCTCAAGTTGTGTCATTCAGTTAGGACAGGATGGCCTGTCGGAGGCTTTGCTGTAACACACCTTCTGTTTTGACCACTTTGTCTGTTTTTATATAAAATTTTGTACAATTCACGTCCCATTCAGTAGTGGATTTACTTAACCATGACCCCTTATAGAGATTTTGCTATACCATTTATACTGAGGTATCTTTCCCATTAATATGCCTGTATGTATTAGAGCGTGGTGGGCAAGAAAAATGTGAGTTTATATCAATATTGAATTTACAGAATTTTAAATCACCGGATTTGCCAAAAACAGACATTCTATCCATCCATCCATGTCTGGTTAATTTATCCATAGTCAGAACTTACTATTTTAGGATATACCGCAATATGAAATGACATGTCCATGCCAGAGGACTTTATCTATATCACTCACACAGTAACCCCTTTCTCCAAAACAAACTCATGACTCAATTAATTAATCAATCAGTGTAGCATTTTTATTTACTTTATGTGACAACTGACAACAGAGATTGGTACTGGCACTTTATGTTTTGGTGATTAAAAAAAAAAAAAACAACCTTAAAGCTGTCCAGCATATTTTATGGCTCAAAGGATTTATTTCCCTACTTGCAGCAGTCACATTATATGCCTTACTGGAAACGCTCCAAGCAACTTTTTGAACAGAGACAAAGCCATTAGTGTTCCACCTGTCACTTTAGGTTTATATGAAAATATCTGATTCATGAATTAACGTAATATTTGGAATGAACATTCACATTTAGCACCCTGAGAATACCTAAAATCACTAGCTGGTTTTAAGTTTAGCATGTTTAGCTCATAGCAATGTGTTTTTGTGTTTAGTGAGAATGACAGAGTGGTGCAGGTGAATGCCATCCCCATGGAGGGGGCCATCCACTCCTTTGCTGTCCAGACCCTCAGGAAGTGTGGCAAAGTAGCAAAAATTGTAAGTAAAGCTTTCGGTTTGTTGTTTGAACCTAATTTTTGTTTTGTTACTTAGTAAATAATGAAGTGTTAATTGAAGTTGCGTACCATGAGTATGATGTTGTAGGTTTGAAACTGGTCCGGAAAATGTAATCGCATTTATTGATCCCCCTCTCCCTCCTAGTGTTTCCTCTATGTCTCTCTACCTTCAGCTCCAAAAAAGGCTACAAACTAAAGTGACCTCTGACCTTTTTGTTTTTATTGAAAAAAATCTTTGTCTCTGTTTATCGACAGACAGTTAAGAGGCCCAGGAAGGTACCAGTCAATCTGCTGAACCGTCCCCCATCACCTGATGACAGAGTCTTCAACAATGACTTTAATGACGATTACAACTACGAGCAGGACCGCCGCAGTGTGTACAGCGGCCGGAGTGGCGGTGGGCGGGACCACAGCCCAGAGAGGGAGCGAGGCCGAGGAGCCTACATGGATTCTGGCTACCAAACACGTGAGCGTGATTATGACAGGGACTATGACCGGAGGGAACGCGGCAGGAGCATGGAGAGGGACCTGAGCCCGGACCGGCAGTACAGGAGAGACGGCAGCAAAGGTCGCACTTTGGACAGAGAACGCAGCCCAGATCGCCCCTACAGGAGCGACCACCTGCTCGCCCGCGACTACAGCCCAGACAGAAAGTACCGCAGCGAGCGCGCATTAGACCGAGACCACAGTCCCGATCGGCGCTATCGCAGCGAGCGAGCCCTCGACCGGGAGTACAGCCCAGACAGACGCTACCGCAGCGAGCGAACGCTGGACCGCACCAACAGCCCAGACCTGCGCCACAGCCCGGCACAAGGCTATGGACGCGACCCCAGCTTCGAACGAGGACGTGAACACATCCCCAGTGACCTGAGGAAGTACGACGAGCCGCTAAAGCGGAGTGGAAGCAGAGACCGCCTGGAACGCTCGCCATCACCCGCCGCCATGCCCATCCCTCTGCCCCGCCCCGCCCGGGACCTGGAGCCACTGGAGAAACCCCTAAATGTACTTCTGCTGAAGAACCAGCCCAACGAAGGTGAGAAACTAACAAACCTTGTTACTAGTTACTATTGTTAGGCTGTTAAACTCCACATGTAGTTGGTACTTCAAACAGCTAACACTTTTTTTTTCTCCTTTTTTTTTAAAATTTCAAAACTTTTTTAAACTTTGAAATTTTAAATGACCAGAGTTTCGGTGCTAATGTCAAAGCGAGAAAACTATTGCATTTAAAGGTCCAGTATGTAGGATTCAGTTGCATCTAGCGGTGAAATAGCAGTTTGCAACCATTTGAATACCGCTCGCATCACCCTCCCCTACCAAGCTTGTAAGAGAAAGTACGGTGGCCGCGAAACTCAGGAAAAAAAGGCCCTATTTAGAGCCAATGTTTGGTTTGTCCGTTCTGGGCTACTGTAGAAATGTGGCTGTGCAACATGGTGGCCTCCATGGAAGGGGACCCACTTCCTATGTAGATATAAACGGCTTATTCTAAGATAACGAAAACACAACGATTCTTATTTTCAGGTGATTATACATTATATAATGAAAACATACTTATAAATATCATATTCCATTTCTGCCAATAGCTTCTCCTAAATGTTACATACTGGACCTTTAACAAACGAAGGTAAGCAAAGTTCCCAAGTGTTAAAGAACATGTAAGAACTTGGACAAAATTAAATTCAGTCTAAAATTGCCATTTTGATTTACTGTAAAACCGTAACTGTCTGACCAGAGTAAACAAGAGTACGAGTCAGATCAGGCATTTGATGCCAGCTGTCTGGGCATCTGGGAAACTGTTTCCACATTTAACACTCTGAAAGCTTTATTCCACAGCTGCCATTTTAAAATAGTTGACACCAGCCTGAGCACAAAAATAACAGTAATAACTAACTCTAATGAGGAGGTGGCGGGCGAAGTCCTGAGCTACCAAAAAGTATATTTGAAAGATTGTATTCTCAGTATATTTAATAAATGTGAAATGGGGATTTCAGACATCTTTTTTCCAAAATATGCACATTGTTTTGAAAAAAATTTCTGGAGTGATTAGGTTATTTTAAACTGAGTCTCACTTCCACAGAGTACAGTCAGGCATGATAAATGTAGATTGTATAGCCTGTTTATGTGTTGATACTGTACTATATTGATTCTTTTTTACCATCTTTTCCAGAGTATGGCCTTCGTCTGGGCAGTCAGCTTTTCATCAAAGAGATGACCAACACAGGACTTGCCAGCAGAGATGGGAACCTGCAGGAAGGGGACATTATATTAAAGGTATTGTCAAGGTTTTTTCTCAAAGTGCGGATCGTGAACAAGCTTCAGAAGATTGGAAATAATGATTATGTTCATTATTGATTAATCCCTCATTATTTTTTGTTAATTTTTTTACTCCTCTAAATGTCAAAAATACTGAGCAATGCCCTTAACAAGTATCCAGAGGCCAAAGGGATGTTTTCAAAAATATATTTTACCCTGCCCCTGTGGCTCAACTCAAACGTCTGGTGTAGGTTTGGTCATTTAGGATGCTGTGTATCTTATTTGAAAAATAAATCAAAAGACGGGAATACTTCTTTCTTGTTTTTATTTTATGGAAGTTTCAAACTTTATCATGATCACTACCTCTCTCTCCAGAACAATACTGTCTGAATTCATAACTGCACAGTGCGCATACTGTTGCATTGTTTCTTTGTAGTTAGTGAAGAGCATTTGACTGTGTCCAAACGTCGTCTCTCTCTCTGTGTGTCAGATTAACGGTACGGTGACAGAAAACCTGGCTCTCAGTGATGCAGGGAAGCTGATCGAGAAGTCTCGCGGGAGGCTGCAGCTGGTGGTGCAGAGAGACAGACGGCAGGTGCTGATCCGAGTCCCCCCGATGGTCGACAGCGACTCGGAGCTCGATGGTGAGAGACAGTCGAAACTGAAAAGCAGCAGGTCCTATCCAGTGTAAAGGCAAACTGGCGAGTTGCCTCCACCATCAGTATATAAAAACCCAATGCGTATGAACTTCATATGAATCAACTGTGGAAACGTTATTGCTGTTACTGTTGTATTTGTCCACCAAACTTGTTTTCCCTTCATAAAATAAAAGTATTGCTTGCACATCAGTTTTTAGTATTATTGAAATATGTAATGTGTACAAATATTTTACAAATCAGCACTATGAGCTACAGTAACTAGATATTCACCAAACTATCATCATTATTCCTCCACCGTCATGATTACTCACTCTTTTATACCTGGTTTTAATGTCACATGACCAGATGCCGCGCTCTGATTGGTCGGAACCAATCTAGATAAGTGGTGTGAGTGGATTGTTCTCTGACCAAATGTTTGCAGGGAGGGGGGAATAGCCGGAAGACTTGCGACCCACTTTGTCTGGTTTTTGGTGTGTGTGTACGTGTGTTTGTGTGTCTGCATGTGTGAAAGTGCTCATTCGCTTTAGGCAGGGTGATCAAATCCCCCGTCATAATCCTGCGATTGGATATGACAGAATTTCATTATGTCAAGGTTAACACAGCAGCAGCCTTCTGGTTTCTGCCATCCAGGATCCCTCTCTGTAAAAATCTCTGAGAACAATAGGGACTGATTTTGTGTGTGTGTGTGTGTGTGATTTTCAGCTCTGCAAGGTTCAAATCACGTGTAGTGCATCTACTCATTTTTGCTTTGTAATGGTATTGCTATGCTTCATCAATGCTGCCATGCTAAAATACATGGAAATGCAATCTAGCCTTTTTTTCTAAAATGTTAAATGTCTTGTTGAGTTTCCGCATTCTTTGTCATGATCAAGATCCTTGGAGCTGGCACATACAATTACTGGGCATACGCGGCTTTGTGTAGTGATGTGACCTTCATTTGTGTGGCACCTTTGTGTGTGTTTGTGCCTTTTCTGCTTCCATTACCTGTGGACCGTTTGAATCATGTAAAAGCCACGTTAGGTATTTTTAAAAAATACAAGCGTATCAAGGAGAAATTAAACATTTTACTCTTCCAGACATGTTTTTAGTGTTTATTACCTGAACAGGAAGACAATATGGAACCCAAAGACCTCATAGACACTTAAGTCCTAAGTTGGTTCAGAGAGGTTATGATATTTTTCAACCTGTTTGTTGTTGTGTGTTGCAGATATCTCAGAAATCGAGTCGTACCGCTCCTACTCTCCACAGGATGACAGGCAGGGCCATCACTCCGATCTCTCCTCCCACTCCTCCAATGAGAGGCTTAGAGAGAAGCCCAGGTAAGCTGTCATTAAATCTTCAGCCACAGGAAGGAATTATTTCCCCCACCTAAAGATTGAACTGCTTTATTTAGAGTTCTGTTGTGGTCAGGAGCTACAGAAATGTTATCATCTTTAGATGATCAAAGCCAGCTTTACTAAGATATCCCCAGTGATTTTATTATCTGTGTGCTATTAAATACAGCAAATAAATCAGGATAATGCAGGATTATGTTGATTTATGCTTCATGAAGCTTAGCCAATCCATCACAATAAATCGAATCAAAAGAATTCTGGTGGTGATAATTCTGATTTTATTTTTTTCCTTATCTTGGATTTTAATATGACGAGGAATTTCTCTGCATTCACTAAGTCCTGTAACGTTTGACGTCTGTATATTTATTTTTCGTCAGCCATTTTGCCTTCATGTCGATAGTATTGACTGACAGGACCTTTTGGGGCACGGGGTTTGAGGGTTGTTGAGGGATGACGTGCAACAAAGGTCCCTAGCTCAACTGACATTGTGGTCACCAGAATGGCCTATTAGAGATTAGACATATTCTGATACTTGAATTTGTGATATTACCAGAGAGGACCCGCCCAACAGGCTGGCAAAAATGGGCGCCATGCCAACACCATTCAGAGGTCCTGACCGAGCTGTAGAAGACACGCCCCCTTTGCAGGCAGAGAGGAAGGAGCCACGACCAGAAACACCACCAGGTTAACACATGTCTCCTTCTGAATATATAAAGCTTTGATTATGAACCAGTTTTGAGTAGATTAAATCCAATTCAGTTTTATTTATATAGCGCCAATTCATAACAGAAGTTACCTCATTGCACTTTTCCTATAGAGCAGGTCTAGACCGTACTCTTTATAATATTATTTACAGAGACTCAACAAATCCCACCAAGAGCAAGCACATGCGAGAAAAAACTTCCTTTACAGTACTGTTCAATACCTAGATGTATGTGTGAATGCTGCAACTTGAAAACATTATTCTTTTCTGTTTCTGCAGTACCGGCAGTCACTGTCCCAAAGGTTCGTGCTCTTCCTAAGGTGCCACTAAAGCCAAGCATAGAGGACCAGGAAGTATATGGGTCAGTATATCACAAAGTTATTCAGGGTGACACTGTCTAGATTTCTGACCACACATCTGTTTGATCAGCAATCCTTGGGTTCTTAAGACAGAGACCCATAATTAGAATTGTATATACATTTCTTTCTTTTTTCCTTTCTTTTTTGCGACTGTGTACAATGAAATCTTGCTTTCATTGTCCAGGCCAAACACAGTAATGGTGCGTTTCCAGAAAGGTGACAGTGTGGGTATGAGGCTGGCAGGGGGAAATGATGTCGGCATCTTCATCGCTGGTGTTCAGGAAGATAGCGCGGCTGAGCAGGAGGGTCTCCTCACAGGAGATCAGATCATGAAGGTGAGACTTCCTTTATTCCTCATCAAAAACCTGCAGATAAAACATTCAGATGACTCAACAGCACAAGACACAAAATTTGTTAATCAGGATCCCCATTAGACCTTGACCAGAGTGTAGGTACCAGCTATTGAACAGTACTGTAAACATATCATGAAGACAGAAGACATACAAGAGGCAAAATTAAAGTTATGTAAAAACAAAATCATTAAAGTCACAATCCATGTTGTAAATGTAACCTAAAGGCAGGATTAGAATCAGCAGTTCAGTTCATGGGCTGAGAAGTAATAAGCCCTTTATTTACTGTAGTGGCAGTGTTCTGGTATCTTATTCCTTTGTTATTAAAAAAAATGGCCTATTTCATCTGCTGGTCATGTTGTATTTAAGTCTATTCTATACTATACCACTCTTTCTAATGGTATTTCTTGTCTGTTTTGTCTGTTTCAGGTGAACAACATGGACTTTAGAGGCATGGTGCGTGAGGATGCTGTTCTCTACCTCCTAGAGATTCCCAAAGGAGAAGATGTAACCATTCTTGCTCAAAGCAAACCTGAAGGTACTGTACTGTATAGATAATGGGTGCTAATAAAACTAATACATATATGTATTGCTGTTAATACTAAAATGGTTAAAGACGAAAGATAAATGCAGCGGGCAAAAACCACCACACACTAAAGTTGACAAACACCTGTGCATATACAGTGCATCCAGAAAGTATTCACAGCGCTTCACTTTTCCACAGTTTATGTTACATGTTTTTTCGTTTTTTATTTTTAATACATTTGCAAAGATTTCAAACAAACTTCTTTCATGTTGTCATTATGGGGTATTGTTTGTAGAATTTTGAGGAAAATAATGAATTTACTCCATTTTGGAATAAGGCTGTAACATAACAAAATGTGGAAAAGTGATGCGCTGTGAATACTTTCCAGATGCACTGTACTTAACAACTTAAATAAGTTAAATAAAGTCTGAAATAAATTCATAATAGAGAATAGCAGTGTACCCAGAATTGAACCCTGTGGTACACCAAATCCACTTTACAATGCTGTGTGGTTAAGTCATTTATTTTGTTTTAGTTTTTAGTTTAGTTTTGTACTCTTTAGTAAGATTGATGCCTTGTGATGCTCAGTGAGTGGATAGGCCCAGAATGACAGTTGTTGTTTTTTTGTTGTTTTTTTCTGTTTCAGTGTACAAGGACATTTTAGCATCTGGCAGAGGGGACTCTTTCTTCATCAGGACCCACTTTGAGTATGAGAAGGAGGCTCCTCAGAGCCTTCCTTTCACCAGAGGAGAAATCTTCAAAGTGACAGACACGCTTTATGATGGCAAACTGGGAAACTGGCTGGCAATCCGCTCTGACAAAGACAACCAGCTGTTGGAGAAAGGAATCATCCCCAACAAGAGCAGGTGTGTGCAGGGGTCATAGTTGTGTGTTGGTCATGTATGTAGTGTTAAGTATTTGTTAAATTAATTGGTATAATATGTGTGCATCTGTAATGTTAGTGTTGGTCATGTTAGCACAAATTCCAGTCATTCACTGGCTTTGGATCAGTTGGCAACAACTGAATCCTCTGATCTGCTCTACAGTCCAGCATTACAAGGCTCTGCTACATCAACAGCCATTACAAACCATGTAGTGTAGAAAATTGAGGGGGAAAACAGAATTGGTTATTAGACATTGTGCTGACTAAAGTTTCTTTTTATTTTGTCTCACAGAGCAGAGCAAATGGCCAATGTCCAGAATGCTGCTCGGGCAGCATTAGGCAACGACAGAGGAGACTTCTGGAGGCTGAGAGGTCAAAGGGCGGCGAAGAAGAAAGACTTGCGCAAAAGCAGAGAGGACCTTAGCGCAGCTCCAGTCACCACACGATTCCCTGCCTACGAGAGAGTGGTGTTACGTGAAGGTACCCAAAAAAGTTATCCATTGGCCACGCTGTAGTTTCACACAAAATGTAATTTGGCCGTCCTGTGTTTTTCTTGTCTACTTGTGACTGAATTTGTATTTTGTTTAATGTTTTCCTTCAGCTGGTTTCAGAAGACCTGTGGTGATATTTGGGCCCATTTCTGATGCAGTGAATGAAAAACTGGCCAAAGACATGCCGGACGCGTATGTCATCGCCAGTAAGTGCTTACATCATCAACTCTTCATTGAAGTTGTTTTAAATTGTATGTAGCACACTTTGTTTGGCAGTGTTGTGTAACATATATAGTGAATATTGAAAGTATTTGAGGATGACGGATTATTGCACATGTACCTCATTCTACCTTGTGAATAATTTCTTTCCTCTCCAAGAAATGGAGCCCAAGGATGCAGGAAGTGAGAAATCCTCCGGAGTGGTGAGACTAAACACCATCAGACAAATCATTGAACAGGTATGGTATACTATTAAAAAAAAAAATGCAGCATCATGAAAATACTGTTATATCATCTAACATTCATCCACCTCCCCCCTGTTTCCTCAGGACCGCCATGCTCTGTTGGATGTGACTCCCAAAGCTGTGGACACTCTGAACTACACCCAGTGGTATCCCATCGTCATCTTTCTGAACCCAGACAGCAAACAAGGCGTCAAGACCATGAGGAGCCGCCTCGTACCCGGATCCAGCCGCAGCGCACGCAAACTGTATGAGCAGGCCGTCAAGCTGAGGAAGACCTGCTCACACCTTTTCACTGGTAGGTTTTACTCTGAAAGTGGCTGTTACTCTGCAGCAATACTGACAACAATAATAAATGTATAAAAGTTACAAATAAATAATGACAAAATAAAAAACAGGGCTATCATTAGTAAAATGCTCTTTCAAAACATTTGTTTTAATAAAGGATGCAAGTGACATAACTGAATCTTCACGATCCTTTAGCTATCACACCTTTTCTTTACTTCTGTATGGATTTAGCTGTTTTCAGGATGTGAAGATTGACAATGTTACAGGAGTACAACGCTAAATCGGTGGAGTACAGAGTCATGATGGACAGACAAAATCGATGCAGCAGAACCAGAGATATCGACTTTTTTCTTCTTCCTTGGCGCCTACGTTACCCACAACTGGCCTTTGGTGAAGATTCATACTGATAAACTGATTCATTGTCGGTGATTCTTGGCCTAACTTGTGTCGTTTGTTTGTTTGTGTTTGGGCACGTTTTAGCAACTATCGACCTGAACTCGGCCAATGACGCATGGTATGGCAGCGTGAAAGATTGCATTCAGGAGCAGCAGGACAGAGCCGTGTGGGTGTGTGAGGGCAAGGTGAGTCTTATTATCTGTGTGAATGACGCACTGCTGCTGACATGCATGACAGGCAACTTTCAAAATTTTACATTGGGTTTTTAAATATGTTTAATGGGCTCCAAGAGTAGACAGTAATGATATGAACTTTGCTGAGTTGTGTGAGTAATAACGCAGACAGTATTGAGTTTGTATTGTCACTTCCTCTCCTCAGTTGGACGGTTCAGAGGAGGACCTGGATCTCCATGATGACCGCATGTCCTACCTATCGGCAATGAGCGCGGACTACCTGAGCATGGACAGCCGTCTGAACAGCGACTACGAAGACACAGCGGATGAGGGCGGGGCTTACACTGACAACGAGCTGGACGAGCCATTGGACGAGCCCCAGCCGGTGTCGGCCATCAGTCGATCATCAGAGCCCGTACTGCCAGATGAGGTGATAATGCCAGCTGATACATGCTGATACGTATGAAATACTGTACAGTGTATATACTGTAGGAGATGCACACTTTTAACGGTCACCCTTCTAATTCTCACCATTGTTTACTCATTGTCAGTTTTAAAATGTGTGTGTTTGCATAATCTGACCCTGACAACCCTCCTGTGTGTGTGTGTGTGTGTGTGGTTGTGTAGAAGCCTCATCCTGAACCCCGGGCTCGAATGAAGGGGTCAGGGAGCAGAGAGATGCTAAACAGAGAGCCCAGCCCTCCCCCTTCTTTTGTCCCCGAACCCCCGAAGGTGAGATCCTCCCCCTCCTTCCTCCCCAAAATCTCTTCACAACATCCCTCTATCTACACTCTCTCCAAAGTATGTCAAAGTCAGACAGGAGATTAGTTCTCAAAGAGGTATGGAGTTGTGATAGCTATATTCAATACTTGTTCCAATATGATTTTTTTTCTTCTTCAAAACTTTATTAAGAACATATGTTCAAAAGAGTACAAAAAACTACCATATTACATAAGTTACACAACAAAGAAAAACAAGGATAAAATATTAACAAATCCAAGTACTACAAATCGGAAAATTTATAAAGGATAATTAATAATAATAAATCTAGTAAGCATATTAATAATAAAGTAAAGCAGATAAATTAATGAAAAAATAAATATGAAAAATATAGAAATATATTGTGCAGAAGGTTTTACTTAAATTTCTTTGAATAACTCCTGAAGCAAAAAAAAATTGGCAAATTTTGGATTTCAGTTGTTGAATATATGATTAAAAATTTAAAAACTTTTTTTTTTTTTTAAAGTACAAATCTGCGCAAGGATCAGCAATGCCAATTTACTTCACTCAACTGTTTTTTACGGACGTAATTAATGAAAAGAAATTGTGAGAAAACTTATGGAAGTAATGTGGAGGTTTTTTTTCTTTCTAAGAATAAATTGAGGATAGTAAGACATCTTTTTATTTTTAAAAACTCCCTATGTATTGAAATTTACCTTTTCAACATTTTGCAGCTTCCATTGTCTTTTGAATGTTTTTTTTAATGTGGCTGATAATGTCCAGGGCTGAAAATTGACACAATGCTGAACCTGAGCTGAAAACTCGATGTCCTTCCAAGATGCTACAGTCTGAAAAACTGAATCATACTGAAGAATTTCTTGAAGATATTTTTACTTTGTGTTACACTTCAGTATATTCATGTGGAGGCGAACATGGCTGTAAGGATGCCCGTTTGAATCCTTGGACTGGCCTTTTAAAATGCACCTGTAAGTGCAGAAGCAGCAGCTCAGGTCTGAACACGCGTTTTAATTTGAAGGACCATGATGCTGAAGCAGACCATCCTCACCAAAACCCGTCCGGCAGCTAAATAAAGCTTCAAATGGTCCAAAATACCATGAACATTCCTTTTCTGTGACAGGTGCGGGCTCAGACTCGGACTGACTCAGCGCGGAGCTATGACTCACACTCCAGCAGCACCATCAGCAGCGACGCAGCGGGCGGAAACAAGCCGCTCCCCCCTCCTGTGGCCCTGAAGCCCACCGTCACCCGTCTGAACCAGCCGTCAGAGGAGCAGAGCCCGAGGAAGGAGGAGGAGGACCCCGCCAACAAATCCTTCCTGGGCAAGGTTAGTATTATAATTTATTTCTGTGTTTATTGCATTTTGAAACAAAGTAGTTCCTATTCTGACCTATTAAATCTCAAATTTCCCCTTCAAGAAATACTCTGTGTCATTTTTCTGGCTCATCCAGCATTTAGAGAAAAAAACAATTCTTATGTTTTAAGATATTAAATGATTTTTATTTCATTTTTTTTTTCCTCTTTTACGTTCATTGCTTCTAATATGAAATAGAAAATGGGTGACCAGGTAACTGAATGTGTCTGCGTTTGTCTTGTTTGTAGCCCTCCTTTTAAATCCATAATGACTCATCATCCATCATAATAATGTTCTTGCATCTTCATTTCATGAAATTCTCACAATCACGTATTATTTGACAGTCACTTTTACATGAATCATACCATGTATCTATTATTTATCATCAAAACTGGATCATTAATCAACACTCATTTATTTTCTCCTAGATTAAAGCTTTTGAGAAGATGGACCACCTGGCCCGAGCTCAGAGGGTCCTGGAGCTGCAAGAGGCAGAAAGTGCTCGAGTCAGTACTGTTTTTATTCATATTACAGCCTGAAGCAGCTTTTGGAGGGAGAATCAGCTTAGGGGCCACTGTTCTGTAGCTCTGCCCTGATCTTATGAACATTCAAAATGAACACTGTAACCCTGAGGCGTCCTACCTCCACCTCAAAAACAGTTGGAGTCATTCAAAAACTTAAAGGATACAGTAGATTCACATTTTTCAAGTCTATCTTAATACAGGACTTACATGCCCATATGTATATTGAAAGAGTTATTGGTTGCTGTAATCATTCCTCCACGAAGAGATCCCTTAAAACTACGCGATTCTAATGTGAGTGATGGGAGACAGAATCCACAGTCCTCGTTATGTGCACAAATTGATCCACAGTTATGGCGACTCTCTGTTCAGGCTCTGTATGAAAAAACGCAACCTCTTCATTCATTTAATTGGAGCCAGTCTGTCGGCGCAGCAGGGGTGTCAACACAGGGAGCTCTGGGGGAAAAAAAAAACTTGATCAAGACTCAAATTTTGTCGGACCGCAATGCAAAGTCGGATGTGCCTAGATGTACGAAATTGGGGAGGCAGATGTATCATCTCTAGGCTAAAAAAGCCTCTTGGAGCCACACCCTAAACCCAACAGGAAGTCAGCCATTTTTCACCATTTACAGGCTTCGTACTTTAACGAAGTGCTCCTAGAGAATTAATCCGATTGACTTCAAATTTGGGAAGTGTAATCTAAAGGCCGTTGTGATGCTGAATTGCAAAGCTTTTTGCGTTTTCTCAAGCGGTGTTGCTGTGGCGATGCGGCAAATTTCGGGCTCCAAAATTAGTAACTGTGCTACATCAAATCTTTTCCAAATTTCGCATGATATTGCAAACAAGAGAAGAGCGAGGGGACATCCCTGTCTGGTTCCACGATGGAGTGGGAAATACGGGGAGTGCGAAGTATTTGTTCTAACATGAGCCATGGGTGAACTGTATAAGAGTTTTATCCATGACATTTTGACATTGACCGAATTTATCGAGGGTGTAACAGTAGTCCCACCCCACCCGGTCGAAAGCATTTTCAGCATCAAGCGATAAAGCAATCTCAGGCACTGGAGATGATGGAGAATAAATAATAATAAACAGCCTGTGTAAATTGAAGAAGCCATGTCTATCCTTCACAAATCCCGTTCGATCTGAAGAAATCAAGGAGGGCAAACATTGCTCCAGTCTAAGGGCGAGAGTTCTAGAAAATATTTTAAAATCCACATTTAGAAGGGATATATATAGATTTTTTTATTTTTTTACTTAAAGTAACATCACTGTAACCCAGCATATTCAAGCCTCTCCTTAATTGTTGTCTGTGAGCTTCTGTAAAGCCTGCTAGCCATTATAAACATTCTCCGCATTGTAACAGTAATTAACCTTGATCCGTGTCTCAAATTATGCTGCTGTCCTTGAATTTGAGGGAATTGGGCCTGGAAAGTCCTTGAAAAGTTCTTGAATTTGATGTTTAAGAAGGTGTGGGAACCATGTTAAAGGACTCAATATACATTTCTCGTAAAAGTGGAGATTTAAAAAAATGTTGTGTTTCCCGGACACAGCTGTCTTGATGAGCCGCCATGGAGGGATAATAACATAAAGAGGGAATGTTGAACTAAAAAGTATAATTTTATTAAAATACCCACACGTTTTTTGCACAAAACTAGGACTATGGATCTCTTCAATCGAAGGGAGCTCTTTACAACCTGTATTTTTGTATTTTATTTACATTTCTAGCCTCTTGGGGTCCATGTAGAGTTAGGATGTCTTGTGTTTTAAAAAAAATTTGTATTAGTTCTGACATATCTGGGTCGGCTCTCTTCTCTCGACACAGTTGGAAATCGCCCAGAAGCACCCAGACATCTACGCTGTCCCAGTCAAACTGCCAAAACCCAACTTCAACCGTCCTCAGCCAATAGGGTGAGAGCATCACTCCTCTTTGTAACACAATAAAAAATTACATATACAGTGGTGTGAAAAAGTGTTTGCCCCCTTCCTGATTTTTTTTATTTTTTTTTTGCATGTTTGTCACACTTAAATGTTTCAGATCATCAAACAAATGTAAATATTAGTCAAAGATCACACAAGTAAGAAGAACAAAATGAAGACTTTGGAGTGGCCTAGTCAAAGTCCTGACCTGAATCCTATTGAGATGCTGTGGCATGACCTTAAAAAGGCAGTTCATGCCTGAAAACCCTCCAATGTGGCTGAATTACAACAATTCTGCAAAGATGAGTGGGCCAAAATTCCACCACAGCGCTGTAAAAGACTCATTGCAAGTTATCGCAAATGCTTGATTGCAGTTGTTGCTGCTAGGGGTGGCCCAACCAGTTATTAGGTTTAGGGGGCAATCACTATTTCACACAGGGCCATGAAGGTTTGGATTTTGTTTTCCCTTAATAATAACAACCTTCATTTAAAAACTGAATGTTATGTTTACTTGTGTTATCTTTGACAAATATTTAAAATTCTTTGATAATCTGAAACATTTAAGTGTGACAAACGTGCAAAAAAATAAGAAATCAGGAAGGGGGCAAACACTTTCTCACACCACTGTATTTATTAAGATTATAGGTTATTAAGCTTTAGTCCTATGAAAGGAAAAGCTAAACTGCTGCATCATTGCTGTCTGTGTGTGATCAGTTCAAGCTCCAATCCTGAGCAGCAGACTCCATTCAGGCCACCGTACTCCGAGACCAGAGGACACGAAGACGACGAGGCAGAGTACCGCAGACAGCTGGCCGAGCAGACCAAGAGAGGGTACTACAATCCTCAGAAATACAAAGACACCGAGCTGTAGCCTGGGAAACCCAAACGTCATCATCGCTGCACACGGCTGGATTCCGCCCGCATCATCGCTACAAGCAGACAGCGTTTGTTGCCTTGGTAACAGGCTTGTGCTGCTTTAGCTATTTACCTTTTACATCAAGGTAAACTCTATGTTTGTAGTCAGATTCCTGGAAAGAATTCAACAATAATTCCAGACACTTTTCAATACTGCTGTCTCACTACTGTACATGTACAAAAATCGTACGTTGATCCAGGCGACACACAGTATTCTTATGAAGATGTATTTTGGCACGTTTATCATCACACGTCCTAAACAAAAAATGGCAGATTTTTCTGACGTACCTTTTCACAGACCTGATATTTCAGTGTATTTTTTTTTTTATGTGTCTGAAGAGGCTTCAGTTGCAAGTGAGGTTTTATTTCCCCCCATTACACTAACACCTAGCCCCAGTTTTTGTCTTTCATGTATTACCATTTACATTTGACAGCGCTCACAGAGCATGTTTTTCTGAAAGAAATACCCCACAGTTTTTGAAAAGCCCAGAGGTTTGTTAAACTACACTTTTTTTTGTAGTTTTTAAGGTATTTTCAGAAACCACAAAGACTTTTCTAACCATTTGGAAGAAAACAATATTTTGTCCTCTGCACATTAAAAAGGATTTTTAACTCATGTTGCTACTCTGTTTCCTAACCAGGTAACTGGAGATGCTATATTTCCATGCTCATTTTAAAGAAAAAAGAAAAATCTAAAACGTGATGTTGTGTAAAACATCAGCAATCTTTAAAACTGTATATAAAACTTCTCGTATAAATTGAGCAAGAACATATGGCCAGTTATTCTAGATACATTTGTTTTGATTAGGAAAGAGTCACAACTTGGGAAACGGGTTAAAAATCTTTATTGTGCAGCAGATGAAAAATGTTTTCACCCCCGTAGTTCGAAGAGTCTGAGGATTCTGGAAATAAGTGTTGTTAGACGACCTTTTAGCTTTTTCAAAGATCAGCGGGTATATATTTTTCTGAAAAACAGAAAATTACCGGAATATAATGGTAAGGCAGGAACTGGAGCTAACACTATGCGGCAACCAAACTGTAGATATGATACTGTAAACTGTGTACAGTATCTAGACTCATTCATACAATAATAGTTTAAAAATCAAACTGTCAGGATGGGTTATGCACTCTGTCAGCAGCTGCTCTGGTGTTAGTCTCCCTCTTCTCATCACTCTCCTGCTAAGTCTTCTCTGATTATTGTACGCATCTACATTCCTGATTGGACATTTGTATATACACTACACTGTAATATGTGTGCATTCTGGGAAGCAGCATATTTTCAAGTGCCTTGTTGCTCTGGTCTTAGCTCGGGGAGAAAAACGAACTATCCACAGGACGGCACGAGGTTCTCAAATTGTCAAAACAATCAGACGCTGAGCACAAAAAATGGAAATACCTGCTGTTTTCATGAAATGGACCAAACAGAAGGTGGAAAAAAGATTTTAAAAAAAAAGAAGATATTTTCAGTAATTTTTCTGTATTGTCAACATTTTGACCAAAACACTTTTGTGAAAACTAACAAAATACAATTTGTAGATTTGAAAGGGACAGTTCACCCCAAAATCAAAAATACATATTTTTCCTCTCACCTGTAGTGCTATTTATCCATATTGATTGTTTTAGCATGAGTTGCCAAGTTTTAGAGGTATCGGCCGTAGAGATGTCTGCCTTTTTTAAATATAATGGAACTATATGGCACTCGGCTTGTGGTGCTCAAATGCCAAAAAATACACTTGAAAAAAGTCAACAGCAATGTCTCTTTCCAGAAATCTAACCATTGGTATCGGAACTATCGGTAGAAAGAAAATAGCTCCTACATGAAACTGCTCACAACAAATCTGTGGATTATCTTGAGTAACCGGGTCATGATTTCTGGAAAGAGACATTGCTGTTGAGTTTTTCAAATGTGCCATATAGTTCCATTATATAAAAAAAAAAAAATGCAGACATCTCTAAGGGCTGATATCTCCAAAACTTGGCAACTCACACCAAAACAACCTAGATGGATAAAGGTAAGAGGAAAAACACGGATTTTTGATTTTGGGGTGAACTGTCCCTGTAATCAACTTTTTGGTACAGAAGCACATTGCCTTCACCAAAGAAAAATTGCAGAGATGTTAAGTTGTAGTTACGAGATACAGACGGATCTCATAATCATGAGAATAGATCTCATGAAACTAAGATCAGTATACTTAGGAGTTAAAAAATGGAATTAAAAAGGTAATGTGTCCTTGGGTGAATGCAGTACACGTCCATAAATTAGGGAGGTTGTGCAGGTGCCTGTAAAGCATTTCTGTATTTAAGTGAGCGGGAACAGACTGAGCGGGTAAATGATGTCACAGATTTCACTGTTAAAACATATCGTGAACGGGATGCTCAGATGACAGGGTGAAGAATTATTAAGGTCTGAGTTGGATTTAAGGGGTGCAGCACAGCATAAAGCTGGTGTGCATTTGTCTTTATTAGCTGCTTGCAACCAGAGATAATGACATTGTTATTGCATATTTTTTATATTGAATATACAGTCAAGTCTTTGTACACAGGAGCATCTGGAATGTGGTGACGACAATCATGTTTAATCAGTTTCTTTTAAATGTCTGTGGTTTCTTTTTTTTTTGTGGTCTCCTTAGTGTTACAGAACAGACTCAGAAATTCAAATAAATCAATCTCTCTTTTTTACATTGTGTGTTTTTTACAGTGTCTTCTTGAAGTGTCAGGTTCCACTTTTGTTCTTGGAGCAGTTTGGAGAGATTAGAGGCCGGGGTATGATTGAAACCAATTCCTTGGCTAAAGTGTTTATACGGGTTAGAGAATCGCCAAACACGAAGGCGGGGTGAAAAATCCCAGTGAGGGGGGGTGAGATGCAATGTACAGTATGTTCAAATGGCTAAAGCAGGGCACACTCTCCTTCCTTCAAATCCCGCCTACATTCTCACCTCAGGACAACTGGCCAATCACTGCATGAAGTGGGTGTAACTGTTTTAGACAAAAAAAAAAAAAAAAAAAAATCGGATCTTGTAATTTCAGTTTTAGAAAGACAATGGCTAGGTTTGAAATGTTTCCTGCATACCTCAATGCAGTCGTTTATTGTTCCTCTCGAACTAGAGCTTCTTTTTCTGAATTAACAGCGAACTGCAGCTCAAATCCTGTTGAATAAAACAAACCAGAATTTATTGACCACTGCCTTTTCCTTAGTTTATTCAGCAGAATGGTACATGCATTCCCCTTTAACTTGACCACTTCAGTTTAAAAGTTCTTTATTATCTAGTTCGCCCTGACAATTTATAGGTCCAACATGATTAGAGTACATTCAGAAATTACAGCTATTTAACCAAAAGGTAATATTTACTCTGTTTGCCACCTAAATATGCACAATAAAATCCACAATTTGTCTTTGGTCAAACATAACACGTCACATTAACACTCGGCCTAGTGAGATAATCTGTCTTCTGCTGTCATACTGTAGATGTACATGTTTACATGACAGTGTACTGTACAGATTAAGGCAAGTCAAGTGATATCAAAACAGTACAGAGAGAGGAGAAGGGTATTTAAAACAACTGAAAGATGGATGAACAGTAGTAAAGAGACTTGAGTGATGTGAAAAGAGCGAGAAGTGTGTGTTCAGATGTAGACAGGCTGCTCCTGTGCTGTCAGCAGACGGTACATGGCTGCAGGCATCGTCTTCATGTGGATCTGGAGCAGAAAGAAACCAAACGACGAAATTGAAAATCAGAACAAACAACATACTGATGTTTGTTATTCCAGCAGTGTTGCTTAAAATGTAAAGTTTGGCGTTAGAGGAAAGGTCATGGGGTCATAAATCAAAAGGGCTCATCCTCTTGGGAGCAGGAATGTGACTTATCTTTTAGATGTTAATACATTTTTAGGATAAATGGTGGCGCTACAGAAATCACAGGCTCTGAAATAATTAGGATGCTTTCTCTGGGAAACTACGATGAGGTTCATGAGAGTATGCCCGTGAATTTTTAGGTTAAGATCATGAACCAAAATGTTGGGTCCAAACTCATTCTGAATCATCTTCTTGGGACCATAATTACTGTAAATTCTCATAATAGACGGTATTCAAATAGTGTCCGGAGCCTCAAATACCAGTGGCGTGGCCGGCACGAACAAATAAAAGCTGGTGGTAATGAGGACCGGGTAAAAACATCAAGGAGGGGTGGAATTAACTGTACTGTTAAAGCTCACACGGTAAATTCAGTATAACGTACATTTCCACAGCACTAATGCCATCAGTATAACAGTCATGTCACACTCACTGCTCTTTACAGAAATACTGTTTTCATTCAATAATTAAGTCCAGTTGCTTCAACTTTGTTGTTCTTTCTCTATTAAGCCATCATCAATAAAAACTAAACACTTCCTACAGATGATTCAAACTAAAGCTATGCTAGGAATTACGCCCTTTCAGCTGCTGGCACGCTTTTAATGTGAAATGTTGAGTTTCACTGACAATAGCTTAACACCAAATGAAAAAACAAACTTACAGGCATATTTTAATGCAGGAAAACTTATGTAGGAACAAATGTTTTTGTATATTTCAAGAATTCATTATCTTGATTTCAAAAAGAGCCATTTAGAACTGCTCCGACCTCTCCCATTGCGTTAGACAGAATCTGAACGATCTTCTCGTGAGGCGTCGCCACGACACTCTGGCTGTTGATCTCGATGATGCGGTGACCGACGCGGACGCCTCCCCTCTCAGCGATGCCTCCCCTCATCAGGCTGCAGATCTGCGCGCACACAAAGGTTAAAAACACGGGGAGTGGACTCAAACAGCAGCAAACAAAGGATGATACCAGTTAGCTAACAGTGACTAACTCTGACACTAACCACGTAAAAACTGCAAATGTGTCCTCGAACATCATAACAATCACTGCTCCATGTCTGTTGCCAAGAAACGGACACTGGTTTTAGAGCACTTAACAAAATAAAAGCTCTTCTTTAATAATTAGAAAGAGGGCAGCAGCAGTGGGAGCGCAGTTCAGCCTCCTCCTCTGTATCTGTGTGAGAGCTGCAGAGGAAGTGATCAGTCCCCATACTCACGATGCCGTTCTGGACGCTGAAGCCCAGCTGGTATCGGAGGTCCGGCCTGCGGATGAGCACCATGGTGACAGGAGGACACCTGACGATGTTCATCTTGATCCTGGACTGAGACTTGAGACCCTGAGGGAAGACACGAGTCTGGTTAGCTACAGCAGACAGACACCAGAAAGGTAAACACACAAACAGAGTTTTAGAGTTGAAGAAGAGGAGACAGTCGCAGGTAGCATGTGTCTGTGTTGCAACAAGACAAAGAGTCTACGGCCACACTAGCAGCTCTGTGAGGCTTTTGTTATTTCCTATGTAGTCCCCAAGAGAACATGAAAACAAAATAATGGAAGAAAAAAACCTTAATAGGGAGACGAACACTCCCTACTAAGAACTAACTCATATATGCATGTTTAGGTTAAAAAATTAAGGACAAATGTTTTTAGAAATGAATAAAGAACAGTAATAAGTAACTAAAAAAGGTCTAAACTGAACTGAGAGCAGTAGCAGTACCTTGATGATGCTCTGGCAGGTGCTGAGCGGTAAACCCACCAGACTCGTGCCGTTTATGGTCATGATCTGGTCTCCAATGTTGAGTCGACCAGACTTCTCAGCCGGACCGGCATGCATCATGCTGGCGATGATGACGGTGGGGAGGATGGACCCCCAGCCCGACTCCACTATCACCACACCCAGGATCTCTCCTTTCTGCTTCTCGATGTAAACCTGCAAGGAAACACGTCGTCTTACAGAGTCCTCGTCATGAAGTCACCATTTGGAACCATTTTTGAACAGACTTCCTCTTGTTGGATAAACTGTAGAAACATTCACTGTTCAAATTCAAATCTTTAAACCTCTCCTGGTGAAGAAACACAGCAGCAAACAATGTGAGCGACACTGCACCCACTTTGAGCTTATCGCGGCCAACTGCACCATTCTGAAAAATGCGAGACAGCACGCGTTCAGAGCGGCGGGAGGAGGGTCTGAGGTCAGACCAGGTTGAGCGACTCAAATTCACCTTCATGCTGGGGTTAGTAACTTCTTTTTTTCTTTTTAAAACAGCATGACATTTTTTCAGGACAACTGTCACACAGCTGTGATTCCAAAACCAGCTGCTGGAAGGCAAACTAACAGAGCAGGCTGAGCAGAAAAATAATTTCACTGGCTCATTGTTCAAATATGAATGATAACATGACTTGACCTGGACTGACGGGTTGTGTTGTTCTTAATATGTACAAACGTTGCCCAGATCATACAACACATGAAAAGGTCAAACAATATATAAAGTGGAATATTCTATTCAATTTTAGCAGAAGTTTATTTTTTCAAGGTAAAAATGTCCCCGGTGGGAAAAATCTACTCAATTTAAGCACAAGAAGTAAATGAAAAACTCCTGTGACTGTGCTGCCACCTGCTGGTTCACTTACGTCTCTGCAGTTCTCTGACTTGGAGAAGTGAATGAGGTCGTCGTTGTACATGTCCTGAGTGTTGAGCAGGTCGCTGTACTCCCTCTGGCTCAGATCCTCGGGGTCGATGCCGTTGGCCCTGAGGAACTCCTGGTAGGCGACGCTGAAAGACTGACCGATGGACTGAGCTATCAGCTGGGCCTGAGAGAGAAAGACGAGGACTTGTTTACATCCCACTAAAAGACACACACATGCATTGTACTACAATACTTGTACTCTCGTAACTTACCTTATATATTTGAATGAAAATCTGATGACAGTTGGTGGCTTGTTTACTTAGGTTGGCAGACCGCACCCACACAGTCATAATGAAGCTGAGGTTTTGAGTGTTAAACTCTTATATAATAATAAAAAATATGAATTTTTCCAAACTTTGCACTTTTTATCAATGAACCGTGTTCCCAGATCTCAGCAATTCACTTGGTGAGTACTATGTTATTATTACTGATAGGATTGATGCACAAACATACAAAAATAAGAACTAGGTTGTAATACCAGAATTATCCTTTAAACTGCAGTTCCTCGAATGGCCACAAGATGCTGCTCAAGGAAAGCTGTTTTGAAGTCTATTCATAAAGTCTCAACTCTCTCAGAACACAGTGAATATTTTTCATGCAAAATAAGTTAGCGTGTCAGCAGTACCTTTCCTACTCCTAATGTACTTCTTAGTGGCAGATATTGTGGCATAAAAGAATAACGGCGATTCCTGGATGTACAGGCGACTAGTTCACTAGCTAACAAGATACAGCATGTAAACGATGAGTTGTTAGATGGATTTTTCTGCTTTTGGTGAAGGCTAGCAGTTTCCCCCTCTTCCAGTGTTTGTGTAAAGCTAGGCTAAACTTGTCCCGGGCCTAAGTCTGTACTGAACGCACACAAGACAACTAGTGTATTTCCCGGGAAATGTCAGAGTATTGCTTTAAATAATTTCACAGCCAACCATGGTGGTTTATGTTTGCTCATCCCATCCTGGTTTCAGTTACTGCCAAGACAGTGGTGAGCAGTATACAACAATAACAAATTAATAATCAACAACTCACATCCTCGGACTCGAAGACGTGGCAGATCATCCTGTATAGCCGTCTGTCATCGTGGGTCATGGTGGTTTGCTCAGCTGCGTGGTCCAGGTTTTCCTGTGCGCTGCGGGACCGCACCATCTTCCCCCGGGCCATCAGCACAACCATGTTACCGATGTCGGCTATGTAGGAGATCGTCCTCAGTGGCAGGTCCATTAAAGACTCCTGGTGATCCAAAAAACACGAGGTACTCTTAATTAATCCGTTTTCTATGGGTCCCTGGTAATAACATGCTACTGTGACATTATACCTGCTAAATAGAGACATTTTTTAATGAGGTTTGGAAGGTATTGCAGGAAGAATTTGTTGCTCGAGGACGTTTTTGAAGCATTGTATGTTAAAGAAATCTAACCTGTCATCTTTTATGGGATCATCTCTCTTTGTACGATGACACTGTCCCTCCGGTATTGAAGGATTTAAGGTATTTATTGATGAAGTAAGGAATGCATATAATATTTTTTTTATACCTGAGTGTCTGCATTGAGGACTTTAATCCTCTGTGTGGACATGAACAGATCGACCTCAGCAGTGGACGGAACCTCCCCGTCGGGGCTCTGCGCAGCCGGGGAGAGAAACAACAAGAAAAGAAGTGAACAGACGAAGCAACAGGTTGATGAACAGCAGCGAAGCAGAGATGAGCGGGCGTCACAACTGTCAAGAGTAAATAAGACTCCTAATGAAAGCAAAACACCAATGTCTCATGCAAACAAAACAAAACAGGAGGTAAAAATGACAAGACGACAGGAAAACAAAAAAATGAGTAAAAATGATAAATACTATAAAATGGCATCTGCATAAAAGGCCTTACATATATGAAGGCAGAGAAATGTACAAATCTAAATAAATTAACTGACAATCTGTACACATCTGCACTGTTCTCCTTGTCTAACATTAGCATTTGACTATAAAGCTTTGTACACAGAATTCATCTTTTGCATGAAACTTCTATAGTCACCAAACAAACGTACCTTTTTCCTGTTCCTTGCCTGCTTCTGAGCAGCCTGCAGTGATCAGAGAGCAGAATAGAGACTCAGAAAGAGACTAATCAAGACAACAGTACGAGAAAATAGCTTTTTGGGTCGACAAAAACCCAATCGCCTCATTCACTGTAGACTGTCTCCATTCCAAATGCCAAATTAAGGGACAAAAGGACCTTAAAGGTGTATGTATGTGTGTGTGTGTGTGCGCGCGTGTGTGTGGGAGGACAGTGATGTTACTGTCTATCACATCTGACAACAGCAGGCTGCCAGAGGCCTTTGCAGCAAACATTATCAAAAGTTTCCTCTTCATCAATGTGACACAAACGACCCCGAAGAAAGACAAGCGACCTCTGGTGTTTCTGGCAGACGCCTCATCACAGCTCAGGGTTTGGGTTTCCAAATGTTGGCTTGCGCCACCATTGGCTCTCTAAAGTGCATCGGTGTTGTTTCGAGGTTTAAAATCCAAACCCGTCTGGCACGCCTTCGTCAGCAGAGATGTGATTAAAGTGGATTTAATCTGTGAAATCAAAAGGATCGTAGCTTTTACCCGGAATCAAACTACAGTTTATTTCATTTCAGCAGAGGTGGCCCGATTGTTGTACACTCTGTAGGCCACATTTATTCTTGTTATATTAAAATCGCATTCTGAGGAGCGCCTTTGCAGCCGAATGGTTAGAGCGCGTGCCATAGAACTGCAACGTCACCGGTTCAACTCTCTTGTTGCATGTCATGCACAGAAAGTTTTGGTCAGCAGCCGGTGGATATATATGGACTGATGCAGATTTAGTCAGGTGTAGTTAATAACTGTTAATGTTAATAGGCCTTTTTCACAGTAGACATTTTGACAATTGCATTTTCTGACATTTTATAGGCTAAAGAATTAAGCGATAAATCAAGAAAAGAATCTGCAGATCAATCAATGAAAATCATCATTAGTTTCTGCCCTCGACCTATACAAGTTAAGACTCTTGGTTGTTTGCCTGGTTCAGATGCTCTCTGCATGCCAGTGTTAGTACTATTTACTCTCAGCCAAAGATGTTTTCTTTAAGAAAGAAACACCACTCTGAATCATTTTGATATGTGAAGATAGAGTGGATTGTGTCTTTATACTGTTCAACACCAACAGGTCTTTTTCTAAATAAATGAGCTAGCTAATCGCATCACATTATTTTCAGACAGGTAGTTAGTTGCTAGTTCTGTAGTTGTCGAGTGTTAATGATAAATGGCAGGCGGGTAGTGAACAGTAGTTGGAACCCCCCAGTTAAGATGCAATGAGAGTTTGTGGGTATGATCGGTACAAACTTGCCTTTTTAATACTATGTAAACCACAATGTAGGCCTCAAGTTGAAAGGAAATAATCACAATTTAATTGTAACAATTAAAAATAATACTTTACACAAATCATTCAGTCCTAACTATATTAAGAGAAACTAAACACACATGCGGTTACAATGCATTTACATAAAGAAAGTTTATTATTTAAAGCAGGTTTGTGGATGCCAGCCTCACCCAGAAACAAAAACTATTTTGCCTTTTAGTAACAGCTTCAAAAGGGTCAGAAAATGTAATTTCTCTCACAATTTTTGATTTATTTTTTTATTTTTGATTTAACTGTTTACATGCGCAGAGATTATACTGAACCTCTAAAATTAGGAATTGGAGGTTATGAAACCTGCAATGGTAAGATTAATGCAGTGAACTGAAAGTATTAAGAAAAAAAAAACCTGAACCTGAATACGGCTCTGTGTCAAAACACATTGGTAGAATGAAGTTCAGACTCCAGTAAATCAGTTAGTGCTGCTGAGTTATCGTCCACATTTAGTGACCAAATAACCAAATGCAGTTCCTGACATTTTGACTTGTCCCTTTACCACAACACATCATTTTGCAGTTCCTGTTTGCTGTGAAAGCAGCCTCATGTTCTATAAATAACCCCACTTCTATACATGGTGATAATCAGACCTGTATTAAAGCTGACACGTAGTGCTAACTAGTATTTATTTACTGTAGTCAGGAATTTTTTTTATTTATTTTTTTTAATATTGTTGTTGTTGTTGAGATCCTCCCAGATGCTCTCTGAGCCCGGAGCAACCACGTCAGTGTTTCT
This sequence comes from Siniperca chuatsi, assembly GCF_020085105.1. Taxonomy (NCBI): domain Eukaryota; kingdom Metazoa; phylum Chordata; class Actinopteri; order Centrarchiformes; family Sinipercidae; genus Siniperca; species Siniperca chuatsi. The sequence goes on along the minus strand of NC_058059.1, from coordinate 21,761,339 downwards.
CATTCCATCCACGCCGCTCGCCGGCCGACTCCTGACCTGTGGTGGACTTCACCGTATGTCACCTCCAGTATTTCATTTCGTTTTATATTCGGCAGACATCTTGTATAATAATCAGCGTCCGTCTTTCTGTGCCGTCCTGGACCGCGTCCCGCCTGTGAGGCTTAGGCTGCTGAAGTCAGTGTCCTCCTTCATAAAATATGTTTTTACACACAGACTTTTATGTAATTTGTTTTTACCTATTTAATTCTTGGTGTATTAATATTGCTGTTTTATGTCTGCATTTTTGTCAGTTTGTGAGCTTAGAATTATTAGCTTCTGTCTGAACAATTTGGACATCCAAGATGGTAAAACTCTTATTTAGTTAACTTTCTTTTAATATTCAATCCTTAATGGTCATTTATATATTTTTCAATATATATTGTATATATTGGCAAATTCTTTCTATATTTTTAGTAAATGTGCATGTATGAGTTTTCTAAACCCTTTAGCGCCTTACGAGGAGTGTTTTTCTTTTGACCGTGCTTAACTTATTTATAAATCTGAAGAATATCTTTGTTTACTGTTATGTTGTTATTATTATACAGTGTTGTTTTTATTTACTATTATGTTGTATTGTTGAAACAAAAGAAAACCACATAAGTAAATCAAATTATAAGATCATAAATGTGAGAAAAATATAAATTCACTACATAGGAAGTTTTTAAAATGTATTCTTTAAGTATTGGAAATACTGACATGCAACAATTATTGATCCAATACAAAACAACAAAGTATTCTCCTGAATCCAATCCATTGGATGGGTACTGACCCGATACTGACCTCATTAATAAGGATCAGGTATCAGCCAGACGTGACTGATCCATATTAAATACAGTTTTCTGTTCTAGTCTGTTCATTTGCTGAGGTGAACTAACATTGATGCATAAAGCCAGTGCTGATACTAAATCATCACTTCCTGCTTCACATACTTCACAATAAATGCATTTTACTGAGAAAGTCTTTACTGTGAGCTAAAGTCACCAAAAACTTGGTCGATATAGTTCTAAAACTGGATTTAGACATTATCTTGAATTTTTTTTCGGGAGGTCATGGACAAAATACATTTGACTACAGAAAAAAAATTAAAATAAATAAGCTACATCTCGTTAACAACAAAATTTGCAACAACAATAAAAAGACGCAACGGAGAGCTGCATTGTTCAGCAGGTCGGCTTTGGTTTGTGAGACAAAGACAGCGCCACGCACAGGTGTCTGATGGCCGTTAATCACAGAAGCTCAGTGCTGTTTGTCAGCTCTGTCTGCACATAATACCAGTAATGCTACAGCACCAACTGTGTGTGCTACATGTAGAGAACGTGATGGTGTGTCTGTCGTTATGAGATCGATGCTTTGTATTGACGCAATTTCATAAACCTTCTAAACAATATAATTTTAAAAAACCTAAAAAGGATGTTGGTGAAGGTCTCCACTAGTTAAGAACTGATGTGAAGTTACAGCCTCAGTTTAACTTTCACATACAGCGGTGTGAAAAAGTGTTTGCCCTCTTCCTGATTTTTTTTTTTGCATGTTTGTCACACTTAAATGTTTCAGATCATCAAACAAATTTAAATATTAGTCAAAGAAAAGTTAAATTTTTGTCCACAGTATTTTCCCAAAAGTCTTGATGATCCCCAAGACTTTTGGGGAAATACAAAAGACAAAAGTTTTCTTTTCAGAAGGTGTGTAACACTGCATTTCAGAAAAAGAACATACCAACAATAAAATATGGTGGTCGTAGTGTGATGGTCTGGGCCTGTCGGGCCTGGAAGACTTGTTGTGATAAATGGAACCATGAATTCTGCTGTCTACCAAAAACTCCTGAAGGAGAATGTCCGGCCATCTGTTCGTGACCTCAAGCTGAAGGGAACTTGGATTCTGCAGCAGGACAATGATCCAAAAAACACCAGCAAGTCCACCTCTGAATGGCTGAAGAAGATGAAGAAAACTAAACAAAATGAAGACTTTGGAGTGGCCTAGTCAAAGTCCTGACCTGAATCCTACTGAGATTCTGTGGCATGACCTTAAAAAGACAGTTCATGCTCGAAAACCCTCCAATGTGGCTGAATTACAACAATTCTGCAAAGATGAGTGAGCCAAAATTCCTCCACAGCGCTGTAAAAGACTCATGGCAAGTTATCGCAAATGCTTGATTGCAGTTGTTGCTGCTAAGGGTGGCCCAACCAGTTATTAGGTTTAGGGGCATCACTCCCCCCACACACACACAGGGCCATGTAGGTTTGTAGGTTTGAATTTTGTTTTCCCTTAATAATAACAACCTTCATTTAAAAACTGCATTTTTTATTTACTTGTGTTATCTTTGACTAATATTTAAATTTGTGTGATGATCTGAAACATTTAAGTGTGACAAAAATAAGAAATCAGGAAGGGGGCACTTTTTCACACCACTGTATAACACAAAATTTACTCAGTTCCACACACCGATTTTAAATTTTGGAGAAAAAAAAAAAGAGCACTGGTGTCAGATCGTTTTTTTTTGTTTTGTTTTTTTAAATCATGAGTCGCATCAGCGCACCCCGACAACTGAGATGCCAGCTCACCCAGCCTGTTAGACAGCGAGCCTCCACTCTGTCTTTTACATTCTAAAAAAAGCCCCCCCCTTATTATACCGTCTCTAACCCTCTCCTTCCCTCTGAGTTTCTCAGATCTTAAACAGAGACGATGTCCTGAAACTGTCAGTCAACCGTCCAGAAGTTCTGCTCAGCTCCTTGTCCTCTTCCTGCCTCTTGACTTTCTTTGCATGTCTCTCCAAAATGGCAACATCTTACTGGTCATCTCTCACGCTCACACAGTTCTATGTTTGAATGCCACGCTGTCACTGTAAGCCATCTTTCCCACTCACTCACTGCCCTCAACCGACCGCAAATCTGTTTTTTGGTGTACCCAATATCATCAATGGATCTTTCTTCGCATGTGAACAGCAAAAACAACCCAGATGAAATCATATACGATACAAGCCACATTTATATATACTGATGTACTTAGTTGAATCACTCTGATCCAAGTTAAAAGTGTTTTTCCTTAGCGTGATGCATGTTTGACATCATGCACTGCGACTGGAGCAGAAAGCGTAGTCTACAGTCTCCAGGGCTTCACAGCCTTGATCAACAATTTATATAACATCCAGTGGAGCTGAGGAGAAAAGCCAGTGTGGATCAGGAGCAGTGATCTGTGGATGATGCATTGTGCAGAAACCCCGGGACTTTTCGCCCGCTGGCTGTGTTGCCTGCTGAGGGTTTCTGACTTTAAAAGACCCAAATATGAAGTGAACTTCAGTTACATCACTGATGATGTGTCCAAGTGTATTAGAAAATGTATCTCCAAACCAGGGAGCTGCGGGTTTTATCTTTAATCTCCTTGAAGTCTGTTGTAAGCACTATTATTAATTAAAAAATGTAACCCCTAAATATACAGTTTAACAAGCTTCAAGGTTGTGAAAATGATATTATACCACACTGTCTGATAGTATCACACCACTGTCACTTTGCTTGAGACAGTATTACACTATTAGTTTAAGCACAACTCTGGTCGTGGGTACTGTATGTATACTGCTTACATTGTAAATTTTGAGTTTAATTGCTCTTGTATAGTTTATATTTCTATTCTTATTTTTATTTTATATACTTCTAATTATTTATTTTTTACTTTTCTCTATTTATCTGTGCTTATTTCTGCCCTTGTGCTGCCTGCAACACCTGAATTTCCCCTCTGGGGATCGATAAAGGATTATCTTTTAGTATCAGCTTGTTCCATCTCTTCACTGAAGTTTTAAGATGTTTATACTTTAAATGCTTTAAAACACTAAAACCCAGAGTCCATGTTTTTATGGCTGTACTAATCCATCAAATGGGAATATTCTAGATGTCTTGTGCATCATTTCAGACACATATCCCTAAATTCAGCCCAATGTATTTGGTATTTTTGGGGCTGGCATAAGAAATAAGAAAATGATTACTTTTTATCTTCAGAGATATGAAATTGCACATTTTATTTCTATACCAAGATATAAAAAGGTATAAATCAATATTTAGCCTTTGAATTGGAGAAGTCTGTCAACAGAGGCAGGGATTGTACCAATAAAATTAAAAACTAAAAATTGGCATGTTGTCGAAAATAGAGGCTGTGTCTGATATCACTCCGTATTTACTATATAGTGCACAATATTTACCCTCCGCCATTTTATTTGAGTGAATTCTGACGGAATTTTATTCAATTCAATTTATTTATATAGTGCCAATTCATGACAGAAGTTATCTCATTGCACTTTTCCTATAGAGCAGGTCTAGACTGTACTCTTTATAATATTATTTACAGAGACCCAGCAATTCCCACCAAGAGCAAGCACTTGGCGACAGTGGCAAGGAAAAACTTCCTTTTAAGCGGCAGAAACCTCGAGCAGAACCAGACTCAGGGTGGGCGGCCATCTGTACACTACTGTATATAGTGCTCTCAAATATTCCTACAATGGAACGAAATAAGTAATGTCCATGACATGTATTCCACTTTCTGCTAACTATCCCACAATGCAATACGGCACATTTTATAGAGGCAAAACGTTACAGGCGACACTACACCTGTCAGTGATGATGCAAAATGACGATGATTGATAAGTGTCCAGAATCGCAATTTACTGCTCACTATAGAGTAAACCACTGAGTGCCTATCACATAGGTGAGTAAGTGAACAAAGGAGTGATTTTGGACGCTGACACAAATTGTCCTGTTCTTCCTCCACTATGATAAGACCGCAGAATGAAATCAAACAAGCTGTAGTTTGCTCTCACCCGGACTCTGCTCATGGCCTCCTGTGCCTGCTGCATGCGCGCGCTCTTTGTGGGCGTCCTCTCTGACAGCAGGTGGGTGCAGCCCAGGTAGGTCGCTGCAAAGATGATGCCGTCAATAAGGTCTTCAGGGTCACATGGTCCCGGGACTGCATGAACCAATTGCACTAGTTAGGCACATGTACACACATGCATATACATACTAGTACACAAACATACTACATACAGATTAAAAAGTGAAGCTATGGCAATGATCTAGCAAAACTAAGCCCAACATCTACAATATCGGTACATTTTTTTAAATATGAGAGCACAGCCATGAACATAACTAAATAAAACTAAACAGATTGTAAAATGTAATATGTTCGAGTGTTCATCTTGAATACTTGCTTGTTTCAATACTTGGCAGGAAACAAGCAACAAAAATCATTGTGGACCCTCAACATCCCCTCTTCTCTGAATACGAACCTCTGCCATCAGGACTGTGTGCTAAAGTGCAAATCAAACCGCTTGAAGCTATCGTTTGTTCCAGCCTCCATTAAGCTGCTGAAGTCTAATGCTAAATGCAATAGAGCAATAAATATACACACACACTTTAGCACTTAGCACTTAAATTTCTTTTAGTTCTTTTTTAAGTCGCTGTGTGGTCAAACGTCTCTTATGTTTTAAGATGTTTTCATGTGAAGCAACTGTCTAGCATCGTGTCAAACGCTTCTTATGTTTTTGTGATGTTTTTTCATGTGAAACAACGGACTGTAACACTGTGCCCAAGACAAATTTCCCCAAATATAACTTACTCTAATCTACTATGTCAACAGATGAAAATAATGGAGATGGAGCTGAGAATGATATTGTGATTTCATAAGCGAGTCCACTCACCATCCACAAATGTTGGAAACGGAGGAAGAGATCTGCGAATCTGAGAAGGCACAAAAAGGAAAGACTACATCACCATCCTTATTATTTCTACTCACATACTGCAGGTCTCTCCTAACTCATTTAAATTCTGCCAGACTTTTACTGCCGTTAACTATTTCCATATCTGTTAACTATTTCCATAATTTGCACTACTTTATATTCATTGCACTACTGTTCTGCCCAGTCCAATTCATTTTTGTACATATCCATCAGTATACTTCTGTTTATACATAGTACCACTTGTAAAATATTTTCATAATACTGCTTTTTCCTGCATTTATGCACACACTTTATATCTTGCACTTGCTTATTGTACTTCTGGTTAGACCTAAACTGCATTTCGTTGCCTTGTACTTGTACATGTGTAATGACAATAAAGTTGAATCTAATCTAATCTAAAACTGCTGTCAGCCATTTTTCAGCTGCTGGCAGATAAACCCCTTGTAAAAAATGCCTGCCTGCCTTTACAGGATTCATCATCCCTGTTGCCATGTATTCAGTGAGTTATACTGTGGTCTACAACTTAAGCCCAGTTTTTTGTTTACAGTTTGGCAAACTGGCAGTATTAAAAGTATGCCACGTTTGCTATTAGAGGTTCCTGTTTGCAATGTACCCATGGATATGCAGATGACTGTCACTGGATTACTTTGATGCTGAAGAAAACTTAAAAATGTGATGAATCTTGGGCAAGTTCTGGAGTTATAAGTAGCATCTTTTAAAAAATATTTTATGGATTTATGGATGTTTATTCGCAAACTCCCACCTCCTGGACAGACGGCTGCTGTGGAGGCGACAGTGGCTGAACTTGTGGTCGCGGCGGCTGAGCTGGCAGCTGCTGATGCTGTTGTTGATGTTGACGTTGTTGATGCTGATTAGGTGGCATGTGTGCGCACGGTTGTGGCTTTGTGTATGTCTGTTGCGGCCTCGCGGCGTCCCTCTGCTGTGAATGGTGGCCTTGGCGGTGGTGATGGTTGTGTTGGGGCTGCTGTTGGGTATAATGTTGAGGATGAAGCGCTCTGGCTGACTCAGCTTTCAGCGGACTGACCGGCTCCCGAACTGGAACTGAGGCGTAGCGGGACGGAGACTCAGACGCTGACTGCGAGGGGGAGTGAGGAGAAGACTGACAGAAGGAAACAAAGAGAAAAGAGAGAAAGAAAAAACGTATTTAAGTAAAACACACACACACAAAATTACACTCCTTTGAAACTGCAATGCATCTAAAGCAACTCAGCTGATACTTCATTCCGACGATTCATGATTCAGGATTTGGGCATTAATCCAAGTAACACAAAATGAAATGAGAGCCAGGGATGTAAATCTTTAGTTTGCTTTCTTCTGAAAGCAATGAAATCTAATTTAATTATTGCAACACTGCAGACCAAACTCCTTGGGCAATGTCACTTATCAGTACAGCCTTAAAAAGGTATAGATTCATATTTTGGGAAAATAGTACCAAGATATAGCTAAAAATAACTTTAAAATGTAATGGTCACTTTTACACTTCTGCTCATGTTCATGCGTTAAACAACACACAAGATACAACTGCTGCCACCAATATGAGAGAACACTAATAACTGTGTAAAACAGGACAACAGGAATATTAAACCGACCTACTCCTTTTAAAGAATGAGTGTGAAAACACATCTATTCTTCCTAGGTGCTGAGTCCAAAAAACTGTAACTCTGATTGCATCTCCCAAAGGGCTTGCCACACTGCTCCCATTTCTTATTTATTACTTAATAAGGAAAAGGGCAATATCAGGTACAGAGGAATCACAACCCATTCTGATGAGCCAATTTGGGCTTGCAATTTTTTTCATGTAATACATAAGAAATTTAGGAGAAGAAATAACAGGAGTAGTCCTTTGGGAGATATATAGCAAAAACAGTAAGCATTAATGATGAGTGAAGTCATACTTACATGGCCAGCTGTAGTCTGCAGTGGGTATACATCCTCTGTGGGGCTGACCTCCTGCCTCATCACCCAAATCGGCTCCACAGGCTGGTCAGGTGTGTAGGGGGAGCGTATTGTCTTAGTCTTCACCTCCTCAATCGCCTCCTTAATGTCTTTAATCGCCAGGCTGATGGCGTCACCTGAGCCCCTCATACCTTCGTCCCCTTGGAAACCTGCCGTGTTTCCCTCCTGGGCCTCACCTGAGCTGCTCTGCCCAGACAAGGGGCTCTTGGCCTGGGTTTCTGCTTGTCTGGGTGCCTGCCTGCAACTTCTGGGAATGAGACTTTGATCGGCGCTGTCCCCCTCACCGTCAGACTGTCCGCCATAGTGGTGCAGTCGGCAGCCAACAGAGCGGTCCAGAGGGGAGTGATGTGAACTGCGGTCTCTGCCCTGCCTTGGGGCGTAATGGGAGCCCTTGGTGGGGGAGGATGGAGCCCCTTTTTGTACATTCTCCTGTCTATGGCTAGTAAAGGGCTCTTGGCGGGACTCCTGCTGGGCCTCATTAGGCTCGGTCCTCCAACCAGATTTCCTGCGAGGTTCTCTGTGTAATTCGGGGTAGGACGTCGTAAGGGGCTCAGGAAAAGAGTTAGGATGGGATTTTGGCTCCGAGTACGACTCGTACACAGGCTCTGGGTACGATTTTTGGTGGGACTCTGAATAAAAGTCTGCATAGGTTTTTGGATAAGATTCAGAGCAGGAAGTGAAGTGAGACAGCGAGCACGATTCAGAGCAATCCTCATCTTCTTCTTCTTCTTCTTCTTCAGGTAGCAGATCGTTGTCGGGCAGAGGGCTCATACTGGTGTCCTCACTGAAGTGGTCCAGCTGGGGGAAAGGTGGAACGTCAGGGGACGAAGGAGGAGTAGGTGACTGAAGTGGCGGCGGGCTGTGGAGAGGTCCGTCCATACTGAGTGAGGCCGCACTCTCTGTGTCGGAGCAGAGATCAGTGATTTCACTTCCCTCAGCTGCAATGTCCTCCCTACATCCTCCATCACTTCTTCCTGATCCTCCTCGACCCTCTCTGCACGTTCCTCTGCTCTGTCATCGACTGTCTGCATGTCGTCATGGCTGCAGCTGGAGTGACCTGTGGTTGAGCGGTGGTCTCCATCATCCTCCGCCTGTTCTTGTTCTTCGCCCTTCTCCTTAACTTCCTCTGATTCCTCTTCACACGCCACTTTATGCTCCTGGAGGTCCTCTTCCGCCTCAGCAGGAGGAGTGCGTTTGGGGTGAAGTTGCATTTTATGGGTCGCAGGGCGAGGTGAGAGGTGGGTGGGGGTGACAACAGCAACGGGAGTCTGGTGAGTAGATCCCCTGTCCTGCGATTGGTCCGTTACAGGATCATCTGATGAGCGTTGCTGTACCTGCACCTCTGCTGGACCCTCTCTCTCATCTGCACCAGATGTAGAGTCCTGCATCTCTCCCATTGGTTGCCTCTGTCTGTGACCTCTGAGTCTGGGGTTAGGGTCGCCATGACGGCGGTAACGGGCGACACCGGCGTGGGGTTGCTGGACGGGACGAGGCTCAGTGTCTCGACTCTCGCCCCCATTCAGCCTGGAAGGAGCCACTGCCGGGACCAGACCAGGACTCTGAGCCTGGCTTCCGCCCTGCCCCTGCTCTGATGGAGGCCGCCGGCGATGCCGAGGGGGTCCGCGACCTGTGGGTGTGTGGTGGTGTGGAGGAGGGTGATGGTGATGGTGATGATGGGGATTCAGTTCCCCATCCTGGTTGAGCATCTGACATGGCCTCCAGGACCGACGTACAGGAGGTTCCCCGGGTGTCGTCCCGTTCAGCTGCCTGCTCCTCGGAGGCACCTTGTGCTCCTCGCCTGCTTCCCTGGATGCCTCTCCCTGATACTTGTGGCTCATGGCTGGGGCGTGATCTGACTCCAATTTTCAGAACATGCTCCTCTTGTCTCCAAGAAAACGCCGCTCATAGCACAGCCTAGGAGACACGGAGACAGGATTTAAACAAGAAAAGTCCAAGAAAAGTTTACATGTAAAACAGAAACCTTAATAGGGCTGCACATATTTTGTTTCATTTTGTTAATTTTTGACAGTGTTTCATTTAGGCAAAGTTGTTGTACATTTGCTTTGTGTTTAGACAACCAGGAACTAATTATTATTTTGATAACTGATTAATCGGTTGATTGTTTTTTGATCAAACATGTAGTCTAGAATGTGACAAAAACTATTTTGAAAATCGTTAAATCATTTGTCATTTATGAAGCAAAAATACCAAACATTCGGACCAGATACTGGTTCCGGCATCTTAAATGTGAAGATTTGCTGATTTTCTTTGTTTTATATCATTGGGTACTTTGGGTACTGGACCGGCAAAACAAGCAATATGAAGACGTCCCCTTAGGTTCTGGGATATTGTGATTAAAATAATTATCAAATCATCTAACTGAAACCACCTTTTCAACTGCAGAGTCAGAACAGTGTGCAGAGGTGTAGGCAGAGTATGAACTTCTCTTGCAGGCTCTATTTATTCACTATTCACGTAACTACTTCCGCCATTGTCCCCATTTGTATAATTAATTGTATAAATTGGGAAAACAGCTACTAAAGACATAGAATTAGTCAGTGGTTAGCGGTGGCTGGAGCCTTTCTGTGTGGAGTTCTCCCTGTGCCTGTTTGGGTTTCTGACTCACAGACCAAAGACATGCAGGTTAGGTCTCTATGTGTCAGCCCTGTGATTGACTGGTGACATGTCCAGGGTGTACCCCCGCCTTTCCAGCCACTTCCGCGACCATCAAAGATAAGCGGGTACAGCTGATGGATACAGGGAGGCATTGGGATGCAGCCAGAAGGAGACAGACGGCAGGCTTTTCGCCCCACCTATTGAGTGCGGGCCGGCTATGGTTGGATGACACGTTGTACAACCATGGTTGGCTACCCCCCCCCGCCCATCTTCAAACAGCCTCCCACTAGATTGATTGATCATCTTAATCTGGCCCACTCACTGAGCAGCTTCATCACCAGAGAACATCAGCGATCAATTAAACAGTTATCGATCTTTCTGGCAGTGGTAATATAGTCTACATTAACAATGACACTCAGTTTAACTTATATTGCTTTCATCAAGTTTGCTTTTCCCTCATTGTGAAAGTTTACATGCTACTATGGCTAATTAACACCCCACCCCAACATCTCGTCAACCTGAGACACACACAGACACACACACACACACACACACACACACACACACACAGGAAATATTATAGTGATGTTGAATATGAGGCTGGGGACTCCCTGTCTCTATACTGCTAATAGCAAAAACCTAAATCCTCTGGGATTCATCTGGGTGTGCAGTGCACTTTAATCTGCACCACATTCATCTGTCCACCAGCAGCTGGCAGATGGCACAGCCGGGAAGAGAGAAAAGGATGAGGAGGAGGAGGCAGGGCAGAAGGACAAGAAGGGACATCTCTCGGGTATCAGATAAGACCTGACGGAAAGAGATGAATAGGGCAGCAAACTGAATAATAAATGCCCTCTGTGAGTGAGAAGCCCAATTTTGATATTTATTTAATATGACAAGGCTATCGGGGTACCCATCAGTTATCTCTTATCGCAGGCTTCACCGTGTCTGAGGTCAACAAGCTGAGAAAGGACACCAGAATGTATTCCTACTAAATGTTTCAGGAATAATAAACTGGTTCCAGAAAAGGTAATTTATGGACAAAACTGTACAGTCAGTACAGAAAAAGGCTAACGCTTGTTTATGAAGAACTACATGAAAGCTTAAAAACATCTCTCATAATTGCTACTCCATATGTTTCACTGAGGCTGCTTTCCTACGTTGCCTTTATGCATGAGACATCTACGTTTTTCTCCTTAAGATTCCTTAACTCAGCTCAGTACTTAATGGGTGCGGAACATCTCAACTACCGTAGACTCCTAAACTAATCTTGATTGGAATCCAAACCATAATCTTGATTGAAGTACAATTTATTATTGTTATTTGTGTTTATATAATATTATTATTTGAAATGTCAGGCAAAAATCTGAGAAAAAGGGGACAAGAACTGGACCTTCAAAGTGTCTCCCCTAATTTAAAAGCACAGTTGTGCAGTGGAAAACTGACTTTAACAAATTCCTTCATTCCTGAAGCCCACTTAGGATTGTAACATGTGACGTGTTAAATTTGTTCAACTTGTTTTTTGTTGGGGTTTTCTTTTGGTAGGAAAAAAGAATTATACTAAGAAAGAATTATACTAAGAAAATTTGATTCTTAGTACAAGTATACTGGATCCTTTTGAATCTTAAATTCTTGCTTTCATCTTTATAGGTTCATTTACAATCTACTTGATCCAATGCATTCATGTGAGTGGATTTCTTGTAACCTTAGTAAACTAATGATAAGCTCACTCCTAACTCAATTACTGCAGCTCCTCTTGAATCAACATGTTTCATATTGGATTAAGAAGCAGCAGAAGGTTTGCTGAAGTGGTTGTCATCTTATATGTGCAGATACATAAATTCTAGACTTGAAAATCGAACACGTGCCCAGAGGGCAAAGGTTAATGTTGATCCTGTAATCTGAGCACAAACCACAACTACTAGGGAGGGATCATGAAGGGACGCAGCAGGAGCGAGGGCGGACTCCCAGAGTGGCTAATGTCCCTCTCTGCCTGGAGTTTAGGCCTGGATGGCAACTTCGGGGGGGTCCAGTGAGGAGGGGTTTCCCGGGTCACAGATGGCCTTGGCAGCACAGCAGTGAAACGTACAGGCCTGCAGAGCTGTGAGCCGAGCACTGCACTTCCATCTGTCAGGCTGCAGTGAAAGCTGCAGGGTGGGGGATTTACTAGCCCATTAACTTGCTGATCTTGTTGACACACAAGTGCACACTGACAACACACGTGTGCTATACGCACTTGCAAGGACCTTCACTGATTACATCCGTTCACTAGCCTTTAACCTCCTCCAGTACATGCCTAAAATTAGGGCTTACTGATGATGAAAAGCAAATATCACAATATTTTTGACTGAATTAAGGCTGTTAGTAACTATCATTATCATTATCCATGTACCTGTCAGTTATTTTATTAACTAACAAATGAATCATTTAGTCTATAAAATATCAGAAAATTGTGCAAAACTACCATCACAATTTCCCACAGCTCTAGGCAATGTCAATAATGTGATATTTTGGGGCTGACAAGACTATTGGTGCTTTTAGAAGGTATTTACACAAATGTACAGTTGTGTGAATGTGACGACCAAACAGGTAGAGGCATTCACTGGTCATTTCACTTGCCCACAACAATGAAATAAGCTCAGAAAACTGTCAGATTAGTAAATATGAATCTGTTTAGTTTTATTTATTGCTTGGTTATCGAGGATCAAATGTATCAAATGAAAAACTGCACCTGAGTTAGCTTTAAGATAATTTGCCCCTCCAGTCCCAGTAAACACAAGAGCAAAACACAACACAGTTTAAAATAATTTAAAAATGATCCTGGACATGATTGTGTTAACTTAAGCCATAATTTCATACTCAAAAATGTATAACAGACTGAGACACTGGGTGGTGCAGTGATCATTAACGACTAAAATTAATGACTAAATGCATTAAGCAGGTGGTATCTAGCCTCATATCACAATATTATATTGTATCTGCACATTTAATCCTGAGTTTAAATTTTGCCCTTAACCCAGCCCCTAATAGTGAATTTTATTTAATTTACGCCTTTACTCCTAAAATCCTAACAAGTGCTGAAACAATTAGTTGACCGGTTGATTAATCGATTAGTCAATCAGCAGAAATTTAAACAACAATTTTGATAATAGATTTAAGTATTTCAGGCAAAAATGGCAAACATTACCTAGTCCTAGCTTCTCGATAGTGAGGTTTTGCTGCTTTTCTTTGAATTATGTAACAGGAAGCTGAAATAAACTGATCTGTTGGTCAAACAGAACAAGCTGCCCAAGACTGATCGATCGAGAAAATGGCAATAATGAAATAATCATTAGATGCAACTGTCCTCACTTTGGAGGATTCTCATCATCTTTCTATTCTTGAGCACATGATTCATCCTCTCTCATCCCTTTGCCTGGGTCCAGAGCTTCAAATCTGCCCACTCCACCAAGTTGACTGATGGAAATGCAGTTTAACGAGCTGACAATTCTGTCTGATATCAGGCAACCTCTCTCTCTCTCTCTCTCTCTCTCACACACACACAAATACAGTGATAAACACAGTCACTCAGCAGGCATATGGTCCATGTTGGGATGGGATGCATCAATAGTCATACTTACATAGTGTTTACATGTAGACTACGCCATTGCTCCAGAAGGACAAGATTAATCCATGAACAAGTGCCAAACTGGCAAGTGCTTTTATTTTGAAGGCTAACTGGCTTCTTAAATCTCCTCCCATGGCCTTGAACGATTTTATTACGTTAAAAAGGGCAAAAGCCTTCCTTTTGAAATTGGTGCTTATGATCAATCAGTCCTGCACTCCACCTCTTTGAAATGCGCTTACAGGGTACAATTCAGAAATGATTATGGTATTATTCTGGATATGAAGCATGTATATCCTGGGAATCACACAGTCTTTCACTGTATCTCAATGCCTAAAACGCCTGACATCTAGGCTACTTGGGGGAAAAAAAGTGCAGCAAACTGTCACTTGTCTAAATGGCTCCCTCGTTCCCTCCTGACGGTCCAGATAAAATCTCCGCAGGTGTAGGATCCGCCATCAGCGAGAACGACCTGAACACATTCTCATTCCGCCTTCCTGGCCCACACTAAACCTGGCTTCCCGTCACCGGACATGACATTTACTAATTTACCTGCATGTCAGAGGATGAGAGGCCCGGGTCCGGCTGTTGCAGTACACATCGCCCCTGTTCCCGTGCCTGCTCGCCTGGCTCGGCTTGGTTTGGCTAGGCTTGTCCCTCCAGACAACTTGCTCGGATTAAAGCGGAGAGCTCAGCCCCTCCTTCTGCACCGTGACATTAGAGCGGATTAGCGATGCACAAAGCGCCTTTACAAACACTGCTGATGCTGGTGGTGCAGACACAAACAGTCCGTTACGGTCATGAGTGTAGCCTCATCCCACCGACTCCACCACCGGCAGCCTGCTGCAAAGTGCTGCTGTGGCTCTGCCCGCCTGCTGCAACACCGTTAGCGGTTATATTCCCACGGTCCGTCGGTGGTGTCGCTGTTATCTGCCTGTGGATCTTTCTGGTCTAAACAAGATGCTCCTGAATTACTAAAACACCTGTAAAAGCTGGTAGAAAAAGTGGTATCCCACAAGCCCTAGTTTGTTCCCAATCATCGTTTACACGTCTGTTAGCTAAAAAAACAAACAGCTCACATTTAACCTATTACCTCTGTTATCACTTAGCTAACGTTTAGCCCTGATAAGCTAATATGAATCTTTTTTCCCAAAGACAATTGTAAACGAAACTTTTAAGAAAAAGCACATGTCGTTTAATAACACTTGCCACCATTTTGTAAACAATGCCAGCTTCCCCAAAGGCTCTCCAGCCGGAAAGAAACCAAATTCCACCTGTTGTGCAATTAAAAATCCTAAATGGGCAGTGGCAACACCAACAGTTTAACCAGTCCTGCTAATCTAAGATGGTAGCCGGAAGTGACATTTCCTTCTTCTTTCCATGCAAGGAAAAGCAGCCTATGAATTTTTAAGAATGAGTTTTTTATTTTAACAATTTTTAGTTGACATTTTATATAATAATGATAATAACAAAACTTTATTTTTTAGAGCACTTATCAAAACAAAGTACAAAGACCTTCACAGCAAGAGAAATAAAATACCACAGTGAATGATGAAATATAAAGAAATAAAATACATAAAATACACAAAAGCAATAAAATAAACAGGCAGTTCAGGTAAAATCAGGATATCCTTTCAGATAAAAATGTGTTTTGAGAAGAGACTTAAACGAAGACACTGACTCAGAGAATCTTCAAAATAAAAGGCAATTTGGAGATTGGGCGATAGTTATCCAGGAGGGGGGGATCAAGCCCAGGTTTTTTTTAGGACTGGCTGGACACAGGCAGTTTTAAAGTAATCTGGGAGGCAGCCAGTAGACAGCGAGCTGTTAAAAATAATTTGTAAAAGGGGCGCAATACAATCCATAACTTCCAATAAAAACCTAGTTGGGATTTTGTCCAGAGGGCTGGAGGATAGTCTCATAAGAGACATGATGTCTGCGAGTTCAGGCAGAGTAACAGCAGAAAAATTGTTTAAAGAATCCCTGAGCGGGTGATCCACATCTAAAAAGGCAGGGTTGGGGATGATATCAGATCTTATTAACTCCACCTTTCCAGCAAAGTGCAAAAGAAACTTTTCACAATCAGCATCACAATCAGCAGGGGCACAAGGAGAGGCTGGGTTAACTAACTGATCCACAGTCTTAAATAGGAATCTGGGGTTGTGCTGATGGGTAGAAATAAGTGCAGAGAAGGATGCAAGAAATTACATGTTCTTGCATCCTTCACCATCCTATTATAAAGGCATAATAACTCTTTCATGAGCTATTATCTAATATTTATACGTTTATAATATTTATAAGTTATACTAAGTAATTTTCATATATTGTTATAATGATGAAATAGGCCTTTTTCACAGAGTTTAGCTTACTGGAACACTTGAATAGAACATTGTTAATGATATTAATAACACTTGTGCTTTTCCTAGTATGACATGTCAAAGTGTCTGTTGTGAAAAGGCCTATGTCTTGGTTCTTTCTCACCCTTGTTATCCACACTTGATGAGTAGGGAGTAACTTCAGGCTACAATCTTTGTTTGGCTGAAAAAGAGTTGCAACTTGGGAAACAAAAATCTTTATTAGCAGTAGGTGGAATATTTTTCCTTCAAGTTGGATAGAGGGGTCACTGAGGAATGTCTGATAGAAGTAACATAGCTTTCCATTAACTTGAGTTGTCCAGATATTCATAATCTTCAACTGGCACTTCATGTATGTTTGGGGTTACTTTAAGTTTAAATGTTTTAAAAGACAAAAGTAACACTGTTTTTTAAACCCCTATAAATATGCCAAATGTCATACAGTTTTTGCAATAATCCCTCATTCCCACATATTTCTTTTAAATTTCATTTCCTAAGTGAATAGTGTTTGTTTGCGTTCCCCTCATGTGATCATATTTTCACCTGCTAATATTTACTTTTCACATTAGGACACCTCAGTTCACAAGTGAAAAGGTTCACATAGGAAACAGGAAAGTTCACATTTTATATGCAATTCAGCAGGTGTATTATACTCACTTGTGAATTTACAGTATGCGACCATTTTTGTTAAGTCCTGGCAAAACTGTTGCTACACAGCCATGAAGATCGGATGATCTGACATTCACATCATGAGGATAACTTAATTTTGATGAGATGCTCTTGAGCTTATCAGGGGCTCATCATGATCACCAGTGATGCTAATTAGGTTATTAATTATGGTAATTAATCCAGTAGTTACTGAATTTTAAGACATTAACATGTCTGTCTTTATCTAACAGACAGTTTAATTCTAATTTGTATTTTAAAGCATGAGTTATAGCAGTTAAATTAGTTATTCCAAATTAAAATGCAAATTTATGCAGAAAAGGTTTTCCTTTTTTTGTTGTGTTCTGCTTTTTGTGTAAAAATCACACAAAACCTTTTCATTACAGGCCTGTTGTTCTTGTTGTTAGGCTGACATGTAGGATAGGAAATACAGTAACTAATCATGGCTGATGTACAATGTACAGAGTGGAGTGTGAAGCGGGGGGGCGGAGTTTGCGGGGCACAATAATCTGGGCATGTTTCTGTGTCACTCAAAGCCTGGTAGAGCAGATCAACAGGCCCTGTGTCTACACATTGTTGAGCCCCTGTAACGCATTTTCACCTAAGTCACGTGCGCCCTTCCGCCGGAGCAGCTGTTACCGTGACAACAATATGTGACGGAGGATGGGGATGGTGTGGAGTAGTAACCATGGCATCCAATCTGGGATTGCCATCTTTGCATCAATAAAGGCTGTGAACCTTTGGGTGAATGTGGAGGTGTGTGTGTGTGACACATTTCAAGTCCTGAGCCAATCAAAAAGCTCCAGAGTATAGAGTGCAACATGCAGAATCAGGTCATCAGAGTGTATCTGAGGCAACGTTATCACTCTGCTGCTGGTGTTAACTCATGTCACACAGCCTATATTTCAGTGAGTCCAATTCACTGCTGTTCTATTTCCAGAGAAGACATCAATAATTTGTGGCCCTCTCTCTCTGCATACATGTATGAAGACATACTGTACGTGTTCTGTTGTTAGTTATATAGCATGCAGTGAGAACAGACTGAACCCATTACTGGAATTAACACACATTAATGTTTCATCACGACCCATTACAGAGTTATCTCTTATCACGCAAAAAAACCCCATGGCCTCAATTCAAAATGCACACTGCAGGTTCCAGTGCCTGCCCAGGGCCTGTGTTTCAGCCAGTGTGCGGGTGGTGCTCTTCAGCAGGATGGTGGCAGTATGGTTTTGATAGTAACACTTTATTGCCATTATTTACCTTTGTTTATCCAGGGAGGTTTCACTGAGAGCAGTGCTTTATTTTTTCAGGAACATCCTGTTCACACTCACACAGTTCATTCACACCTGGAAGCTGCTCAATACAACCATATTCTAATCTTCTGGCCACTGAGCGTGTCCACTGTAACAGCTGCGGGTTAAGGGCCTTGCTCATGGGCACTTCAGTGGTGCTAAAGAAAGAGAAACAAGTGCTGCTCTTTAATTTACCCACCCAGAATTCTCCTGCTGGTCCAGGAATCAAACTAGCGACCTTCTGGTTCTCTCTATTTTAGATCAGATTAGATTCGACTTTATTGTCATTGCACAGAGTACAATTACTGAGACAACACTGCAGTTTAGCATCTAACCAGAAGTGTAAAAAGCAGTAAAGTGCAGAATAATATTAATAACAGTGGGGGATAGATATGAATATGCTAACAGCATGAACGGTGTGAAATGAATACCTGATTGATTACTAAGAAATTTGATACAGATATCCATGGTGCCCAGAGGATGAATCCCAACGACTTTGGTGATTCCCTTTCATCTAGTGCCACTAGCAGGTCAAAATTTCAATGTGTCCAACACTTTGGTTTATGACTAAATACCTGCAAAACTCATGACATTCCCATCAGCCTCAGCTGTGCTTTGTGTTTAGTGCTAATTAGCACATTTTAGCATGCTAACACACTAAACTAAGATGGGGAACATGGTAAACATTATACCTGCTTAACATCAGCATGTTAGCATTGTTAGCATTAACATTATTAGCATGCTGATGTTAGCATGTAGCTCAACGCTGTGTGTATGTAGAGCCTCACAGAGGTGCCTGTGTGACTGAAGACTCTTCAGTTTTGTTTGAAAATACCTATAAAAGGAGAAACTAGAAGATTTCTGACATACTATAAAATAACCCATTGGATTATTTCACAATTTCATGGTTATATTACATATGTTGATTGTATTTATTCATAGAATTATTTCTTTCATAGTGTCTCATTTATTTCATTTGGAACACGTTGGGTCATAGTAAATGACTTACAAGTGATCATCATTATAATCTGTTACTAATGCTCCCAGCAGATGGAGTAAAAGCACACTATCTGAGACAGGTTTGTTCTGCAAAAACAGATTTCTATCCATCTTTCCCGTCACAGAGAAATCTCAGTTGCAAATATGACAATGACGAATTAAACTGCTTCAAAGATCACTCTCACTCCTGAGAACAGAGCAGGTCCAGATGGATGATTAAAATCTAGATTTATGTATAGATCAAACATTTTCATATATAAAAATCTTATAATGATAGCCGTTCTAAGTTCCTTGTTCAGAGCTTTTTGGGCCAAAGTGGTGTTTTGGAGAGTTCCCAGGGGAAGGGTGGGGGGCCAGAGGGGATGTAACCTGCTGAGCCCTCTGGCAGCGAATCACATATTGAGGAAAACACGTCATAACTGTGTCATCATGCAAACAATAACTTCGGCATGCATTGCACATGACATATTCTGGCACCCCTCAGTACTTGATGCTCTGTCTTGTTTACACAGACACAGACAACCATGAAAGCAAACAGATGATTGATGGAAATGTAAATCAGCTGAAAACCATAAAACTGTCTTTGGAACTGAATAAATGCAATGAAATCCCTGGACTCAATCCTTTGAACACAGGCAGAAGACTATTTCCAATCTTCTCTCTGTTCACTGTTCTTCAATCGATCAAATCATTTGTGTTGTTTGCACTTGCACTTGAAAATGATTATATTATGAGGCATTTTCTCTCAAAAATCAGCTGGAGATGACGCAGATCCTCAGTGTTTGCTGAAGAAAGAACACTTATGGCTGCAGTCAAGCTTTCTGGAGATAATCAGGGGAGAATTAACCTCCCCATCTGGTCTGGGAGTGCTTATGGCAGATCTTTAAAACACTGATAACCAAAGGCAGAGGACTGACCTGTGTTGACCAAGACAACTGCAGAAAGGGGGAAAAAGACAGAGGCAGAGAAAGGAGGTCTGACGGATGGATCACAAATGTGGATGAGAGTGCTCCCTCTAAAAAAAAATTATACAATGGACACAGTGAGTGAACCAGTCCCATT
Organism: Siniperca chuatsi; assembly: GCF_020085105.1. Taxonomy (NCBI): domain Eukaryota; kingdom Metazoa; phylum Chordata; class Actinopteri; order Centrarchiformes; family Sinipercidae; genus Siniperca; species Siniperca chuatsi. Next base: position 21,741,011 of record NC_058059.1, on the reverse strand, counting down.
CCCAAATCTGAGTCACATTTTAAAAATGATTAGTCTTTGAGGAATCTGCTCGCATTCAGATTCCCACATAATTAATTTGCATCTAAATGAAACTGGTGAAAGACGTTTGCTAGGTGCGCATGCAGGATTAAGGCAGAATTGCCTAATGTTCATATCCACAAATACAGAAAGCCTGCAAGCAGTTCAAGCCTGCAGCCAGGGTAAATATTTTAGATATATTGCAAAATGTTTTGACTCTATGCAGGTCTGTAAAACACAGTTTAGATCATTTGTGTATACAGGCCTCTCCTTAAACAGTGAAGCACCATCATACCACTTCCAGACAAGGTTGTAGATGTATGTTTTCATTAAATTTTAGCATACAATACACAGCGCATGTTAATGATATATACTATATGTATGTGAACACACGACACACATATTAGATTGTTATTCCATGTCATTCCAAAACCATGGGCATTAACATGCCGCTATAACAGTCTCCACTCTTCGGGGAAGGCTTTCCACAAGATTTTGGAACCTGGTTGCAAGGATTTGCTCCCAGTTCAGTTCATCCCAAAGGTGTTGGATGGGGTTGAGGTCAGGGCTCTGGTGCACACCAGTCAACTTCCTCCACACCATTCTGTGAAAACATTTCTTTGTGGACCTGCTTTGTGCACTGGGGTATTGTCATGTTGAAACAGGAAAGGGTCTTCTCCAAACTGTTGACTTCTCCAAAGTCAAAGTCAAAGTTCTGTGTAAAATGTCACTGTATGCTGTAGCATTTCCCTTCATTGGAACTAAAGGGCCTAGCCCAAATAAGTAAAAAGTACTCTGTCCACATACTTTTATCCAGATTATTCACTTTTTAGAGAGATTAAATAAATTGAGAGGAAGCCTGTTCCGGATATAGAACATGTTCTTAAACCTTAACGACAAAATTTGTTTGGCATTGTCTTCCAAAATGACCCATATGATCATTGAAAAAATGATGTTTTCTGATCTGCCACTGCAATGGTTAAGGTTTGGTTATCGTCACGCTATTTCTGCCTTTGCTGCTGAGAAACAACAGTCATTATTCACATGACCACAAGAGGTCACTTGTCAGGAAAAATGTAAATGGAGGTCATTTAAAGTGTTAGAACACACGACTGACACTGTCGTTTTTCTGGTGAGGACGGTCTCATTCTTGTAGCTAATGAATAATGAGCCTAATCCTGACTGGAAAGTTAAGGGTTCAGTCCCCAGACAGGATAAATCTGGGTGGAGAGGTGAATAAATAGCTTTGACCTTCTGTCATTGCCATCACTGAGGTGCTCTTGAGCAAGGCACTTAACCGCTAACTCTCCTCCTTATACATAAGATTCTACTAAGAAGCTTTTGTTCTCAGCGAACCTAAAAATTGCAAACATAAATTGTTTAAATGATCGTGCTCTTGATTTTCTCGTGAGGACACTTTCTGCTTTTAACGAAAACGTTGCTCCTTCTCCCTTTCATTACTCTTTAACTTCCTCCCTTTTCTTCCATAACCACTCTCTAATGCCACTCTGTTCTCCCTTCCTCACATCTCCCCCTTCTTTTTCTCAACAGCCATCCCTCATCTCCTTCTTTCCCCCCACCTCCCCTTTTCTGTCTTTGCTCTGCTCCCTCACTGGCCTCCCACCAGCTCATCACTCACCTTGTTTTTCCTCCTCTCAGACCTCTCTCTGTCTCTCTCTCTCTCACTCTTTTTACCCTCCTCCTCCCCCCTCTGTTGTCCAGACACACACACTACGCAGCGGAGAGTCTGCAGTGTGCTGCCAGTCTGTGAGCTGGAGAGACACTCGGACGACACACACACGAGAAATCTTCAAAAACAAACTTTGGTTGCAACTTCTTGTAGTTTTTCCGACTGTGGATGCAAACGCAAGACCTACTTTTGCTTTTCTTATTTCCTCTGAGGGTCGATTTATTTCCACAGAAGGCTGCAATGCTTCCACTTTACTTCTTGACTTTTGCTGGTGAGTCCATTTTAACGGTCGTGCCAGTGCTGGTGCATGAGGGCATGTTTCTGTTAATGCCAGTTGCCATGATTCATACTTACCATTCCCTCTCTCTACTTTGTCTCTTCTCTCTTTTTCCCTTTATGTGCTCAAAGCCACCATCCAAGCCCACAACCAGCTGTTGCCAGGCTCCTGCAACTTTGAGTCCAACACCTGCGGATACACGTCAGACTCAGACTTTACGAGCTGGACCCTGCACAAAGATGGTACGGGGAGACTTTAATAGATGCCACACAGCATCTTCAGTCCTCTAATTTTAAAAACATTTTTAGCTTAGAGGCTTGTACTAAGTGTAGACTTTATTGTGGCTCTTTTAGCAGCAGTTACAGGTTGAGCTGTGATGTGTGTGCAGTTGTTTTGGTGCTGGTTTTGGCCATACCACAGAAGCACACTGGTAAAAAGAAGAAGCCCATCTGGTCTGCATTGATTCCAGCATCTCTGAACATCTGGAGTGAGTGAAATAACAGATTTAGGCATTCTGGTTGGGTTGGTACTGCAGCTGATACAGATGAGTTCTGTGCACACTCATATCTAAATTATGTCAGTCTCTATTAATGTAAAGTAATCAAAGTCAACAGATAAATGCAGATAAGATCATTTGTAAATTTAATTACTGTGTAGAAATAACACAACTGTTGCATGTCTGAGATTCAATCGAAATGAAGATTGTTTTGTGGAGATCAAAGTCCATGCACAACACAATGAGAAGGGTCTAGCTTCGGATAACATCTGGAGACAGATGCCTATGTTGCAATAATAGCAGGATCTTGTCACATTAATTGCAACATGAAGTGGGGCCTGCAGTAAGAGGTGGAGGTTACGTTAATGTTACAAAACACTCAGATCGTTGATCTGATTTTAACCATCTTTCACCTAACACACCTAAACCTGGAAGGCCTGTTCTGCCAGACTCATAATGAATGACACACCAGAATTGGTCCAAGTATTGGTCTGATTCCAGGCGGCATTGGCCCAAAGCTGGCCTGGGTGCTGCTAACTGGACTTGATTTTCAGCATAAATCGGCCCACATCCACACTCACAAATCCTAGCCATATCAGGCAGCCAATATTTGGGCAAGAGCCAAATTACATTTGGTCCTCCAGTGTAATAAATTTAAACTAATACCAAAATCATAACTAGCTTTAACCTTGTTCCTAGTGGTATAGTGGTAACTGAAGGAGCGGATATAACTTAGTATGAATATGCATCCCTTGTTTTCTTCTTCAACATTTTGGGAAATATGCTTATTTGCTTTCCTTCCGAGAATGAGATGAGAAGATTGATACCATACTCATGTTTGTGTGTTGACTGTGGAGCTGGATTCAGGAGGTGATCAACCTAGCTTAGCATAAAGACAGGAAGCAGGGGGATATAGCTAGCCTGTATCTCTCTAAAGATCAAAAACAGAAATGTAAAAACAAAGATTTGTGGTTTTAGGGGGAGTTACATACTGGAACTATTTTTTTGTCAAACTACAGCTGGGTGCAGTGAGGTTGCCGCAGAAACACTGCATAGAAATGCTGGGCGGACAGATAAAGTGTTGTTCATCTAGAAATTGTTCCAGAACGTAACTCCCCTTCAAGCCACAAAGTGGCGTTTTACATTTCTGTTTATATAAAGATTAAACAAGCAAGATCATTGGCGCTGGAGAAGTAACTGCAACCAACAACTATGTTCATTATCAATTAATTTATCAGCTGTTTTTCAGATGTATCAATCAATCATTCGGTTTATAAAATGTGAGAAATAATAATAATGCCTGATATTTTACTCGTTAAAAGACTTAATTGATTACCAAAGTTGGCATCAAACAAATTTAATGACTGTGGACCAACCACTTGATTGACTAACTGATTGCTTCTGCACTACTGAGAGGTGTAATCAGAGCTCACTTAGAGATACTGCATATATCCTGCACTATGATTCTTGTTATACCTAACTAACCTAAACCTCTCTCATCTACACCAGTTTGACTGGTGAGGCAGACTTCCTCCTAGCATGACCATGTCCTGCTGCTCCAGTAGCTACTGTATCTGCAGCCAGACTCTGTTGGAAAAACTCCTTAATAAGACTTTTTTTCCCACCATGATCCTTGCTCGTACTTGTCTGAAAATTGCTCTGCCGTTTCAGCCTGTCTCACTTTCAGTCTACCCTCTGGGATACGTCAACTACTTCCTCTTTTCCTGTTTCCATCCTTGTTGCTAATGCCGCCAGCTTGTTAATAAGGTCAGTGTAGTTGGTGCGTTAACGGTGTGCTCATTTATTCTCCTCTCTCAGTCCTCCTTTCCCTGTGTGTGCTCTGTGCCGCACAGCTGAGGCTGTAAGAGAAGTGAAGCCATGTCAAATATATAAAGCACTTTTTATGTACTTTTTTCTTTTCTGAATCCAAAGAAGGCCCCGAAGACACTGATTAAATCAACACAGCATGTCAGTTTGAGTGTGCATCAAGGTTATGATCAATTAAGTGTCAATTCAATGTGTAACTACACACATTTGCAAACAATTGCAATTTATTGGCGAAAAAAGAAGAAAAACATCTTGAATTGACCAAATTTAAGGTGAAATGAACTCAGCCCAGGAGTGAGTGTGTGTGTGTCTGAATACATAAAAGCATGCAGCAAACTAAAAGCATCTTAAGGCTGAGACGATCTTAGTCCCATGTTTGTCAGGATATAGGAGCCCTGGGGCAGCAAGGCATTCCACAGGGACAAATAATAAATGGCAGACCAGTGAGGAGAGCTCAGAGGCCCTGGAGCAGAAAAGAAGAGCTGCTGTTATGGTGGGAGCTGAGGTGGATATTATGTTGCACCAAGTCAGAGGGTCATGACTTTGGACATAATTCATGATGTATAATGAACATTTTTATTCCCTACTGTTTTACCCAAAAGAGAAACTGTAGAAAACGCTAGCATTGAGCGAACAGTTTCTCTTTTGGGAGTCGGGACAGATATAGGCCTTTTACCTTGTCCGGAATCCACGGGAAGAGAAGATCACTGCTCAGATGTGAATCTTGTTTCTGCAAAATATCAGTTTGTAAAGAATTCATGACCAATGCTACCAGTGTGGCTCTAAGAATGGCAAGTTTGATTTGTTGTTCAGTCCACCACTTTGGTCCAGAGTGAAATATCTCAACAACTATTAGATAGATTGCGGGATCTTGACTTGTCCTCTAGTGCCATCATCAGGTGGAAATTTCAATCTGCCCAATACTTTGGTTTATGAGCAAATACCTGCAAAACTGACATTCCCCATTAGCCTCAGCTGTACCTTGTGTTTGTTGCTAATTAGCAAATGTTAGCATGCTAACATGCTAAACTGTGATGGCGACAATGGCAAACATTATATGCTAAATGGCAACATGTTAGCATTTAGCTCAAAGCACCACTGCGCCTGCAGCCTCACAGAGCCGCTAGCGTGAAACATTGGGTAAATAAGCAACCTATGACTTTGTGCCAAGCACTCTTATCTTGAAGACAAGGGACACACAAAAGAGGAATCCCAGAAACTACAATAATAATGTTTGATTACACTGACATCTGAACTTCTTGTTCCACCACTGCGTAACTTTTTCTTTGGCTTTTTGGCAAATCACAACGGAGCTTAAGGTCGAATCTCGCTCTAATTTGCATAAAGTTACAATTTTAAACCATTCGACCTCTCCCCTTCTTTTGTGTTACTGGTCAATGCTATAAAAATATTGTCCCTTAAATCATCAAATTTTTCTTGACAGCTGCAATGTTTAAAAAAAAAAAGTCCAAATCCCACATACCTTTTTGTTTCAGGCCGTTTTGTTGCAGTGGAGACAGCCATGAACGATGACCAGGATGATAAGATAGCAGATGCCAGACCACAGAGAGAGATCACAGGGGTGCTGCTGAGTCCGGCTCTGGAGCAGGGTGAGTGGAGCTGCCTGAGGCTCGTCTACCAGATCATCGGGTCAGGAAGCCTGGAGGTCCTGCAGCGCACGGAGGGAAAGAGCTTTGACAGGCCGCTGTGGAGCAGCCAGGCACCCTCTGACAGCTGGGTCATCTCAAGCATGGACCTGCAGAACAATACTGAGCCTTACAGGGTAAAATACTTTTTAAAATAGTGTCTAATCGTTGTTTAAAAAGAAGACAAGCTTCAAATAAAAAATGAGGCCAGTATACAGGTAGTTCAAAGTTCCTCTAATAGTCCCTGGAAGTTGTTTATGTGTATTTTATCTCCTAATATGAAAATGTTGGATGAAACAAACAGCATACTGACAATTTAACTATTCTTAGAGCCTTGCCAGTGGCACTAAGGGTGTAATGTTTGTCCTGAATGTAGCGCTAGAGGAAAGGTTATTAAGTGTCCAAAGTGTTCATCCTCTGAGGAGCTTAAATGTGCTCATTAAATTTCATGGCTAACTGCCCGTAGATTTTGATGCCCATTCTGTGCAATTGGGAATTTTGGCTTGTTGGTGGCACAACAGAAAAGGTCAGTGGGTTACCGAAAGGCAAGGCGAGTTTATTTGTATAGCACATTTCAACAACAAGGCAATTCAAAGTTCTTCACATAAAATATAAAAGCAACATAGGGCAATATAACAAGACATTTAAAAACACTGAAAGAATTAAATAGAAAATAAAAACAAGATAAAACAGGAGAGTAAAAGTTACAGTGCAGTGTAAGAAATTAATCATTATTCTATTTAATAAAAGGCAGCGGCAAATAGAAAAGTCTTCAGTCTTGATTTAAAAGAACTGAGAGTTGCAACAGACCTGCAGTTTTCTGGGAGTTTGTTCCAGATATGTGGTGCATAAAACTAAACGCTGCTTCTCCATGTTTAGTTTTGACTCTGGGGACGGAAAGCAGACCTGTCCCAGATGACCTGAGAGGTCTGGATGGTTCATAACGTAGCAGAAGATCAGAAATGTACTTTGGCCCTAAACCATTCAGTGCTTTATAAACCAACAGAAGTATTTTGAAATCAGTTCTTTGACAGACAGGAAGCCAGTGTAAAGACCTCAGAACTGGAGTGATGTGATCCACTTTCTTGGTCTTAGTGAGGACGCGAGCAGCAGTGTTCTGAATCAGCTGCATCAGCTGTCTGACTGATTTTTTAGGGAGACCTGTAATGACACCATTATAGTAGTCGAGTCAACTGACGATAAATGCACGGACAAGTTTTTCCAAATCCTGCTGAGACATAAGTCCTTTAATTCTGGATATATTCTTCAGGTGGTAGTAGGCTGACTTTGTAATTGTCTTAATGTGGCTATTGAAATTCAGGTCTGAGTCCATGACTACACCAAGATTTCTGGCTTGGTTTGTGGTTTTTAACTTGGCTCCAAAAACAATGACTTCAGTTTTATCTTTGTTTAATTGAAGAAAATTCTGGCACATCCAATCATTATTGATTTGTTCAATGCACTTACTCAGCGCTTGTATTGGACCATAGTTCCCTGGTGACATTGTTATGTAAATGTGTGTGTCATCTGCATAATTATGGTAACATATTTTGTTGTTTTCCATAATCTGAGCTAGTGGTAGCATGTAGAAGTTAAACAGAAGAGGCCCCAGAATGGAGCACTGAGATCTAATAATACCAAGATTGAAATTCTGCCACTGTCTGTGTTTAAGTGGATGTCATTGAAGACTTTAACAAGAGCAGTCTCTGTGCTGTGGTGTACTCAAAAACCTGACTGGAAGACATCAAAACAACTGTTTAATGCCAAGAAGTTGTTCAGCTGTTGAAAAACAGCTTTTTCAGTGATTTTACTTAAAACCTTTCATCATATTCATCACTTGAGGACCATGAATATCAGCAGCAAGTTTTATATAAATTTAACCTTTAGTTTAGGAAGTATCGTAGACAAGCACATTTGTTATGAGTTACAAATGAGATTATTAATGTTGGAAACTACTCAAGTAACAATTATGCACAACTATTAATCCAGTTTTATACATGACTAAGTATTAGGACCACTGTTAGGAAACATAAAGAGAAAAAGTTGAGAATTTGAAAATGCGAGAAAAAGAAACAAAGTCATAATATTTCAAGAAAAAGTCACATTATTTCAAAATAAAGTTGTAATTTTAGGACCACATCATCATTTTACAAGAAATCCTTCTGAACTTGGTCTCCAAAGTAGAAACCATCATTTCTTCATCAGAAACCTTTCTGACAGACTGCTTTATGTCGGGAAAAGAGGTCCAAAGCAATCTAAAATGAAAAACAAATCCTCCGGATTGGGCCTTAAGCAACATAGGTCCTCTGCAATTCTCCCTTTTCTAAAAGTACAGAACTTCAAGATACATCAAAAATGTACTTAAAGACAAATGTTTTCCTTATTTACTAGCACTGCACTAATTTACTAATTATTTACTATTTCTAGAATGTAATCAAAGATTACAAGTGCACTGTCTCACAGCAATGTATAATTACAATGTAACTGCTGACTATCCAACCCACTTTGGCTAAAAAAACAGCAGAGGTGTGGAAAACAACATTCCATGCTGTTGTTGAAAGGGAGACAGATACACATGCAGGCCCAAATTGAGGAAAGACACACACACACACACACCTACACCCACACACATCATCTAAACACTATGTGAGTAGTACAGCACATGTTTATATTATATGCAGTGGCAGAGCTGACTCCAACAGGGTTGTGACCTACATGATAGTTAGTCGGGTCTGTGCTATGTGGGGGCCCCTCAGCACATAAACATATTTAATCCCAGACCTAGGTGAAAAAAATATGTCAGAGGTTTAAACTTCACACACTGACTGATAATGTTTTGCTATTTACTCTCACTGAACACAAACCCACCAACTTATTCTCATGGAATCTCAACTAAATGCCTCTGTGTAATGTGACAGTCTGTCACACGTTTTGACAAACCACAGAGAATTATTATTGTAGCGCTACTGAGATTTTTTGCCTCTTTTAGCTTATGGTTTTGGTTTTACGGCACATTTACTGTACAGTTCGGTTGCAGTGCTACCTTCCCAGTACCAAACATTAGACAAAGTTAGCACCAACATTAGCTGGAGAAGAAAGTGGAACATTTTGCAGCTAAAGAGCAAGATATTTTTCTTAGGATTCAGTGGAGGCCAAACCAGAGCTAAAAGGAGTGAATCATCTAAATAAGTACAATTTACCTCTGAGATCATGCTTGATTGCACACACACTCACATGCACAAGCCCTGACCTCATGTTTTAACAAATGTGTTTCCTTTCTGTTTTCCTGTGTGTCGTTTCTTTCTCTGCAAGTCATTTTCCAGCAAACCTGCTGCTCGCCAGAGCTTTGAAAGTAAATTAGATTTCGATGCGTTTAATGTGTGCACTCTCTCTGACCTTCCATACATTCGCTCACCCACTATGTCATTCCTGTGTCACTCCATATCACTGGTATTACTGAACATGTGTTGTTGATTAGGTTGTCATGGAAGGTAAACCTGGACAGAGCGCTGGGAGTAGCGTGGCCATCTTTGAGATCCACATCAGCCCTGGATACTGCCTGGGTCTGTGACTTTGCACATATTAAAACAAAAACAAAAAAATAATCCACATGTAATACACATGCTCTGTGCATTAAACCCACACACAGACACACATGAACATATTTGGTACATTATTAAATTAAAAGCCTTTTGCACCCACATGCATAATAGCATGTCTGTTGCTGATTTCTCGTTTATCTGTGTCTAGAGTGTGATTTTGAGGAGTCTCACCTGTGTGGATACAGTAACCAGTGGAACGCCAATGTAAACTGGTATGTGGGCGGAGGCTGGGTCCATCTCCATAACAACATGCCAAATGACCACACATACAACAACAGGACAGGTGAGTGGGAGTTCCTCACCTATTATTCATACAAAGGTGTTTTTATCTAAGAACTTAAAGCCCTGCAGGTTTTCATTTAGGACGAAATGAGCAGGTGAATGCTATTCAAGGAAAATTCTATTTATATGTTACACTGTATGTATTTTTCTATAATCGGGGTCTTATTCTGCATAGTTTTGGCCTTTCTATCAGTTATGATAACATTTACTCCCCACCTTAAAAGATAAGTCTGGCGTTACTCTATTTTTTTGGTATTGTCAACAAATCCCATGAAAAGACCAAAACTAACAATGCATTAGATCATCTCTCAAGACTTTCCGACTTCTCTGACAATAAGAGAAATACAGAATATTATCAGCCTTATCCTTTAATTGTTGAGATCAGAGGATGTGGCAACCTCGTCATATAGTTAGTGCCACTTATGGGGAGGTAAAATCCCACCCTGATGGAAGCAAATTAAACTGGCTGTGTAAAGAGTGCTTGGACTCCAGTATAATGGCCTGTTATTTCTGCATGGCTCAGACTTGATACAAGTAGCCAGCAGAATTAAAAATGTTCCCAGTAGGTTTTTGTTTTTCAGACTGAGATAACCAAACCAACAAATGATTCAGCAGAGACTTGTCAACATTGAAGCTTGTGAGTTTACTTAAGAAGAACAATCTTTTGTTCCCCTTTGTAGCTTATCATCCAGGATGGTACCCAGTTATTGTTTATGCTGAACTGCATTCACAGGCTCGACCTTTAATGATAGACAAGTAAACCTCCTGCAAAAATCTCTTTTGTCTTAGAAATCTTCAGTTGTATTATATTTAGATGTGCTATTAGGACCTGCTTCAGATTGAAATATAGTTATTTAAATGTTGTTGAAACAATGGTTATATAACCTAAAAGGTTAGATGTCTAGACTGTCTGTTGACCTGCAAATCACCAAATCAATGTCATGGTCATTGAGGGGACGCTGCATTTCATGACCTGACTCATATTTAAACTGCCTCTCAGGTCACTTCATGTACGTGGACTCCATCTACGCCAAGACTTTCAAAGAAGTGGCCAAACTGGTGTCTCCCATGACGACAGTACCGATGTCCGGCTGCCTGAGTTTTCAGTACCAGCGAAGCGAGGAGAGAGGGAACCTGTTCTCTGTTTTCACTAGGGACCGACTGGGTCAGTACCAGGAGCTGTGGAGGGCGGGGCTAGAAAACCAGAGCGAGTGGAGCGGGGCGCTTGGAGAATGGATACCTGTGCAGGTGGACCTGAAGGCACCGTACTCTGTACAGGCCAGTATAAACATGTCATGTCTGCTTTATGTACATAGCATTTCAAAGCTCTATGTGATGACTTTTACATAAACAGATATTAAGGTAAGGCAAGGAAGCTATATTTATATAGCACATTTCAAACACAGAGGCAATTCAAAGTGCTTTACATTGGCAAAGAAAAACATTAGAATGACATTCAAAACCAGTAAGCAATAAAAACCATAATGTGCCATAGAGAAACCAGTCAATCAAATGCACAGGAGAACAGTAGAGTTTTTTATTTAGATTTTAAAGTTGCTAGGATTGGGGCGCATTTTGAGATCATCAGGAAGTTGGTTCCATCTGTGTGCAGCATAGCAGCTAAAAGCAGCTTCACCCGGTTTTGGTTCTGAATCGAGGTACAACCAGTTGACTGCTTCCATAAGATTTAAGGGCCCTACTGGGTTTATATTCCTAAATTCAGAAATGTATTTTGGTCCGAGTTTATTAAGTGACATTGAAATTAACAGCAGCACATTAAAATCTATTCGATAAGTAACTGGAAGCCAGTATAAAGATTTAAGAACAGGAATAATGTGCTCAGTTCTCTTGGTTCTCGTTAGAACTCTGGCAACAGCGTTCTGAATGAGCTGAAGTTGTCTAACGGTCTTTTTGGGAAGACAAGAGACCATTACAGTAGTCCACCCTGCTGGAAATTAAGGCATGAACGAGTTTCTTTAATTCTTGCTGTTTGTTTAAGATGATAAAATGCTGATTTAGTTGTTGCCTTGATGTGGCTGCTGAAGCTCAGATCTGAGTCTATTAAAACACTAAGATTTCTAACTTGGGTTTTTGGCTTTATAGGTCTGGAATAACTTTCATTCTTTCCTCCTTGTTGCCAAATACAATGATTTCCATCTTGTCTTAATTGCTTAATTGCATCCAGCTATTTACTTGCTCTAAGCATTGATAAAGTGAGTCTAAGGGACCATAGTCACTTGCTGAAAGAACTAAGTAAATCTGAGTATCGTCTGCAAAGCTGTGATTAAAAGGAGACTAAATATGTAACTTTTGAAGGAAGAAATAACACATTCTTCCTAATACAAGTGAAAACTTGAATTAGTAAGTGATAAAATGCACCCTTGCTCATTTCAATACACTCAGGGGTTTTTCTGCTACAGCCTCATCTGATGACCTGTAGCTAATGATGGCTAATTTTAGCTAATATTAACAAAATTTTAGATACTTAATTTTATTGACTTAATGACTCTTCTCTACTTATGCTACTGTTGCACTACATTTTAGCTCATTTAGATCGCCTAATGATTATTTTAAGAAAGATTATTATTATTATTATTATTCTAATTGATGACTTAATTTGTAAGCAGTATTGTATGTGGTCTAACTATTCCATATATGCCTAGTTTAAACTATGAGAAATAATCATATTTCATTAGTTTATCATATGTTTCTCATCTCAAGCCTCTGCAAAGTAACCTCCAACTACCGACATCACATAAATGCAGTAAAATTTATTTACCCCTGAAACATAATAATGGAGTAGTCTCACAAAAGTGGAAATATTTTGTGAGACTTTCTTTTTTTCTTTTCGTCCTTGTGGGCAGTAATACAGGTGTGATTTGTAAGAATTTTTGTTTTTTGTGGTTCCATTTCTCTGGCAGATGCTCTTTGCTCCTCATTCTGTTTGAAAAATGTGCAGGTTAATCTTTCTGCTTTTGAACATACCTAGTGTAGCTTGCACAAAATTAATAAAAAATTGTTAGTGCTAGTACCTGAAAGTTGTATTTAAGTTGTGCATAAAATTTACTTTTGTGTGAGTGTATGCATCTGCATGCACATGGTGGCATGAAGCTTTGTTTATAAGTGTCTGTCTGCCTCTCCAGGTGGTCTTTGAAGTGGCCTTTAACAGTCAGAGAGGTGGACGCGTTGCAATTGATGACATTTTCTTTTCTCCAGAGTTTTGCAGCACAGACACTGGTGAGCTGCAGGCACAGTCACTCACTGTTAATTCTAAACAGGCTCATTTTAATGTCACCATTACAACAGTCATATTTATGATACAATGCTTTCTGAGGGGTGAACATCCTAAACATCCAAAATATTAACACTTTAGGATTTTAAAAAGGACTAATACCTATTAGCAGCCCATGAGCTCTTTGACAGATCAAAACTTGGAGGTTTTCATGTAGTGGGGATGAAAATGTCAAGTTTGTCCTAACTAGAGTATGGACTATGGGGTCAACCAAAAAGTTTCATCCTTAAGCATGAATGTGCTCCTTAACTTTCACAGCTATGTGGCTTGTAGATATTTACTCTGTACAGTTGAAAGAGCGTGGCTATAAATGTAGATTCATCCTCTGGGGACTATAAATATCCATGCAATGTCAAAAATGTCCTGTGAATCTTGCTGATAAATCTTAAGTACTAAACCAGAGCCACAAAAGTCCAATCCAGCAACATCAACATGCCGATTCCATACATTTGTTCCACAGAGCCGATCTTTGACCCCTCCATCGCCAACTGTGACTTTGAGTCGGGGCTCTGCCACTACACCCAGGACCAGGTGATGGGGTCATCATGGAGGAGAGTATCTGTGAAGCCCAACATATTTAGGAACGGAGACCACACTACAGGGGCAGGTGGGATAAAACAACTGCTAATGGATTTCAGAACATTTCTAATATTTAAACCTGCATTAAAGGAGAGGAATCTGTTTAGAGGTGTTGGGGAGTACCACTACATATGTGAAAAGTTGTATAAAGCCTTTTGTGGCTCCAGAGGGAGCTGCGTGAAGTCTGATAAATGTCCTCAAGTGAGTCAGTCTCGGTTGGAGCTGAAGACTACAAGTTTGAAAATGAAAAAAATCTGGGGGTGTGGCAGACCTCTGTAGCGCACTCCTCATCTCTCCTTGAGGCTAGTGGTCCAAAGCTACATTAGCTGCTACTAGCATAACATACCAAAATCTGTACAGATCGGGTTGTGGGTAATGCAGGCGCCAGGTTTTGACAAGAAAGAACAATGTGTGGAATAAAAAAGACGATATCTCTGGTACTACTGCGTCGATTTTGATCCTTTTTTTGAAAACTGTCCATTGAGAGCCAAAATCATGGAAAATTATTTGACGATTCTGCAGTTCTACAGAGCTTTTTAGCCTATTTTAGCTTATTGCTTTGGTTGTATGGTGCATTTATTCTCTGGTTCAGTACATGTTTTCACCCACAGCAGGCATGTTTTCATTATACAAACTCTAAAATTCCACTTTACACCACCTGTCCAACACCAAACAGCAGACAGACAAAGCTAGGGACTAGCTGGTGAACATAGTGGAGCATTACAGCTAAAAAGACAGATATTTTTCACAGTAGTTGATGGAAGGCAAACAGAGCAGAATATTGAACTTAAATTTTGTTACATTTAGTTAGTGGTCACAAACACAACTCCAAATGGATGATAATGTTGCTCCATGTGTGCTGGATCTGTAAATCTTTTGCTAACATGTTAGCCATTAAAACTTTATAAGCCACTGATTTGGTGGTGGCTGTGTCTGTTGGCTTGTTTTGATTTTTTTTCTGACCCCTTGTGGCCAATTCACACAGCTTTAAAAACAGTGAATCCTTTCGATGAGGATGTGGTAAAACAAAGCAGTATGTGAGGCTGAAAAACTGTTGAAATCAAGATCAATACCAGTGCGAATGGTGATGGTTCCCATCATGGCAGTAAATTCAGAGGAAGCTGATTATTTTCGCAAGAAAATAAAGGCTGTCTGTTCTCCTTCCAGGATCTTTCCTGTTGGCTCACTCCCAGCTGAGCCCACGCGCTGGTTATGTTAGCCACCTGATCAGTCCAACTCTGCCTGGAAACATGAAGTACTGCCTGAGATTTTACTTCTCTCTGAGGGGTGAGTAACACCCAAAAACTCTCTGGATTGAAGGATATTTGCTTAGACTCTTATAAGACTTTTATCCTGTGTGATGCTGTTTGAGTAATAACTTTGGCAACTGCAGGTTTCAACCAGACGGACCGGGCTCTCACTGTGTATCTGCAGCAGCAGCAGAGCAGCAGCCAAGAGAAGATCTGGACTCAGGGGGAGA
Organism: Siniperca chuatsi; assembly: GCF_020085105.1. NCBI lineage: Eukaryota > Metazoa > Chordata > Actinopteri > Centrarchiformes > Sinipercidae > Siniperca > Siniperca chuatsi. Next base: position 21,725,822 of record NC_058059.1, on the reverse strand, counting down.
AGTCCAGAGGAATCTGGATCGCGACAGATGTCACCTTCCAGACGACTCAGCCTGCCAAGGTCAGAGGAGAGGAAGTGGAAATATCACTTCAGCCAGAATAACAATGGAGAAAGATGTGTGAAAGAAGCGAATAAACAAACAGAGAGGGAAGAAAGAAAGAAAGAAGGAAGGAGTGTGAGAAGGAAAGAAGGAAGGATGAAAGGTGAAAGGAAGGAGAAGGGGGATGAATAAAGAAAAACAAACAAACAAATACATGGAGGAAGGAAGGTAGAAAGGAAGGAAGGAAGAAAAGGACAAACAAAAACATGTACAAAAGATAAAAAAAAAGATGGCAATAAATGAATGAATGATCAAGGAAGGAAGAGGGAGGGAAGTGAGGAACTAACAAGCAACTCAAGGAACAAACGAATGAAGAAAGACTGGAAGTGAGAAAGGTGGCAAAGATTAAATGAACTGTACTAAATGCTAACATTGGCACGCTAACATGCTCACAATGACAATGCTACAATGGTGATGTTTAGCAGGTATAATGTTTACCGTGTTTACCATTTTAGTTTAGCGTGTTAGCATGCTAACATCTGTTAATTAGCACTAAACATTTAAGGGCTCACCAAAGTAATTACAATTCATCCTGAGGGGGACACGAGTGTGAGTCCCAAATTTCATGACATTCCATCCAATAATTGTCAAGACATTTCACTTAAAACCAAAAATATTGACCTTATGGTGGAACTAGAGGAAAAGTCAGGGGATCACCAAAGTCATTAGGATTCATCCTCTGGGGACCGTGTACCTGTCTGTACAAAATGTCACGGAAATCCATCCAAATAGATGTTGAGATATTTCAATCTGGACCAAAGTGGTGAACCGACCGAACTATTTAAGGAACAAACAAGCAAATAAAAACTAAAAAAAAAACAAAGGGATGGATCAATGGGGAAAAAAACAAAGGAAGGAAGCAGGAATTGAAAAGAATGCATGACAGAAAGAAGGACAAACAGGCTAAATAGATGAAATAACAAATACAGAAACAAATTACTAGTAGTTTAATAAAAAGCTTCACTTTCTGTTCTGTTGTTGGAGACTTTGAAGTTCTGATCTGTGATTTCTTTTATTCACTAAACAGCTGCTGTCAGAGGACAGAGGATCATCATCATGTGTTCTGCATGATGAGAATTAATTCATCTGGATGCCAAAGAGCTCAAAGGCTTTCCCCACTCCAGCCTTTTGTTCCTCACTTTACATGTTGAGCTGTTTTAAAACACTCAGCATTTCACTGATGATTTATTTACTTCCTCGCGAGGGATTTCAGAGTATTACACAAACAGAGCAGAAAGTGAACAATCACAACAAAGTGTTTGTGTTTTTTTGTTATATTCAGGGCTGATCTGTAAATGATTAATGGTTGTAAAAATGTACAAATTCCTTGGAGATGATGAAGCTGATGAAGACGCCTCTGCTCACTGTTTACCTTCGCTGTTCAGTTGGTTTTTGTCAGCACTTGCAGGAGCTTCTGGGACTGCGGCTCTGTGGCTTTGGATGACATCAGTGTGAGCCTCGGAGACTGTGAGCTGACAGCAGGTAAAAACTGTAAAATGATCTGCATTTTTAAAAATACTTACAGTATGTACCCACATGTTGCCAACGACCAGGGCAGTAACAGATTTTATACGAGCTCATACGTATCTCCACCAACCATTACCTAAATTAGTTATTTTTATAATAGAAACCGTTTCAAATGTTTAAAATACATACAGTGGTATGTAGTGGTAATGGTCATGGTGTTTAGCTCATGGCTATGATTTCTGGAGGATAACTAAATCCAGTCTGGGAATCAAGGCTGGATCATTAACCAGGCAACGTGGTTGACTGCCCCGGACCCCAAAAGTTCAAGGTAAATTTGTGAGAGAATTCATGCCACTAAAGTACAGTATCAACTACAAACTATTTTTACTGCAATATTTTTGGACACTATAATTGTACCGTGAAAAGTCGATATCAGCCCACCACTAGAACATACACACTGCACAGAGGGCAGCAGGTCAGAGGGGTCAGTAGGGGTCCAAAAGTAAAGGGTCCCCCCTTAGAAAGGAAAATCGACAAGAAAGGAATGAAGGGTCATCCCAAACCTCTTTGTGGCCTAAAGCAGATTTTGCCACATCCAATTTTTCAGTCACCATTTTGTGCATAACAATCAAACTCCTTATTTGCTTGTTTGGGGCCCCTGATGGCTGCAGGGCCCCTAGTCAGCTATGGGCCACCCAGTAGTGAGATGTTGTGGTTTGAGAGATGCTGCAAAGCACTCTTTGTTGAGGAGGTGAAGACAAACTCATGTGAAATTAGCCCAGTCTGATGTTTCCAGCCAGCCCAGGGATTCAAACAGCCTGGGCAACTGCGGCTGTATTATTATCTAATGCTGGTTACCATTTTTCTGCACAGTTACAGTTTATTATAATCCAGACGTTGATAATCGGCCTACTGGCAAAGTGACTAAAATATTTTGTTGAGTTTCAGGTGATTCCCACAATAGTAGGAAAATAGGTATTTAATGTTCAGGTTAAAAATTGAGTCGGATTAAGGTCAAATCTAGAGTCAGTCCAGAGAGTTGTAGCCAAAAATAGTTAGCTGATAGTTTTGTTTCAACAATGACTGTCACAACAAAGTGTTACCTGTAAAGTGTCATTCATTTTCCTGTTGCAGGTTCGTTGGCATCGTCTCTCCCAGGACACTGTGACTTTGAAGCAGGCCTGTGCAGTTACACTCAGGACAAGCAGAGCGATGGTGCTGACTGGGAGTGGAGGAGAGGACCCACCCCAACCTCGTACACCGGGCCAAGAGGGGACCACACCACGGGACTCGGTGAGGGTCCCCTGCTTCAAATCTCCTTCCACTGCCAGACACTGAAAAATCCACAATACTCTGCTTGCACGTTTTAATGCACACAGTACACAGGCATGCTCAAAAAGAGAAAAGTTTACATTTTTATTCTGTTGCAAAAACACATAAAAACCCTTCAGCTGCTGCTCACACAGCATGAGTCTGTGTCTTAAACTTCCACGGCTGTAATCAGACAAACCCGGCGACTTCTGATTGGCAGGATATTACCTGTACATGGAGGCGTCGCCCATGCTGCCCGGTCAGAGTGTCCGGCTGCTGTCCCGCCCTCTGAGGGGCTCCAGGGGGCCTAAGTGTCTGCGCTTCTACTACCACATGTACGGCTCAGGCACGGGCCAGCTCAGCGTTCACCTCGACAAGGACGGAGAGGACGTGTTGCTGTGGCAACGGAGCGGCGAGCAGAGCATCGCCTGGCTGAGGGCCACATTGGAGTACCAGTGTGACAGCCAGCATCAGGCAAGAGTGCAACTAAATCTCTCCTAACTGTTTTATATTTAAAGCCTGTGTGCTGGACAGGGGTGACCTTGACAAAAAGACAAAGACAAGCCTTTTTTAAAGAATCACTTGTGTAGGACTGCAACTAATTCATTATTTTTGCTATAGATTCGTCTATGTATATTTTTTCAGTTTTGTTTGGTCTGTAACATGTCAGAAAACTGTGAAGAATTTCCATCACGAGTTCCCCGCCAAAGAGAATTTGACCTTGTTTTGTCCAAAACCCAAAGATATTCAATTTACAGCAGTGACATTAGGCTTTTCTTTGGAAAACCACAAGAGGGTGAGCTGAAAAAGCGAAAATTAGTAGCTGGATCCATAGCTGTATTTCTATGGAAGTTTCTTATATTAACCAAATGCTGCTCCGTATGATGATCATGACAGCTTAACCTTTCGCGCAACATTACTTAAATCATATAGGATTTTTGTTTCAAAATGCTTTAAAATGGTCAGCTTAATGGTCAGGACCCCCTTGTGAAATAGGTGTAAATTGGTTACCAATACCTTTTCAGATCAAGATTTTGCATTAAAAAACATATAAGATTATAAAAAAACAATGCATTATTAAAGATTAAACCAGTGGTTCCCAACCCTTTTGGCTTGTGACGCATTTCAAAAAAAAATTTCTAGTTGGGGCCACTTGAGGCCCCAAGAGCTAAAATGATCCAGTATTTCCCCTAAAAAGCAAAGATGAGTGAAATGTCCAAAAAAGGTACGTAAGTACATGATACTTTAAGCACATCTTGCTGATAATACTTCTGTACTTTTATTTGAGTAGGATTTTAAAAGCAGGACTTTTATATGTAATGGCATATTTTTGCATTGTTGTATTAGTATGCTTATTTAAGTAAGGATCTGAGAACTTCTTCCACCACTTCCTATTGCATGTAGTAAGAAGCTGATTTCAGGCCCTTTAAGCAATTGCTTCTCTCTTGTCACTGTTCCAGATTGTATTTGAAGCGACCAGGGGTTCATCAGTTAGGAGTGACATTGCCATTGATGACATTGTCTTGGAAGGCGGACCTTGCCCAGGTAAACACTCTATTTAAGATATTTGTTGAACATACTGCTAACGATTAAACATCCAAGTAAAAAATGCACAGGGAATGATCTTAAGGTGTTGTGGCAGCTTCCTGATTTCTTTTTGATTCCCCTGCAGAAATGGAGATCAAGGCCACCGTGGGAACCTCCAATGAGATCGAGTAGAAGGCAAGAGAAGAACAGCTGTGTAGGATGCATGAACCACGTTGTTTTTTTTTTTGTTTTGTTTTGTTTTTTTGCACATTACAGACTCCTGACTCCTACATGTCATTCTGAACATGTAGGGATGTGGGTGAATAGTAAACTTTTCACGTAGTTCTGTTTTCATGGAGCAACACATATCAGTGTCATAGTCAGCATTTCTCTCTGCACTGTAGCAACAGAGAGTGTGTTAAGCTGTGTTTTTCTTCACATTTATATGCATTAGATTAATGCTCATTGCTCAAATAAAGCGACACGGTTATTCAACATTATGTTGGTTTTTCTTCTCATTGGTAACTGCTGAATTCAACACTTGATTTTACTGTCACCTAGTGGCAATATAGCTTATAATGATCTGACAATTAAAGCGGTTTAGAAAGGAAATATTGATGTCATCATGGTCTATCATTATCATTGGTACCATTACTGAAACTCAGCTAGTGACACAAATATCAAAACTTTTCCAACATGTCCCTACTACAATCCAAACGGGTTATGGTTGTGGCTGAGAAAGTACAAATACAAGCAGTAAGACACAGAATGGGTAACAACATAAAGTACGACTTATGTTGTTATTGCTCTTCACCGGGGGCTCACCTGGTGGAGCGCGGCGGCCCGGGTGCTGTTCAGGCCTGGGCCCTTGGCTGCGTGTCGTCCCCTCTCTGTCTCCAGCTGTCACTCTCACACAATAAAAATCAGAAATGACAAACAAAAAATAAATAAAGATTACTCAGTGAAGCAAACCCTGACATGTAGTGTGGCAATGCTGCCTTTTGGTGGCTAATATCAACATTTGAAAGTTAAAAAAAGAATTGTGACAGAGATATAGACAGTATGGGACATTTTACAGTTATAAAATAAATTTGTCAGTGCTCTCTGGTGGATAAACTATGTAATGATGACACTGTTTCTGAATTACTTCAAACATATCTGTACTGCATTTCTGTACTGTGTATTTATTTTCACTTTTTGGGCAACTTATACCACTGTTAAAGACTGGTGTTAAGGTCAACACAGCTCAGAAATGAAAGAAATACTGTAAGTCTGAGAGCAAATGGTAATAGGGTCCGGTGAGGGACAGTAGCAGAATAAAGCAAATGTGGGATTTTGAACATAACAGAATAAATGATTATCAGTTGATGAAACAGTGAATGTATGAGAAACAAAACTCACCCATGTACAGTATGAATAAACCAATGCTGCTCATAATAAAACTGAAGTGAAAACAACCTTGAAATATTTCTACACAAATTCCCCCACTGCTTCCACTTTGGTGCTGAAGAGGTTTAGCGTCATGCATTCAGACCAGTTCTGTGGAAGTTTAACTGTAAGTATGTTGTCTTTTTACTTCCCTTGTTGATTAATATGTTCTACAGTTATAGCTATGAACTAACAGTCAGCCCCAAATAATTTATGTACAAGTCCAATATGATTTGGACAAATACTTAAATGTCTCTCTCAATGTAGTAAGATTTTAGTTTTTAAAGTTTTGCTACAACCAAAAGGCCCTTTCTTTGTTGTCACAAGTATTGTTGCAATAAAAATGACAAATGCAAATAATAAAAAGTCAGTTAAATACTGACTGTTTAGAGCAGGAAAAATTCAGAACACTAATTCTGCACACAAACAAAATGCAGTTGACACGAAGATAAAACCAATATATTCAGATTTATTTGAACCACATACATACATACATATACTGTACAATTCAAAAAAACGAGACTGAGGGTTGAATCGGTCAAGTTTCATTTGGACCAATTTGGTCGTTACATGATACACGTCCCGTCTTTCAGGTATTTCATGGTCTCCATCTGCTGCGTCATTGCCAGAACTTCCTGAAATCCCGTGCTGAGTCCAGACATGTGCTGGAAGTATGCCTCCTTCTCCACCTGGACCGACAGATTATTCACCCCGGCGTCTTTCAAAATGGCCATCACCTACGAATCAAGGGAACCACACAGTCACAGACCAATCAGAAATGTCAATAACACTAACTCTAAATTTCATGGCAATCTGCCAAAGGATTCACCCTCTAGGGACCATGAATAAAATTTTTTATTTATATATTTTTTTAAACGAACGAACACAGATCACGGATCAAACTGGTGGGATTTGTTTGGTCTCTATAAATAATATTATAAAGAGTACGGCCTAGACCTGCTCTATAGGAAAAATGCAATGAGATTACTTCTGTTATGAATTGGCACTATAAATAAAATTTAATTGAACTGTTGTCGGCTGGTATGATGAAGTTAGGCTCTCAGATATGGAGTCTGCAGGGAAACATCAGTATGATACTTGATTCTACCTGCTGTATGATCCTCTGCTCCACCACATCGGACATAATCTGGAGGTGGATGGTCCCTGCGATCATGTTGGCTGAGTGCCTCCAGAAATGAGGGTCTCTGTATGACAAAACTCCTTCAATCTTCTCGATCTGAAAAAAAAAACAGAAAAATCAGAAAAACTATTTATTAAATATCTGCTGATGGGGTCATAAAAGTTTTACTGTTGCCAAGGAAAATGCTCCTGAACCTTCTTGAATGAGTTATCTTATGTTGATGTGAGTGATTTGACTGAGTCCATTTCAATAGACTGACATTTGTTTCAAGAAAATGGGACATTTAGAGCATGTATACAAGTTTGAAAAAAATTCTGTAAAATTTCCACTAAAGCTTCATTATCCTCTTCTTTTGTTATTTTTTGTTAAAACATTTTTTGGGTTGTATCCACATGGTTGACCGCACTCACTGTAAGTTGCTTTGGATAAACGCGCCAGCTACATAAATGTAATGTAAAAAGAATTTAAGATCATCAAAATACCTCAAGTGACGGGCAATCATGGGACGTACTAAGTGCAGTAGTATAATATTTCTATACTGCACAGAATAGAAAATGTGTTCCTTGGCCCATGGCCTAACTTTCCACCAAGTTTAATTAATTTGTTGACATGTTTTTGAGGTATCCTGCAAACAAACAGAACTTAACACATAACTTCCTTGGTGAATGTAAAAAGCATCAAATACTACGGACTTCGAATGTTTAAAGAAAAGTACAAAATTTCCACATCATGTGTCTCAGTGGAATGTTTTAGTGTGTTATCTTCACACAGCAGTGCAAAAACTGCTACCATTCATCTCATCTCACAAAATTAAGTGAAATAAAAAACAGATTTTCCCAAAGATCTGCATACTCCCCTTTGATAACTACAGTTAGTTTGTAAAACCACCATCTGACTGCAGTAACTTTGTCCTCATCATGTGTGACTCTCCACCTTTTCCAGCGCACTGTTCAGGTCCTTCTCATTTTCTGGGGGAGTTCGTAGAAGGAGGACCTCACAGGCGTCCTTCAGCAGAGGGATGACGCTGAGGAAAATGAGCGTGGCGATGAACAGCGAGCAAATAGGGTCAGCAATCAACCAGCCGAACTGACGGATGAGGATGGTGGAGATGATCACGCCGACGCTGCCCAACGTGTCAGCCAGGACATGGAGAAAAACACCTGGAAGAAAAAGAACGTGAGGATTTTATCTGGCTACAACTTCCTTTCCACAAAGCTCTTTTTTTTTTTTTTTTTTTTTTTTAGTGCATCAACGGAAACACACACCTCTCATGTTTGCGTTCATGCCTCCGCCCCCTGAGCCGTGGGAGTGCCCGTGTCCGCCGTGCCCTCCGTGAGAGTGGCCGTGACCTCCGTGGCTGTGCTCGCCGTGGGAGTGGCCATGGTGCGAGTGACCGTGGTCATGTGACGAGCAGCTTTTGGCGCCATGGGAGTGAGCGTGACTGAAGGCGCAGATACCCACCAGGTTGACCAGTAAGCCTCCGACAGACACCGGCTGCAGGACACAAAAACGGCACGCAGAGTTCAGACTGACTGATGTCTAGTGACTCGATGAATGTCCATTAATAACTGAAGGCACATAACTTTCCCCAATATCATCCAAATATGTAAATATTAGGGACATGTTTGAATGTTTTTATTGGAGGCAGCCATTAAAGGGTGTGATCTGGATGAGGTTGAAAATGAAATGCATTTTATATTCTACTGTCCATTTCATCAAGATGTTTGAGTTAAGCCTTTCCAGAAAAAGGTCTGCTGGACATGCCAGTCTGTTTGACATGATTACTACGGCTGAGCGAGTACTTGGCTGAAACGAGTATCCGGTACAGATAATGTACTTTTTGTAAGAGTATCATCAGAGTAAAATGTGTCAATAACTGTACTCGTAAATATAGCAACTTTTATAAAAAAGTTCTGTAAATAATCTCTTGTGATCAAAAACATTGACCTGAAGCTCAGTTCTGAGGCTGTTCTGTAAATAGTTTTATAATATAGCAACTTCTGATCAACTCATATCAGTTTCAGGCTTAATTAACAATTTCTAGTTAGCCCCACCCACTTCTGGTTTAAGCACTACCCATGTCCGGGTTAAGCCCCGCCCATTATGAGTACGGATACGGATATAGATAATGTGGTTGGCTACTCGCTCATCCCTAATGATTACCATCAATGTAAGAGCATTGTGTGTTTAATTTGCTATGTTTTCATCTGATATACTATGCTTTGACACATATGGACAGAGTACTCAGCGTTTTGGTGTGAAGATAGAAGGCATCAGCATTATTGCTTTCTGGGTGTATTTAAATTTTATTCTATTCTAAATACTTATATTCAAATACTTAAATATGTGTGTGTGTGTGTGTGTGTGTGTGTGTGTGTGTGTGTGTGTGGCATGAAGGGGCTACAACATTGTGCAATTCTATGTTGTAAAATGACAAATAAATCACCTTGATTAATTATAGCACATCCATTAAACTGGGGGACTTGTGAGAAGAGAGATTATAAAAATAATTATCAAAATTGATGTAGCAGAGGCCGAGACATCCTGACTTTTAGTTCCTCATGTCGATCATACAGTTCCCATAATGCAACTAGATAGTGTCTCTTCATTAGACCCTTCCCGTCTGGTAAATGCCCAATGTCTTTCAAACTCCACACCCACAGTTTGTAACACAGGCTTTCTATTCAACATCTATAATCTCCAAATCAAGATAACCCTGATGTCATTACTAATGTGTATTTCTAAGACTGGACAAAGCACCTCCGGGGCCACATTAAACATTATACATTCACTGTTGACTAGTACTAGTACTTTTACATTGAAAATAATACTTAATACTAAAATTAAATAATATTTGAAGTGTGCGATGTGCGGTTGTTTTATGCAAGAAAATATAAATAATATAAACTCTGTATTAGCACATACTTAATATTAAATGACAAAAGGCAAAAACATGATCAGGACATACCAAATAAATGTTACTAAAGCACATCAACAGGTTGGAGCAAACGTACATTCAGTCACAAGCCTTTACATTGAGTCATAGACGCAGTTTACTCACAGTCAGCATGTCTGTGTTTATATTAGGAGGATCCAACACACGGGTGACTGATTCAACAAAGACAAAGAAAGCGATGACCATCAGGAACAGGCCATTGATGAATCCAGAAAGTATTTCAACACGACCATACCTATACAAAAAAAAAAAAAAAAGAGCCCATTTTTGACATCCAGCTGAATTTTAAATGCTTTCAGTTATTCCTGTATCTCCTGCCAAAGCCTTTTCACGTGTTCTTTATGGACCTTACCCGTAGGAGAAGATCCTGGTAGCTTTCCAGCGGGTCATGAGGGCAGCAAACAAGCCGAGGACTAAAGCCGAGCAGTCAAACAACATGTGGAAGCCGTCGGAGATGAGTCCCAGACTGTTGGTCCAAACACCATAAAACAGCTCCACAAAGGTGAAAGCCTGAAACATGCAGAGCAACAAACTTTACATCAACTCAAAATAACTCAAATAGTATTTGAAGTCAAACCCAACTCCAATCAAGTTAGAAAAGGTCTGAGTCATATATATTTTCTGAAAACAAAAGTTGAAATTTAATTTATATCTTGAAAATAAATTAGAAATATTTAATTATCTAACTGCTCCAATTCTATATATATTTTTATAAATATGACATCTTTATATCTCAAAGTCGCCTCTGCACTCCCACAAGGCTTTATTCTACTGAAATCTTATATTTTTTGTCTGAAACTATCAAGTTTAAATATGTGGAGTCAAAAAATATAATCTTTAATAATCTTTTAAAACGTCCATCATGTGCAACTTGTGTGTAATTGTAAAACGTAAAGTCCTCTTCAGGTCATTAAACCCCCTAAAGTCCCAGAAATAATAAAGAGGACATGTCCTTAGTGGTAGCTACAGCCTTGGCTGCAAAGTTTCTTTGAGTTGGAAACATCCTTTTCCATCTTGTCACCAAGATGTTGTAGGAGAGCAGGAGCAGTTTGTGCAATAGCTGTCTTATTTGGATTAACAATCCCTATTGAACAGTTGATATTAATAGGCTATATAAACTCAGAACTGCAGTTCCTTAAAATACTATTTCTGTCATGACTTTATTGTTATTTCTCTTGTATACCGCTAATAATATGTCTTGTTCGATCTGTTATTTTTGTATTTTATTTACAAAGCTCTTATTTTGAAATCAGAAATTTTCCATTAATTTCTCTGGCACGTACCAGGTTGAGACACAGGAAGTAGAAGATCTGTCTGGAGTCGTATTCCTCCAGGATCTGTTTCAGGGAATCTTTGATGAACCGTGGGAGGGACTGCGATGTGTGCTGCAGGGCGTCACCCATGAAGTTGTACAGAGGGGTCCCTTCAGGTGAGTAACCCACCAAGGTGCCCTTCTGGCCTTTCTTTGACGGAGACGAGAGAATACTGGATGCTGCAGAGGCAGATGAGGGAGAGAAAGTGCGGAGAAATCAAGGTCGATGTATGAAATGCAAAATGTAGTGTGCATCCTCTCACAGTGTAACAGAAATCAATTTGATGAGTCTTAGCCCTTTGCACCCTGTCAACCCCTTTAGGAGCTTTAGTTGTTGTTACTAACTTAATATCATATCGTCTTAGTTTTGTTAAAAATGAAGATGTGTTTAAATTTTACTGTTGATCCACATAGCTCTTTTTGCCATTTGTCCTTATTTCTCCTTTATGTTTTAAAAGAAGAGGCAACTGTGCAAAAATCCCATTGTAATGAGCTGCATCTGTGTATTTGTCTGTGTTTATTAGATGACCTCATCCTTGCCTTCCTGTTCCTGTTCTGTTTCTGGACAGATAACACCAGGAACATCTTTAAGCTTTTCAGTGAGAATAGTGAAATATACAACAACATTTACCAGTGCTGGGCAACACTTACTGTATGTACACCAAAAAAGGAAAATGACTCTACGGTACGTTTTAAATGATGACGACTGCATGACGATTATAATTCCAACTCAGTTCCATCCTCAGAAAGCTCATGCTGCTGACTCCAACAGCGGTTACTTACACATGATGAAGAAGATGGCGCTGACTACCACTCCTCCAGAGAGCACATGCTCTGTGCTGACCTGCTGGGGCGGTTTGCTCATGGAGCGCAGTTGGTCGGTCAATGGGTGAGTCCAGAAGTTGGCCAGCAGCAGGGCGCTGAGGAAGAGGGCGACGGTGCCGTAGCGGGCGCACCTCAGCGTCTCCATCTTTGTGTTGCAGACGGCCTCGACGTAAAACTCCAGGATCATTACAGAGAAGATTATCATCCCGAAAGGCAGGATGAGGGACGACCATGATTCTACTTTACTCTGGTGTTGACAGAGAGTGAAAAAACAGTCAGTGAGGTTGTCAAATAAATGAGACTTTTTTTCTGAACTCATCTGAGCGTAAACAGACATTGTTTCAATCAATTCACAGTATGGAGACATGGAGCTAAAGAAGATATATGCATCTTGTTTATATGATCATGTATACAAGTAATTTATGAAATCTTATTATGTTTGAATGAGGCGGTGAACAAAATACAGGAACAGTTTACAATATAATCCAGTAAGACAACCCCACAAACGACAACCTCAAAAATGACAATAGAGGTGAAACGAAGACTCCTGACAACCTAAACAAGGATTTAACTTAAAAAGCTTAAAAAATAAAAAAAATAAATAAATAAAAAAGGCTTATCACCTCATCAGAAGCTCACAGAGTATGGTGGTTAATTCTCTGGGGAGCATAAATACGCTCATAAAGAGATTTGATGGTCAATCTCCGTGTTATTTTGATATTTTTTTATGGATAAAGGGAAAGGTTGCATTAGCCGAAACATCACAGGGTCATAAAATTCATGAGAATTCATCCTCTGGTGACAATGAATATCCACAGCAAATAATAAAGACATCTGATCCGATCACAGGACAGTGTTACGTGGTCTGTGTCATGGACCAAAGTATTGGTCGAGGAGCATTTTTAACCAGAAGATGGCATTACAGAAAAGATCAGTCACTAAAAACATTAGGAATCATCCTCTGCGGGTCATAAATATCCACACCAAACTTCATGGCAATCTGGTCAGTAGTGATCTTGTTGTCAGGCCGACAGAGTGACTAGCGTTGCCATCCTAACAGGAAAAGAAATTTGAATGAAAAGACTGAGGCAGCCATTCCTGTGACTTGCCACTTCTTGAAACAGTACCACTGGTTTGGTTGTTTTGTTGGGTTAAAAAAAAAGGAAAAAAAAAAAAAAAAAGCTTTCCATGGCTAATTTTAAGTCTCTAAAAAATAATAACAGCTCACCATGTCTCTGCAGTTTTCTGACTTGCATTTCTCCAGACATTTGTGAGCTTCGTGATGCCACCCAGTTCTCCAGAAGACAAAACGGGCTACATGCATGTTAAGATTTCTCATTTTGTCACATGGTCTGTGGACTTACTTCTGTGGTCGCTGAGAGAACTATGACCCAGGGCAGCAGCACCATCGCAGAAACCAGGTTGTCAAGGGCATAGAGGCGTTTTGCACCACCAATTTCCACTGATAGTTTCCTGGAGGCTGTGTGGAAGCCCACCTTCAGGCACAGGGATACCACCAGCAGCACAACACCACCCTGATGGGAAGAACGGGAATACACAGTGAGGAAATCATTTAGAAAACAAAACCAGTAATTTACTATGCTTCTGTAGTCAGCACTAAACATAACATTTGTGACACAGGCTTTACTTACTTTGTGATCTGCAACCCCTAAAAATGCAATGGCAGTATAGAGGAAATGAGTGAGCGCGCTGTCATGATGTCCCTCAGCTGGTTAGAAGACGAATCAAGGCAAACACAATATAACAGAGAAATATGATAATCAACAACACAAACAGATCACGTCAATAAAAGTAACTGCTGCCCGTCATAAGGAGTAAAGGATACGGTGCTCCGCCATCTTTGCCATGAGATCGTCGTTGTCAAAGAGGAGGAGGCAGATCACAGCGATGATGAAGAAAGCGGCGCCTCTGGTCTGCGCAAAGTCACAGACAAACCAACAGAAACATTACATACTTCTACCACAGTGATCTATTCGGAGGCAGTATTCACAGTCATTTAATTTCAAGCAGGGTCAAAATTACCTTGTGTCAGGCACAATATGCAGGAGATTAAGCAATGTCAACTCCTCTTTCTTGTTGTAATGTAAGTTATATTCTTTACAACATTAGGAGTCTTTGCTTTCTCTCAAAGTCTGTCCCCACTGACCATTCTACACTGCCTCTGTCCTTGAGGTAACCAAACAGCAACAAAATGCTCTCTGACAATATGAATTCTGTTCTACTTGAGGAAAAATTAAAGGACAATTCTGGTTAATTACAACTTCAGGCATATTTTCAGAGTTTTGGCCATCATTTTTATTAGCTATGGTAATGTTGAACTCACCAAAGTAATTGCTAAGATCTGGGAACACAGCAACTTTGCTACAACAAAGTCCGACAAGGCAGGAAACACTAGCAGTCAGACAATCAGACAGGTTGTGAACAAGCCAATGGTTTATCCAGATTATCTAAACCACTTTATTTGGAGCTGAACCTTGAATGGCAGTAATATGAACACAATGGACAGTTTGGGTAATATTTTTACAGTTCACTTTTGTCTTCTCTTCCAAATAACTTTGATAGTTAGACTTCTTTTAAGCAATGTCACTGTGTTCCCAGATCTCATCAATTAACTTGATGCGTATAATGTTATTATTACTGATAGGAATGATGGCCAAAACAATAGAAATAAGACACATGTTGTATGAAACTGTGTAAAAACGGTTGGTGGGTGTAATTTGATCAAAAAGCCATTAGTAAAATTTGTCACAACAAAGTCTGTAGGCAATTGAATAATCATTATCATGTCATAATTATAAATGAAAGCAGACACTGATGGTGGGTTTACAAATCTAATCTTTGGGGACTTTGAGCATCACAGATGAAATGTTAATCAACAGGTCCAAAGTGTTCCCTGAAATGAAACCACGACAGAGCTGACACTACTTCAATGAATAATGTAGGGTAAAATATATGGGATTTTTTATTTATTTATTTTTTAATAAATACTAGTTTCTTATTTCAAACCAGTTGTGTGAATTTGTGGCCTCCTACCTTGGACGGCCCCCCTCCTGAGCTTGTGAACAGGACACCGAGGAGAGCAATGACCACCACATCACTGTGCTCAAAAAGCAACAATGTCCTGTAACAGACACGAGCCAGACTTTAATCACACCCTAAACACAACAGAGGCTGCTGCATGAGCAGACACAGACATAAACGCACACAATTAAAACACACATAAATATGCTTACACGCACACTTATATTACAGCATTGTTGCCTTTAACTGCTATGAAAAACACACTCTAACACACATTTATGATGACATTTTACCTTAGAGGTCCACAGAGAGTTAGACCGAAGAAGCCCAGGAGGGATATGACACAGCTGAAAACAGCATGCTTTAGTAACTTTATCCACTACAAAGAAAACAGATTTAAAAAGAAAAACAGATTCATCATTATGGCAGGTTGACACAGTGGCTTTACAGGGGAACTGATACAATGTCTTTCATGAACAAAAAAAACCCCAAAAAAACAAAAAAAAAAAAACCACATTTTACTTTTATAAGGCTTAACCTTAAAATGTCTTAACATAATACAGACTACAGAAAAGCATTCACAGGTGGGTAAAATATTTAACAAACATTTACAGTATGTGTTCCTACTGTTATGTTGAACAGAGAAAAACATTTTTTGTTACTTAAATGAAACAAGAGCTGGATCATACACAGATGGAAAAGGAACACCGGGAACAAACCTGTCTTTTTGAGATGACTTTGCCAGAGGAGAAAGGCTTTTGAAAGAAAAGCAGAATAACAGCACTCCTAAGAAAGGAGAAGGATCACTGTCAGCATGTTGTCACCATCCATAAATCCAAAAATAAAAAGTCATAATAATGATAATAATACATAATACCAAGTGCAAGTTTAATAAAATGGATGAAATAAAACCTAAGCAAGTAATAAGTGTAGGAGTACTTACCCTAATTTTAGTATGAAGATGAACTGGACAATGTGAACAACTTTTAGGATATCATAAGATTCAAAGATCCCGAGAGCCTTGAGGACCTTCGTGACAACCAGTAAAACTATATATCTGGTTAACCTGAAGGGGAAAAGGACAAAGAAAAATATATTAGGGCTGGAGGTGGGTGACACAGAAAAAACAACCTTTCTATTAAAAGGTTTTGCACACCGATTGAGCTGTTGCACAGTTGTTTGCACTAATACACTAAATATGTGCTGAAACAATCAGCGATCGATTAGTCAACAGAAAATCCATTAACAATTTTGATAATCCATTGATCATTAGTTATTTATCAAGCAAAAATGGCAAACATTCACTTTTTCCACCTTCTAAAATGTGAAGAGTTGCTTTTTTCCCCTCTGATTTATATTATTGTAAACTGAATATATTTGGAGTCTGGGCACAAGACCCACTTTATATACAGCACCTTGGGCACTGGGTAATTGATTTTTCACTATTTTGGACATTTATAGACTAAACAACTAATCAATTAATAGTATGATTAGTTGCATCATTTGTTCCAGCTGGTGGTGTAGACCTAAATCAACAAACTGTAACATGTCGACTAATGTTACAGCTAATTTAAGAGTAATCTGACTTAATGGCAAGAAAATACAACATAACTCACACCAGCTGGATGAGATTAATGTAAGCTTAATAACAGACACATACCTAGAATTAGGCACTTCGACCATGCCCAGTTTCCCCCCTGAGAGTACGTTGCTGCTGTATTTCTCTTCCATTTTCAAGCATCCAAACTCGACCAGTTGAAGTCCAGCTGCAGTAACGTTATATATGTCCCCGATATCCTTAACATTACTGTTACCTGAATAGGGAAATTAAACCGCAACTCATTTACCGGTTAAGAATATGACCAGGCTTCATCTGGCTCTTATTCATTCTTCCGTTTAAACGTAACTAAAGTTGTAAAATAAACCGTACACGGGCATAAATCTACAGTCAGCTGGCAGCCTTCCTAGCAAGTTAGATAGTTTGCTAGCTAGCTAGCCATCTGGCATGCCAGTTAAGTTAGATTCTATCCAGTTTCTAACCGCGACACGTCCTCTGTATACGGTGTACGTCAAATAAATAAATGTGGTTGCCTAATAAGAGCAAGATAATTAACAATTTTTAGGTTGAGTTGGCCACAATAACAGGTAGAGTCCGTAATGAAAGGATAAAACATCCAAGCTGGCTAAAAAGCCACAGCACTTCCGGACACGGTAAACGTTTCACGTCACGTGCGTGTGTTCGTTAGCGTTGCTCCTGCGCAGCTCAGGATTCTGCGCAGTGCCAGCGGACTCTGTGGGCCCCCTTCTTCTCTTGATCCATCGCTGGAATAACCTTTAGTTGCCACTATATGAGCTCACCTTGTCTCACGTCATGAATAACATTATTAGGAGAGACCTGTCGCTGCTCCACTCTGTGGCTGTTTCTGAAACTGAGGGCCATGTGGTTCATGATGTTGAGCTTTGCTAGGTAATATTGATAGATCATAGAACATGACATTGTTGCCATGATGCTGATTAATATATGTTATGCAAAAGTATATGCTCCAAGCTATCCTGGTTGACTGCCTCCAATCTAAGCAACATACTGATATTAGTTATCAGTGTTAGCAAGTCGTGCATACAGGATTGACATAACCCCTTAACCTTCTTATAATAAACCATGTTCACCTTGATTATGAGTCACTCCCCTTTTTTCCCCAAGACTCCTTTTTTTGAAAAAGATTTTTTGAAGATCAAATCTTGTTTTTATAAAGAAAAGAATTAAATCTGACCAGAATGCACTAGTACAGTGACACACTGAAAAAACAAGGTAAGCTGATATATAGCTTATAAATGAAATTATCTTGTTTGAATAGGCTAGAAATTAAACTGCAGCCCACGGGTAGGCCTATTTCTAACATAATATAACCATCTAAAAGTGAAAAATAGAACCACAGGTTATATTTTAATTAGACTCTGCCTCACCATGATCTTATAATTGGAATTATTCTACTTCTCAGTTCTTGATTTACTTGGCCTACTTTTGGTCGTAGAAAAGGTTTCAGTCGTAGTCATCTGGACAATGTTTTCAGAATCAAGACGTTTCGGCTCCCATCCGGAAGTCATTCTCAATTGTGAAAATGGTCTGAGAAATTGAAGCTACTCTGTGTTTCTTAGGCCCTGCCCTCAGGGAGGAGTCTTCCTGACACTCAGGAAGACTTTCACAATTTCCCCCCACTAGACGCCACTGGTTACTGGTTGTATTAGGCCTTTAAAGGTATTTTAACAGGTAAAAGGGACTGGGTGGGCAATAATCTGTCAAATATAAACCTCATGAATGAAATCAAGTCATTTTGAGGCCTAAATAACCTTTCAGTGACAAGGTAGATGCTGCAATCACATTTTGGCAAGTGGAAAACTGCCTTTTATGGGTTGAAGGCCTATTGCCGCTTTAAAGATATTAAAACTGGTAAAAAGGACTGGATTGGTTCTAATCTAGGGCACAGAGCAGGTAAAATAATGCAGTGTCATAAGGATAATTGCAAAAGAGACTATATCTTTATTTTATATATAACCCAATCCATAAATCATGTTAATTACAGTCTAGTTTCCAAATATAAACAAGGATATTAGACATAGCCTTTAAACATCCTAAACAATAATCACGTAAAAAAATACAAATACTTCTTTGGCCACAATTGCGATTATTTGGTTACAAGAAACGAAAAAGTTTCACAAAGACATACCTGTGCTATTACCATGGATATAAAATTATATTTATTATATAAATTTGCACGTTGATCCAGATAAAAGCAGCTGTAGACCTATGCACGTGCGATACAGCTATAACAAGAAAATTAGACACAAAATCCACATTATAAGACACTTAAGTCACGATTTCGACTTAAAATATCAAAATATTTACTTGCTATCTCATAATTTTGTCTTAAGTCTAAATTTCAACCCATATTGTCTAATATTTTTATTCTCTCAAAACTATGACGTATCTCATAATCTTTTCTTTAATAAATCACATTTGACTTCATATTTCATAATTTTTACTTGCAATATATGAATTTGTAGCTTTTATGGGTATGACTTAACTTAAAAAGTCCAGACTATCTCATAATTCAGACTCAAACATTTTTACAAGTATCTCACAATGCTGACTTTCCTCGAGTATTTTCATTTTTATTGATCCCTTGGAAATGGTCATTTCCTGATGGAAATGGGCTTCCAAACTATCTACTAGTGTATTGGACAGTATAATTTGAACACCTCATGTTAAACAAAAATAACCAAGACCATTTTATTTAATTTTTTATTTGGTTAACATTAAACAACTACAGCTCCCAAGAGGCTTTGACAGTGGTTCTGTGTCAAAGACTCAGGGGATATGTTGTTGCATTTATTTCAAATTAAATAAATTTCCTGCTGTCCCGCTTGTTTGTGATTTTCCATCCAAACGTTCAAGTTTGACTTTTTTCCTGCTCCATCTTCCTCCTCTTCCTCCCCTTGCACATCTTTTTCTAACTTATGATAATAAACCATGTTGTGAATTACAACTCAATACGCAAGTAGACAGACGTAGCCTGCAGGTGGATTGATTGTAAAATATAAAAAGAAAAACAACACATGAAAGCAAAAAGAGAAACACCAGACAACAGAAAGAAAGGGGATGGTTATTATTGCTGATGGGATAACATCAACTCGGATTTGTCACGTTATGCGTGATAAAATTTGAAAGATGTGAAATTTCTGTGGCCTTGATTTCCACTAAAGTGCTTACAACAGAATTTCACTGAGCTCCACACAGTGCAAGCAGGACATCCCGAAAATGTCCCTTGGTGTCTTTCTGTGAAACAGAGACAAAGATGTGGTCAGCTGAAATACTCTGATACTATATTGTCATTTGTGTCTGTACTGAATGAGTGAACAACACAACATAAAGGCAGCCATTCAGGAAAATTCGTAAAGGTATTACCAGTATGTCCTCCTGCAGGCTAATGTTATACATGGCCTTGTATTCCTCCACGATCTTCTTCAGGTCGACCTCAGAGCGGCTCACCAGCACCCTGATCAGTGCCTTCTCATGTGTGCCGGGGCCCTGTGAGAACGGAGCAGAGGCTCGATCGCTCAACAGGTAGGAAGCATGAGGGCATGCAAATTGCCTCGCTCTGCAGGCTTACTACACACTGTAGTTTAGTTAAGTGTTCTCATTCAGTATTTGTATAATATCGGGTAAAGTTAAGTACCATTGCTACATACAGCACGACGTCTGCGTATGGTCGGTTGCATAAGCAATCACTACAGCTAAGCAGTGTTTTGCTCCAAAATATGACATTTACAGTCAGCTGCAAAGCAGGGATTCATTTACAAGCTAACTTCTGATTAGTAAAGACAGCTTACACATATCATTTGCATGTGAATGCAACATATTATGGCAGACTTTTCAATTGACACAACATTGATACGACAATTAAGACATCATGACCACGTGTCTCTCTGAGTTAAGTCAGAAAAATAGAGCATTTACCCAAAAACTCGAACTATGCCTTTAAGGTTTAAAAGGTTTAAGTTACTGTAAGCAAAATCTGAAAATGGAAACTTCACTCAGCAGAGAATGTGTGTGGGAAAAGTGACACACACACACACACACACACACACACACACACACACACACACACATATGCACTCTGACATGGTGAGCGAGAGAAGGAGATATTCACACACACCTTCATAGCCAGATGGAGCTTCTCAGCGAAGAAAGCCGGCATGTTCCAGGCACATTTCACTAAACGTCAAAGACACACACACAAAAAAAAGACCAGATGCTGCTGTGTTATAGTTCATCTTGTGAAGTTTTATGTTCAGTCCATACAAGGCTTTAGGCGATCTTAGATCTCAAAGTGTGTGAGGTCATGATGCCCCTGTGCCACACGCTGGAGACTAGAATGTGCAGATAGTATCGCTGGGATCGGGTCTATCCAGTGTTCAAATCTGTTCATGTACTACTCTTCACTTACGCTTGTTCAGCTGCAAACTATGTTTTTAATTTGCATTTAAGGTTGTTTTTTTTGTTGTTGTTTTTTTGCAGTCCCTGACTGAGACTTAATAGTGAAATTATGTTAATTTGTGTTTTGGAGAGTTTAAGCCCCTTTAGTCCAGCTAGCACTGGTTCTTAAGTATGACAATGTCAATCATCAACCCATCCATCCAATATTCATTACCGGATGTGCAACAATCAAAGCTAAAGTTTGGATTAAAACATCCTTAGTTATTATTTATTAAGAGATTAAAACAAAAAAACTCAGCTAATCTGCTGCAAGACTGAAGGTGTGGTTTGATCAAATTTGATTGACAGTGGTTTAGCAACATAAGCAAACAACCCGCAGCTGTTATATATATCATATATTGCTAAATCCTGATTGGTGCACAGAGATCACCCTTTTCCAACTAAGCCCTGCCACTTCAAAACCAGTGAGGGAAGCACAGACAAAAAAAAAACAAACAACACAAATACGGAAATCTCTCATGTGAAATAACCAAAAGTGTTCTAACTGTGGCAGAACATTTTGTGTTCCTGTGGAACACCATTGCTCACAGTTAGAAGCCGATTCAGAAAATGGTTTTCTGGAACTTTAAAATTTGTTCTGCGTGTACTGCAAAACTCAAGAGAACTCCTTATTCATGAAGAGTGAAACCAAATCTGATCAAAATCAGGAAAGAAATGATGAAATCCTCCTTACCAATGTCAAGGAGGCAGTCTTCAATGTCTCCGCTCAGCTCCATTTCCAGGGCTTTAGGTAATGTGATGTCACTGACGGAGGCATATTGCTGGAATGCTAGCAGATAAACAGACAAACAACAGGTATTAACGAAACAAACATTTCTGGAATTTAAAAAACAGCTGGTTTGAAAGGATCTTTAGACATGAACTTCCAGACATCATACCCTAAGTGACCAAATAAACATTGAGCTGTACTACAAAAGACAAAAACAACAGCAATTTTGCAGTTAGAGGGCTGTTACTGTACACAACAACGGCTCTAAACGGAAAACATAAACTGAAGCTTGTTTTTAGACATTTCATTCAGAGATATGTATACAGCATAAAGAAATGATCTTGTAAATGGAGCATCTCCATGTTGAAAGAGTATGCATGCTTAAATAAACCTTCAAGAAATCTTAAATGTATCTGTTACCTCATCCAGGGTACAACTGTTTTTCCATTTTCCTTAAAATGAGCAAGCCATGGCCTCCATGGATGATAAAGAGGCCGACATTGCTCTCAATTGTTCCTACACTGCTGGGTGTGTTCCACCTGTTAGCTGCAAGAGTGTTGTTCTACCTGTTTGTCCAGGTGTGTGTGTTCACTTTGAAGTGAAGTAATTGGCTGTTGAGTCAAACCTAACGGCTGAAGCATTCACACATTTCAAGCACTCACTCTTAGAGAGCTGCAGGCCGCTCCGCGTGGTGAGGATGTCGATGAAAGCAGAAACTTTGACTCCTTTGGTATTCTCACCTGCCTCAAACAGAATCTACAGGCACAAAACAGTAACCATTAAAGGATAAGTCTGGTGGTATTCTATATTTTTCTTCTTGTCAACAATTGATCCCATTCACAAGTATTGTCTGAGTTTTCAAAGCCTGATATGTTTTATTCGTCTGTGCCATAGAGCTCCATTATTGTCCAAAAAACTATTAAAAACACATCAGTGAGCCACACTGTTGCACTGGGTGACATGTTCCGTCATTACCATGAACACACGCACTGTAGTTTATTTTGACTCAATCCCACACACACCGTCCTGCTGCTGTAAATACTCACTAGCGCAGCAAATTGTGTATTAATCCGCTGCTGAAAGTAGTCCCCAATTACTTTAGTTCCTGATTGAGTAACGTTTGCTAAAAACTACAGTGTCCAGCTGTTTAAGAAATTACTTTTCTTCTTTTGTTAAAATTAAACCATGCACTTGTGACCCAAGTTTAAGATTTTTGTCTTCATTAGGAACCAGTGGGCTTGGGGTTCCCTCTGTAGGGAAGTCAAAAAGTAGTTTTGGCTAATGTTTTTGTTGTTGTTGACAGTAAGAAAAATAGTAGAGTAACGATCCTTTATCCTTTAAAAGTTGATTTTCCTGATTTTACCTCTGCGTCCCTTTTGGCCATAGCCATGTCGACCTCAGTGCTCTCATCTTTGTTAGCTTTCAACATGGCCAGGAGGGCCATGGTGAAGTCACCGCTGGTCTCATTCATAATAACGTCCTCCAGCTCTGTTTTGTACTCTGAGGGACAAAGAGCATTTCAGCACAAAGATAGCAGACTTGCAATAACATAATGGAACAGAGTATGACTGCAGTGGTTATAGCTGCTGTTTAGAGGCTTAAAATCCTCATGACTGGGTGATTACAGTGCTGCACTGTGTAGGAATTCAGTGTTATTCTACTGCTGCATGCACTGGAGACACTAAAGCGTGTCCTAAGATGTTAGGTAAAAGGATCAAGAACTCAGAGCTCAGCATTTACACCACCAAGTAAAAGAGTGACTGCACTGAATCAGAACAAACCTTCTTTGAAGACCCTCTTGATCTCTCGAATCTCTTGGTTTGATCTTGTTGCCAGAATCTCAACCAGGACTTTGTCATCTGTGCCCAGACCCTGTTAGAATAGAGCAAATTCTAGACCAAATCTAAAACAGTCCTCCTCTGATATTTAGTACATAAACCGGTGATATTTACCTTTGTGGCCTTCCTGAGCTGGTAGGCATCAAAGTGAGCGGGTGTCATAAGCAGAGCCAGACAGACCTCCTCTAAATCTGACCTGAGAGCCGACTTCAGAGCTTTATCCAGCTTCTGTAAGACACAGGGAGCAGTCACACGAAGGCATGAATACTGTTAATTATAATCATGGCATTTCAAAATGGACTGAGCCCGGGCCACACCGCCCACCTGAGCAGCACGGCATGCTCAGGAGCGGCTGCAGCGGCTCGCCATCTAGATGTTTGCCGTAAAAAAATGTTTTTAACATTGTGGACAGAATCCCTTCATTTTCTATCTAAACTAAATCTAAATTAAATTTATAATGAAATGAAATGAAACATTCTTGATGGCCATTGTCAAAGGCAAACTCAGTGTAGAAAGATAGGGCTGGCAGTAGCAGCGCTGCAGCAGCAAGGCTGTCTGTTTGGACACCACACGTGCGAGCCGCAGCTGTTTAGCGAGGTAGCCGTCACGCTTACGTAGAGGTAGGCGGTGTGGCCCGGGCGACTGCTGCAGATGAAATGAAAGCCATTATGTGTGTGTGGTTGTTTCTGGTGATGTGACGGTTATCTCATCAGCCACAGTGCCTTTTTTGATACTACCACTTTGGCACACCCTAGTGGGAAATGTTCAAATTCTACATATACCGGCTTTAAAGCAAGACTATATAACTTTTGCTGAACAGCGACCACTGTGGACACAAGTAGTAATTACAGGATAATGACACATTCAGTTTCTCTTCATTTCCCAAGATTCTCTTGAGTCAGTTGCTTTAAAAATGTCATCATCAGGTGACCTGACTGAAGGCCTTTTCAGACACAACGCGATTTGAGCTGCGCTCGCTGCTGGGTTCGGCGCTGTACTGAGAAAAGCCGTCGTGGTGCGGCACAAGCAATAGGAAATAATGGGTTTCTGAGCGCAGTGGTGCCGTTGTCACGTTATGTCTGAAAGCGAGTGGAACGGGACCACAAGAACGAAACAACAATCATGTCTTCTGGTGGCTGGTGTGGCGTGTTTACTTGTTGTTTACTTTTGTGATAAAACCAGTTTCTTTTTAAACTTTATTTAAACCAGTGCAATGTTCATCTAGGGCTTGCTAAAATGTAGTGTAACAAATAGAGAAGACAAACTGACTCAGTAATGTCAGTTACATGGCAAAATTTGCTAACTAGCCATAATACTGGTTATGCCAGACCAAGCAAGGTTGTAGCAGCAAAACTCCTGAGTGTATTGAGTCTTTCATTACTTGTGAATTTAACTATTCTTTTGTAAAAGGAAGATTTTTTATTTCTTCTTTCAAAAGTTACATAGTCTTGCTTTAAGGGGAAATAAGCAAAATAATGTGAAGAGTAAGAATACAACAAAGGAACTCTCAAATAAAACAGGTAAACAACGTATACAATGCCAGTGGGTTGAAATGAGAAAATAAGAACTGCAATAGCAGCTTTAATTCTAATGAAGAGGATCTGGATTGAAAATTGTTGCAGATCCGTAAAAGCTCAAAACACTTTGCATAGTGAGGTCAGACGGAGGTTTGCTTCACATTTCATGTTTCAATATTTTTCCCGACTTAAACTTTTTGCTTTTTTGGCTCATTGCTGTTTCATTATTATTTGACCATGCAGCACTCTGTCTTCATGAGAAATGAAATACTCACCGCCCCAGTGGACGCTTCATAAACTGCTTTGATTTTCTGTCTCTGCTCGTTGCTTCTCTTCACCAGGATTGAAATGATCACATCCTCGTCCACTCCTGTGAGGGACAAGTTGTACTTTACATTACTTTCTTTAAAGCACTTAGAGCATAGCCTCTAGGTCAGGAAGGTGGAGTGTTGAAAGAAGATTTGTGTCTTTAAAAAAAACTCCTAAGTACTTTAAAATGATGAAAACCAGAGGAGCAGCTTGGCTGGCTTCCAGTTCAAAAAGGCTTTTAATGAGCTTTTTCCTGTCATTCATAGAGAAAACAATAACCATGTTTAAATTGTAAAAAGGTCATTTTTAAGATAACTTGAGTGAGCACACGCACCTTTACTTTTAATGCCGCTTTGAAGAAGGGAAGAATCATTGCTGGCACTGAAGTTCGGATACGGGTTGACTGTTCCATAATACTTAGGTTTCGGCTTACCCTTCGCCTAGAACAACAGCCAGAAATACAGATGTTTTACTAACTCTGGCTCTTACAAACCACCAAGAATTTTCTGTTTTGAGGATGATTTTTGATATATGCTTATTGCATATATGCTTGTTGTCTTTGGAACTCATTCACCTCAAGAAAAATGTGATTAAAATTGCAAAAAAAAAAAAAAATGGATTAACATTATATGTTAAACAAAACTGCAGTTAGCCAACAACAGGTGTATTCTCCTCATGACTAGTTGTTCCTAGGTGATCTGATACTCACTGTGGCAGGGTCGTCTTTGGGGTCTCTGTCATGGACGACATTGTTGAAGAATTTCTTGAACATGGACATGTTTACTTGGCTGGAAAGTTCAAACCAGAAACAAAAACGCTTTGCTGTAGAGGGAGAAAGGAAAATAACAATAATAATAATAATAATAATAATTTAAGGTGATTTAAATATTTCTTGTTCACATTTAAACAAAACCAAAAATTTAAACCACAAAACTCACCTGTGCTACTGGAGACGGTCTTCACGGTTACTTACAGTTTGTAGATCTCGGGTGTTAGTCACAGTATTTAACTCACTCTGCAGTGTCTCCACCCATCTCTGTGCAGATGATTTTCAGGCAGGTTTGTCTTCACCTGCAGAGGACAACATTCCTGCGAGACAACACAACATTCCTGAGAGGGGACAGTCCGAGGTTCAGGCACTTCTGACTGGTTGGGTGACTCTTCTGTACAGACTTGTAAATTCGTAAGTGCTACACCCTTTATTCAAACGACTTATCATTCACACAGACACGCAGGGAACAGTGACAACTAAGATGAAGGTGACTGATGTTCCACATCCTGTTCTTTTGAGCTGATACTGCTCAAGGGAAACTCAACTGATGTTACACACGTTGTATAAAGTCTTTTGTGGCTGCAGAGGGAGCTGCGCAAACTCTGATAAAGTTCCTCAAGTGATGTCACTTGAGGCAGTGTCGGTTGGGTACTACTTTTGGTACTAAGACTACAAATTTGACCTCTGTAGCCCGCTCCTCATCTCTGCTTGTGGCTAGCGCCTCGAGACTACATTAGCCACTACTAGCATAACACACCCGAATCTCCAACTGATCTGTCGAGTTGCATTGTGGGTAATGTAGGTGCCAGGTTTTGACAGAAGAGAAGAATGTGTGGAATAAAAAAAAGACGACATCTGGTTCTGCTGCAACTGTCCATCATGACTCTGACAATGTTACAGGAGTGCAATGCTAAATCGGTGGAGCACTCTTGTAAAGTGGCAGAATAACACACAAGAAATCCAACAAACTGAACAGAAATGTTAGGAACTGTTGGGGACAAATTCTAAATTCAAAATCTTTTTTTTCTTATTGACTAATCTTTTTTCACTTGGTCGATCTCTCAGTTTGCCCCCTTTCTGTGGTTTCAAGCAAATAACTAAACTAAAATAAAGTAAATGAAAACTTAACTAAAACAAAGTAGGATAAAATCCAATTTAGAAAATGGATATAAACTGAGCCGCTACAAAGATGTTATTAAAAGATTTAAAATTTTATTGCAAAGTCGGAATCAAACCATGATTTACAAAGTCAGTGTAAATGTAAGAGAAAATAAAAAAGCACAGATGTTTCAGTTATTGAAATCAATAACTGAGACATCAGATATGATCACACTTTGTGTTTACCTGCAGCACATGAACAGACTCAGTGGTAGATGGATGAGACAGTGAGGCCAATATCTTCAAAATCATCACATTATAACAGCATGAAAATATGCTCGACATTATAAATTAATTGACATTATTTACGTACTGACATTAAATTAAGAATAGCCAATATGCCCTCTTCTATTTACGTTAACAGTGCGTCTGGACACATCCGAACAGTAAAGTCATCATGTTTCCTGTGGTTCATGAGTTCAAAGCTCAATGAGAAAATTGTTCTCTTTTTGGAAATGTGTTCTATCATTCACTGAGTCAAGTCACAGAACTTTCAAACATGTCAGTGACCCAGGCAACATATTCCAGTTAGGTCCCACACAGGTTAGTAAAAGACATTTGAGCTCCATTTGAGCAATCTATAATGATATGCCTGTCAGCACCATATGGGCTCCATGTGTGTCTGCACATGAAGATTTCTATTGGGACTACAAGTGGGGAGCATGTGAGCAATCTGTTACTGGTCCTACATAGGCCCGAGGATGATAAGACAAATGTTATAATATTATTATATTGTATCAAATTTTATTTTATTTTATTTTACTAGAAATACTGTGTATACAATTTATACAGAGCTTGACAAAAAACAAAGAATCAAGGGCCACTTACTAACTTTTTCTGGAGCGTTAAACTGCATCTCACTTTCTTCCTCAGAAGAATTGTTTGCTGAGTTGCCATGGAGATAGCTCAGTCCTCACATGACCTAAGTAAGGAACTTTGGTCACATGGTAACAGATGGTCATATATGGGTGGTGATAATGACAACTGAGAAAATTCCATCCGCTGAGAAAGACTGTGAGATGCGGTTGAAAGCTCCAGAAAAAGCCTCTGAGTAGTTGTTTTGTTGTCAAACTATTGTTTCCCAGAACGAACTTTCACGCTCCAATGTATACTGAGTATCTTGGGCACGGAAATTTCCTTTGGGATGAACCGATCTCTATCTTACTTACTTAGCTTATCAGAAGTACTGTTGCTATGGTTACCTACAATTTAATATACAATGAGCACTGATTCGGAACGTTGACCAAGCTGTCCTGATATACGAATTTAACAGACACCTACCAGCCAATCAGAAATTAATGTTTTAAGTGACCATGGTAATGCTAGTGTAATAAATTTGAGACACTCACCAATGGTAAACCCCAGGCAACCCAAGTTAAGACAATGTGGTAACCAACAGATATCCCACTTGGGTCCTAATTTTGTCCAAAAGGGCCCAACTTGTAGTCCAGCTTGGTCCCATTAAGCCGGGCAGACGCTGTGCGGATTAACTCATTTTAGAATGTCTGCCAGATCGGTTGTCGTTGGACGTGCAGTTTGAGGGGGGTCATGACGCCACATTATTTGCCTGAATGATCAATGATCTGGCTGTCGGACTATCGGTTGGACTTCTGGCATGTCAGAAATTTTGGAGTAGTATTTTACATGCTGTGCTAAACCTGTAGTCCTGACTGAGACTGTGCTGTGATGTAAAACTGAACTTGGATATACTGTCTGCATCTTCCTGCACTTTACCGCGCTATATTTTTCTTTTTTTCTTCTTACACAAAGTAATGCTTTCCTCTCTTTTTGTCAGCATTGTGGAGGATGCTGTCGTCTTGTTTGAATTAACTTTACTGGAATTGTCACTGGACAAAGGGGTTCCGTGCTTACGTTCAGTGTGAGCACCCACGTTGTGGCCGGTCAATTGATCTTATACAGTGTGAGCATAAAATGTGTGAGTTAACATAACGTACAAGATTAATAAAAACCCAGTGTCTGCTAGGGGTGTGCCATATCGTATTGTTAATGATAGTATCGGTATCATTTTTAATATGAATATGACTTAATAAAAAATCATATTCAGACGTAATGATGTCATACCATTACGCACAGCAACAACAAGCATGGCTGAAAGCGAAAGTAACATTGCTACTGGCTCCACGGTGGAGGAGTTAGTTCCAAAAAGGGGAGCGACTACAGTAGTACGGAAGTGGTTTGGTTACAAAAGATCAGATGTACAGCAAACCACTGTAATATGTAAGAAGTGCAAGAAGACTGTAACAACAAAATGGGGCAATAAAACAAACCTATTTCACCACCTCAAGCAGAAGCACCCGGTTGAGCATGAGGAGAGCCAAAAATCCCGCAAGGAGAGTTTTAAACCAAAAATATTTTTCAGTATTTTGTCATATCGCCAAGAATATCATTATCCCGGAAATACCCTGAAATATCGTGATATTATCGCCCACCCATAAGTTACTCAAGACAAACTTGAGGTTTTTACAGCATAGTGTTGCAAAACAGTACCATAGGTTACAATTTTCAAAAATGACCTCCAGTAAACTTTGAACTACTGTTGATGGCAGTAAGGAAATATGAGGGCCTATGAAGGATGGTGAGGGCCACAATCTCAACACCTTGTTTTTGTGCCTCTTTATGTCTCCAGCTGTGAAATGAACGGAGATTGTCTAAGGGATGAATACAGCCTGCAGGAATGTGATTTTCTCACACTGTTATCTCGGAGGGGGCCCTCTCCCACGGCCTCGGCCCCGTCCAGCGCCCGGACCTGGCATTGGTCCCTGTCCTCTCGGCCCAGGCGGCCGGCTCACCGGCCCTCGAGCGTTGGGGTTGGGCGATGCCAGAGCCACATCTTTCTGCAGGTTAACGCCTTTACCGGCTGACCCGGGCTTCGTCTTCGTTGGCTTTGCTTCTGGCTCTGGTGTCTTTTCTGTTTAGACAAAGACAGTGAGGAATCACCTGAATCTCTAGATTTCCAGTCATGTTTGTTTTAAATTCACACACTTAATACCTCAATGAATGAATAACATTCAATAACCCATGAATAACGTGTTCGGTATCCAGAAGGAATTGTATTTTTACATTATGGTATAGGGGGAAAAACCTTGGATCAGTAATAGATACACAGATACTTCTCAGTATTTATTTTAACACTTTACAATACAAAAAACGGACATTTTATTTAATATAGAGACATTTAGTAACATTTTACTTCATATATCTGCATAGGACGATCAGCTGTTCAGGAGTTTACTGACCAGGCTGAGGTGGAGGAGCGGGGGGGATGAGAGATCGGTTCGGCAGCAGGTCCTCCAGGTCTTTCATGACCTGGTTGGTGCTGTCCGTGTTGTTCCTTCGGTTCTTCTCCTCATCCCGAGCCTGGACAGACAGAGATGGAGGGAGACAGAGAGAGAGGTGGTGGACAGAAAAAAAGTGGGGAGATGATGAAAAAAACCAACAGTGTGTTAGTCCGTCTCTCAATTCTTTCTGACTTCCCTACCCTGTCTGTGGCGCTCAGCCCCAAGCCCTTTTGTTCCCACTCAAGACGTAAATCTCTAAAAACAGGTCACAAATATAAAGTTTCATTTTTAAAAATCAGAAATTTCCTAAAACAGCTGGAAACTGTAGTTTTTAGCAAACATGCTCAACAAAATGCTCAAGTGAGTATTTACAGCAGGAAAGTGTATGTGTGATTGAGTCAAAATAAACTACAGTGTGTGTGTTCATGGTAATGCAGGAACATGTCACCCAGTGCAACAGTGTGGCTCATTGATGTGTTTTTAATAATATTTGGACACCAATGCAGCTCTATGGCACAGAGGATTAAGATATATCAGTCTTTGGATACGCAGACGATACTAGTAGGATCAATTCATTGTTGGTTTTGGTTTTTTCATGTGATTTGTTGACAATAAGATACATATAGAATATCACCAGACTTGTCCTTTAAACAGTATGTTTAGTGAAGTTTTTGAGCTAAAATAGGGGAAAATGCTGCCGATCTGTACATGTGTACGAGTAGCAGCTCAGAGAGGCTGTGCTTAGGCTCGGCGATCCTTTCAGCTAAATGCTAACGTCAGCATGCTAACATGCTCCCAATATGAACATCCTGATGTTTAGCAGATAAATGTTTACCAAGGTAGCCATCTTGGCTTAGCATTTTAACATGCTAATATTTGCTAATTAGCACTGAACACAAAGCACAGCTGAGGCTGAGGAATGTCATTAGATGTGCAGGTATGACCCTTTAGCCACGCAGCAAGTGTAAGCTGCACTTGTATTCTGGCTCATTTATTCTGTCATTTCAGCAGTCTGCAGTTCTGTGGCAACGCCCCACTGCGGTGTAAGGTTTTGAACAGTGTACTTTATCTCCATTCTCTACTTACCATCTGCATCTTCTTCTTCAGCTCCATGTTGGAGTTTTGGTAGGCCTCAGACACTGAGTTCAGATAATAGATGGCCAGTCTGTAAAGGAGAAATGACAGGATTTGTAGCTTTTCAGTGGCTGCAAAGGGAACATGGGGAGTTTTGCAGTAGGGCTGCACAATTAATCGAAATATTATCAAAATCGCAATATGGCCAAGTGCAATATCCAAATAGCAGAAGCTGCAGGTAAAGGTAAAATGTGTGACAAAACTGAATTATAATGAAGTACTAGTGCAGCAGAGATACCCTGGCCTACGATGAAAGAGAACATGTTTGTTTGGTACAGACCCCAACAAATGTCACATCATCATGATTTTAATAGTTTTGTCAGTGAAAATGTGAAATGTGAAAAATTGTGATGCAAAAATGATCATTCCCACTAATCGTGAATCATATTGCAATTGTAATATCGATCAAAATAATTGCAATATGATTTTTTTTTTACCATATCGTGCAGCCCTATTTTGCAGCCTTTTTAGACACACACTCTGCCTCAACAACAATTAATTTGCGTTTCTGTTGTCCTGAGGTGTGTACATGTGAATGTGAAATGTGTATCCGTTTAAAAATACAAGATTGGTTAACATGACAAAACTGACCAGAAGCTCAAAAATAAAATTCAACGCAAAATCAGATGTAGGGTTAAAAATCTAAAAAGGATTTATTTAGATTAGATTAAAGTGTTAATTTAGGTTCAATGCCTAAAGTGTGTGTGTGTGTGTGTGTGTATGCGTATGATCCACTGTGTCTCCTCTACACTCACACCATGAGCAGTACAGCTGGTATGATGAGGCCTGGGTTGGCTGCATAGCTGAAGAGCGTCCCCATGAAGGCTGGCAGGTCCAGGTCGATCGTCTCCATGATCACATCAAACATCTTCACCTTCCCACTGCAAACACCAGCATGGTCAACGTGCGTCTGTATTTGCACATGCTCATTTCTAACTATGCTCCTATAACTAAATAATTTGTTATGCTTGATGGTTTTGTGTATGTGTTGTTACCTGAAGGGTCCGCAGTCAAATGAAGGTGGCAGGGTCATGATGGTGTAGACGACAGGTAACAGACTGAGGAAGAGGATAAGGAGCAGCAGACCCATGTAGAAGTTGTTGGACTTGGAGGCCTTGAAAACTCTCTCATGGGGGACATTGGTGGCCATTACAGCCCAACACTGATAGTACATAGAGCTGAGGAGGCGGAGCACGTTGATGCCGACCAGCCCAGGAGCATAAAACGCACCCATCCTGAAGTACACCAGAACATGACATCATGTAATGTGATCAGATGTTGTGTAACAAATTGTTAAATATGAAAGCTTTCCTTTTAAAATGCTGTTTAGCCTTATAGATGCTAATATGAAACATGGTATGACAGTGATCAAATTACGAACAAAGATATGAGCCATCACAGGAAGAATTTTGGGAAAAGACAACAATCAAAATGCACAATTTCTTAACCTTAGGGTTGGGATCTTTTTTGGGGTGGCATTAGATTAGATTCAACTTTATGATAACTAAAAAGGGTTGCGAAACATTTTCAACACTAAAGGGCAACACACACTGACGTTTCTGGACACACGGCAACTGGCGACACTTGATACACTGATATTTGTTTGATTTATTATAAATTTAAATACTTGTATGTAATCCATTTGGAGCTCCTATTAAGCTCTCCAACTCTAAAAACAGATCATACTCCAAAGTTTGCGAAACCCTGAGATAATGGAACACAATGTAACATAAAATAAAATAAAAGCCAAAACAATATATAATGTATCATGATGTAATTATGCATTATTGAACATTTGAAATGTGAAACAACAAAAAATATGATAATAATAATGTAATAAAAACAGTGTAACACAGTAAGGTGATGCACATGATATAGCATAATGCGATGTAACATAATTGGATGTAATGTACTACAACATGTAACATATTACTGGCAGTTTTATTGATATTGATATCATCTATCGCCATGTATCCAGTATGCATGTATTATACTGGATACATGCAGCAGCACGCACCCATGCATGTAAGCTCACACACACACAGGAACACACTGGCAACTGAGCGTGTGCAGTGTATGTATAAAAATGAAGTTTGTACCAGATCATCCCTTGATTGAAGACCAATCCAAGTACATTACCACTGATGTCAAACTCTCCATATGACGGCTTAAAGTGAACAGAGACAATGATTACTTACTATTTACTGAAAGCTTTACTGATGATAAAGTTTAACGTGCAGTTTAAACTTATTCAACATAGTTATATTTAATAATACAGTTGAATTGACAGTACATGCACTATTACTTATAACTTATATTATTACATTGTATTATTATACCGTACATACTTATCATCAACCCGTAAATCCACTTTGTACTTTACACTTATTTTAATTTTATACTTATATCCACTTTGTACTTAATTTATCTTGCCTGTATTATAGTGTATTATATTTTGATTTGCTTAGAACTTCTATTCCTGTGCGCACTGACAGCAGCTGTAGCAAAAGAGTTTCCCCTCTGGGATCAATAAAGTATTTCTGATTTCTGAAATAAGTCCCCAGGTCAGTAGATAGAGAACTGGATTTCAAGTAAGTTAATTTAAGTTAGACCTGCAACAAAAAGAATAATGGTATGTATGAAAATTATGAAGCAAGACAGAGAGTCTACAGCCATGCTAGCAGCTCTGTGAGGTTAGACAGCAGTGCTTTGAGCTAAATGCTCAATCCAGTTGTTGACACATTTCACTCAAAGCCACAAACAGCTTTTTCACAGCCGACATGTTGACATGTTATCAGGGAAAACACAAGTGTAACAGGTGAGCCAGTTCCAGGAGTAACCTAAATGAAGGTATTGTGGATGCTCACTCACTGGAATGTCTTACTGGGATCCGTAGTGGGACTGAACCATCGTTAAAGTTATTAGTTACACCTGTGCTTTTACTGCTGTAACTGGTCAAAAAGTGAAAAAGGTCTATTGTGCTACTTAGTCCATGATTTATAGAGACAGAGATTTATGAACACAGCTACAGCTAATAAAATCAGGAAAAAAATAAGATAAAAAAAAGGGTTAGTTTGATTTGAATGCGCTAATGACTAAGCATTGACAAGTTAGTGAGATAATAAATTATTTTCTACACCTTCATATTATATATTGTGAACCCTGGAGTTTTAAATGCTCACAATGTAATTCAATGAAACAATGATACCAACAATGATGTATACCTAAATAATGCCAGCATGGAGACTCAATAATTGCTCATAATTGCCTTCTTCAATGAAGACATATTGACATGTCACAGTAGGAAAAGCACAGGCATAAATAATAAAATTAATCATGGCTGAATTCCATTTAGCTTCTTCAGTTTCAGGGTCTTGGTATTGTGCATGCTGGCTCACTGTCACACTGTCACGGGTTACTGGGAAACTTGAACAGAACAGAGCCACCGTTAATGTTATTAGTAACACCTGTGCTTTTCCCACTGTGACATGTCAAAATGTTTACTGTGAAAAAGGCCTATTGCTGAGTATGGACACTGCTGTCACAGTGCACACAGAAAAAGTTCACTACTTACTGAACTGTGGCCTATTCTTTAGACACAAGGTAAAAAGTTTAAATTAAATTTGAACCACAAAATGCTTCAGCTGGCACACTTACAAATCCAGCCTCCAGGTCCCAGCACCAGCAGTAGTTGAGGAAGCGAACGATGACGGCTCTTGCAAAGTCACCGATCAGGATGGTCAGGTAGGTCACCTGGATGTCCGACACTGTCAGCTTCACAAACTCCTGGAACAATGCAAATTCAGGAAAGTGAAATGGGGACATAAGGGTTTGTGCCCCAGCTTGTCTAACAGCATGACATCCATTTCAGCTTTGTTTATTGAGTATAAGATTGAGACTTCATTTCAAATCAAACCGACAGACTGAAGAAATCAATTAATCTTAAAATTCAAGTGATAAGATTGAAATCTTGAAC
The DNA here is from genome assembly GCF_020085105.1 of Siniperca chuatsi. Classification (NCBI taxonomy): domain Eukaryota; kingdom Metazoa; phylum Chordata; class Actinopteri; order Centrarchiformes; family Sinipercidae; genus Siniperca; species Siniperca chuatsi. The sequence goes on along the minus strand of NC_058059.1, from coordinate 21,689,947 downwards.
AGGGGGGATGGAGAATTACTCAGCATGGTTGGTGGTTTTTGATGTCTGAACATCTTTTAGTCATTTGAAAATCATATGATTCTTTGGCTTGAGAGAGGTGCACGAACAAGATGAAAGTGAAATGCGTGATTTGCTAAAGGGTGACTGAAGGAAACTGCATAATTCTTCCATTTATTGCAAATCATCCTCATAGCGTAACAGTTGTGATGCTTACTAACAAGATGTAATAGAAAATGATGCCATGATGTCAATCATTTAGAAATGTGTGGCTAAAATGTGTTGTTTCTATGTCATCTAAAAAAGTAAATAGTTTTTTTATTTTCATTACTATGCCGACAGCGGTCTCCCAGCAGGGTCCTCTGATGACATCAGCAGGGTTCATGGGGGGTGCTATGGCGTTGGTGTCGTTAACCAGACGTGTGTAGTTGGCGTAGTACTCCTTCATGGCCCAGATGGAGGCGTTCTTAATGGACTGCTCTTGTTCCAGCTACAAGGCACAAAGATAAAAGACAAAAAAGACAAAGTCAATAGTCTTTTTATGTGAATGTCCAGTGGATCATCCATCAAAAGCTAACATGACAACTGTTCCAGACAGAGCCACAAAACAAAACAATGCAGAGCGGAGCCTAAACTCTCTACACTTTCTAAAATAAATATCAAAGATTTTATGGTTCTGCAAAAATGAAACGTGTGATTGAGAGACTGAATGCTTGGTAATACTACTAAAATTCCTCTCAAATGCAGAATCTCATTGGATGTTGGAAAACAAAACAAACAAACAAGAAAGTCAATAAAGTTTTGCTAGAGACCCCTAGTGGCCAAAATGTTCATTACAATCCACAAGACAGGAGTGGGGCTAGAAACATTTAACCTGAGGTTGGCACAACAGGAAAAGATCTCGGGGTCATAGAAATTAGAACTGTTTAAAATGTATGAGATATCCTGTGTGACATTCTGGCCCGAGGGTGGCACTAGAGGAAAGGTCAGGGGGTCGCCAAAATATGAGGATTCATTCATGAGTTTCGCTGAAACAACTGCTTATTCGTATGCCTTGTCATGGACTAAAGTTCATGTATTGTTTCAGGGGGAAATTCTACAGCAAATTTCAGCAAAATCTTTTTTTAAGATACAGTACATGTATTTGGCTCTGGACCGACGTATTGTATGGATGGACATTGACTGACTGACCAAACGGCCAACCAATCAATATTTCCATACTTAATCAACATCCTTTTTGCCACTAGTAGGGCAAAAATAAGGCGGAGGCACTTTTATATGTAGAAGTTAAAAAGACCAATATTGTGCCAAGATTGTCTGAAGGGTTATCTGAAAGTTATCATCATTAAGGGCATCTGTGGGAAATGTGGTCACCGGTAGAAAACTGTACAGCTGTTTGGAAAGAGAGGACACACACACACACACACACACTGCTATCATACCTTGGTGTTGACCTCGTCAAACAGGGCGAACAGAAAGGTGTAGAGGTTTCCCAGGAAGAGGGCAAAGATGCGTCCCAGCTGCCACTTGAGGGCGATTCGAGGATGGTAGTCCTCCAGCTCAGCGATGGTCTCAAACAGAGGAGGACACACCAGACCCAGCAGAGACATGATGATCTCCAACTGTCCACGGTAGTCAAAATCACCAATAACATCTTCACGTCAAATAACTATTTCATTACAACAGACAACATCATTTTATTTGTCTATATTTGTCTTTCTATTTCAGTTTTTTTTGTACACATTTTCTAACTGTTGTTATTATTACAGATTTTTCTGCTGAGCGGCATGTAAAGTACCCTGATGGAAAGTCTTTCCCTTACTGTGTTTGTTTTGTCAAATGTATGTTACAGCACTGCATTAGTCTTGTTTAATTCGCGTATGGGATGCCCCGATTTACTGGCTTTTTAAAAAATCCGTTCAATTTTATATTGTTTTTGGACTTCAAATTAAATTTGTAACCTGATAATGTTTAATGTAAATGTTTTAGTAGTAGTATTTAGCATTATGTGGTATACAAAACAGAAACACAGCATGCGCAAATCAGGTCTTTAGCATTATTACTTATATGTATGGGGGAATTGTTTGTAGGATTGTTTGTAGACCCTTTTTTTTGGGGAGACCTTTTCAGTTTACAGGTGACCATGTGATATGGTGGAGATGCTCCAGAACAAGCAGCTAGGTGGACCTTGAGTTGAGAGTGAGCAATGGTAATACTAGAAGCAGGAGTACAACTAGTAATAGTAGTTATAGTAAGAAAGCTTGCAAAAGTGAGTCCTTTTTGCATTTGAATTTAACTTTGTTCCCTTTGTTTAGTGTCCTATAAACCTGTTTGTAGTAGAATTAGTAATAGGCATAATGGTAGTACTGCAATACCAGCAGTAATAGTAGCAGTAGTTTAGCAGCAACTACTAGTAACTGCAGTAGTAGTGTCAGCATTATTAACATCATTATCAGTATCTGACCATCTGACCATCATTACCTCGTTCTTCTCGTACCAGCTGAGGTCGTCCCTGTTGGCGAACTCCTGAGACCTCTTCACCACGAAGTAGATGAGGTATCCGCTGCCGCCGAGGCTGCAGATGATCATGAAGTTAGCCAGGACTCTGAGAAACCTCCGCAGGTGAATGTTCTCATCCTTCTGGTTCTCCTGCTCATCCACGATGGACTCCTGTTCTTGTCAAAACAGGAACAGAGAGGATTTACAGTGAGTAGAGAACTTACTCTGTCCTTGACTGCGTTAGCGGTGTAGCAGTGAGCTCAAATGGACCTACAGGTGTACTGAAAAATACAGTATGTGTCTCTTGTAAAATGGTTGCCATGGTTACCTTGAAGCTGGTGGTGATGGAGGCGTACTTGTTGTCAGCGGTCTCCGAGTTGCCTATGAGGTAATCCCAGCTGGTGAACATCTTCCAGGCAAATGTGAACTCTCCTTCCTCTCCGTCTCCACCACCGACATCAGCGTTCTTGGCCATTCTGAAAAAACAAAACAGCCTTCTTTACACTTTACATTATAATACATTATCGAAATGAATCTCGATATTTGCATCACTAAACAGCAGATTCACATATACGCAGTCGTTTTATCCCTGTATCTTGCTTTGTTTTGTCACATTTTTAAACTCAAATGAAATCAAATCAAACAAACAGCAATTTTTCCCAAATCAATTAACTCAAATTATCAAAACTGGAGCTTGATGATTTTCCCGGGACAGTATTAAGATGCTGGCATTGCTCAGGGGTAGTTGAAGCGGCCTGGCTGAGAATTTTTGGGTAACTTGTTTGACAGTAAATTAATGAAAAGCAAACATATGAAGCCCCCGAGGCTTGCATGCTGCTGCAGACTCACGTGCGGATCACGACCATCAGGCTGTAGCCGAAGGTGCCGATCCCGACCATGAGGTAGGACAGAGGCAGCCTGAACTTCAGCAAGCCGATGGTCCTCTGGTTGTTGTAATATCCGTAGAACAGGACTGAATATTTGCAGTAGCCCTGAGAAGAGAAGAGGTGCTATCATTATTTACTTTTTTCCTTTGTCCTTTCCTCGGTTTAGTGTCTGTGTTTATTTGCCATTTTAGCCAGGATACTCTCGAAAAGCAGGTTTAGATCTCAGAGAACATTCTAGTCAAGCAAAGGTCAAATAAAAAGAAAAAGTGGGGTTAAGAGCAAACTGCAAAATATGTCGCATTTCATCTAGAAGCCTTAGTTGCACAGTTAAAGGGAAAGTCTATTGATATTTGAAATCAACAGAGCGTCTGCTGCCCGAGGGTAAGTTAGCCTCAATAATGGGAAACAGGTGGCATATGTTTATATGTAGCTACTGTAGCAAGTGTGACAACGAACCTGTCAATATTTAAATAGGTGTTGTAGTAGTTATCGGTAACTTTATCGCTAGTAACTTCAAGTATAGTAACAGTAACTTATACTGTGTCAGTGATATGTGGAGCAACGTTGTTTATTGCGAATTTTGCAGAATAATAAAAACAATTTCATCAAAAGCTTCATCCTATATCACAGCTCACGTTGAAGTCCATGAGAACAGAGTAGTCCTGAGCAGTGGCCTGCTCTGCTCTGGGTACAGTCTTCCTGGGAATAGACCCATAGGGAAGGCCCATCAGAACCTGGGAAAAAATAAATAAATAAATGAAGTAACTTTTCATTTATTGAACTGAATTTCAAATATCACTCTCCAGGTAAGCTTTCCTCCTGCCATCAGGGCCCCAAGGCTCTGGAGCGACTTGTGAAAATAAAGCTGGCTGAGTCAGCGCCATCTTTTGAATTTCTTCTTAAAACTTTTATCCTGATTTTACTTGATTCTTTTGATTATTATATTTTATTGGATTTTTGTTCATTTATTATTTTGACTTACATTCATTTTATGATAGTAAAATAATAATAAATAGTTCTATGTCTTTTTAACTATATGTTTAATGCTTTGCTTTTGAAACGTGCTTTATGAATAGATTTTATTACAGCTGTTTAATTCAGAAAGAGGACTACATTGTTTCACCTCGGGGATGACCACCAGTCCAAAAGTGAAACCAAAAAGGACCAGGTTCATGCCGTACATCCAGCGCAGGAAGATAAAGTAAGACGCCACAGATGACCCAAAGTGACCTGAGGACATTGAGAAGATTTTTAAACTCAGCATCTGTCCACTAGGAGTCGCTGTTCAGATGGGAAACACTATGACTGTGCTGTAAACCAAACTTACTTTCCACCTCTTTGATCTTCCTCTCCCAGGGGATACACGCTGTTCTGAAATTCTCAAAATCCCTCTGGAACTTGATCCATTTCTGGGATAAAAAAAAACAACAACAAAGACTGAACATTATAGAAGGAAAACACACACACACACACACACACACACAAGCAAAAAGCAGAGAAAAGATATAAAGTTTGAATTTTGTGCCTAACCTTTGTCATCATCACTTTGTATGCATACCACTTCCTGCCTTTTCCTTTGCCCAGAGCTCCTTCAAACTTATCCACAAATTCTTGAGCCTCCCTGTGAAGAAACAAGGTCACGTGTGAGATAAATTCCAAATAAAATGAGCTGGGTTTCTGTTTTTCCACAATGATTTACTTCTAGAGCCACAAGAAGAAGACAATAAAACAGACAACTGACAAAAACAAATATTAACACCATGTGAAGTTTTCAGATGAGTAATGATTTCAAACTCAAATATTTATTTTTATTTATTATAAAGTTTTGGATGGAAGAGCACATTTATAGTTTCAGATGACAAGTTGTGTCACATGTAAAATTCAAAGCAAACGTGATCGGCGAACACATGCTGACTTTCAAAATGTGAGCATGTAAAATTTCCAATTTGCCAAGTGGAATTTAGTATTTTCTCTTTGACGTCAGATTAAGTTTTCACATGTGAAACGAATTGTGATTGTGATGTCAAGAATTCAAATATGGTTCTGTGATTCTGGGTTGAGGTGAAGAACTTTTATGTCAAGCTGGAAACCAGGAGAGGTGTGAGAGGTTACTTTAGGAGCGTGAGCCTCCGCTTCATCCTCCACGGCTTGTTCCTGATGTTGGCGATCAGTTTCTTCTTCTCCTCAACCTCCTCCATCAGCCGGGCCATCTCTCCCTCTGACATGGACTCCTCTTCCTCATCAGAGTCCGAGTTGGAATCAGATGAACTGGAGGAGAAAAGGCAGATGAAGGCGGAGAAGGGAGTGAGTGAGTGTGTCGAAACAAAAACACAAGTTGAGGAGGAGGAATCTGCTAATTGGCACTAAACACAAAGTACAGCTGAGGCTGATGGGAATGTCATTTGTTTTCCAGGTCATACACCAAAGTATTGATGATGATGGTGGTGCTAGAGGGAAAGTCAGGAGATCACTAAAGTCAGAAGGATTCATCCTGTGGGAACCATGAATGTCAAACAAACAACACAATTTCATGGCAATCCAACCAATACTTATTTTCAGATGTTTCAGTCGAGACCAACCAACCGACTCTGCCATCCCTAGAGCAACACTGCTACCTTGGCTAAAAAAATCACTCTGGTTGGTCAAAACCCATAGATGCGCAGTCGGTGATGAGGGATCGCAAGTAGACATTGCTTCGTTTTGAGGGGTCACGCGCCAAAAGCGTTGGGAACCTCAGGGAAGGAAAGTAGCTAATCGCAAATTTTGTTCTTAGCATACTTGAGAAGCTTTTTTTGTGCACTTGTATACATTTTGGCCTGTTAGCAGTGGGCGTGGTGATGTTGGTTGATCTGTTCGTCGGTCCAACACTTTGGTCCAAAGTTTGTTAACTACTGAACCAAATGCCATGCAGTTTGTTGTGGATATTCATGCTCCCCAAATGATAAACCATTTTCATTTTGGCCTATCCATGAGTTTTCTGCTAGCACCAGACCAAAAATGTCAACTTTGTTTTCTGAAAAACTACTGACCAGATTTCCATGTATTTTGCTGGGAATATTCATGGCCCCCCGCCCCGACTTTTCCATTAAGACAAAACACTTCCTCAAAAATATCACAACAAGATATCACATGGTCTAAAACACAGATTGTCGTGAAATCTGCTGAGCACATTCATGCTGTCCAGAGGATGAACACATGTCAAATGTTTGCTAATAGTAAAGCATTAAAAATTGTACATTGTATCATTGTATAATTCTAAGTTGTTCATTCTCATATTGTGTAACGAGCACTAAACCCTCCAGCTAGCAGTAGTAGTAAAACGACTTCTTATGGGTAGTGAACTTCCTGTGGCCTACCTGTCGTCCTTCTTCTTCTTCTTCTTGTCCTTGTCATTGTCCTTGTCCTTGTCTTTCCCCTTGTCCTTCCCTTTGGCATCCCCCTTCTTACCCTTACTGTCCTCCTCCTCCTTCCCTCCTTTCTTTCCTCCTCCCTTCTTTCCTTTCTTTCCTTTCTGCACGTCGCTGTCCTCCTCATCACTCTCCTGAACTTTGCCTCCTTTCTTCTTATTGGCTGCTCCTCCTCGCTTCCTCTTGGGAGCCTCATCCTCGCTCTCATCGTCATCGCCACCGCCACGTTTCTTGGTGGGCTTCTTCTTGTTTGCTCCCCTGCGTCTACTGGGAGTTTCATCCTCATCATCATCCTCATCTTCGTCGTCGCTGGCTGGTTTTTTCCCCCGGCCTCTTCCCCTTGCACCTCCTCTTCCAGCAGCCTGCCTCCTGTTCGTTCTCCTCTGGGTGACGCCATCTACATTAAGACCAAATAAAACACAGATTAGACTAGAGTCTAAATAAGGATTAGACTCTAGACTATAATAATTTTAAAGAATGATCAGCTCCAGGAAATGCTGTTTTATTCACTCACCATCACTGTCACTCAAATCATCGTCTATCTCAATCCCAACTGAGGAAGAACACACAAAAAAAAACAACGCAATCAAATATTCAACCAGTTCAACAGACAAGAGTAAAAGTAATGTCATTATTATTGAGTCCAAAAAATCTTATTTTCTCAAAACAATTACATTTTTTCAACTTGTTTCCAATTTTAATTAGCCACATTAGTGGCGTGGTTCTAGGGATGGCAAGGTCAGTCGGTCAGTCGGTCGATCACTATGGTCCACACTGAAACATCTCAACAACTATTGGGTGGTTTATAGCCAATTAAACTTTATATATGAACATAGTGTTTTTGAAAGTGTTTATAAAACACAGCAGATGTTATTTACAACACATACAAAAATACTAAAATAGTCCAAAACCAAGTCACTGCTCTTCTTCCTCTTTGAACTTTGGGAGGGGATCCAATTTTTTAAGTCATTTGAGTCAAAGATTTAATTAAAAGTTGTTTTTTTCCATTTTGTTTGTCTGAAGTCATTAAATTTGTGACTCAAATTTGTGAGCCTCGCCCTTTTTCACTGCAGTAACTTCCCATAACCTGAACTTATACCATGTGAGACTTTGGTACAAGGTTGTTCCTTGTGGTTTCACTGTATTCTACAAACATTGGATATACATAATTAAAAAGGCAACAGTGGGACCAACTATAATTATATCATTTTTATATGCTGTCTGGTAGATGAGTGAAGTCAGCTGTTGTTGCACAGACAACAATAGAAGGTTACTGTATATTCATTTTCTTTCACGTTTTTGATGGCCCCAGCATGTGGTGGCCCTCTGAATGGCCTCCTCGCCTCAAATAGAGAGCCAAAGTGAACTGGAACTTCTGGGATTTGTTCCAGATTTAGCTTCTGACCAAATACCTTCTACCTTCCCATCAGCCTCAGCTGTACTTGTGTTTAGTGCTAATTAGCAAATGTTAGCACACTAAATTAAGATGGTGAACATGCTAAACTATCAGCATGTTAGCCGTGTCAATGTGAGCATGTTAACATGCTGACTTTAGCATTTAGCTTAAAGGTGCCGTGTGGAGTTTTTGACATCTAGTAGCACTATGGAGCTGTTTTTCTATTAGTGATTCCCCACTTTTGTTTAGCTTTTGCACATGCATGAGTACACACATGTGGCTGCATGCACATGTGGGTGACACGATACACATTCCTGAGAATGGTTTCACACTATTCCACTGATCTACAGGTGGTGGTAACACGCAAAGATATGCAGCAAGGCGCAGCAAAGGCAGGGAAGAAGAATGCTAGCAAGTAAACATATACGCAAACAAAAAAAAAAATTTAATAAAAATCGGCTTTGAAAATGTTTTATGAGGAATAAAATGCATTCAACATGCTTGTTTGACCTCCAGGACACACAGACACACTGTGTTTTTGTGAATGTAAACATAACTTTGTTTACAAGAAAACGCTACAGGGCACCTTTAAAGTACCGCTGTGCCTAAGTAGAGCCTCATAGAGCCGTGAGCATGGCTGAACGGTCTTGTTAAAGTATTGGCTGTCCTGTTTGATACAGATACCATCATCTTTTGAGCAGTGCTCAAATTTAGTTCCAGGAACTCAGCCCAACAGTGGGTGGAGACCAGTGGAAACAAAAGCTGAACCAGTGATGATGGCTACACACTATGTTACTCTTTGTTAAGGTTCTGCTTGTGGAAAAGGGCCAAAAGTCACATGACTTGAGTCCACACCTCTGGCATTAAAGCATATAATGTTGTATAGAGTCTGTAAGTAGTAAGTGGTCATGAAGATCAATGACAAAATAGACAAATAATTTCTGTTCATTTACCAAGTAAAGTACGCTTTACTACACAAATTATTCTTGCAAATTTGCTTTAATACAGGAAAAAAATTTTCTCTTCCAAAATGAACCACACTGCATCACACATCATTATGACCTACACAATTTATATCATTATAACCTAGAAAACCAACAAATCCTCTAATCTTCAACTCACCGTCATCTATTTTAGATGCATCACTTCTTCTCGGCATGATGAAAAATAAAGAGCGTCTGTCCTCTGCAGCGTTCACCCAGTCTACCCCCCCAGCAGGTTGGCTCTCCTCTGTCTGGGCTCCCCGCCAGCACCCAACTCAGGTATCTGGCAGTGCCGTCACTATGACGACTGCTGCATGTGACCCGCTCTCAACAGGTGTCCTTGGGTAGGTTCAGTAAATTCTGGAAAGCAAAGGTGATCCACTGTGGCTTATCAAGCAGAAAGGTTGTGTTATTCTCCGGGACCCGGGACATTCATATTTTATTATTATTACATACAGGTGGTAATATATACTGTAGCTGTGGATCATATCAGGCCCATATTGATTCTTAGAAGTGAAACAGCATTCAGTGTGACTCTATTTAGCTAGGCTTGACTCCTGCTTTGTTTTTCCTAAATGGCAAAAGGACCACATCATCCAAAGTGCCTAGAGACACGCTCACTCGTCTTGTTATTGGAGACCAAACAGACGAGGAGACCAGACGCCCTAAAGATTTAATGAAGGTTTAGGTTTCTCTGTGCAAGGCTCATTAGGCAAACAGTAAATAGATACCTTGCAGCTGCAATTTTTTTGGTTTGTTTTTACGTTTTCAATAGAAATACAGCAGGTATAGAGTCAGCCAACCTGCAGCAGAGACTGACAGCAGCTACCTGTGTGTGCATGGAGTGTATGGAGAAACACCTCATTGCCTCATTATATAATAGAGTGAGCTCATTTTTCACATCCAAAATGATTGAATTACACGGTTGTCAGTTCCCACAGGTGAGACGTGTTAAGAAAAGTGTATATGACAGCATACTATTACTCTCTTAGATGTTGCTAGAGAGCTGATTATGTCTTTGATGGTATAATTAGTTTGACATATTTGAATCCTCCAGCATAAACTGACACCACACAGACCAACCTAAATCTTGACCAACCCTGTTTTGAAACAATATTACGTCTGCCCTGATGTGGTCGGACAACACGTTGTACAAACTAGTTCTGATCGAGCATAACCCGGCCCTTGTGTGTACATGCAAGTTTATAGATTATATATATATATATATATATATATATAGTATATATATATATATATATATATATATATATATATATTACAAATCTGTTCTTTGTAATATGGTCCAATGGTTCACGAGCGGTGGCTTGTGGGGGGAGGGTAAGGAGTTCTTTCTGTGTCCTCCTCTTTTTGTTTTTCCTTTATCTTTTAAACCTGCATTAACTGATGTCTTTGGCCACTTGGGGGCAGCAAAAACACTAGTTATCTAGGCGTAACTCCAGTTCTATGAATATGTTCATAGGCGGAGCCTCAATGGGGTAAACCAATAGCGAAGCCTGTAAGAGGGCGAAGCACTTGTTAAATATAACACGCTGTAAAGACAACATTGACATATATTATCACCTTTTAAGCTGATATGGTGTACTTGTTAGCAAACAGTTACTTATTTAGACATCCAGCAGATACTTAGCAATATTAGCATTCATTTGGAGTTGTGTTTCTGGCCACCCAATGAATTTAATCTTCAATATTCACTCTCCTTTTAGATTTTAGAGCCTTTTCACTGAAAACAGCTGCCTACTCCGGCTAAAACGACACTGATGAGAGCTGTGGGAGTGAACCACAACAGTAAAGTTGTGGGCCGCAAACCAAAACAATGTGTTAAAAGAAGTTGAAAGGCTCCATAGAGCTGAGGGGAACTGCAGAGTTGGTGATAATTATCTGTGGCTTCATCACTACGAGCAACCTCTTTCATATAGTCATTTGATCCATTGTTAATATGAAAATATTGATAATAGCAACTTTAACTGCATGTATGTGTTGTGTTTTGGTCATCTGTGACGGATTGTTGGGATGTTTTCCTTTTGCTCCAGCTGTCTGTGTTGTCAGTTTTGTTTTGTTATGTACATATATACAGAGGAAAAAGTTGATCATAAAAAGTACCATTACGACAGTACTGAGTCATGAATCATATATGGCACTGTAGATTACAGTGAAAACAGATCAAATACACAAGCAATAAAAAGTTAATGGATCAAGTCTAGCGCATACTGTAATATTACTGCTATTACTCTCTGTGACAGGGCAACAATGTGTGTGTGTATGACATAAAGACTGAAAAAACAAAACTTAAACTTAATAGAAATGTTATTTTTTTCTGCTGCCTGGTACAGTCAGAACTATGAACATTAGCAACTCTAAAATTTAATATAAGAATGTAATTATTGTCTGTTTAAGCTGTTTGCATGAATGACTGTATTAGTCACATTGTCCAAACTGTGCTGACTATATGATGTTCAAAGTTTAATTTATTTAAAGTTACCCCTTTTAAATTTACAATGTTAGGTTCACATTTAAGTGGTCTTTATTTATGCTGTTAACTTCTATTTTAGTGTTTGTCTTCAAGAGTTTTTTACACCAACTGCACAATATGTTTAAGAATGCATTCATGATTGGGTTTTTGTTCTAGTGCTACATATGTTACATGGCATTGTATATGTCTGTTATGCCACCTAGTGGCTATCCACTAAAGAAAAAGATTGACCAAAAAAATTGACATGTAAATTGAAATGCTAACCCACAACTACTGTTGCATATCTGTGTATTACTAAATAAATGAGCTGTTCTACAGATATTGAGAGGTTCTATTCATTTTTGTGAGAATATATTTAATATATATTTCATATTTCACTATAGTTTCTCACAATTACAGATAAAATGCACCAAATGAGTACAGAAGATAAAAGCTTCCAAAACTGAATGATTAAAAATAGTATCAAATAAGGGTCAATAACATTATGAGTTTGTGAAATTATGTTCAGAAATAACTTGTGTGGTTGTATATTGCCCTTTGTAAACCAGTGGAAAAAACTCTCCATGAGAAATTCACGTTCGTGAATGTGTAGAAAAGATTAGCAGTTGTACAAAACAGCTTTCATCTGTAAAAGCAGGGCCAAAATGTATACTCTTAACTTAAATGTGTGTGTGTCTGTGTGTGTGTCACACACGATGTGGTACACCGAAGTTACAGTCTGGGGAATTTCACACGCAGTTTTCTGCTTTGAATTTATGGTCAGATGTTCACAAAAGCAGTTTTCTTTCTTTCTTTTGGTAACCTCGCTGGGGATCATGTGTGCACAAATTTTCTTTAGACAATCTCATTTTAGCCACGCTAGCAGCGTGTCGGTCGGTCCACCACTTTGGTCCAGACTGAAATATCTCAACAACTATTGGATGCATTGCCATGACATTTTGTACAGACATTCGTGTTCCCCAGAGGATGAATCCTGCTGACTTTGGTGATCCCCTGTCTTAACCTTTAGTGCCACCATAAGGTTGATTTTTGGTGCTAGCATGGCTGTAGATGACACATTTTTCTACACATTCACAAACTTGAATTTCTTGCTTACAAAGGGCGATACACAACACAGGATTTTTAACCATTTCTGGACATCCTTTCACAAGCTGCAAAATCTTATTGACCTTTATTTGGTTCCATATTTAATTTTCAGACAGCAGTAGCTGCTACTAACTTTGTAGTGTAAGAGTTTATATGTAACATATAAGCTTGTAAAATATTAAAATATATACTTCAACCACATCTGGTAAAGAGACTTAACATGTGGATCACCTACATTAAAATAGGCAACAGCCTGTATATTAACACATCAATTATTTATCACTTATCCATTATCTAGAGGGAGTACCTTTACTTTTAGTACTTTAAAAAAAAAAATCTTTTATTCTTTATAGAAGTTTTTTTTAATCCATTCTAGTAATTTTGTATTGATGGTGAATACTTTGAGTAGCCAAGGAAGATTAGTAACCAAATAAATAATACATAAAATAATAATAATAATAATAATGATAATCAGTGAAGCAAAGATACACATGCTGCCTTTTTTAAGATTCATTAATAGAAGTACATCTGGTGTTCCATTTATACTATGTGATAACCTACTGCGCTGACAGTGGGAGTTTTATGAATGCAGATAATTTAAACACACCAGAGCAACTTAAAATAATCTTAAAATCATTGTAGGCGTACAACAATTTGAACTATGAACACCACAGCAGGAACACCAAGAGAATGCTACTGTAACAGTAATGTAAGACCAATACTAGGTCTAGGCAGAACTAGAACTAAGAGCTTCTGTATGTACCAAGTGAAAAGATCTCGGTGGTCAGTGTTTACTTCTGCAAAAACAAGATTATTTGGGGAACCATTTCTAGTAATCCTCGGGGGAGGGGAGGGGGGGGGCTGACTGGCTGAGGAACAGAAGTGTTCGTAACACCATGTGCTGCTCGTGCTGATGAATGAGTACACTCTGAATGTGTGTGTGTGTGTGTGTATATATCGAAACATACTATCCCCATGGTGAGGCAGGGGGGCGGGTGTCATAAAGTTTGCCCCGAGGCCACACTCGCTGCAGCAGATCCCGTTTCCCCGGCAGAGACACGCAGAGTCTCATGGAAACACAGAGCTGTGGCAGATAAACGGACACACAGCAGCCTGTAAATGTCCGCTGGATGTTGCACTGAACATCTGAAACTGTTCAAAGAAAATTTTTATATCAATAGCAAATGTGGATGTGCTGTGTGGGTGAATGTTGGATATTTGCTCTATTGTATATTATGGTAGACTGCATGTTGTGCAAGTCTGGCACAGTGCTGTTGCATATATTTGCCTTTATTTCTGGTCCACCTTTAGGTCCATGTTCATTAAACCATGGCCGCTGCTGCCGCCTGTTATCTGAGACACCGACTTGTTAAGCCAACTGAAATAATCCAAGGAAACCAAGTCAAGCAAATATATATATTTGACGCATATTTCTTTCTAGACAAATGCTGGTTAAAACTATTTTCATTCTCTTTGTATGCTGTGCATTTTACTCAGACTATTTGTAACATTTCTACACCCACACAGGTTTGTGTTTGCATGATGCAAATCTTGAAAAAATTGAATATAAAGCATTTGGGAAAATGATGAGTGAAACACAAATCTGCAGTTTTAGCATGCAGGTTCTCTCTTCTTTCAAGACATACAACAAAACCACAACTTCAAAACTTCCACATGAGCAGTTACAGCTGTAACTGAACCCCGAACTGGTAACATTTCCTGAAGGTTGGTTGTTTCCACTCTGAGAGAACACTTATCACCTTCTTCCCATTGACAGTGGACACTGTAAAATAACTTAATATAAAGTAGATCTGTATAGAAGAGGTTAAAAGTTCAGGAATAAAGGCAGACGCCAAGCCATCAATTTTCAATTTATGCTGAACTGGATGACAGTGGCATATTAAAATGAAGAGCCATGAATTCTTGATTTTATATTTGTGAACATAATTTATTTACATCATACAATTTATTCTGTATTATTGGAGGATTATGCGCACTGCAGTATATAAATAAAGATGTTTGTACAAACTTGCATAACTACATGGTAAAAAAAACAAAAACAAACAGATTAAGCAGCCAGACCGAAAATCAACAAAAACTGATAATTATTAATAACCTACGAACACAGGTCTCACTAAGTCACTGCGGCACACAACCACTTAGCTTCACACAATACTCCAGCCGTCCACATCTACTCCCACAAACACACACTTGTGTTTGATAAACAGTATGCAACAATCCAACACTCCCAAAGTTGTGAATTTGTCAGCTCACATTAAAAATAGAGGAAAACATTCAATAGTGAAGTAAAAGACGAAAATATTAGTGGAGCTAAACCCTTCCAAAGGCAAAAATTAATACAAGTTTAGGCTACTTGTCATACAACAAAACACAGCATACACACCACTTTTCTGGAAAACAAACAAAAGAAGAAAAAAAAATGTTAAAACAGTCAGGTGACACATATCATCACGTGACTTCAGTGGATGGTTTTAAAGACCTAAAGAGCAGGAAGTCGACGTGCCTGCCATCCAGATCCCGGGCACAGAGCGGGTCACAGCATTCAGCCCAAAAACAGGAGAGAACTAGAAGTGAACTGTCAAACTACGTTGTGTTTCTAGTGCCGCAAACACACAGCAGAAGGGAAGGAATGTCAGCCAGCAAGAAAGGGCTAGCAACAAAGTCTCTTTTTCAAAGTATCTTTAGCAATATGTCTGAGCTGTGTGTCGGGGGGGGGGTGATTCCAGCGGCACAGAGAAGCGTTTTCAGGTTGATAAAAACTTACCAGGACGCAAAGTCTGACAAGTAAGGAGGGTTAAACTCTGACCAAACAAAGAAAAAAAAGGGAAAAATGGCAATATCAATTTTGCTACTCAAGCCAGCAGAGTGCAAGCACGGATGAGATGGCGCCATCAGCCAACAGCAGTAACAGTCTGAGAGTCCAAACAGGCCCAAGTGCCCAAGCTCTTTCCAGGCAGAGTTCAAGCGATCTCAGGAGGATCACAAAACTGGCTGGGCAGCCATCATCATTTTCTAAAAGGGCAATGACTTTTTCTTCAGCAATCTCTCTCAGTCGCTTCCCATGATATGGACTCTCCCATCCTCACATACACACTTTGTTTGTTCAATACAACCCTCCAAAGGTGTTAAACTCACACACAAACAAGAATGAATGCTGAAAATATGTGTGAACTTTCATGCACTGGGGGGAAAAAAAAGTCCTGAATGTGTAACAAACAAGGGGGGCAGGTTCTTCAGGAAGAAGGTGGGACTCAAGTCCATTTTTTAAAGCCAATCGCTCCCATATTCTCTCGCATTCAAAGTCAAACAGAGTCCTCTTCATATTCTCTGGATCTTGTCAGCAACAACCACGGGGTTCTCTTTGCGAATCTTGTCAGCAGCTTCAGCTTTGTAGTCGTACGGACAGTTATGCTTATCGGAATAACGGTGAAGTCCACAGAACAGATTCCCACAGCGGCAGTCAAAACCTGAAACGCCACAGCAGAAGACAGACCGAGTCAAAACAATAACAACTGTTTACAATGGCAAAACATCCCTAACCGTACACATCCTGGCACACTGCAGCAACATGATGTTTACCTTTAAAACTCATCACCTGTTGCTGGGGATGATGTGATCAGTGAACTGCTGGTTAGAACAGGTGGGCTAAGACAAAGTTTTAGAAAAGGGACACAATTTTTATTTTGGAGGATGTAATAGAATATAGCAGGCTGTAATGGATCACTGCTCCCTGTAACATGTTACTTTTAAAATTATTGACTAGTAGAGGGATATATCAGTATTTTGGAGTAACGTCATCTGGACATTAGACTTAACTGATACCTTTTGCAGAGTATTTTATGCTGTAAAATGTTTTAAGGCCTCGTAAAATAGAAACTTCAGCTTCTAGGGAAACTTTAAATCTGAAATCAATAACTTCTGAACCAATATTTACACTCATCTTTCTGTCTCTCTATTTTTCTATTATGGCTCTTTGCTGCCTCAAGCAAAATGCTCCATTTTCACATTTGCTGCAGAAGATTGTAATGGATACTGGCGTTTTTTGTTTTGTTTGTTTGTTGGTTTTAAATCAGCCATTGCAAAAACTTAAGTTTATCTGCTACTCGCATTCTGCCGTGGACCGCGTCACAAAATGGCAGAAAAGCATAGCTTGCTGTGCGATGGCTCTGCTTTGACCAAATTGTATTGGCATTCTCAGCCAGACGCATAGCTGCTGCCCAGAGCAATCCCGTTGTCCAGCCACCGAAATTGAACACCTAACAACACTCCACCTTGTAAATAACTAAACTACCATATTTAAACTAAAATAAGTTGCAGTTTTCAGCCTGAACTTAGAAAAACGGACCCAGCAGAACCAGAACAAACCTGTCACTGGTGGTGACATTTTCTAGTGACATTATATCGGTAATTGGTGTAATTTCTTACCTGTAAGGCCAACCTTTTTGCGGCACATAAAGCATCGATTCTTCTTGGGTTTTGGGGGCTCTGGGGCTTTGTAGTCCTCACTGCCAGCAGTGGAGGGATGGGAGGTTGAGAATGTGGGCTGACTCAATACTGGAGAGACACAGGAAAAACACTTAACTCGTTAAGTTAACGTAAAGTATCTGTCTTACTAACCTACAGAGTACACACCAGTATTTATAAAAAGCATTTCTTGGTCAAAAAAAAAAACCCTCGTGTATGTAAATGGGGGCAAGAAAATATTAGATTTAGGCAATTTTATATTGCAATGCTAATATGTATTGTGAAACAGTACATTTTCTAGAAATGTCTGTTTTTGTCCAGACCTATGAATATATTCTGTCAAATCAAGGTACTTCATCACACTGATGGACCTTTCTTCTAATTCCAATATTGCCATACAGTAGTCCTGCTCACTGATTTACAAATGTGTACTCAATGGTCAAATACAATCAGAGATATTAAAAGTAAAAGATACCTCATTAGAAACCAAATTTTGATCATCTCATGGTATACACAATCATATCACCCAACTGTAATGACAACATCTCTGACAGCTCAACATTATACTGTAAGCTTCACAATGTTATTTCTAGCAGGACTGTTGTATTGGCCTGCATTACACTGTACTCAATAAACTGGTGTGCTTCTAACTGTGTTGGTGTCACTCAGTATATGAAAAATATCAGCTCCATACTTGGCACCCACCTGGCTCTGTGAGTTCTACTTTGCTCCTTGATACACCTTTCTCCTCACAGGAGAGACTCATCTCAGTCATCTGTTGTGTTACAGAAATGGTAGTTGAAACCCCACTGCGAAGAATAAATAGGACAGAATTAATTAAAAAGCTCAATATTTCACAAGAGTAACTGGTCTTGATCCAATTGTCTTGATCTGCTGAAGAGACACTCATGAGATACTTATAGGGCTGTATTGTTTCAGGTTTAATGGTGCCTTTAAGTGGAGTTGTGTTTACGAGAAGAGTCCACACGATTGACCCACTGATGTGGTATTCATTTTTTTTGACAGCACTGAGTTAGCAAATTTTGACATTTGTTTTTTCATGTTTTTTTTTTAAATGTCAGCACAAGGGGAAGGTGCTATGGACAAGCAACAATGTACTCACAACGCAAACCACTTAGTACTTTGAAGTACATATATATAACTTCCTATTTCGAAACAGTGACCTCACAAGCTTTGTCTGAAGGCAGTATAATAAACCCTGGTGGATCCCCTCACCTGAGAGCCTCGGTGGCAACAGCCTCAGCAGAGGCGGCGGCCTCAGCTGCCACCTCTGCAGCAGCGACTGCAGCAGCTGCAGCATTATTCAAAGTGGCCTCTAACCTCTGGATGGCAGAAGCCTCAGCTGTGGGGCCACTGCTGCTGCCTGAGGGAGACAATTTCACCACATGCTACAGTCAGACACTGAGGACAAAGGCAGTGCAGCTGCAGACAGAGGTTGGGAGTTTTGTCCTATGTGCACTAGGAAACAAAAAAAAAAAGAAGCCTGTGACAGACACAGCAGGTCTTACCCACAGTACTCAAAGAACTGACTCCTCCATTGTTCTGTCTTGACAGGTGCTCCTTGTGGCACACAGAGCACATGCCATTAGTCCTAGGGTTGCCATAGAAACCACAGCCGGTGGGGCAGAGCATAGGAACTGGGCTCTGATTGGTTTCCTGGGCCATAGCTATGTCTGCCGCCTGGTGAGCTGACCTGGAGACACAAACAAAAGACACACGCTGGAGTGATGAGTGTTTGTGTGGGTACAACCAACATACAGGTGGGAAAAAATCTGACCTGAAAAGTTATTAATAGATAAATGATTAATAGAGCTTCAGACTTAATCAGAAT
Source organism: Siniperca chuatsi (assembly GCF_020085105.1). Taxonomy (NCBI): domain Eukaryota; kingdom Metazoa; phylum Chordata; class Actinopteri; order Centrarchiformes; family Sinipercidae; genus Siniperca; species Siniperca chuatsi. The sequence goes on along the minus strand of NC_058059.1, from coordinate 21,670,864 downwards.
CAGAAATGCTTTATTGATCCCTGAGGGGAAACTCTTTTGTGACAGCAGCTCACTATCACATCAGTGCACACAGGAATAGAAGTACTAAGCAAAAAATATAATACACTGTAATACAGGTCAGAAAATAAAATTAGTCAATTAATCGCTTTGGGAATAATTTTTATAACCAATAAATAGTCATTATCAGGCAAAATGCCAAACATTCACTAAATCCAGTTTCTCAAATTTGAGGATTTTCTGTTTTTCTTCATTTCATACAACTGAACTGGGTGTTCAGAATAAAAACAGCCCTGCATTAAAAAACTGCTTTAATGTTGAGATTAGATATCATTTGAACTTTGGGGTACTGTGATATTGTGATTCAACAGTATCAATACCCAGGTAATATTCTCAGGAAATGTTAACGTTTGACTTCGTCATTTTTGGCAGATTCAAGTGAATAAACAAATAATTAATTAATTGTAATTCACAGGTGTGAACAGTGTAATTTCACCCTTGGCTGCAGTCTGTCTGCCTACTAAATCACACTCACCTCTGGTTCAACTCCACTTTAACACACTCATACCACACTATGCATCACCAGGTAGCAATTATTAATAGGTTTAGTGACAGCTCATTATCACTATCAGCTATTAACACGTACTCACATCTGACTTTGGCTTGTTCAGCTACTTAATACAATTACCACATTATTCTAATTTGCACAAGGTCATCAAACAACATTGTAAAAGAACAGACACTCGCTGATCACCACCACTGACAGAAGCCACTTTCTCTAATCAGTTATTCTTTTAGTGGTCAAAAGAAAAAACCTTTCATCTAGCCTGCATCACTACAGGTTCACCACACTACCTGAATGATGAGATAATCATGTGATTTAGCCTAAGCAATGAATTTTGGTCACACAAATTTTAGACTATTTCATTTGGCCAAAAATCTTGTTCTGCTGCTGGTGTTTAGACAACATTCAATATGAGAACTTTGGTTTCCTTTGTTAAATAAGGTTTTGTAAAAAAATAAATAAATAAAAAAAAAAAAACATGTTTATATTTGTCAAAGTCAATGTTTTGTATCAGCAGTGAAACTCAATAGCTAATTGTATCTGTATAAGTAGAAAAAAAATCCCAGCTGTAATGTTACTAGTATGATGGGTTGAAATCTTGACTATATGAGCTCCTGCGTACCTATTTTGTCACAAATAGGCATGCAGGGGACAAACATGTAGGTCTAAAAACCAGAATGTTTAGCTAATATTGACAGTAGAACACAGTCTGAGTCCCCTCTTCTCTAGCCAAAGTTACTCAAGCAAACATTAACTTGCATCAGCCTCATAATGACACTAAAGGAAGTTGTGAGGATATCACTAGAGAGAGAGAGAGAAGGGGGGCTGTTTATAATCATTGGTAAAACATGGGGGAAACCAAAACCAAAAATGGGGGGGGGTGGAAGTATTCACATCACCAAGTACAGGTTCCAGTGAGTTGCACAAGAGGCTTCCTCCTCTCCCAAAAACTGTCATCACTACACCCCTGCAATCTGCACCTTCACGTGTGTGTGCCTGCAGACTGCGGTGTTCCATGCAGCTCCAGGCTCACATGGACCTGTGTACGGTGGCTTTCCTCTGTCACAGGAGTGCAATGTGACACTGTGATCTCAAAAGGCACACACACACACACACACACACACACGAGTTACCTCAACACAGTAAGGCTGGGAACACATCTATTTATAGATAACCTCGAGAGTTCCGCAAGCTGAGCTGGTATCATGCCAACATTTCTATCCTCGTCAGAGTAGGTTTCCCCATCAAAGATACCATCAGCTTTCTAACCAAGAAGAGGAAACGCATTATGAAGAAAGAGGCTTCAAAATCTTACACAGTTTGGAACGTGTGCGAATGGGCAGGGAACTCGTGGGAACAGATTCTGACATGGGTACAAAATTCAGCACAGCACATGTAGATAGCATTAAGAGTCGAGCACGTTCATCACCGAGACAAAAGCCAAAATCACTCACTGACCCCAAGATGTTAGTGGTACTTGACGCATGCTAACGTCAAACTGGCAACCTGGCTAATATCATCCCGATGCCTAATAACCACATCTCTAGATGTGCTCAATTGAGTTGGTTTAAGCAATTAATATAATTTATTTCGACCGCAGTCCTCGGTTGCTTCCTGACAAACACCGGGCCACCGCTGTGTCATTTCTACAAATCCACTGAGTCATGCTAGCAAGCTAATGACTGCTGCTAACGCCTTTCTTTCAAGAACTATGCTACATGGCACCGGGCAGCATGAACAGTATCACCTCTGAGTCGCGTTATAAAATCTTCAAGTTGAAACACACACAACCAAAGCGCAGTTCAGTTATAGGGTTTAGTCCAATTGCTCGTATGCTAACGATAGTTAGCCACAACAACCGTGTGAGCAGATTCTCGTGATCTCGCTAATGTTAGCATGCTAGAGGTTAGCTAAAACTGAAAAGTGTTAGCACTGTTGTTGCCTTTGCTTTGTCTGTTCTTTGTTTTTGTTCCCACCACAGATGAGCTGAGCATCGTGACATTAACAAAGTGCATTTCCAAGTATTAACGTTACCACGGGAAATAAGTCAAAATCAACGCGGTTAAGCAGACGCATCAAATTATCGCAAAACCTTGATATAGCCAGACAACAAGATACCGTTAACTTGAGTTGCTAACGTTACGTTTTCAGAGACTGGTGGTGCTGCTACCAGATTAACGTTAGCCAAGTTAAATACAGATTGTCTTTATTTTGAGTTAGTGGGCAGGTATGTGTTGAAAAAAACAAACATATTAAAGTTAGTGTGTTTAGTAGCTAGATGTTATAACATGCGAAAGTTGCAGTTAATTCTTAAATGCCAACCTCGCAGTTAGAGAAGCAAAGTTTTCGGCGACACGTGTTAACCAATCGGAACATGTCTTTAATCCTCGCTAGCTAAGTAAGCCAATTTTACATTAACGTCGAGGCTAATCGGTTACAGCTAAAATGTGACTTTGAGATTGTTTATGTTAGTGTTTCACTGCTCACTCCAGGAACTTCCAAACAACCACTTGTGCTAGCTGGCTATGGTTTAAGTTAACTAACGTTAGTTAACTTACCTTCTGTGTCTGAGAAACGTTGATTTTTCTAGAAACGTTTTGGATTGACGGAATAACTAGGTTTATATTGGAGCTAACTAACTAGGGCCGTCTAGGTAAGTCGTTTGTGCCTTTCCTTTCAGTCTCCTCACACAGATATACTACACTCCGCCTGGGAGTACCTTTGGCTAATTCCGTTGACGTCCTCGGTCGCTGATTTGTGCTTGTGGTGGCATCTGTTTTGCTTTACGTGATGCGTTTGCGTCCTATCTTTTTCCGGTGCACGTCACGGAAATTGTGATGCTCTGATTGGAAGGCAGGGGTGTTGGAGTATAGCCATTAGCAACAAAAGAGTTCAGGCTATTACAGAACATTTAAACCCATTTCTTCCGCCAAGTAGACAGACCAGAGATTGTTGCTTAGCTAAGCATCAATGTCCATGTAATCAGGAAGGATCAACGCAGACGTGATGTCTGCAGATCCAAGAAAACAAGTTTGAGAAGATATGTTGCCTTCAAATGCTCCTCGTAAGCTCCACTTTCCCCGGGGTTTTCTGTGCGATCACTATTCAGCTTTGATTTCTAGTTCACCCTACCTAGCCTTGTTCTTTGTCCTGTTAGTCGTATCTTCCCATGGACAGCTCAATGAACTGGAAGGTCCTTAGAGTATGGGACCATCATAGCTAGATGAATTACGGAATAGGCCTATGCACAGGGAACAGATCCAAGGGCCCAAGAACATCTGTTTGAAGTGACTGTTATTAGTATATCTTGTCACAAAGTCACAGGGCTCAGGTAAAAGTAGAGACGTCCTGATCTTTTTTTTTTTGTTATCCTGATCATTTAATATTGAGTATCCTGTCTACTGTTACCAAGTCTTATATTTATTTTTATAAATGCTTTGGTTAATTTCCCCCGATTTTCTTTAATATTTATTTTTATAGAGACAAGTATACACAGTAGCATGGACCAACAATGCCATATACCACAGCATTTATAGCTTGCAATGCCCATCCCAAAACACAAACAATGATACAATAAAACTCAAAGGTAAGCACCAGATCATTTACGATTACGTGACTGATCCTTTAAAAGCTTCAACTTGAGTTTAAAATGATCCATTTTGAGTTCTGTGGGTAAAGAGTTCCACATATTGATCCCCCTAACAGAAAATACAGCTGCAAAGTGCATACTTAAACCTATATTAAAAATAATTACAACAATTTGAAAATATGTTTGACAGCAGAATTGATCTGTTTTGAGAAGATTTGGGGTGCCCTGGTAGTTAGGAGGGGGTGCCTTTTCCCTATCTGTGCCCAAGGGGCCTATTATATTCTTCTGTAAGGCAGTACTCCACACAGTGAAGTTCATTAATAAGGTTGCCAAGCTCTTATCTGTTCCTTTTAGTTCTTCAAAAATGTTGTCAATAGGGTTGTCTTGACACAGCTCACCATAATCCAGATGAGGCACACAAGCTTGCTAATTTGGTACAAAAAAAAACAGGGGAAGAACAAACTTGGTCTGCACACAAATCAGAGATACAGATACAAAGGACAAACATGAATAAAGGAGTGGAGAAACATATCAAATGCAGATGCTTCCATGCACCAGGGCTCACTGAATGGTTTGGTGAGTATGAAAATGATGTGGACCTTTACAGTCACCAGATCTCAATGGACCAACATGTAAGACAATGCTCTCCACCACCATCTCCATAAAACAAATTGATGCAATATAAATTTTCATCTTCAGATGAATATTAGTGATCAGATGATTCTATTTAGTGATGTCTGTGAGTGTCTCTGGTGCTATATGTCCTTTTGTTATGTCTGGTTTTTCTTTTAATCTGCTGTACTCAGGTCTCTCTTGCAAAAGAGATCTTGATCTCACTGAGATTACCTGTTTAAATAAAGGTGGTATATATAAATTAGGGAATATCTTGTGGAGGAATGGTGTTCATCCCTCCAATAGAGTTCCACAGACTTGGCGAGGAGCACTGAAGCTGTTCTGGAGGCTCGTGGTGGCCTCCATACTTCATTTTGGTTTTTCCTTTAATTGGCCACCCATCTTAGGCTTTCCAAATTTAAAATAAAAAAGCACTGGGTTTATCTGTGCGTATGTGCTCGTCTTTGGGGTAGAGGGTAAGCGAAAACGTAAAGCCTTGGCCCGACTGATAACTGCTGATTATTTGCCAAGCCAAAATGCATGTAAACTGGAATTTATCAGACAACACGTGTAAGCGCGTCAAATTTTTTTTTAACATTAACCCACCCAATTCTTTGTTTTGTTTTCTGAGCATGTAAACGTGTTCATTAATTTATTCGTTTATGTAAACAACAAAAAACTATATACGCTTTAGAAAGTAACATAAATAATAAGCAGGACGTAACAGGAAATGGAAGTGAACGAGGAAAAAAAATCGAAATCACGTGACCACTGGTTGTCCGGGGAACGCATTTGAAGCAGATGCGCTCGACCAATCAGATGCTCGGGGAAATCGGGACACAGCAAATCAGCTTGTAGGGAGCGAGGATTTAAACCCAGACGCTGAATATGAAAACTACACCGCATCGGTCTCCATTACGATTAGTCGCCTTTTTTTGTTGAAGCAACGCACATTTCGAAATGGCTCTTCGAGTGACCAGAGTAAGTACTTTAAGCTATTTTTCCCCCCATTTCTTGTTTTGTTACTTAGGATTGGAATGTCGTTTTACGACAGATGTGTATTTATTGATATTTTAATTTTTCAAATATTTGTTACAATGTTAAATGCCCTCGTGCGTCGCTGTAGGGTTTGCTCTCGTGCAGCTGTTCCATAATAAGAACTCGACTAAAAACTCGGCAACACATTATAAATGAGTAGCATGCAATGTAACTTAACTCTAAACGCTGTTATTTTTCTGCAGAACCGCCTGGCGTCTACCAGGTCTGACCTCGCTGGAAAGGCCTGCTCGGTGGCCGGGCCCACACTGAAGCCTCGAGCGGTGCTTGGGGAAATCGGGAACATCGCAGTTAACAAAGAAGCCCAGAAAAAAGTAAAACTGCAGCTTTTCATTATAGCATCTTGTGACAGTTTTCTTTCCGATTGAGGATGAAAAGTAAATCAATCTGCTTAACGTGATTCCCCTGAGGTTCAATTCACTATGCTACAATGCACATGTACAAACGTTATAGCAGTGTATTCAAAATTCTTTAACGTTATAGGGTTTGTGGGCTGATTGACGCTAACTCGAAAGTTTCATTGTATTCATGTCTGCCGTGTAAAACTTCATGGGGGTGTATAAAAATAAAAAGCACCCTTGCAGGTAACCTTAGCCCTTATTGGACGCACTTGCATTTAAGTAGGGGTGCATCTCCCGATTTTTGTTCTCATCAATTGTCCTCTGAAAGGCTAGGGACTAATCAATCTCTTTCACTTTAGAATGTCAAGACGGAGGCGACCAAGAAGACCAAAGTCGCCACCAAAATGGAGAAAGCAATTGAACAACCAAAACCAAAAAATATTGTTGCTATTAAACCTGAGCCCGAGATTAAACCTGAACCAGAGGTGCAGGTGAGTTGTATGCCAATGGCTCTGGCCACTAATACACAAATGACTGCTGGGTGTGGCGCTTATGTTTGAAATTTTACATTGGGATTTCCACCGTTCCAGGTTCTGCCTGAACCAGCATCCCCCACTCCAATGGAGACTTCTGGCTGTGAGCCTGCTGACCTCTGTCAAGCATTTTCCGACGTCATGCTTCACACCGCTATCAGGGATGTGGATGCGGATGACTACGACAACCCCATGCTCTGCAGTGAATATGTGAAAGACATCTACAAGTACCTTCGACAGCTTGAGGCAAGTAAATCAAACTTTCAAAACAGGTGGATTTCTGCCTAAATGTTTAATTCAAAGGGCATTACTTATTATTGGCATGGGAAACGGATGTTTATTCCCAAAGCAAGTGAAATAAACGGGTTATAATAATCTCCCACTGTCTCCAGGCTGACCAGAACGTCAGACCCAACTATCTGCAGGATCAGGAGGTGACTGGTAACATGCGGGCCATTCTCATTGACTGGCTAGTGCAAGTGAACCTGAAGTTCCGTCTGCTGCAGGAGACGATGTACATGACTGTGGGAATCATTGACCGCTTTCTTCAGGTGAGTAACTGTATCAGACTTTAGCCCATTAGGTGGCTCTCTGCACGAAACACAACCTATGATGGCTCAAAGTCCTGGCCTTCTAATGACATGCTACCCCAGTTTTAAAATCTGTATGCGATTGCACTTCCAACAGGACCACCCAGTCCCCAAGAAGCAGCTGCAGCTGGTCGGTGTGACTGCCATGTTCCTTGCTTCCAAATACGAGGAGATGTATCCCCCGGAGATCTCGGACTTTGCCTACGTGACTGACAGGGCCTACACCACCGCCCAGATCAGAGACATGGAAATGACAATCCTCCGGGTGCTCAAGTTCAAACTAGGCCGGCCTCTTCCCCTGCAGTTCCTCAGAAGGGCCTCAAAGATTTACGAGGTTTGTCGCAGCAGCTTATCAGCAGAAACTAGATTGTGTCTAAGTTTGTTTTACCAGCCACTAACCTTGTTGTCTCTCAGGTAACAGCTGAGCAACACACCCTGGCAAAATACCTCCTGGAGCTCACCATGGTTGACTACGAGATGGTTCACTTCCCACCTTCCATGGTGGCAAGTGCTGCTTTGGCCACAACGCTAAAGATCTTGGATGCCGGTGAATGGGTGAGGTTAACTTCCAGTCAACAGTAGCTTCGTTACTTTTTCTTGTCCACATAAGATCTTACTTATCCAAAACGATTACAGATCAACTGAATTTTTTTTTTTTTTTTTGAGGCTGCATAGAAATTACACTAGATAACTATCAGCTGATATGCAGCTTCAAATGTTAACAGACCTTGATCAAGGCTACCTGAGCTTTATTACAGAACTGTGACCAAGTGGGGTGTTCAGCCTTCAGTGCTCTGAAGGGGTGGACTAACTACAGTGGAGACATCTCAGTCACTCTTACAACATAGACAATATTTACAGTACACTGAGCTGTTGGCCTTAAGGTGTAATGAGAAATTTAAATTGAAGTATCGACTCAACTATGGACTGTATGCTGTCTAAGTAGGAAATGCTATGTGACAGTCTTGTGTACTTCAAGGACCACTATTCTGAAATGTCTCATAGGATGTGACGCTGCAGCACTACATGGACTACACAGCAGAGAGTTTGATTCCTGTGATGGCACACATTGCTAAGAATGTTGTGAAAGTGAACAATGGACTGACCAAGCACATGGTAAGTAATCAAACTTGCATGATTAGTGTGGTTTCCCCCCCAAACACTCCAGCCAGATGCATGTTTAAATGGAATCTGTAGACTCTCAGCCACAAGGCACATAATGGAAAAACCTTAAGGGGCACATCACCCAAAATCAAAACTACATTTTCTTTACTATCCTAGATCTGTTTTGGCAACATCAGCTGTAGAGATGTCTGCCTTAGGAAGAAACGGCTATCTTTCTAGAAATCATGACCTGGTTACTCAAAACAATCCAGTTATGTTGTGGGAACTAGGGTAGAATAATGCAGTTCCCACATGAAACTGCTCACATGTATGTGGATATTAGAAAACATGTATCTTTTTGTGTTTTTTTTTTTTTGGGGTTAACTCTCATATGTAACTTGCATAATCAGTGTAGCTTTTTTCTTACAGGCCATTAAAGGAAAGTACTCTACTTCAAAGCAGATGAGGATTGCCACCATCTCACAGCTCAAGTCTTCAGTGGTGAAGGATCTTGCAAAGCACCTCACCCAGTGAGGTGACTAAAGTATTTGGCACCATGTGCTGACTTGTACAGTTAACTTAAACTTTTAACGTGACTGAAGTATCAGCACGCTGAGGACCATGTCAGTGGTTTGCATGTAACAATTGAATCGTGTAGTTTTACCATTTTTCCAAAGCATGCTATAAGTTAATTTCCTGTTTACGTGACAGCTGGCCATCAAGACCTCAAAGGCAGCGCAGTCTTAAAAGCAATTTGCTTTTCAGTGAAGTGAACGATGTCACCTTATCAGACATTTACATTGCACGAGATTCAGTCGGCTACCACTGACAACTAATGCAACCTTATTCACAATGTCTGCTTACGCCATGGCTCATAATGCACTACTAACATTAGCCGACTGAAATCTTGAACACAAATATTCCCCACTCACTGTTGCCATACAACATAACTTGACACAAGTCCCAAACTTGTGCCCTAGCATTGACGTCTCAAAGTTATTTTGATAGCTTTACATAAGTGCTGTAATCTAAAACCCATGGCATGCTTTGCAAGGGTCTAGTGGACAGGTGTTTTTTTTTTTTTTTTTAAATGGGAGGTTTTTTTTTAAACAGGACTTTTTTCTGTGGCAGTAAATGTGTAAAATGTACAGCAATAATTGTTTAATGGTTTTACATTCTTAAATGTCTTGTTCTTAAAGCATCTATTAAATGGCTCTGACCAGAAAGTTGCTGCTATCATTATTCTCACCACTAGAGGCTGCTCTTATACTAGGTTTAGTTCACTTGCCTTTATGCTTCCAGTCCTCTGCTGTGTCATAAGCAGAAGCTTTGAGGTTAAGGGTCAATTTTCTCTGCAAGATGTCATTCTGGTTTGGCATTTCAAAGCACATCCCTGGCTTTTTCTTCAGGGGGAAGAGAAATCTTGCATATTACATTTTGCGCTCTACATTGCAGACCTAGGTCTTTATCCTTGCTATCAATACACTTAAACTTCAGTTCCACAAAACTCTTAATCCTCAGTTATGCATAGCTCATTTAATGGCTGACAGTTTAAGAACTTCTTTAGTGACTGTCTAACATAACTAGAATATTGGCTTATTAGACAGCTATGTCAACTGAACACATCTGCAGAACAAATGTACATACTTCATCCACCAGAGCGCACTTTTTCAACAGCAATGTCCCACTCAGTGTTGGTCTTAAGAAAAAGATTTTTTTTTTTTCTCAACTCAAATTTTAGTACCAATATTTAACAGGGTATTGTGTGCAATATTGCAAAGCTATAAGCACTTGTCACAGCAGACAAGTGAGTCAGCAGGCCAACACAGGATGCTAAATGGAATTCAGCCATCCATTTTATTTACACCTGAGCTTTTCTTACTGTAACATGAAAAAGGCCTGAGCAGGACAGCTTTTAGAGTTGCAGAACATTTTCTATAAAACTCTTAAGCAATTTAGTTAACCTGCATAACAAACATTCTGGTTATTGTCTTTAAATGTTGAATTTCCAGAAAATTTACTGTCTGAGGAAATGTGTGCAATCCATCACCAACCCCTTCAATTGAGTGTCCTGACATTTATCAGCATCACAATCTTTAAGACATGTAGATCTCCTGTTAACTGCAAAGGCTCTCACTGCAGTGACATCACATCAGGCTGCCAGTATTTAAAGCAAATGGACAGAGCAGAGTGGGAGCTATTACTTTAACCCATTCACAGCTGAGAGCCTGGGGGAACTAGCCTCCCACCCCCAAGGGGACGCCAGGAGTGCTTTGCTGTACAAGACCACCTGCTATCTGCATGAGTCACTGTGTACATTGTCAGGATCATAAGGCCACTCTTAAAGGCCTGCTGGATGACAGCTTGAATCCATCTGTTGCCATATATGCAGAGACCAGAAATCATCTGCCGCTGAAAGGGGAAAAAACATTTGGCACATTAGTAGTTTGGGTTTATTGTAGTTCATGCACAGAGTTCATAGTGAAATGAGTAAGTTCCACATAAAAGATCAGTGGTACTTTCACTGTCTTGTGAGGTAGAAATACAGCCAAACCATGCTTTGATCGTTTTGTTATATAATTCAAAATTGTTCGACACAACACTGATTATAGAATCTAAGCTGTGCGTCTGTAACGTGACATAATGACATATAGGCAGGAATGCTGACACCTCAAGACCACATCCCTTTTGTCCACTTACCTCTGAGCCTTCTGTTGTTCTCCACAGAGACGCATGATAATTAGTCGCAGTTCTCCTGAAAAGCCAGGCTTTTAAACACACAGATCATACTGAGAATTCATACTTGGAGGCTGAGGTCATGGCTGGGCAGCCATATCGGTTTACAAGACAGATTCCCCCTGTGCGTGGCTCCAAACCATACACTTGCAGCTGCCTGGAACACTATTTGGCCTTTCTGACAAAGATTCAGCTGTGTGACATTTATTATGATGGAAAATTGAACATAGTGGCCGTGCAGTTCAAGACAACTTAGCAACTGAACACTGAAACACCATGTTTGCTAGTAACCTTAAAATGCTTAAAGGGTCAATTCACCCAAATTACAAAAAAACAAACCTATTTCATCAGTCAACCCTTCTGGTATCTAGCCATGCAAAGACTTTTGGTTTTGTGTGTGAGGTTAAAAATGGCCTCTGAGATTTCTGCCTTTACGCATAGACTGTATAAAACATGGACGTAGTCTCAGTGATGTCACCCATAGGTTTCTGAGGCGTTGCGAAGCTCAATGCGGGAGGCTCTGGCCGTCGCCATCTTGGCAGTGCCTGACCCGCCTAACTCCCGGCTAATCCAGAAATGGGCAAAGAGGTGGAGCTGAGGCGGGCTGAATGAATTTCTGCTGTAAAGTTGAACATTTTAACATGGGGGTCTATGGGGGCTTACTCACTTTTGGAGCCAAGTGGCCATTCGAGGAACTGTTTTTGGCACTTCCTTGTTGGCTTCATTTTTCAGCCCGGGACGTTGCTGCTTGCCCCAATGCAATAGGGGTTGAATGGAATTTACTTTGTGGTGCTCAAAACATAAAAAAACTACACTTGAAAAATTTAGCAGAAACGTGTCTTTCACTGGTAGCACATTGATGCGCCACCAATTAATGATCAACTGTGTTCCAAAAGAGCAGCAATACATGTCATTTTGGTGCACAGACCAAGTGATCAGAGCTGATGAGTCTGCTTGGATCCACTCCAGTGTTGGGGTTTTATGCCCCCCCCCGAAGTTAAGGATGGAGGGGCAGTTCTTCCCAAACCCTGATGCAAAGCGTGAAAAAACGCGTGGTAAAATTGCCATAGCCTAATAAATTCCATTGGCGTTTGAAAAACTCGACTTGACCAGACGACTTTTTAATCAATTTCTTTTACTAACACAGCTACACACACTGTGCGCAGACAGGGATTTTGGATCTCTATGCGCACTCCTCCTTTACAAATGTTCTGCAGCAGCCAGGTCAGAGCTTAGTCTGCACTGACTGTACTACTGGCTACATTAGCGGCAGAAGAAGAAGACCATGCTTGCTATAACGTGTGTCTACCGAGTTTGTGAGTTAGCAACAAATATCATTTGATAAACCCAGTTTCTTTATTTTAATTAAGACAACATTACAGGTAGCAACTTCTTTTTCATCTCCATGTAATGGCAGTGCCTGGTTGTTAGGTTAGCAGGCTGTTCCGGGCCCTGTTCTTCAAATGTGGCTTAACTAATTAAGGCTAAAATGCTGTTATCAGGCTAAAATAATCCTGTTTATTCCCATCCAGCTAATTTGGTCCTTTGAAAGCAGTTTGAGGAGTGATTTCTTGAAACTGGATGAAGTTATTTTGAATAATAATGCGCTTTTACTTTGAAATAAAGGCAACATGAGTAGAGTTGAAACCATAATCAGCTTTCATATGATTGCACCGAGGCAATAGATTCATGGACATAAGTCAAATTTTCTGTGTTCCTCCGTTGTTGCCGGTGTAATTTTGTTCTACACTGTGCTCCGCAATGTTTCCACACTTTCATCACCCTTACACCTTACCAGTGAAAGTGGTAAGACTACGAGTGATGTTGCATGCGTGATTGGCCGAGGTTCCCGAAGGACATGCAAGAGATCTTTAAGTGAAAATCATAAGCCTGCTATGAAAATGAAACTTTACTAAAATCTCTTAGAAGACAGGTTTAATTGCATGAACAATTTTCAGCAAAGTGAGTTCTGCCATTAATCATTTAAGTTTTATGGGCCAAATGATAAATTCCTATTCTAATGTCAAATTCGTCTTTCAACAGTCAGAATCTTTTAGTTGAGTTTATTTATTTTTGCTCACAGTATCTCAAACTACATTGGGTTTGGTTATTTTTTAAGTGTGTGAACTTCAAATTCAAAATTGTGAACTATGATTGTGAACTAGTTTGTTTTCATCTGTGTGAACGGAACTTTAAGCTCTTCTGAGGTGTGAACTTGCACAACACTGAACGATACTGTGTTTTTCCATTTCTGGCGAGAATTAACTGGGTCAGTGTCTGCTGGTAGATTTCAGCCCGAGCCTTTCTCACTGACCTGATTGTGCAATAATTATCATGCTGTTTCCTTGGTAGGTTTGGCTATCAAAACAAAAAAAGGTGCACCAAACAACACGAATGTTGATATTTACATATTTACAAGCCCTTCCCAGCGCCTGCAGGCTATTATAGCGATAACTACCAAAAACACGCAGTGTCCTCACGACATGACATCATCAAAGAGTACCTACATTTTCTGGCCCCCCCCGCCATGATTGACCAAAGTCTGCTTATTATCTTAACGTATGCCCCTCAGAAGTATTTGTGGTAAATTACTGATGAACTAATCAGATCTTTCCTATTTCGTAATAAAGACTAACTAGAAAATGAATGCAATAAGTTACAGGCAAGGGTGCACCTAGGATCTCTAGTATCCTAGGGACACAGCTGCGCTCACAGCTAACATTCAATCACAAGGATGTGTCAAAGTAACGAGTAATAGCCAGTCACAGCACAGTAGGGCGGGACTTGCCGCAAAACGGGTGGGAAAAAAATAACGCTGGTAAACATTAAGGTGAATACTGGTAAAGTGAGACACTTTCTGATAATTTACCTTCTGCATAATTTTTTATTATGATCCAAATGTCTTAGCCCCTCATATGATGTTATTCTAAATTGCTTGAGAGCTCTACTATGCTATACAGAAGAAAAAAGAAAGAAACACACTTCCTCAAACACACATTGACCCAAAACCAAATTTTTTCAGGTGCAACTGTCAAACTGGGACACTTAAAACACATTCAATTGTTATTAAAGTGTTGGCCTAATGAATTAGATACACAATAACAATATAAACAACAACTCCCTCCCTTCCTCCCTCCCTCCCTTCCTCCCTCACCCTCCCACAATATTTTGGTTTAATTTATTTCATTTAAATATAAAAAAAAGGAACCTTCATGAACATCTCTTTTTATAGGCTAATTAATTTCACACAGGCTAAATTTCATTTCTGCTTTTTGTACGGTAGGATAGTGAATACAGCAAGTGCAAGCGAATGCCTCCCCGTCTTCAATGAGGCCAATCTCCTCGCCACACGTCTCATGGAACCAGTCCTCACAAACAATGCACATGATCCAATCCTCGGTCTTGGGATCATTTTCATCATCATATCTGGCTTTGCAAATATTGAAAATTTCCCAGCCATCTGAGCTTCTACCCTCCATCTTTCTTGTTTTTTGGCAGGCTTTGTTTTTTTTGTTTTTTTGAGGAAATGAATGAAAAATGTTCATCACTGGTTAGGTGCTAAGAGGATAGTTTGGATCTCTGTCTCGTCTGGCCTCTCTCTCTCTTCGGAATTGGGATTAGTGTGGCGAAAGACACTCTCTCTACTTATGTGGCAGCATCAGCAGGGGGAACAAACACCTCTCCTTGGCCTCTATCAGTGGCATCCTCCCCAACAGCCACTTCTGCCCCAATCCAATCAGGGATCTCTGGCAACTCCAGCTGTTCAGGCTCTCGTGCTCTTCCTTCAGGCTCCAGTGACCTTTCGTTGGTCAGACTTGACTCATACACATTGGGGTGTATGGCCATGGGATTTACTGGGTACATCCCAGTCACCCTGAAGCCACCTTGAGCAGTCTGGACTGTGGCTGCCCTCCTCCATGCCCTCCCAAACATGGAAAAAAACTCCCCCTTAAGAAGCTTTCTCCCTCCTGTTATCAGAATCAGAAATATTTTATTGATACCCGAGGGGATAATACAGGGCAGATAATACAGGTCAGAAAATAAATTAAGTACCAAGTGGGTATAAGTATAAAATAAAATAAGTGTGAAGTACAAAGTGGGTTTACCGGTTGATGATAATAATACGGTATAAGGTAATAGTGCATGAACTGCCAAGTTAAGTGAGTCTCTGCAGATCTCTGCGCTCAAATGATCAGTTGCTTCTTGTGGTTCCACGTACACGTCTAAAATGTAAAGGTGATCGGGCGTTTTCTGTTGCAGCTCCTACGCTATGGAATGACCTTCCTCTGTCTCTAAAAACTTGTCCTTCATTGGGTGTTTTTCAGAGTGCGCTTAAAACTTATTTGTTTTCTTTAGCTTTTGACAATGCTTTGTAGGTGTGTATGTCATATGTTTGTTTTCTGTTTTTTCTGTTTCTTTTTTATATTTTGTGTACAGCACTTTGATTCCACTTGTGGTGTTGAAAGTGCTTTATAAATAAAGTTGAGTTGAGTTGAGTTGAGTGTAGCTTATTAAGATTGTAATGAGACGGAGGATATTGCACAGCAGTAATAGAGGTATGAATAAATATCAATATCAATAAATAGGGAATTTTAAACTGAAAAGAGTATATTGCACAGCAGTATTAACACAGAATATTGCACAAATGTGTCAAGTATTGCAGAGATGTAATGATCAATGTCCAGTTTAATGACTTAGGGTCATACAGACTAACACTTAGAGGGAGGCGTTAAAGAGTTTGATGGTCACAGGCAGGAATGACTTCCTGTGGTGCTCTGTGGTGCTTTTTGGGGGGATGAGTCTTCCGCTGAAGGTACTCCTTTGTTTGACCAGCACGTCATGGAGTGGGTGGGAGACACTGTCCAAGATGTAGTTGTAGCATGTAGTTTGGCCAGCACCCCTCCTCTCTGACACCACCGCCAGAGAGTCCAGCTCCACCCCCACAATGTCTCTGGCCTTACGGATCAGTTTGTTAAGTCTGTTAGCGTCCGCTACCCTCAACCTGCTGCACCAGCATGCAACAGCATACAGGATAGCACTGGCCACCACAGACTCATAAAACATACTCAGCATTGTCCAGCAGATGTTGAAGGACCTCAGCCTCTTCAGGAAATAGAGGCAGCTCTGGCCCTTCCTGTAAACAGCTTGAGCGTTCTTAGCCAAGTCCAGTTTATTGTCCATGTGTATTCCCAGGTACTTGTAATCCTCTACCATGTCCACACTGATGGAAACCGGGATCACTGGCGCCTTGGCCCTTCGTAGATCCACAACCGGCTCCTTAGACTTTGTCGCATTGAGCTGCAGATGGTTCTGCTCACACCATGAGACAAAGTTCCCCACCACAGCCCTGTACTCAGACTCATCACCACCGCTGATACATCCCACCACAGCAGAGTCATCAGAAAACTTCTGAAGGTGGCAGGACTCTGTGTGGTAGCTGAAGTCTGTGGTGTAGATGGTGAAGAGGAAGGGAGAGAGGACAGTCCCCTGAGGGGACTGCCCAGTGTTGCTAACCACGCTGTCTGACACACAGTGCTGCAGGCGCACATGCTGTGGTCTGCCAGTCAGGTAGTCCACAATCCAGGACATGAGAGGGGCATCCACCTGCATCGCTGTCAGCTTCTCACCCAGCGGGCTGGACGTATGGTGTTGAAAGCACTGGAGAAGTCAAAAAACATGATCCTCACCGTGCTTGCCAGCTTGTCCAGGTGGGTGTGGATGCGGTTCAGCAGGAAGATGATGGCGTCCTCAACTCCCAGCCGGGGCTGGTAGGCAAACTGAAGGGAGTCCAGGAGGGGTCTGACCATGGGCCGCAGCTGTTCCAGCACCAGTCTCTCCAGGGTCTTCATTATGTGGGAGGACAGTGCCACCGGTCTGTAGTCCTTGGAGCCACTGGGACGCGGCGTCTTCGGCACAGGAATGAGGCAAGATGTCTTCCACAGAACAGGGACCCTTTGAAGACTCAGGTTGAAGACATGTTGAAGGAGTTTCATCAGCTGTCCTCTCACCTGGTCAGTAGTCAGGCACACAGCAGATGTTACGGGGGTCATTAGTGTGAAGAGGGCCGTTAGTCTGATAGCCAGTTGAGGGCGGAGTAGGACTCTCCCAGGAAGATGGAGGAGGGGGGAGCAGACTACTCAGAGGAGCTTGAGGGCCAACAACAGCTGAGTTAGAGGGGGATGAGCAGGAGCCAGTGTGTCGAATCTGTTAAAGAACAGATTAGGTTCGTTGGCCCTATCCAAGCTGCCTTCAACTCCTATGCTGCCAGTCGGTCTGAAGCCAGTGATGCTCTTCATGCCGCTCCAGACCTCTCTCATGTTGTTCTTAGCCACATGAAGCTCCATCCCTCCTCATTTCAATGATGTTTCATTTGTCATTTGTTTGTCCGCTGGTTGCAGACAGTGGGTGGTGTGGGAATAGCACACCACATGTATCCTGTGTGACTGCATGAGCCTCCGGAATTCCAGCAGCAGCGCATGTGGTCTGAGGTCATCCTTAGGAAGCATGTCCACAAACTGCTTCCCCCAATCCAGAAACAGCTCAGTTGTTATCTAGCCGTTATTGGACACCTTCACCACTGTGTTGGGGGTAACGTTATAAGCCAATCTGCTTTTAGTCTCTTGGCTTTGAAGATGACCAAGAGGGGACCATAGTCCCCCTGCAGCATTAAAGCGGGGCCAAAGCTGTTGTTGTCTTTTTGCCTGACGTGACCTTGTAGCAGGCACTCCCCACCTCTGAAATCACACTGGCTGACAGAAATTGGTCCTGCACTCATGTCTGATTGCAATTCCAAATGTGGGAGGGCACATCCTTGATTCCCAGCTCAGTAAGAAGATCTTGATACTGCTGGAACCATTTCACAATTGCTGTGGGGTTAATCCCGGTTGCTCTTGCAGCAGAGAGGGCCTCCGGTTTTCTTTGGCTGAGGTCAGGATTTTGGCGCATAAAATTTTTAAACTAGTACTGCTCATCCAGGCAAGTTGTTTGCCTCTGTGTACTGGTAGGCAAGCGACTGGATCTCCTTTCTTCTAAGTGGGAAACCACTCTTGGAAAGGGTCTTGATCAGCTTAGCCAACTCTGCCTCACTCTCTATAGGCAAGACTGGTTTGCAACCCAAAGCATGCTTGTAGCCTTGTACATGATTCTTGGTGCTTTTTGGAACGTTCTGCACACGTGCAATCATGCGAAGTTGAGGAGCCTGCATCCACCTGCTCCCTATACTCCATTATCGCACCTTTCATCCTATCCTCACTCCATTGGTTCAACTTTTGCCATGGCTTCTGCCCTGGCCTATTCTTCTTTGCTTTCCTTCTCTCCTTCCTCCCTGTCCTTCTCTTTTCTGCCATTGGATTCTGAAATAGGGCCTACATGATTATTATCATTACTTTTAGTCTGTCAATCAATGAAGTATGGCAAATTAATTATGCTAACTAGCTTTTTTATTTTTTATACTGACAAGCTAGCTAGCTCGTGATTAGCATCGCGATTAGCATTAGCATTGCAAACTAGCTCAATACAAGCAGTTTAAGTCAAACTGTGTTGAAATATCTAGCTTGCTAACTAAATTTATAAGGGTCATACAAAAAGGGAACTCAATTCCCCCATTAGAATGACTTGAATGGCTGTCCCAGTTTGCCAGTAAAACCCAACTGGGACAGTGTCAAAACTGCATTAAAAAAAGAAGATTAATATGAATGTGATTTTTTAAAATTCTGATTCACCATTATGTCCCATAACTAAATATATAACATTTACAAACCATCCATCAGTTGTTTTTTATTTTTATAACCTTATCATTGTTCACCTCAGAATGGTATGTCATTTTACTTACCCTCACGGTTTACTGCAAGGTTGTTGAATATGGTGTGCCACAACACCGGAAGTGATGTCATAGCTTATGATGAGCTCAGTGTTGATTATTAGTATATACATGTAAAGATAGAAATTATGAAGCTTAACTTTCCCACTTTACCCATTATCCCGCTTTACCAGTATTCACCCTATACCTGCTTAATATCAACATGCTAGCATTGTCAATGTGAGCATATTAGCATGCTAATGTTAGCATTTAGCTCAAAGCACTGCTGTGCCTAAGTACAGCCTCACAGAGCCACTATAGGCAGGAATCGCAAATCACTTTGTTGATTTGAATCATTTCATTCAGTTCATGTTCTAAGATTCATAGTCTCTGACTATGTCGTAAGTTCACTTTGACATTCCTAAGCTGAGCAGTCATATCACTGTTCAAAATCACTTCAGTACAGAAAGTGCAATAGTCCTACTCAATTACTGGAGTACTCTTGTAACAGCACTGTAACATTCCAGAAACATGATCCTGGTTTCACTGAATAATCCACAGACCCACTGTGAACAGTTTCATAGGTGTAACAAAATCCTCAAAAGTCCACTTATAGCTTTCCTGAGCTTTCAAACGCATCTTTCAGTCTTCTACAGTGAATGGATCTGGCTCAGGTTTCATCACCTAAACTAAGTGTGAAACTTCAGCCATGTGATAACAGGTGGTCATATACAGTATGGTAACCCTCGTCTCTGTTCAAACTGCACTGACTCCTGGTCAGTGACTTGAACCCGTTCTCAGTCGATGCTGTGACTGGTTTTGCTCTACTTCCAATGTTCAATCAGTTCACTCAGTTTTCATAGGGACTATTCTTTTGGTAGAAAGTAATTCCAGTGAAAACTGCTCATAACAAGGTTTGTGGATTATCCAGAATAATTGGGACATTGTTTCAGTGATCTTTAATGGAGTTCCATTCACCTCAATTGTATTGGTTTGCAGTTCCATCAGAGGCAGATATCTCAAAAGCTATGTATGGGAATAAAACCAAAACTATCTGCATGGGTGGGTTTTATCATTCAACCACAACAATTGAATGATAAAATATGTTGGGTGAACCAACCACTTAAATGACAACAATGTACAATCACACAGACATGATGGCCTTACAAGATTTCCAGTGACATTTAGCACACATTCTGTGACACCAATTTGAGAACGCTTATGTATTCATGCACATTTTAGTGTCCTTAAAGCCCAAATGCTTCTGTCCTTTTCCATGTTTATTCAAACTGTCCCCATTAAATGAATTTGCAAGTCAGCAATGAGGTCCAGAAAGAATGCAAAGCTTGGCTTCAGATCTCTCAGTATTTCAGCAATACAGGCGGATCGTCCAAGACCAGAGTCAAAAGTTTGGAACTCCTTCCCAGTCTAAACATCATCCAAGATAGCCAGAGATTTAACAAGTGCACCCTTCAAAATGAGTCAATGCCCATTCTCACCTCCCATCCACGAAGTTTGCGTGTCTCAATTCAATATGACAAAGTCAAACAAACAGCCGGCCCATGGTAGCACTGTTTGGGTTTCTGTGGGGTGTTAATAGGTTGGCAGCTGGCAAGCAGAATGAGGCCTCTGGGCTTGAGAGTGGAGTGAAGCACAAATAAACACAGGGGCATTCATTTTCACAATTTATAGATTTTCAAATAAAAATCATGTGCTTCCTGAACTTTACTGACCTTGGACGCTCAATGTCACATGAAGGAAAGAAAGGCTCCAATTGTGGCCTGAACAGTGGAGTGTTTGAGCCAGGTGTGAATAGGATTTTCTCCAGACCACCTTAACGTCTCCGAGTTCGGTTTGAATGGCGAGCAGGAAGTCATCTTCTCCTCCTGATTGAGGTTACACTTACATGTTTGTTTAATCGTTGTAGACAGGAGATTGGTGCGTTTTCTTTCCGAAGACACATTGTGAGAGTACTTTGGAAGGAGAGCAGAAAGCTTTTACATTTTAATGCCAATATCAAAGAATATATTTTTGTGCCCATTATGTGTCCTGTCCTCTATGTCTTCTGTACATTTAGTAGCTGTTCTGGAGCTTTCTATCATATTAAATGAGCCTCATCAGCAGATTTAAGCCAGCATGGATGAGAGGTCCTCAAACTGCTTGGCAATTGAAATTTTAGACATCTACATTTCCAGGACAACTGGGCAAACTCCATCGGCTGATGAAGATCATGTGATATGATTGACAGCTCCAGAATTGCTAAGTGGACAAAGCAATGAAAATAAGACCAAAGTTGTAAATTATTCTTGTCATAGTGTGGAAGAAGTCTCAAACATCAATCTTTATATTTAAAAAGAACATTTCAAGACAGCTCTATGTAACTTTCAATACATAGGTAAAAAAGTCCTATGACAACCACTTATTTACTGTACACATAATAAAGAACAGCCTGGATACACAAACACAGAAATTGAGTCAAATCATACAAAAAAAGCCACTGTAGAAATCCAAATTTTTATCACATGCATACTTTGGCAAGAGATGTTGCTTTGGGGAAACAAAAATAAGTTATTATCTTGTTTGAGCTCTCAGAGGTTATTTTTGGCAACTGAGCAGCTCCACTGGACCAGTTCAGAGTACAGTGTAGTTGCGTGGGATGCAAGGACTGTTGGTTGTTCACTACCCCAACTGAGATTTTCCCACTAGCCTTCACTACACAAGTTCTGGGGATTAATAGATTTGGTCAAACGATTTTAAGGTGCCAGTAGACTTGTAGTTTCTCATAGGAAGAAACCGGCAAAATCTTTTAAAGGCAGGAGTAGTTTGTTGCTGGAAGGTGTTTAAGTAGGAAAAAAACTACAATGCTAGATGGGAGGTACTGAGGTCAATTTTGTATTTCAATCAGGGATCTAATAGTTGCATTTTGAACTTGTTGAGGAATTTTTCTGCACCAAATAATGCATTAGTATAACCCACTTCTGATGTGATGAGGGCGTTTTTGTAGGCTGGTTTCAGGCTGACAGACAACAGAGAAATGGCTACTGTTCCGACCGTGGTCATACTTTGATATGTTTCTCACATCAGTGAAAATGTTACAGCATGATGTGTGACCAACGTGATATCATGGGATTGCGTATAAATAGTACGCGGGACAGTTGCGTGTGATGAGTTTTGGACATGCAGGAAAGGACGAAGTCAGGTGACTTTCGTCAGGTGACCTTCATCGTCATGGTATAAATATTAAACACGTGGTTAACGTTGTGAAACGGTCGCATTTGGTTAGGTTTAGGCCACAAAACTAATTGGTTAGGTTTGGGAAAAGATCATGGTTTGGGTTAAAATAAGCACATTAGTTAGTCAATTAAATTACGTATGTAAGTTAAGTTACAATACGTACGTGACGTAAGTTAAATACGTTATGTAAGTTAACTTACGTAAGTTAAAATATGTCAACGTTGAATTTTGTTTCACACGGGACACGAACAGCAGTCTCTTGGGGTGAAATTACTGACCTTGACCTCCTCCCTACATGGACTTTGTCGCTCTGTATACTACGTCACTTGACTTTTTTTTTTCTCTATGACATTCGTGCCTAAAATGACACACAGTCTCTGCACAATATAAGTCAGTACAGACTAAATGGTGTGAAATGACATGCGAAAAGCAAAAAATGCGAGGTGATAACACACAAAATGACTCAAGACATTGGCGTGTTATTCATAAGCCATTTGGTGATAGCAGGCTGGTGTGATAGTTGTGTGAGTGGGAATGTATGCTAATAGGTGTGTAGGCAATTGTTCCGTGGGCTCCTACTACCTGCACGTGATTGGCTCCTTCCTGATGCCGCTCGACTACATAAAGAGCCAAGATGGCAGTGGTGGTGCAGAACTCATCTCTTTCCTCCCAACTAGCCACACTTGTCTTGCAACAGGGTGCATCGTAGTTTGTCAAATCTCTGCCATGTTGATGGTTTTTGTTCTCCAGGAGTTTGTAGGGGTGGGCTACCGCATCTGTTGATCTTGTTTTCTCCTGTTTGTTTTAGTTAGGGAGGTAAGTTAATTCAGTTCAATTCAGTTTTATTTATATATACAGAAGTTATCTCATTGCACTTTTTCTATAGAGCAGGTCTAGACTGTACTCTTTATAATATTATAAAGATGCACAATGCAAATACCACCTAGAATTTTAAAACAGTAATAATGTAATGGTAGTGGTAATATTAATGTTAATATGTTAATAATAATAGGAATGTGTCAGCAGGTACACACAGGACACAGAGGTAAGTGCAGATACTATGGCAGGTTTATTGAAAACAGCAGGCGACCAACACAGATAAAGGAGAATGCAGGTAAGGGAACGGGATGAGGGAAAGTCCTTGTTAAAGTCTTATCTGAGTCTTGAAGTCCTTTTCTTTTCCGTGGTTTGGCGTGGAGCTGAAGAGCCAGGAGATGATTGCAAGCGAGGGCTGAGGGGAATCCAAGGTACAGGTATGCTGGTGGGTGATTGCTGACAGGTAAGTGTAATCAGTAGTCGGGTGATTGGGACCTAATGACTGTGGTGGGCGGAGACAGTGGTGACTGTGTAGACTCCCTGACAGAATGACATTGAATAGGAATAATAATGACAATAATAGTAACAGAACCAATAACAACAACTGTAGTAGCAGTTGGCGAGCAGAAACACGGGGGCAGCAGGTGGCCCACAACCACAGATCCAGTCTCTGCAGCTCCGGAGGCAGAAATACCTGCTGAAAGTGACAGAAGGAGAGAGGAGGGGAAACGAGAAGGCACAGAACTACGGGAGAGAAAAGATGTCGAGTTAGTAACATGCAGCAATGGGATAAAAATGCATACAGACGGAGAGGGAGAGAAGGAGAGAGGAAAGAGGTGCATCATGGGAAGTCTCCCGGCAGTCTAGGCCTAGAGCAGCATAACTAAGGGATGGTTCAGGGCTCACCCAAGCCAGCCCTAACTATAAGCTTTATCAAAGAGGAAAGTCTTAAGCCTACTCTTAAATATGGAGATGGTGTCTGCCTCCCGAACCATTTAAAATAATGGTAAAAGTAATGGTAGTGGTAATAATATTAATATTAATAAAATAATAATAGTAATAATAATGATAGGGGTTATAATAATAAAAAGACTAATAATATTTGTAGTAGTGGTTGTCGAGCAGGAACATGGGGGCAGTAGGTGGCCCGCAATTATAGATCCGGACTTTGCAGCTCGGAAGGCAGAAATACCTGCAGAACGCGACCGAAAGAGAGAGGAGAGAGACGAGGAAGCACCAATGAAGCTAATATGTGGCTTCAGCAGTCTGAGTTGGCCAAATCAGGTGTGTCATCTTGTCAATCAGCAGTCTTCATCTTGTCTTCATCTGGCTCCAGAAATGCAGTGACCAGCGATCACACCAGACTGACTGAAACACTAACAGTTTGTATTTGTCAGACTGTTCCCTGTATTTTAACCTAACATAACTGTGCAACATAACAATCACTAAAGGGCTATTAACTGAATGTTGTCACGCACCATAACTATCAGAGGTTATATCACACTGTTTTACTTAGAGGGAACTGGGCCAGTGTTTGTGTTTTGATTTACGAGATCAGTAATAATGAGAACAAGACTGCCCATGAATCTAGTGCTTGGTGCTGTGATTGGAGTTTTATTAGTACATTATTCCATTCTGTGATGACAGTGGGCTGGTTTATGAGCCATCTAATGCAATAGGCTACTTAGTTTTTAACGTTTGCTTTGTTGATTTTGAATGTATATAACATTTTTGTCATAAAATCCTGAAAAAGAATCATTCTACACACAGAAAAACAACAGAAATACCCTTGACGGATGTTGTAAAATGTTTGTCCACATAAAGTAGTAATAGTGCCATTTTTTTCTTTAATTTTAAAGTAATGTAAACACCCAGCATGGCTGGTCTTCAAAGATGTCTCCTGGTATCTACAGTATGTTGTAATCTGACCTGTTTGGTGAGTCAGGGTGCCTGGCAAATGTCACCTCTGAGCTGTGATAAATGCTGGGAGGAGGGGAGGGGATATACTTCTGCTCCTGCTGACACATTGTAAATCAACCTCTGGGGTCACTTGGCCATCTCCTTTGTTGTCTGCATGCGACACAGAGACTGACAGAGACCGTCCACCACTGGACCTTGGCACCTCCACTGCTTCTTATGTGAACCTTTGCCTGAATCCATCTGTGCACTTGGAAATCTGTGCATGATAAAAATCATTACTCACCATTTTTAGCATTTTGTTTCACCCAATGGTGTTTAACTGAGGATTTCTGTGACCCAAATTATGCACAAATATACTACCTGTCTGCTATCCAACCTGTTTAAAGAACTGAATGGATCTGCTGTTAGCAGGCTAAAGTATATCAGCACCCAAATGTGAACAGCAACAACAACAATGAATTACAAATTATAACTCTTTGTTCCATTTTGTTAGAGTGCTCCCAAATTTGGTGTAACACCCCACCAACTTTGTCCTTTGTTATGATGCCAAACTTTGTTAGTTATTGGATGCTGTAACATAATCAGGGAATGTACAGTATCTTTAAATGATCTCCAGTTTGAGCATTTCATGTATTATCATTACATTTGAGTCACAGAGTATCCATTTATCTGAAAGATAAATCCCAATCTTTCAACAAGACTGAGTCTACAGCCATGCTCTGTGAGGTTGTGCTTCGGCACAGCTAAATACTAACATCAACATGCTAACATGGTCACATGACAATGTAAACATGCTGATGTGTAATGTTTACCATGTTTACCAATGAATGTCATTAGTTTTTGGTCAGAAACCAAAGTATTGGACGAATAAAATTGTTTCTTGTGTTGTACAAAATGAGAAAGGAGTTGTCATTTCCAGCTACCTGCATTAGAGTTGGGAAATGGGTTGAAAATCATTTTTATTGTGCAGCAGACAGCAGATATTTTTTCATCCAGATGGTTACAAGAGTCTTTGAAAATTTTGGAAACAAAACAGCAGTAAGTGTTGTTAAACAACCTTGTGGGTTTCTGAAGGATCATCAACGATTTATCTTTCGGAAAAGTTAAGGGTTAGTTTTGTGACTCCAATGTAATGATAATGAATGAGGTTAATTTTAAATACAAAATCATACAAAAGCTAAAAATCAAACCTATACATCCTCATACCAACATAATCACTCATCAGATCATCTGGCCTAACAACATTATTCTATACCATAATTAGAAGAGAAAAGTAAATCCGTATCCACGTTATTCATATTAATGGCATAATTCTATGGAAAACTGGATTGCTTCTCAGGATAATTTATGAATGGAAATATATTTAATGAATGTATATTACACAAAGTTCCACTATAACACTTGTCTGGCTGTCACCAAATCAAATATCAGCGCAGACACACGCTTATTTCTAACAATGTTAACAACAGTGTGCTCTCTTTGTACAGTGCTGAGTAAGCACTTTGGTAAATTAAAATGGAGCTGTTTTTTTCCTTCAGCTTTCACCTCATGAAGGTGAGCTCCTCCTCTGAATGAATATTTCGATGACTCTCATCTTACTCAAGAAGCCTTGGATAATTTGACCATTTGTCACATCACTCTCCTCTCTGAAATGACACTGAATTTACTTGATTATAGAGCTCTTTCCTTGATAAAATTGTTCGCCTCAGACACTAAATACATGTCTGTGGAGATTCTTTGCCTTGCCATGGGGAAATTATGTTTCTGATTGTTACAGATGGCTGCTCGCTCAATAATGTCAAGAAATGAATGAATGAATAAAATTGCTCCAATTATTCAGACAGACAACATCTGCTCATCATTTCGCAGAGAATCTGGGATAAACCAATTTTCCTCAGTGTAATTATGTGGGGTTACCTTTTTGTCGTTCTCATGAGTGTTTTCTGGTAGTTTGGTCCATCATCCTACACACACAGCAACCTCCAGGGACTCAACAGCGAACAGAAGTTATTGATTGTATTAGTCAATAAAGGCTAGTTTCCTCCCTGACTATTATACTAATGCACTTAGGGTGAATGTCCCGGCTAGCCTTGCAGGCCAGGTTATAAAGTGCACCAGATCTCCTAAATTATTCACAAGGCCCCTTCACCAGCTCCGGGCCTCCATTAGAGACAGCAGGGGAAGAGGGGAGAGGGGGTGACGATGATGTCACCCGGCCCCATGGAGCCAGACAAGGACACCTGGGACTGACTGATGGAGTCAGCTGTGGAGGACCACAGCTCTGCCGGAAGAGTCTGTCTGAGGAGACGAGCGCTCTGCCTCCGCAGATCACTTCACCAGCAGACCCTGTTGGTCAAGAGGAAACACTGTGAATACTGTGTGTGTGTGTGTGTGTACCTGTGAATACAAGCTTATGTAACCATGGCTCATATTGACAGCTAAGGGAGAATAGAAGTAGCTGAAAACTGAAAAATAAAGAGATATACTTTACAAGAAAGAGAGGCTCCAATTCAATGCTATATAGTAAAGGGTGGCTGTGGCATGGTGGTAGAGCAGGTCGTCCAACACACGGAAGGTCGATGGTTTGATCCTTCGCCTTCAGTGTGTGAGTGTGTGTGAATGATTAGTTAATTTCCTTGAACTGATAAGCAGTTAGCATCTGCCATCAGTGTGTGAATGGGGTGAATGAAAGGCGCTATACAAGTACAGTCCATTTAACATTAAAGTTATAAAAGTACAGATCGGTGATGAATTAAACGAAAAAAGTAAACAAAGTTTCTTAGTAAGGTGTTTTTCTGCTACAAGCCTTCAGAACAGCTTTGGTGCTTCTTGTGTTATATTCTAAAAGTCTCTGGAACTCTACTGGACGGAAGAACTCCATTACTTCAAAAGATATTTCCTCATTTGGTGTTTTGATGGTGGTTAGTGGAGAGCGCTGTGTCCTAACTGAATGCCAGCATCCAACTATCACATTGCATCGCGTAACATTGGAAGCTGTCTGTCCACACTTAATCTCTTAAATATGCACTTCTGTTGTCATGTAAACAAACCATGTAAAAGATGGGTCAGTACTTGCTAACTAGTTACATTTGTAGGCCTACTTTTTAAACAGAAAACATGTTTTATATTCTGATGTTTAGATGTTTCTTTACTGCAAGCTAGCAAGCCCTGCTGAGCATCTTCACAGAAAATACAAAAAATTAATCTTCTTGCTAGAAACTTCCAGCTCCCTGGTAATCTCACTCCAGCCAGCTGCCACCTTATTTAGGTTAACTCCTCATTTAAACTTCACGAATCAACCATTCCTGGTCCATGTTGCAGCGCTTTCAACGCAAGCGACTGAAATAAATAGAAACATCCGACAAAAGTTCAGCTCTGAACGCCGCGCCACATCACACTGTGCAGTGCTGCGTCACTCGCAGCCAGTTAGGACATTCACAACACATCATCAGTGGGGTAAAACTAACCTGTCTCATGATGGTCTAAGCCCAGCTCACATTCCCTGTTCCAATAGAAAACAATGCAATTTAACTGGTTAAAAACTGCTGATGATCCTTCCACACGTTTACTTCCTCTAGATAGTCAAGTTTGATAGTCTTCTCGGCACTAAGCTGACCCCAGCGGGGCCAATCCGAGGACCTCACTAAACCATTCAATGGTCCATCCAACCATCCAAATTGTCGAACTGCAGATTCAGGTGGAGCAATGCGGATTCCATGCTGGATGTGGAACAGAGGACCAGCTGTGTCCGTATTCTCGGCATAAAGTCAAACACGTTTCCAGTGGGTGTTGGACTACGCCAAGGTTGCCCCTTGTCTCAGATCTTGTTTGTGATATTCATGGACACGATCTCAAGTTGCAGCTGGGGGGAGGAGTGCGTCTGGTTTGGGAACCTCAGAATTACATCTCTGCTTTTTGCGGATGATGTGGTTCTGTTGGCTTCATCAGACTGTGACCTTCAGCATGCACTGGGGCGGTTTGCAGTGTTTGAGTGTGAAGCAGCCGGGATGAGAGTCAGCACCTCCAAGGTCTGAGGCCATGGTTCTCTGCCAGAAAAAGGTGCTTGCTCCCTTCGGGATGGGAGCGAGTTGCTGCCCCATGCAAAGGAGTTTAAGTATCTTGGGATCTTGTTCACAAGTGAGGGGAAAATGGAGCGCGAGATTGACAGGTGGACTGGTGCAGCATCAGCAGTAATGCAGGGGTTGTACCAGACCATTGTGTTGAAGAGGATCTCGATTTACCAGTCAGTCTTTGTACTGACCCTCACCTATGGTTATGAGCTTTGGGTAGTGACTGAAAGAATGAGGTTGCGGATACAAGCGGGCCGAAATGAATTTCCTCTACAGGATGGCTTGGCTCAGCTTGGAGATAAGGTAAGGAGCTTGGACATCCGGAGGGATCTTGGAGTATAGCCGCTGCTCCTTTGCGTTGAAAGGAGCCAGTTGAGGTGGTTTGGGCATCTGAATAGGATGCCTCCTGGGTGCCTTCCTTTGGAGGTTCTCTGGGCACGTCCAACTGGGAGGAGACCCCGGGGTAGACCCAGAACACACTGGAGGGATTACATATCTCATCTGGCCTGGGAACGCCTTGGGATCACCCAGGAGGAGATAGACATCTGGAACGCCCTGCTTAGCCTGCTACCATCACGGCCTTACCCCGGATAAGTGTAAGAGAATGGATGGATGTTGCTGACGCTCGCTTTCGTTGCATTCAGTTAGGACACAGTGTAACACATCCCCCACATAGGTGTTCAACTCCTAAAATCACCCTAAGGCCCACTACAAACTCCTACATGGTGCCTAGAACCTCCTAAATGATCACTACAACTACCTACAGGACCCACTGAACCTCCTCAGTGACCACTAGAACCACCTAGAAGACTGCTAAAACCTCCTCAATGACACTTAAAGCACCTGTAGAACCTCCTCAATTATCACTAAAACCTGCTAAGAGACAAGCCTTCAGAACAGCTTTAGTGCTCCTTGTCATAGATTCATCAAGTCTCTGAATTCTCTATCTCTTTTTCCAAAAGATCATTTGATGTTTGATAATGGTGGAACACATTGCTCCAAAATCTCCCTTAGGTGTTCAGCTAGGTTGAGATTTGGTGACTGTGAAGACCATAACATATAACATTATTTTAATTCTTTACATACTTACTTTAATGTTTTACAGTACATTAAATACAACTTGATGTGCTATGTATTCAATTAGAGTTTACATTTTTACACATCAAAACACAGGGCACACAGAAGATTGATCAACAACACTTTACATGGTGCTGTTGCCATTAACATTGTCAGCGTATATGTCAGCGTCATATTTGTAGTTGTGTGTGCATGATTCGCTAGCTAGTAGTGTTTTAACGTCAATTTCAAGTGTTATAGAACGACAGCAAAGGAAGGAATAGTTTACACTCATGTAAATGCGTTAACTACGAAGCTGCAGTCAGGATGTGGTTAGCTAGCTTAGCATAAAGACTGGAAGCAGAGGGAAAAGGCTAGCATGGCTGAAACTACACCAACCAATACCTCTAAAGCTCATTAATTAACATGTTGTATTTTATTTGTTCAATGACAGTTTGTGGTTTCAGGGGGAGTTGTATGCTGGAACCACATCCTGACTTCAGGTCTTTAACACACAGACATGAGACTGGTATAGATCTTCTCATCTCTTCGAAAGAAAGTAAATGAGCATATTTCCCAGAATGTTGAACTATTTCTTTAAAGGCTAAAATCAAGATGGGCACATGGGTATGTGCAATATACCTGCATTTACGCCCCACCTCACCTCATAAATCAATCTAATTGTATTTTTTTTTATTATTAAAAAACCTACACATGTCCACTTCTTAAAAAGATTGAAACATAAATATTTTGATGATAGGTTTGAAAGATTGCAGACACTATCCTCCTCACAACTGCCAGTTTTCATCAGTCTGATACTGCCAGACTGCCAGAAGAGTCTAATGGAAATTCAGATTGAAGTGATCCACAGTAACATGCAACCGTTACTTGCTCTGGCTGACAGGCTTTTGAATGTCACCACCACTGTTTGTGATGCGAAACAGGAAGAAGTGGAGGAAAGCCTGATTGAACTGATTCAACTGAGCATTCTTTTGTCGTGCACAAGTAGCACATACCAAGTCATTAGCTGGTCTCTCCATGGAGATGACAGTTTATTGTCCTGTTCAAATGACTTGTATAGATGAGTTACTGCTTTATAACAACATCCATACATACCACTTGACTTCAAATGTATTCCCACTGTACCCCTACTTGTTACATTGTGAACTCAGGGAACCTTTGTGAGAGGCTGTGAAAATGAAAGAAAAAAGGTCATTTAACTTGGGCAATAATGTCAAAATACAGGCAATACCCTGCCGCTAATTAAAATTTAAAAGCACAATGAAATAAGCCATGTATATTTTCAGCGTAGTGTGAGGTATTTCTTCTCTCCCGCTGGTCTGCTTCTGTCTCATTTCTGGGAAGTTCAGCTCGTAGAATACACAGCGAAAACACTAAAACACAGTGGAAAATCAACACAGTCAGCAACAAAGTCAAGAGAGAAGAAGAAAGTAACCCCCTAGCCAAGAGTCATCTTTCTTTCTCTCACTGTCTCTCCGTCACTTTATCTGTCTCTTGCCCTCTCGGCAAAGGGTTTCATGAAGCCTGGAAAGGTTTTCATACCACTGGCACAAGCTACCATCACAGTGTGTCACTACTCTGAGATCTGTGGGATATTCAAGCAGGGATAGAGGATGGATGGAGTACTGGGTCAACAAGGCCAGTGTCCAAAGGCCTCTGACTATGGGGGGATTCATCAGGGGTTGAGGCCCCAGGTGGTCAGAGGCCCCTGAGTATGTGGCCAAGGATCACACATTTAAGATCTGTGTGTGAATGTAGTGTTTGATGCAGAACAAATAAATCATAGCACAATGTGAAATAAGTCAGGAATGTTATCATGGTCTCTGGCTGCCACAGTGAATAAGCTAATTTTACAATGTCTTAACTGTTTAAAATGACACAAGCCCAGTGTCCTGTCCGATTCCAGTTCAGGTTACAAATTAGGCAAGAACTTTCAAGGAATGAGTTTCATGTAACAATTGGTACTCTTCTTGAAACAAGAGTCTATAGAAAAGCTAGTAGCTCTGTGAGGCTGTACTTAATCACAGTTATGCTTTAAGCTAAATACTAACATATAACATGGTCACAATGACAATGCTGATGTTTTGCAGGTATACTCTTTACCATATTCATCATCTTAGTTTAACATAGTGTGTTAGCATGCAAATATTTGCTAATTAGCACTAAACACAAAGTACAGCTGAGGCTGATGGGAATGTCATTAATTTTGCAGGTATTTGGTCATAAACCAAATAATGGTGGCGATAGATGAAAAGTCACCGAAGTCATTAGAATTCATCCTCTGTGTAATCTCTATAAACAGATATAATCTGCATATGAATGCAGAAACTGTAGGCAAGGGACAAGATTTTGGTATCGTAAGCGTTATGGTTTCCATTTGTAGTCCGTTGGTTGCATGCAGGTGAACAGTCCATGTGGAGAGCAGATGACACGCATTGATCGAAATGCAATCTCGGAACCCATCGGCTATCGTCTGATGACGATTTATCTTTTTATCAATCTTGGTAACCTAGAGATTAGCTTTTTATTAGCTTTTTTAAATGTTTTCTGCATTCAAATCGTCCTCAGACGATAGCCGATGGGTTCCAATCGCTAATTGGACTGTAAACGATGACTGGTGCACGGAACAGGAAGTCTTGGCCGTTATCTGGATGTTTCAAATTCACCTCAGTAAGTCCAACAGTACACTGATAAAATTGGCACTGATTCTGACTGTCGTCAGTTGAGTAGTACGTTTAGTCTGTTGCTGGTTCAAGCTGTTATGTTCAGTTCACCCTGTACAAGCACTGTTTATCAGGTTAATACCTCAGCAACCAAGTACTTGCTGTCACCTCATGATTGTTTCTGTGGCATTGAAATTTTTTAATAAACTTCTAATGAGGAAGATTAAAGATTTGTTTGTAAATGGGCTGAACACCTCTACACTGAACTCCAAATTGCTCCTGAAAGCCAGGACAGTGTCTTGCATAATGGTGGAGGTGCCATTGGTGTGTGAGCGTGTGTGAATGAGACACATTGTGAAGCACTTTGTCCTGGTAGAAAAGAGCTACCTCTGTAAGTGCAGTCAATTTCAAAACGGATAGATTCCTGAAAAATTGAGCATTCAAACATATCTCGCTCCAGCTGTAATTCTCTAAAACCATCATGACATATTACGTAATGCCTTCTGAGCTGTTACACTGATTATTTCAACTGACTGAGAGGAATTTAATTAACACTGGACATCTGAGAGCCCTTTGGCGCCAGATGCCATGTAACTGGTTGACCAAACTATTAGAATGATCGTATTAGGGAACAAAGAATTGAGATGGACCAAATTAGATTTCAATATCAGGTTTCATTCAGATAGAGCCAGTCATTGTCACTGCACTTAATGCAATAAATCTAGAGATTAAATACGATGTTTATGGCTTGAGACAGATGGTAGAGCAGATGTTCACCTTCTCTAAAAAAAAAAAAATTCTGTCAGTAAAGAAAAACTCGCTGTGAAATATTAATGCCACTATATGTCTCTTATTGCTTAGATTCTACAAATGTCAATATAAAACTTGCTATGAATCCATTTTTGTATTATCTATATTGTATAAATATATTCTAATATTTCCTTTGTAAAGAAAAAAATAGATAAATAGATAAATGTATTGTATTTACTATGTATGTACCATGTGTACTAACCTCTGCATGATTAAGTGGTAAAGACGTTTATTATTACAACCATTAAAAATGAATTTTCAATGCTTTTTTTTATCTGGCAAACATATGTCATGTGTGTGGGGTTGTGTGTGTACTTGTCTCTGTGCTGTATATATGCACTGTATATGTTGTATATGTGGGAATGTATGTGTATATGTGTATTTTGTCCTTTGTTCTTAAAATTTTGATCTAAAACTTTCACTTTTCACTTTAATTATTTTATTGCCTTATGCCTGTAATTGTTAAGTAATTGATAAGTGCCAAATAAATAAACTTTATTATTATAAACACTGAATAAACAGAATTTCACATTATATTACTGTACATTTATTTAGAAGACAATTTTGTCCATGTAGAGGTCTAGAACCACACTATGATCAGATTAGAGACCTGCAACATAGATCCACAAATCACTTCCTGTTGGCCCCAAGTGTTTTTGCTGCACAACAATCCTCAGGCTACTAGCTGACTCCCTCTCACTCTGGAGTCTCTGTGGTCTGACTAACCCCTGTCCTCTGTCCTCTGTGCTCTCACCCTCCATGGAGGGAGGAAGTGTATTTCCTCTACAGGGGTCAGTAAAGGGTGGCAGAGGAAAAAACTACGATGACCACAGTTTTCCACTGTGACCTGCTGCATTTGTCAAGATTTTGTCTAGATTTAGCACCAATTGCCTCATCGCACAAAATCTTTAAGCTTGATGGTGTCCTTAATTATTTTCAGAAATCTAAAGAAATTCTTAAGGAAAAAAAAAGACCAAACAGCAAGTACATTTGGTAAGGTAAATGTTAATTTCTGTGTGTGTGAGTTTTAAAGACCCCATGCACTTTCCGCGGTGACCTCATGCTGGATTAGTGGACCTAACCAAAATATTCAACCAATAACGTCATCACAAATGTTTGTCCTATCACATCAAACTGCCTCTCTCTCCATAATTGATGGCCAATGGTTTGCACTAATGATTGCTGCTTCATGGTTTAATGTCCCATCGCAAAACCCCTTTTCAAGGAAGTAATTCCACAATTACTTTACACATTACACAATGTATCTTTATATTCGTGATCAAGATTACCAACTTAACTGTAAATATATTAATGCTATAGGAACTGTTCCTGGCAAATCCAGTATGAGATGTAGCAAACAGTTTTATTCAATTTCACAACTAGGCTAGATAGAACATCTCAGGGGCATAAATAAATAAAAAATACTGTAGTTGCAATTTGGTAAAACAATGCACTGATTTTTATCTTGACAGCCCAGACAGAATAATCACTGCCAAAAATGGGTTCCAGATGTTATATTTTTTCCCCCAAGGTACCCCATTGAGGGTGAAAGCCATTGGTTGTAAACTGTGCAAAACGAGCACTGTTGAACAAACAAAAATGTGCAGGAACCGTACACAGATGACTCCTTTCCTGCTATAATTAGCCTTCATGTGTTCACCTTCTTTCACTGCGTCAGCTGTTCCAACCATGTCAGACAATTGCAGGCCTTCGCTGCCACAGCTTGAGTGGTCTCTCTGTCCAAAACATTAGCATGTTAAAACCATCTCCTCACCTCTCCTCATCTGCTCTCCTCTGTGATGGTAAAATACCACTAATTCTGCTTTGTACATCAGAGAGCCACATCAGGAACTAATCAAGATTTAATTAAAAGGTGCTAAAGACGTCTCCAGTAATTCATTTTTCTGGTTTGCTTCCGTTGTTGGTGCAGCAACACGCATCATGTTACGTTTCTCTCATTCATCTTTCACTCTTACATCAGCTGGAAATATGTAAAATTATCAAAGCAAGACAAGACAAATAATGTTTTGACCCACCAGCCCCCACTTTACAGGACATACTTTATTTGTTTACATTTCTTTGTGTAAATGGGTTTTTTATTTATCTTCTTTGCACATGTTTTCTTTTCTCATTTTTTCTGTTGTTTTCTTTGAGGCTCCTTAAGTCCCAAAATATGATTTATTTATTGTAAATTATCTTGCATGCATAAGATGTGAATCGAATCTTTTGTGTGCACAAGATAAGAAAATTCATTTTTCAAGCCTTTGAGGGCTCTGTAATAATTTTTTTTTTTTTAAGATAATTTTTTCGGACTTTTTTGCCTGTACTTGATAGGGGAAGCTGAAGAGAGACAGGAAAGGGGAGGTGGGGGAGAGGGGATGCCACATAGCAAAGGGCTGCGGAATGGAACCAAACCCGGGCTGACCCTCAGCCTTACTACATGGTGCGAGTGCTACACCAGGTGAGTCATCGGGGCGCCCCAGGATCTGTCATTTTTAAAATAATACATATGCAAATAATAATAGTAATACAGAGGCAAACACAAAATTAGAAAATAACAAAAATAATCATTTAAAATAATAATAAAATACAGAATTTTCTTCTGTACTGTATATAGACCGAAAATAAAATAAAATGAAATAAAAATACGTCTAATAAATAAATAAGATAAAGTTTTTCGTCAGTACTTACAAAGCTTACAACATCCCAATCCTTTGACCCATAGTACATTTAATAACACATTACTTACATTGTTATGAATATAAAATACAGTGTGTAATAAAAATAAAAGGACTTTCTGCATATTGTGTGCATGTGGCTTTGAACTCAACACTGTTTTGTCTGTTTAGGTGTCTGGACTAGTGTTTGTGAGATGAAGGTCAGTATAAACCAGCCAGAGACAGTCGACAACATCCATTCTCCGTTCAGCGTCTTGTTATGGTAAACCATGGAAAATGTTCTGGGTTTCATCAAGGCAACACTTTGGTTGTGGTAGTGATTTTCCAGCCCAGTCGCCATAATAAAATGTAGCCATTGTACGCTGAATGTCTACGTTTCAATAAGTATAATACGTATCATATCAACATTTCGTATCATAAGGAAAGTGACATAGTTCCGACGACATCCTTAAAAGCAGGCTTTCCTACATAGAAGTGGAGGAGGGTTGGGTGATGGATAGAGCATAAGTCAGATGGCCGGAAGTTGCAAAAGCAGCACAGACACGTGTTTGAGACCACTGTTAGCTTCCCGTTTTAACAGACAAAAGGGGACAGTCATTACCGTTTTTTGTATTTTTGTATTTGGGTATTTTATCCCAAATCATGATCTTTTCCTAAGCCTAAACCAAGAGGTTTTGGTGCATAAGCATAACCAGACCTTAACCACAGCGTTTGAAACGTACAATTTCAACGTTTGAAATGTACAGATTCAGCATAGCCCTGGTTTGCAGGAACATAAAATGCCAACATTTTAGTCTGGCGATTGGGTTGTGATTTTCAGAGCCATACCATAGTACTGTTGATTACACTCTAATTTGTCCTTTGTAATACTGAATATATGTTACCTTGCTGTAACCATGCTTGCAATTAATCATGACTTTCTCACATTTCATAACATGTGAAATTATACTCATTTAGTTCATGTCTGATGCATTAATGACATGCTAAGTGTGCATCTACAGGATAGTGTTTACCCTGCCCTGTGTCTTGTGTTACAGCTGCACCATGAATGAAAATGGACTCTACATTGACAGTATGTCTCAGTGGTCCCTGATTCTAATTTTCTGTGCATTTATTGTCCTCCATAAATGCTGTAATTCTAATTCTTTCTTTGAAGTCCCCACTCAAGAAGTACCACACTCATTAAATCCACATTCACTGAGTTCAACTGTCCAGAGGCTTCTTAAGAGCATTATTATCCTAAATGGAATTGTTCAGGGGTAAAGGGGACTGCGTAGTGTGCAGCATTAAGCAGACAGCCAAGCTGTGCTTTCCACCCTTTGATAATAAAGTCCAAGACAGTTTCAATGGATAGTTAACCTTTCTCCTGCTGTTCCTCAACTATTAATAGTACTATTCTTCCGGAAGAAATGACAGGCAAGGCAAGCAAGCCTTACCCTGCAGACGATACAAAGTGCCTTTTAATCCCTTGATTATCTGTAGCGTGTTTATTGTGAGGTGCAATACAAAAACTTAATGGAAAATCACAAATAATTAATGTCTTTGACAAAGGCTTTTGCTGTGGTTATGTAATAATTAGAGGTTAAGTGTCACGTTTACCTCCATCAATTTAACTGTAGTTGTTTTCTAAGGAGATTTCAACTCAGAAAAACAAAAAACAAACATAAAAATATCTACAGATGCAGTAGCATTATTGTAGCAGTAGTATTGTATTTAATGCTGGAAAAAACTAAAAACTACTAGGCAAGTGGTTGCCTTCATTTTTCTACAACTCTAGTAAAGAAATGCATTTATTCACCCACAGTAATATGCAACAAATACAGTGATGTATTCTCTATTGGTTGAGAAGGAGGACCCTGTACACTGGGGCAAACAGAAAAAACATTTACATTTACCCAATCCACAGCAATGATCACATTTTTCTATAGCCATTATTGTACCACACTTTATTACAGAGTGATATACCAAGAATGTTCTTAAGGGTGTTTTAGTCGTCTTTCAATGATTAAAATGTGGTATTTTGGCAGCAGTGAATTATTCTATACTATCATATAAAAAACTCTTGGGAAACATCTCAGGGAAGTATTTGAGATTTGTCAGACTGATAATATTCATGGCAAGTTAAATTAAAAACCACATATAATCAACAACTGATTAAAAAAGTTGCACAACCTCTTGTTTAACAGTTTCCAGATGTTGCCACAGTTATCAGTAAAACAAAACACCTTCCCATAAAACGTTTATCTGAATTGCGTACTATTATGAGGTATGTAAATGCCAAAAGGCTCTCCTTGTAATTTGTCATAATTTTAAAGGGCAAGGCTTTTATATTTAAAGCCAGTGTCTTGAGGCATTGTGGCGAAGTGTTGGTAGAGCATGGATGTCAAACAGGAATGTACACACTGCGGTAGGTATTTATATCTTTTGGAAATAGTTTACATAGCATAATTACGCTCACACTAAATCTTCCTGACATTATGGCTCATTAATTTCCCTTTAAGATTCATCAGTGTTAGTAAAGTCCACATGCTAAAAACATTTGTCCACAATGAAACAAGACTAAGAGTCTACAGCCACGCTAGCAGCTCTGTGAGGCTGTAGTGGTCACTGTAAAGAAAACTAAATTAAGGTTGAAGTTTGTTTTTGGTCCTCAGCAGTTGTGGTGAAGCAAATGTAAAAATGGTGGTAGTTGTCATGCTAACATACTCACAATGACAATGTTAACATGCTGATATTTGGCAAGTGTAATACCATGCTCAACATCTTAGTATAGCATATACTAACATTTGTTAACACAAAGTACAGCTGAGGTTGATAAATTGAAATTCTGACCTGCTGGTAATGCTAGAAGAAAACTCAGCTCATCCTCAAGGGGCCGTGACTGTCTGTACAAAAGTTTATGTCAATCCATCCAATAGTTGTCGAGACATTTTAATTAAAACCAAAAGTGTCAACCCGATGGTGGTGCTAGAGGAATAGTCAGGGATCACCAAAGTCAGTAGGATTCATCCTCTGGGGACCATGAATGTCTGCACAATGCATTGAATAGCTGTGGAGGTATTTCCATCTGGACAAAAGTGGCGGACTGACGGACCAAACAACCAGCGTTACCATCCCTAGAGGCATGCCACTAGTATGCCTAAAAATCATCTCGTCGTGCCCCAAAGGTGAATACAAATTCCGTTCTTCTCTAAGGGAAAACCATTATGAAAATTTGTCATCTAATATTCATCAAAATTAAATGCAGTTGCAAACTGTTCTCATGTTGTCATTAAACAGGTCATTAAATAGTCTATTATAGTTTACAAAGTACCACAGTTTTCCAAAACTGTGGCCCATGAGTTGTTTTGTCAGCGTAGGCATTACATTTTTTACATGCTGGATATCTGCCGATGTCTTCAGCCTAATTGTTTTTCCAACCAGAAGCTTATTTCCAAATACCAAAAAGGTGCAGACATTCCCAGAAACACATCCTCCGTTCTGCTGACTCACTGCTCTCACTCTGTATTTTGTGAGGAATGTTCTGCAGTTGTTGGCTGAGCCACTTTGACAGACCCATAACAATCAAGAACCAGCTTTTAACCAGTGATTCCTGGCAGGTAAGGTGCTTCAAGTATTCACAAATCAACTGGACCACACATACACGCATGACCGCACACACTTTGAATTAATTTACAGCGTGAACACATACAGATCATCATTCTGTGTTCTGCATTAGTGGTCAAGACCAAAACCGGACCTTATGTATCATAAATAATGACGGAAAGGTAGAAACAGCCAAAAAAAAAGAGATGGTGTGTAATACTTTTTCACCAACTGAAATCAGTTGACACTTTTTTGAGATGTCCTACTAACAGATAAAGAGGTTGGAAAACAACTTTATTGGTAGAGGTAAAAATACAACAGTTTGTTAAACCCTCATTGATAAAAAAAAAAAAATGTTTTTGAAAGAGATCTGTGTTTGAATCTGTGGATCTTCATTAGCTGAATTTGGCAAGGCAGGAGCCACAGCAGCTATAATGAGCCAAACCATCTGTAATGTATGTTTATTGAACATCAGGAAGCTTGATTCCTATCATGATTAATTGAAAGGACATTTCCTATTAAATCCTGCCTCTGCTAGTCGAAGGCAGATGTGCAGGACACATCTGCAAAGCTTGGGAAATCACTTGGCCTAATGCTCTGGCATTATTACGATGCACAGCTCAATTCTCATGGATGATGAGCTTTTGTACGGTTGAAAATACTCTCCCAAGAGCCTGCCTTTGTTCTGCAGGCAAGAGGCCACCAGCACACGTAAGACAGCAGTCATTTACCAATATGCAGGATCTGATGTAACAAACTCTTTTGTGAAAATCTGTCTGTAATTTTAGAAGAAAGGGGAGCTGCTGAAAGGCTGCAAGTCATAGGGGTTATCAAGGCGACTCCTCCCATCACAGATGTTGTTGTTGAACCAGACCTACAATACCTCCAGAAGAAGCCAAACTACAACCTGAACTAACCTGTTATTACAACTACTACAGCTATTTGAAGTGCTACTGCAGGAGCACATTTAGAAACATTTTGAATGAACCCTGCTTTTGTGTGTTTTGAAATTTGCCCACTAGCTTCGTGATTTCATGACATGTTTTGACCGGGGGGTTTTGTCCTCTTTCAGCCATCCTCAAGTGTCTAGCTTTAAGTCTTAAAGAAGTAGTTCAACATTTTGGGATATACTCTTATTGGCTTTCTTGTCGAGAGTCAGATGAGAAGATCGATACCACTTCCATGTCTGTGCGTTAAGTATGGAGCTGAAGCGCGGCCGTGATTAGCCTAGCTTAGCATAAACACTGGAGGCAGAGGGAAACAGCTAGCCTGGCTCTTTCCAAAGTTCAATAATAAACCTACCAGCACCTCTAAAGCTCACTAATTAACATGTTATACCTTGTTTATTTATTCCAACCACAAAAGTAACAATGGCAATTTGTGCTGTTGTGTTCTGTAACTATTTCCTGAACCATAGTTGTTCCATCCCCCCAGTTCTTCTGTGCCATCACTTTTGAACAGATCTGAAAGTAGAACTCAACCCTCAAGTTTAGTAGTAAGACAGAGATGCCAAACATGCACAAGACATAAGGCAGAATTCAATTATTTTAATTCTCAGATATGCAATAACTGAAATATAGATACATAGATTTTTGGATTATATGTTACAACTGAGGCAGTGCAAGGCAGGAAAGGCTGTGGCAGTGATCCTCTGTTTTGGTGCCTTGACGAGCAGAGCAAACAGTCCTAGACTTCCCAGCATGGCCTGTACACCCGTCCCACCATGCACCTCATTGTGTCCCTCCTCAGGATGGGGATGTTCAGGTCCTGGCCGGCCTCTCTGTGCTCGATGACCTGGCTGTTGTCGTCAGCTCTGCGCTTGGAGAGGGACAGTCCGTTGTGCAGCGCCCGCAGGTCCCTCCACAGACTCGGATCGGCCACGACGATCACTCGCGGCCCTCTGGTTTTGCCCGCAGCGGCCAGATCTGCATCATTGAGGCTGTTTTCTGCCACCTCGTCGCTCAGCAGCGAGGTGAAAGTATCCTGCTCCATGGAGCCGTCTTCAGTCTTGCCCATGGGTAACGCCACTGACAGTGCATAGCACTCGAATAAGAGTGCTGCGGCGAAGATGACGGGCATGAGTGACTGTCTCATGGTGAAGATCTTCAAGGAGGTGCAAAGCGTTGGCTTCGTGGATGAGTTTCTTTCCGGTGCTCTTGGTTCGTTGTTCTGACTCCGAGATCGTACGATCCTCTTTTATATCATTTCGGACACGCTGGATTGGCCATGTTGAATGGTTTTTCATCATAGCTTCTCCTGTTGTGTTCAGGAAATTAGTTAAGAGTATTAAAAGGCAGTTGGGTAGAACTCTTGCAGTGTTCAAGAGTGTTGTTTTGGCGGAAAGTTAATTAAAATCGTCTCCAGCGTGGTGGCTGATATTAGACTCTTGACAATGAAACGGTGGGAATTCTTTGAACAGGTGATACCAAGAAAAACATTAATCCAAAACTACTGCCCTTTAAAACAACAAGGATGGATTACCCACCCTTGAAGCTCTTTGTGATGTCAGCTACTCTGTGATTAAAGCTGTCCTCACATGGCATTGTTGCAACAATGTTCATAAGGGATATAACCTTGGATTAGTGCAAAAAAAAAAAAAGCAAACAAATGATTTAATGAGAAAGTGTTTGTGTGTTCGTGGCAGCAGCTCCTTGTTGACGTGTCAAAGATAAAGTGAAGTTAGGAGAAAATATACAGTAGATCTGCTCCTGAGGCCCTGAGGTGGATGCTGATCTGATCTCTTGCCAGGTCGCAGTGTAATTACAGTCCTACCTAATTAGGGCTACCAGAGCTTTTGCACACCTGGGCTTGCATAAGATCCATATAAAATTAGCTAATGTAATTTACACAGGTGGAATTTGAGTCAGATCAAACATGCTCCCAAATAAAACATTTATTTGTGATTCGAATAATTTCATGTCATCGGCTGTTCGTTAAAAGTTTGAAAAAAAGCCGTTATGCCCTTCAACTAAGATCTTTGGAGCAGAGGTTGTGAATAACAAGCTTATAACCGCTAACAACGTATTTACACTTAACACTATTGAACACAGTTGACAGAGAATGGATTTGAGATTTTACTGACATGATCTGCAGCACATTACAAACCTTTGATGGCTAGACATATAATTTGATGTCATTAAATTGTTAAGGTTATTTTAGTCTCGGTAATGTGCAGCTGGGCAGTTCAGATGGGAAGTGCTGTGGACCATTTCTTATTGAAAGCCATGTCTGTGGTTTCTGAAATGTCTGGCATTCAAGAATCATCTACACCCTGTTTTTATTACCGTCTGAGAGGCCTTGTGTGGTTTTTAGGAGACAGACGGTTTTGTTTAAATCTTATCTTTCATTCCTAGATGTCAGATTGTCATATGTATCACTGATGGGACGGGTGGAGCACAAAAGAGCTTGTCGCTGTTTTTGGACGAAAACCATGTGGATCTGTAAAATATAGGTGTTTTAGGAATAAAGAAAATAATGGTTGTTTTACCCCTAATTTTTTTGCCAACACTTCAAATCCACATGGTAAACCTGCCAGTAACAGGACTAATGAAAAAGATCATATAATTTCTCAGCTAAAACACATTCAGAATAGTTTCTCATTTATTCCCTTTCATATAAACTAAATACAATTTTTCCATGTACAGTGTTAAATATTTGAAGTTTAGGCAACTAAAACTAGTTGGTTGAGTTTAGGGAAAGATCACGGATTAGGATTAGGCAAGGCGAACAAATTATGGTTGAGCTATAGTTAAGTTTAGGCAACTATCCACGGAAATACAGTGGGATAGCCAGGCTTCTAAAAGGCCCACAGAAAATCAACATATTGACCATCAGAAAAACGTAATATTCATTAGAGCTACCGGTGTGCAAAAAAGGAAAATCACACAGAATAAAGGCCCAACATAAGTGGCTGGAATATGCAGATGGGTGCTCTCAGTGCTCTTTCAGGCAACTAAAACGGTGACAGTTAAAGGAAACCAATGTTGGGTGCTGGTGGGAGACGAAACGTGAATCCGGTGTTGGTGTTACACTCTTTGTACACCTCCCTCCTAATGGTGTGTTCAGACTGAATACAACACGAGTTTTAGAGGCAGTGTGATTGCAAAGACACATGTAGACACAATTTTGCTTTGGGCGGTGCGAAATGAGCCAAAGAGACTGTACATCTCCAGATGGTAAACATACAAAAATAAGAAGATAAGTGGAGGGGTCTGGACGAAAATGACAAAAAGTACTGAAGTTTCTGGTAAGTTCTGAGAGCAAGTCAGAGTCTGGGCTGACTTGTGTTTTCTTGGTTGATCTGTGTGGTTATTGGATTACAGCTGCATGCCATGTGTCTTAAACTTATGTTTTCGCATTTCTATCCAACATTCTCAATGCTAACCTGCTGAATCTTTAGATACCTGTTTAAAAAGGGCAGATAAAATACTTTGACACTTTGTTCCATACATTTTAATAAAAGAACACAATCATTTTCCCTACATACCTGGAAAACAGAGAAGCAGGGAACATTTTCCATGTTTGCCATTGGGTGTAAGGGAGCAGCTACCCACTGAAGGTGTTTGTGTGCCCCAGACAGTGCTACACTTCGTCAAAAAGAAGAAGAAAAAAGGGATTTCTGAAAGCAAGAGGCCAAGATGTGCTGACCAGCTGACTACACTGTTGAGCGCCAACCAAAACTCAAGGCCTTGGCTCGGGAGTTTGAAGGCGCGTAAAAAGACCCAACCGTGTGCTGAGGGAAGACGTACATAACACCAGCCCCCTTCAGCATAGCAGCGCTTCTCTTTATTACGATAC
The DNA here is from genome assembly GCF_020085105.1 of Siniperca chuatsi. NCBI lineage: Eukaryota > Metazoa > Chordata > Actinopteri > Centrarchiformes > Sinipercidae > Siniperca > Siniperca chuatsi. The sequence continues at coordinate 21,626,293 of NC_058059.1, read as the reverse complement.
TGAGCGGCAGGCCACACAGCGCAAGCTCAAGTGTTATTCCAGCTAGGTAAATACAGGACACAGATCTGACAGTAGTGAATGTATTAACAGGCACAAATTGAATTATGCTGTTGAAATTCCAACACAGTGTGTCCTGCCAGCCCGTTCTGAGGTCTGACCGAATGAAATCTCACTTTTCGTTCGCTCGCAGGCAGGTTAAGGATTTCTGTACTGCAACATGCACAGAGGACTTAGTTTACAGGGGCGGGAAGTCCTGGCTGAAATTCACTGGATGTTCTCAAATAAGCAACTAGAGAATTCTGCTTTTACACCAAAATAACTAACTAACTAACTACTCATGTAGTATTGTATTTAAATATTTACTTGATAATTTCCATTTTGGTAGACTTTATACTTTTTCTCAATTACATTTCAGAGGGAAAAATTTAACTTTTTACTCTTCTGGATTACACTTTTTACACTTCTGGATTATTATTATTACTATTTTCAGATTTTTTTGGGGGACATTTTGCCTTTATTTGCCAGTTGACAGTGTGGAGAGAGACAGGAAACAAAGTGACAGAGAGATGGGTATGACATGCAACAAAGTTTCTTGGCTGGAATCAAACCTATGGACATTGCAGTTATGTGGTATGCGCCTCAACCATTGGGGTGCACCACACATTTATCTGAATTAAAGGACAGTCACCTATTCTAGTGGGGTGCTGACTCTAATAAAAAAAAAGATAGATTGCATCGAAATGGTTAAACTGTTGCTCTCCTTTTAAAGTTTTTTTTTACAGTCAACAATAGATATAGCTCATATACTGTAGGTGCACTATAGTTAAAATGACAAAAAACTTTCTAAAGTGGTACTTCCACCTTTGTTTTCCACGTTTTCCCCTTTGTCCTTCTGTCTTTCCTTTATTCTTTTCTTCCTCATTCTTTTCCTAATTTCCTTCCTTCAGCGTTTCCTTTTTTCCTTCTGCTCATCTTACCTGGCTTAATTGGTTCGATAAAATCAGCAATTTTGAGGTTTCTTAAAACCTCCAGTTGCGTACCCTTTCATGAATGTACGATTACTTGTAATGGATTATTTTTCACTTGTGTGGCCACTAGGGCGCAAAACAACACCACAACCAGCTCACAGACACAAAATCACGGAACCCATTGGCTATCGTCGGACGACAATTTAGCCTCTGGGGGCAATGTCCAATGCTTCGGGGCTTCCGGTGTAGCCAGCGGATATCCAGATAACGGTTATCCGGGCCAAGACTTCCTCTTCCATGCACCAGTTATTGTTTGCTTACAGTGCAATTAGCAATCTCGGAACCCATCGGCTATCGTCTGATGACGATTTGAATGCAGATACATAAAAATCCTAATCGGGTTCCGAGATTGATAAAAAGATAAATCGTCATTAGATGATAGCCGATGGGTTCTGAGATTGCATTTCGGCCAATGCGTTCTGCCTCTTTTGCTCTCCTCACGGACTGTTTACCTGCATGCAACCAAAGCCCGCTCAAACGTGATTGGTCAATACTATTTGGACTACAAACGGACCACAAACGGAAACCAGAACGCTTCCGATACCAAAATCTTGTCCCCTGCCTACAGATTCTGCATTCATATGCAGATATCTGTTTATAGAGATTAACAGACACTTAACCCTGATGTATTATCTATAATATACATCAGGGTTATGGCTATTATACATAATGTATAATCAAACAGTTGCCTATTTACACATCAAGTAGACAACAAGCAAAATTAGTATTCATTTGGAGTCATGTTTCTGCCCACCTGATGAATGTAAGTCTAATATTCACTCTCTTTTTAGCTTTGTTTTGGTCTCCACCAACTCCTGAAAAACTATCTGGCTCTTTAGCTGCTAAATGCTGTACTTTCTTCACCACCTAGTCACTAACTTTGTCTGTTTGGCACTGGACAGGTAGCTTATTTGATAAAACAGCTTCCTGCTGCTGCTGGAAACAAGGTGTGAGCAGTGAGACTGAAACATACAGTTAATATACTGTAAAACCAAAACAATGGGCTAAAAGCCACAAGCTTTCATTGCCTGGTTCCAGACTTATAATTGCCCAACAGTCGTGCAATCAGAGCTTTGTAGGCGGAATAAAGAATGACGACGCCATATTCCTACATAGTTACCTACAAATTTAACAAATTTGACAAATTGACATATTCCTTAAAGTGTAGTGAGGAACTTAATTACTTGCTCCTAGCAACCACTACCACAGCTTCCATGTTGACTGAAAATTATGTTGGTGGGACTCGCTTCTGATTGGTTATGGCAAAACAAAATAAAATAACCCTCTAATGTGAACACTATCAGGTTGAATGAGTGAAGAGAAACACAAAGGCAATTCATTCAGATTATCAGGCTACCCCTTTCACTTCATACAGAGTCATTTGCTTTATTGTTAATATAAAAAATGATTGTTTAGTGCAGCTGTACGTAAAGGATTTTTGTAGTTCCTCTCCTACTGCATGAAGGGAAACTTTTCTTTTTCAGCACTGCTGTTTCCTCCTCGATATTTTTCTTGGATCAGTCAGAGGGTCATCACACGTTTGTGCTGAAACTGGAATTCCAAGAATTCACTATGGACTTATTAAATGAGCATGTCTTGTCTTATCTGTATCCTGAAGATGAAAATGATGGCACACAGACTACAGACACCTTGAAGAGCCTGAAGATGAAAGCCAAACATTTCTTTTAGCTTTTTGAGGCTTATATTTATAATAGCAGAGGGTGTCAGAGTTGGTCAGGGGGTCAGGATGTGACTGCAGGGGAAGACGAGAAGTAAAGAGATGAAAGCTGATCTTGGATCTGGTGCTATGTCTCAGAGTGATTTGGCTAAAAGATTCCCACAGAAAGTGACATCTCCAAAGTGGGCGCCCATCTGAGCTGCGAGACACGAATGCAGGGTTTCCAGCTGAGAAGAAAGAGAGAAAAACAGTCCAACACATTCATATCTCATCAATATATCTGCAGAGATGGCTGGTAGTCATGGAGATGGTTAGTCAACATGTAATCAGAATGTGATACAAAAATAGCAACAGCGGCGCTGTGCGTATTGGTTAGGAGAGACGGAGAGAGCGAAAGCCCAGTGAAGAAGTTCTCTCAGCATCATGTTTTTCGATGGAGGGATGGAATAATGAACTACATGGATGGGATTTGAAGAATCTGATCCCCATCCAGCTCACACTCACCTCAGTGACCACACATAAGGCACAATGCTAATGCTGTGTGGGGAAATGTTGGTCCAAGTTTTAGGAGGCTGAGCTTTAGAGATGCTTTATTTGACAAGCTACTTGTTTTTGGTCCAGTAATAGAGAAGGACTTGTCATATAGTATATGCTGATACTACAAGGCCCTGAAAACCTACAACTCTTAATTCTTACTCTAAGTGATGGAATCCCTTATGAACACATTGGTTATTTCAATAATTTTTGTCCTTTTTGTTTTGCCTATTGCATCCATGAGAAAAAAAAATAAAAAATTCTCCTAGAGAGGTATGTACTCTTGGTGACTACCTCACCCCTCCTCTGACAAAACATCACATTGCGTTTTTGTTGCAGCACGTACTCCAGTACATGTGGTATTTACAGCCAGCATAATCACAGATCACTATAAAATAATGGGTGGACACCTATTAGTTTGCGTGGCATGACGAAGCACAGTTTGACAGTCTAGCGTCCATAAAACGTTAATTAGATTTCTGACTGTGCTTCATGCTGAGGTGGTAGATGGTTCTAGACACTCTGGCTGTCTGACAGTGAAAACTCCTCTGCTGTTTCTCAGCAACAGACTCAGTGGTTTGTTCCGTGTCTTATATCCACGGTAACAAGCAGCGAGTGTTAAATTTAGCAGGGTATGCATCGATATGAATAAATGATATGTGATGCTCAATGAACAAGTGATTCAACAAGGTTACTGAGCAAATAAATACATTCTCAAATTGGGGTTTCCCCCCAAAATTATGTGGCACATACTGTATGAAAGAGTGAGGTGAGGTTCTGCTTTAGACAGGCATTGCAGGTTGTAGGTGAAAGGAAAACAGAGGACAATGCAATCCAATGCAGTTACATGGATTTGTCAAAGAATGCTAGGAAAATCATTTAAAAACACGTTTTTCAAATTATGATTACGTGTTATAATCAAGTAACGGGCTTTTAGGATTTTAAAAGCTAAGCAATTAGGGCTTAACACTGTTTTTGGTGTCATTGTAAATTTGGACTGCCTAAAACTCTCATATTGATTTTATTAATTGATGGTAACTGGATGGATAATAACTTTGCAATTAAGAAGAAAAAAATACAAACATACTCAAGTGTTTCGTAAAACTGAAAATGCAAATGGTAAGTAAATATTATTTGTTTACTCGTTTATTATAGCGTGGATGTTCATTCTTGACCCTTGGAACAGTATGTATGACAAAATAATCTACTTAAGGTCCACTTACTAGCTTTTTTGGAGCTTTCAGCTGCAATCTCAGTCTTCATCATCAAATGGAACTGGCTCAGCTGTCATTACGTTACCTAACTGTGGAACTTTGGTCATGTGACAACAGGTGGTCATACAAGGGGGGAGATCATGACCCCTTTCTGTCCCAATCTGCTCCTCAGTTCCCTCATTATCCTTTTCCCAGTGTTGTGTGGACTTTTACTTTCTTGGACCTTTCCTGTTCTTGGATTTTGGATTTTGCCTGCTCCCTGTAAATATACAATGTCCCTGTAGTGAGTTTGTCATTATTTGGCCAAAGATTTCTTTATCTACGTTTTATATGTCTTAAATTAAGGTGATCTCTCCCTCACTGCACTAAGCTGTATGCAAATGAATGCATGGTGATGTCATCGTTCATGCAAATGAGCGTATGACGTCATCGGGCGACTTTTAGCGACTTTTGGAGCTTGTGCTAGCTACTACTTTCTTTGTTTGGAACAAAGTTGGCAACACTGCCAGTCCTGAGCCGGCTAGCCCGCTACCTACCTGTCCTGCGCATACATTTTTCAATGGTCACCTAGTTTTAAAGCATAAATGAATGGTCGCTTAACTGTATGGAAACAATATTCAGTGCAACTATATAAATTACATATATCGTATTTTCCCCCATGTTCTGTTGGTAATTTATGTTTATAGTTGTTTTACTGCTCACATTTAGGCTTTTGTCACTTTGAACTAAACTCTGGCTGGATCAGTCGGTGGATGGATGTGAAGACATTTTACCAGGTGATCAAATGAAAGGAGTGTCATCTCTCTTCACTTTAATTGCACCTCAGGGGACAATGCTTTCCCCCACAGCTGTCTCCTGGAGACCAGAGGATGTGCTTCTGTGCTCACCTGAAAGAATGTGAGGAAGATTATTCATCACTTCACCTTCCTATCTGAAGAAACCTTTTAACTCTTTTATAATTGTGGCTGGTATTTCACATACTGCCAGTGACTTTTACAAATTCCAAAAAGAGTTCTGTTGTCATCGTACTGATGAAAATCCAGTAATGTATGTGCTTTGTATCCATTTGGAATAATTAAGAGCAGACCATATAAGGTTAAAGACTTTGCATTTAATCTATTTGTGCTACTGGGTTACAGTAGCCTACATATTCCTTTGAGACATTTAAAAAGGCAATTTTCCTTACAACATTTTCAATACAGGTACATTTGTATGCAGTAGGTGATTTGAGGGTCGATGCCATTCTCCTTGTTAGCAAAATGATCAAAATGAACCCCCCCTTTGTTAACCTGCCATCCCCCCTTTCCATCTCCTAGTAGCAGAGAGAGTGCAGAGGCAGAGGGGTTGTTTAGTTGAATATGTTAGTCTAGTCTGCCAGACTCAATAATTCTTTATCTGACTGAGGTTTGTGCAAGTTGGAATCTATGGCCCGACCATGGCTCTGAATTAATCAGTAGCTTAACTGATAGCTGTGTATTGATAAATCCATGGCGCTGTCCGTGGTGCTGAAGTAGCAGATGGATTTGTAATTGCGCCTTTTTCTCTCAGTCCCTCCCTTCTGTCAGTTTCGTCTTGGATCTATAATTTTGTATACTACAAATACTCAATTCTATACTATATTGTAGCCTATATACTCTATAGAGTAGTGTCTTCATGATCAAAGTGACAAGTAGCAACGTGTAGTATAAAAATAGTAGTTAAAAATTAACAAATCACCGACTGGTTGTATACAGCATGTTATTTTCAATCTTATCTGGACTAAAATATAGCATTACATCAAACATATTTATTCCAAAATTCATCTTAAGTTTCTTTTTTGGAAAGTTGGCTACATCAATCCAGAACATTCATGTACAGTGAAAAAATAAATGGGAAATAGGAGCCTACTCTTTTTTTCTAGTCCACGGAAATCACGCTTATAATCAATATCCAGTTTGAAAAAGTTTTACAGGGTAAATTCTAAGGCACTTCCTCAGGCTTATTAGCTATTTTTGGTCTATTCAATACATCAGACCGACACACAAGGGTACTTCGCCAAACATCATTACCGTTCCCCTATTTGGGGTATAGAAAACCAAAGCTCAATAGATGCACGTCAATGCAATTTGACGTGTTTGGATTACAATTTTGACGTGTTTGTATACATTCCTTTTGTATTAAACAAGCCTTTGTTTTATAGACATGTCTAATAATGATTTTGTGACCTTGCCTGGACCTGAGCGTTCGTGATACCTTGATAAATTTGATCGGTCAGTCTTCCCTCGTCCAACACAGTGGCCAGACATTGCTTATCCGGACATCTATACATATCTGAATCACCAGGTAGCTTTAGGCTAAGTGTTGTCTGTAAGTAACCGACCTGACAATAACCAGCTGTATGATCTGGGCTGAGATTTAGTTGGAGACGACAGCCATGTTTACTGCTGCTGCTATACTGTAACGTTAGCCTGTGACTGTACCCCAGCAACCTCCCACTCATTCTAAAGCTATCCATCAGTAGTAGGGCCTAACTTTCACACTGACAGTGAATATTCATGTATCTTATGTGCCTCAAATCTTACCGTGAAAGCTTTGGTTATTAGTACGGTAGCTTCTAGTTTCACTGTAGTTTCTCATGTAATATGTTAAAGCACTATTCTTTCCACCAAAAGGGGTGCGGTCTTTGCGCTTGGTGCTTGATGACGTAATGCCGGTCTGATGTACACATATATGTCTCGTCATAGTTGGGGGCGTGGTCAGGGCGGAGTCGGCGAAGGGGAAAAAAGTCCTTTCACCTGGCCTGGAAATGCTGGGAAAGCGCGGTTTTTAAACTCACATGCCAATGTCAACAAGGTGTCATGTCTTATATAGACTCCTTGCTGTCACTTGACAAAGAACGCTGCATTGAAAAATTAAACAGACATGGATCGGATTGTTGTCCATATAAGACTGGACGAATGATCCACTAAAGCCTGAAGTGTCATCCAGATATCTTCTGCTATCTGGTTGAACATTTACATTTACTATAGATATGATTAATTGAACTTACCATAATATCAGTAATGTTTCCCTACAGCCATTAAGGCTATGATGTTGACAGCTGAGCCCTGCCGGGTGTAGGCTACCAACTTTTCCACCTCAACCAAAATTTTTCTTTCGATTTTTTAAAAGAATTTTCGCCGTTTCCATCCAGCTGCTTTATGCACAAATTGACAATGACCATTAAAAAAAAAACAGGTGGATGGACGTCATGCGCCTAATACAAACACATGTTATATAAGAATACTTTTGGGTTATTTTACAGCAGGCTATCTTACATTATTTTTAACCGCATGCTGTGTTTGCTCCACTTTTTGTCTCCATTCTGTCTGGAAAACGAAATGCCGTTGTCAGGGCGACACTTCCGTCAACCGAATCTGTTGCTACAGTGAATGGGATTCGTTGCCACTTAATTCAGAGGAGAGGGGTTTCACTGTATGTTGTTCACGGACAACTTGGCCCATTCTAGTCAAGTTTAGTCGTCACATTGGTGCTACGATGACCGAACAGCCAGCCACTGTGATAAAGAAAGTTGGACAATGTATGTTGCACAACTGGGCAGAAGAGGTGAGTGTGATTAGTGCGAAGTGCAAAGTTAGCCTCGCTAATGTTAGCTAGCAGACAAGCGTCACTCCAGAGTGCGTGTCAAACTGTAAACAGGGTATAAATAAAACCTATAACATTAATGTATAACGTTTAAGTTTGGAGCAAATTATTTGTTAGTGAGACCTAATAGCCAAATTAAATTTACACCGTATGTGGTTTAACAGTAAAAAATTGAACAGAAACTATTATTAACTTCATTATTAACTTGGTGTCATGCTGTGTTCTATGACCCACCAACGTTAGGTCATAGACCCTGTTCACGGTAGACATGTGGTTTATCGGTGTGCTAGTATGCCATGTCAGGGAGCCAGTGTGTAGGGCGCTAATGCCACCTGGAATTCACCCATGATTCATGTTTTTAGTTACAACTGTGTTTGACAAGTCAAAATGCTGTGTTGAAGCCAAAGTTTTAAAGGTTTTTTTGTTTTGTTTTTTTGCTTTGTTTTGTTTTATTTGAACTAGTCACATGCTGTATTTCTATAGCTGTTACCAAAAATGTTGACCCAGTAATATTTGAGCAGGGTCATATTCTACTCAGTGGCATATCAATAGCCATTCTTCAGTCTCATCATCACCCTTTTTGTGTATGTGTGTTTGTCCTCCCACTATGACAAAAGTTTGTAGAGTGTTCAAATGTTAAAACGTTGTTTAGACTATCAGAGAGGGGTTATGGGTGTAGTTTGTGGTGTGTTTTAGTTAAATGGTTAAGTGTCTTTCATATAGTGATTGTGTGCGGACATTTTTCCTTTGTTTTGGTATGTCGTAATGGCTGTGTGACTTTGTCATTACCTTGAAAACCTATTTATGAAAAGAGCCACACTATTAAAGCTGGCACGCTTAAATTAAAAAGGTATTCAACCTGTTTTCTCATTAGGTGCTCATACACACAGTACAAACACAAATATTCTGAATAGGGCTAAAAATGTTTATCAAGTTCCCAGAGCCCATGGTGAAATAAACATTTTTTATTTTTTTTTATCTGTACAACAGTCCAAAACCCAAAATATTTTTGCAATCATGTAAGACAAAGAAAAGCAGAAATTCTTTGCATTTGAGGCTGCAAGTAAAAAAATGTTTTCCTCATCAAACTTGTTGCAGAGAAATGTTCTTTTGACCGACTGATTAAACAGCAAATCATGTCTGTTCTAATCGTAATCAAATTCAGAAGAATATGGGTTTGTATATTTAAAAACAAAAACTACAACAATAAATTATAAATAGCATGAAACACAAACAAGGTATTTTCTGTAAAATCAAAGCAGGACCCAGTATCTTTAATTGAAGCTTACAATCAAACATTGTAGGCAGTATTCATTGCATTGATTGTAACATGTTTGTATTTTTTTTCCATCTAAACTCTGTCTATGTCCATTTATCCAGAGGGCTGTTGCAGCTCTTGACACTGAGGAGACAAGGACACAAATCCAGAGACATGGACACAGAGGGATTCTCACGATGGACCAGGAGTCTAAAATGGAGACTGTCACCACACTTAAAGCCGCTTACATCCCTCCGAGGAGTCAAGGGGTGAGGCTGCGGGGTATGTATCTTTGTTTTTCACCAGCCACAGTATGAAACAATTTCATCCCATACCATTATAACCCATGTATAGACTAGACATGTATTTCAGAAGAGTTGAAAAGATTGTATTCAGGTGGACACTGAAGGCTGCTTTGATCTTTAACATTTCATTCCTATTTTTTATTTTACCATTCAATAAATGTTTTTCAGATGATTTGCTATGCATGCTCAGTTCATCTCTTCTTTTATATTTTCATGGTTAAGGCATCAGAGGCGAGCTTTTGGAAAAACATATCGCTCAAATGATAAGGTAAATCAACTATGAAACAAGTCTTTTGATGCTACATAAATTATTGCTGGAAGTGGTTTGTTTATGGAAACGGAGAACGCTGCCTGATCATGTCTTGAGGGGAACATGTTGGAAGAAAGTGATGTAATATTTACACGTCTGGTTTGTTTTACTGTTCAATCACAGCTGTAATACCCTTTAAATCAGATTTTATTATGTTATTTTACATGGAGGCCAGTCATCCTAATGGGTTTTATAGAGTCTATCCCCAGTTAACTGCTCATAAAGAATACAAAGCATCATGTCTTAGATGAAAACAGCTTGTCCAGCAGTAGACAGTGTCTCATCACTCAATTTGAGCCATACACTACATTTCCTGGACTTTATAAGTACACACCAACGCTACATGATTCATACCAGGTTTCCATCCAGCAAAGAGCTCAGTGCGCTTTTCGGTTGTTATGTTAAACACAATGCCGCTTTGAATAAATTAATTAACTGTGGGTTATGCGAGGCAATTAGGGTTGGACCCAAATGCAGACAGAAGAGGCAAACTGGTGCAGTTCAATGTTCTATTGTGCATAAGAAAAGCTTACAGGCAGATACTGGTAGGTAGGCAGGCAGGTAGACTGGTAACAGGTAAACAGGTATCTGGCAGGCAGGTCCAGGTTTGAATGACAGAAGCTCCAAAGCGAAACCACGAAGCAAGGCAGCAACAAAGTACATGGCAACTAGGAATGACCTGACAAAGGAATCAGAATCAGAAATACTTTATTGATCCCCGAGGGGAAACTCTTTAAAGGAGCTGGATCGGAAATGTAGTGAGTGCTGATGAGGGAAGTGAGAACAGGTGAGCAGGGGAATGAGGAAGTGTGGTGGAAAGTCTGAGGGCATCTGGTGGACGGCTCGAGGATGGCAGGTCTGGGGAGTAGGAAGAAAGTATATGGTCTGGGAGAAGTGAGCAGGGGCCGGAGACAGGGACAGATAGAGAGAGTAATGCAGAGGGCTGGAGATGAGAGTGTGTGGCTGCAGGAAGAGACTGAGAGGCCAACTGTGACATTAACAAAGTTAGTCAGATCAGAAGTTTTGAGAGAGAGGAAGGATTTTGTATTTAATGGCTTAAATAGCTACTTTTAGTATATTTTGATTCTAATACTTTTGTACTTTTACTTAACACCTTTAGTACTTCTACTTTTACTTAAGTAAAAGATCAGATCTTCTTCCAACACTGCCACATACTGAGACTGATATCTTCTTGTTTTCACAGTGAGAAGGTTCACGCTGAAAGGAACCCGCCGACTCCAAAAACTGACTTTTGCTCCACGACCCAGAGGGATTTCTGTGTCGAGGGATTTGTGCCTCTTACCCCTGATAAAACACAAGTAAGTGCAGCTATATATACTCTATGTGTGTATGCAAGTTCGTGAAACAGTGATGAGATCAAATCTCCTGTGTTGAATCTAAAACAATATGTTGTTTATTGTTAAAAATGCCTAAAACGCAACTTCACTATTGGGACTGATATTAAGATTATGCCCAATATGTTGCACGAGTTTGATATTTGGATGATTCATTTGTATGTTACGTTTGCATAAGTGTGTATTTTCATCTATTTCACATATAATTATGTCTGTTTAAATTTTTTGCCAATATTAAATGAATAAAGAGAGTATAGAACTGATTATGACACTAAAAGACTTACTAAAGTATAGTAGTAATACTGCAGTGTGAACAGGCATTTTTTTCCCCTCCTGCCATTCACCATAATTGTAAATAAACACCATTAGCCATTGAGAATGACAAGTGCAGCTTGAATACATATTATAATATTGCCATTAGATTCCAAATTCAATTGTAGGATAACTGCAGAAACTTGCTGAGTGTATTAAAGTTTTGAAATGATTAGTTGATTAATCCATAGATTTTTTTTAGACATTTTGACTTGTAGGAAAAGCATGTGTAATTAATAACATCAATGATGGCACCATTACATTTAGATGTGACATTATCAACACCAGCATCACTGAGCAAGTTTAACATCAGGACTTTAGTCTGGCTTTATTTGAGCTATCTGGCTTCACTAAGCTTAAGAGTGGTGATCCTGAATAACCTGAAACTGGTTATCAGCTTGCTCAGTTAACTCTGTGTTTTCCAATGCAGCTATAAGCACGTTCATGTGAAAGAGACAGAGCTCTTAATTACAAGCCAATCACAGGCAATATCATCAAAACCATGAGTGTAGTACTTAATATGACATGAGATATGCCTAATGTTATCCTGAGCTGCAGTGATGGAATAAGAGTGTAAAAGCTGTCTACACTGTCAGGGATCCCGTTAGAAATTCAAAGAAAGAAACTCAATTAATATGCAGCTATCTGTAGTTATTAGGCTGTTAGTGTGGTAAACTATAATCATCATTAGTCAGTATAAACGAGAACCTTTCTTTTTGGGGGGGCTTTTTTTTGCCTTTATTTGATAGTGCAGTCGAAGATAGACAGGAAAGGGGGAGAGAGATAGAGAGGATGACATGCAGCAAAGGGCCGTGGGCTGGATTCGAACCCGGGCCGCTGCAGTAAGGACTCAGCCTTGGTACATGGGGCACGCGCTCTACCAGGTTACTGGGGCGCCCCACAATGACCTATCTGATTGTTACAAAACCTGTTTTGTACCCAGAGTGGACACGTTCTTCTATCTCTGACATAATTATCATGTAAAGAGTGATTCTTCTGATATGTTAAAATCTCACTTCTCTTAATTACGTGTCACTTTAAACTCAATACTTTTGTCCAGGTCAAAATCCTGTAGGAATGATTTTGCTATGATCCTCTGAACTCAAAGCCCTATTATGCAAGAATTGGTATTTTTTGCGACTTTGCGCCTCAACAGTTTCAGAGTGCAATGCACTTTTACACCACTGTTGTAAATATAAATCGCGCCTCATTGACAGCTGTACACGTGCATTTGTTTACCACCTGAAGGATTTGGAACCGCTAGCGGCAAAACCTCTGTCGACTGACTTGGCTCATGATCAAAAACTAGCAAATCGACAATTTTGCTAACACAGCCAAACATCAAGCAAGTGCAACAACACAAGACATAGCAAGCCAGCTACTAATATTACTTACTAGCCCAACAGCAAGAAGGCCAGCTGTTAAATCCGATAGGGTGATGTGCACTACCACTAACTAGTTTGCCGGTCAGTTAGTGTAATCACCTTGGGACATCGGTAAACATGCTCTTGAGATTTGTCTTCAGTGAATTTTATTGCAAATTTCATGCTCTGTGTTTCTGTTCGTGTGGTTTTCTCAGTGAACGCGCCCAAGCTCTTACTGTCCAAACTATGCGGTGCCACATAAGTTTTAACTCAGCTACAGTAACAGCTCGCTTGTCGTCCTGAACCTCTCAGGAGCAACTGAAAAGGGATACAACTTACGTCTGCTACGAAGGATTGACTCACAGGCTATTCAACCAATAGAAATGCACAGTAAGCAGGACTTAACAAAATGATAGGCAAGGATACAAAACCAAGGAATAGATATTCGAGCAACATAAAACTGAGGTAGAAATACATGAAATTACATCTCTTTGCCTCTGCCGTGATATCCATACTGAGCTAGCTTCTTCTTATAGCAAGCTGAAGAAACCATAGTTGGCGGTGTGTGACGTAGTACCGTAAAGAGTTACACACTTCTCACGGGAGATCTTACCTGCTCAGGGCGCGGAGGGTGAATGAAAGAGGCGCCATTCTCCCTGTTAAAAGTCAGTGTACCATCAAAATGATTTTGAAGCTTTTAAGGTAAAATAGTTGCATGATATTGCTTTAACCTGTGCAGCATCGGTTACCATGGTGATCTGCCCAGGTTATAAGTGAACCAGCTTTTTGATACCAGTTAAACCCAAAGATTGCTGGCTGACCCACTCATCTCTCACTTCGTGACAGGAAAGGTGTATTTACACATCAGGCAAAGCGATTTTCTGCCTTGTTTTATTAGCATAAATTTGACAGTTGCTGTGTTTTTGCAGTTTGTGTATATTCGCCCCAAACAGCCAATGTATCGACTGTACAGATACAACTGTATTTTGTGCAGATGTAGCTGTAGTTGTTTGTTTGTGTGTCTGTGTGACAGCTCAGCCTCTGACTGATTTCAAAATCCACCAGTTTTTTATGTTATTTTCCTCCAGTTTTTTTCCCCTCTCATCTCTTCCTCTCATTTTTTTTGTGATCAAAATAAATTATTGACAAAAGTAAACTGATAACATAAACAAACAGAAGGGCAACAGATATTACAAAGAAACATAAAGAGACAGGAGACTTGTAGGGAGAGTACAGTCAAACAAAAACAATGCAGTACATTATTGTCCTTGACAACAGTCTATGCTTTTCAGTTCCTCTGAGATTTAAACCATGATGTCCTTGAAGAAGGAATGCTGCAAATTCACTGTAGAGGATTTAGTGTTATTTTAAGACTGCTTTCTTGGCAGCCTTAAAACCAAAAAATAACATTTTCTGTTGTATCAACTTCAGATTGATATGAGATTCATCATTAAGGAGACACAGAGTTAGGATTCCAGACCATTTTCATAAAATCAGCTAACACTCTATTTACATGATGACTCCAAAAGTTGTTGACCCCTGGACGCTGGTTCCAGCTTCCCAAATGTGAAGATTTCTCAGACCAGTGTAAATTGAATCATTTTGGGTTTTTGGACTTTGCTGGCTTTGAAGACCTCACTTTGAGATCTGAGAACTTCTGAATTGCATGTGTCATGTTTTTCATTTTATAAACAAACAATTAATCATTTAATTAAAAAAAGGTAGATTAATCAATAAGGAAAATAATCCTTACATGTTGTGCTCATAATGGTTCTAAAATATTCGGAGTAACACTGTTTAAAAAATAGGAGCAGAAAGAAGAAAATAAAAATCTCAATGTCGTTCATTTGACAGTGTGTTCTTGTTGTCTCATTTCCAGGTTCATGATTATAAAACTGACCAGGCCGTCACATTTTGGAGTGAAAATTGCCAGCTGATACAGGTGTGTCAGATTGTTCCACTTGTTGGACATAGGGTGTCATGTTTTGCTGTTTGTTTGCTGTTGTCATTATATTTTTGTTTGGGTAAATACTAAAAAAACACATAAAATATTTTCAATTCCTTATTTGTAATTTATTTACGGGCCAAAAGAAATATATGATCTATATCAGAGTAATTTTCTTTCTGATGCTGAACACTTAGGTCTGTAGTCTGCGTGTGCTTAGTGTCTGAGCAAGTTTGCACTGTTTTTTTTCCTCTTATTTAACATACAGCCACTAATGGCACCATATAATGTCAGAGGAGAATGCAACAACAGCAGCAGCTCTCAGAAGAGTTGCACATATACAACTAGATCAAGAGGAGGATTATAGATTCTGTATTTATAGCTCTTTCCACCATTATTCCCTCTCTGCTCTGTGCAAAGTGTCCTTTATTATTTTGTGTCAGATTCTTCAGTCTTGATGTCTTTAGCTCACTTACTAAACACACGTCCTGTACAGTAAGATTCAGGAAATGACTTGATCATGGTTTAACATTATTCTTGTGTTGTTTTGTGTCACAGGGTGTGACCGCTATACAGACCCTGAAAGCACCTTTTAGGAAATCAGCCCTATTCAGCACACCCATCAGTGAGCGGCTGGATGAACTTGAGCTCCCGTCTGATAACTGAGACAGTATGTCAGATTATCACATTACATCACTTCATTACCAGTTAATATTAATGTGGTAATCCACTTTAAAGGTTATTGTTATTCTCAACGGCAGTGACACCTCTGCTATATAAACATATAAAGATGTTTATTAAAAATGGGATGACTATTTAGTTTCAGTATTACTGCCTGAAAAAACATAAATCTATAGCAGACACTCCGCTGATGTCATGTTGACAAAACATAGACAGCAGTATACTGACATTTGGACCTGCCAAACAAACTATCTCTGAACTTAATAAAACACACCAACAGGTTTCTGTTGTACAGATTTTCTGAAAAACATTTGCATCCATTTGCCTTCCTAAAAATAATCCTGATGTTCAATGTACAGTAGTTCTGCTTTTGGCCTTCCTCCGACATATTCATCTCCTTTTTCCTCTCCACATTTTATGTTGATGAAGTTTGGATTTCTGTAGGTGGCATATGTCCTGTGTCTGTTTTCAGACAAACTACTAGCTTGCTGCTGCCACTTCTGGAAATATTAACCACGTCATTTCCAGTACATACACTTACATAGATACATTTAAATGTAAACATTATAACCACATGTAAATGCTTTTATGAAGTGGAAACAGATTGGATTAGTAGAGTGGCAAAAGTGGGATTTATTTGCATGGAATGTTGCTGAACATAACTAGAAATGTAGAAATGTAGAACCTGTCACTATTAGAGTATCAACTCTAATCATCAGCGGCCGGTTGCACCAGCTGTTCTTAAACGCAAAATGTATTTAGCTAGAAGTGTGTACGAAGTGGAGATTTGCGCATCAATAAAATGGTTGCATCACACAAACTAGTTTTTATGTATTAGTTGTTACTAAATATTTACACATACTAACTTAACTAATTTTAAATGGAGGTATAGTGTTACCTGTCAAACTATGATGATTGACAGCAATGATAACCTTAATTAAATGATGTTATTACGGATAACAAGTCCTAGAATCTCACAGAAACGGGCAAGATTTACATTAAGTACCACAATATGGCTCATTTTACAACATGTAAGGACAATAAGGTCTTTTAAGTAATGTAAATGGAAATTCCCCATTTACTCTAAACTGCATGAATTCTAAAAGTAAACTAGCTTTACAAGGGATTGGTTTTGGTTTGGTTTAGAATTAGTTTCTAATTAGTTAAATTAACAATACCAAAAAAATAGCACATGAGAAGGAGGCTGGGGTGGTGGAGGTGTCCAGTGCAACAGAAATTTCCTAGTGACTGATTTTCACATTATTGTGGTCTTTTCTAGCTATGACATTCCTTATGATTTAATGGCGGTTTAGTAAACCAGTAGTTTGAAACAAGCTAGTCGTTACTAAGAACTTGTTAAGGACTTTTCACACAAACCTGGATTAACAAATAGCTGTCCAGGGTGTACCCCGCCTCTCGCCTAATGTCAGCTGGAATGGAGCCCATCCCGCAGCCCTCCAAAGAATAAAGCAGGTTTAGCTAATGGATCATCGAACGTGCAAGACAATCCAGTTCATGCTGTTGAAAGTTTGATTTTTCTTTCAAAGTGACAGCAAATTGAGTACTTTTTGTAGCTGGACTGTTGTTTGTACTGTTTCTTCACGCTGCCTCTGCCTGACCAGGGAGCTTAGTTTGTTTACAGGCTCCATTCATCTTTTTCTATCATTTCTCTATTGCCTTTTGCAACCTCTAATTATTGCAATCGAATAGCCGCACTTTCCTCCTCCTCCGCCGGGTAAATATCTTGCCTTTGTCCTTGAAGAAAACAACAAGAAAACCTGTCAGGTCTCAGAATAGCACAGAGAGTGGTTTTCCACCTTTACAAAGACCTGTGCTCACAGGCCCACAGCATGCAGATGTGAAACACTATACATTATTGGGAATCACACAGTGTATGCTACAGATTCACATATGTGTTTTGTCAATCAGAGGACAATTCCAGGCGCCGCTCATCCTTTCTGAGCTTTCAGCAGGGATTAGTAGGCGGTAGCTATGGCGACAAGTAATTTTAGCTTATATTTATGCAGCTTTTCTCTCCAAACATTTCATTATCTCATGGGATGATACAGGAAAACCAATTTGCCTCTGAAACACAACGCCTCGAAGCGGATTTGTACTTAGCATTTCAAATGAAATGCGACACAGCAATTTTCATTTTTGTTTCCACTCTTTAATTTCAGTTGTGTCTCTCTGTTGTTTATGTTTGTGTATCATTTTGGTCTTTTTTGGGGGGGAAATTCAGCCTTAAAACAAGATGTTAAGGGGAAGCTATGTGGGGTGGTTTTCCCTGATCTCAACGCTCAGATGACCCAGTGAGCACTGACTTTGTCATTTGCAAAAGATATTTTTTAGATAGATTTATTACATCTGTTTCAACATCATTTAGGTGACTATATTTCAATGTGAAGCAGGCCCTAACTAGTCTCCGTTTGTGCCTCGCTCATATTTCCATTACATTCCAGCTAAGCATCTGATTTCTGAAAAATAAATACCTGATGATCTTTGAAAAATCCAGAAGGCTTAGCAACACTTACCGCTGTTTTGAAAGTATTTCCAGAATCCTGAAGACCTTTCTAACCATCTGTATTAAAAAAAATAATTAACTGCAGAAAAAACCTGTTTTCCAAGTTGCCACTCTATTTCCTTATCTAAACAAAGATGGTGGCCAGAAATGACGTACTTATGTCCTTTCTCAAGCTGTATAACGCCAGCCCAAATGAAAAAGGTTATACTATTCATTATATTTGTCTATATTAATGTTACTTTTATTGATTTTATATTGTCATACACAATAATGCATTCATATTTTTCTTGTGCTGTACAAATTGAGCAAGGAAATATTTAACTTCTGGCTACTGCCTTGGTTTGGATTAGGGAATAGAGGTGCAACTTGAGAAAACTAGTTAGAAATATGTTTTTATTGTGCAGCAGATGGTTAGAAGAGTTTCTGAGGATTCTGGAAATACACTGAGATTCTTGGTTTTGCTAGGGATTTCTCTTTCATTCATGACTTGAATGTAATCGTGAGACACAAACTGGGTCTCGGCCCCAACTACACGTTGAAACCATCCAGTTTTCAACCGTCATTCACTTGTTTTTAATCTGCGTAGATGTCTTTTCACATGCAAATCACCAAATCAGTGTTTACCGGGAACTACTAATTAATATAATATATGCAAGTTAGCACTGGCTCAAGAGACATGAAATCACCCAAGAATTTAAGATGTTCTAGTTATTGAAAGTGATTTTGAGAGTTCTTTGACTTGTGCGCAGTTGTCTGCAGTATGCTTGGAGGCTTTGTACTTCAAGGTCTCGGCTGTATGAAAAAGGCAGAATATAACACATGACAACATGACAGACAGCCTGGTCAGTTATAAGGAGTTAGCAGGTCAGCGCGGGGTTCAGCAGAGACCTTCACTCCGCTCGCTGTGGCTCTAACAGGCGCCGGCAGTGTCACTGTGAGAAAGTGGGCGGTAATTACAGCCGTGCAGGAGGGGAAGATGTTCTCCTGCAGAGATGAAACGCACAAACACACACACCAACACATACAGTACCCATGCCCCCGTTCCACAACCGATAATGAGTATCTAATGAGCGATGATGTCATTACAACAAACACACAGCTTCCTGCTGCCGACCCGTTTTTCCCCACTTTTTCCCTTATCGGTCCACAACTGCTTGCAGTTAATTAGGCTCCTGATACGTAATGCTCTGTTTCTCTGTGGCACACTTGTTATATTTTAAATAATAAAAATACAACAGTCCTGGTAGTATCGTGAAATGTAAAGCGACAAGGCTAATATATGTCAGATAAACCTGAACTAATTGTCACGACTTGCATGGGGGGGAGCGCAGAGCTGATATTTAATAGAAGATAAAAATAGAAAATAACATCTTCAAGATGCAGCTTAATTTCAACAGACGTTCCCGAAAGGTTGCACCGGGTAGACTGCCCCTCTGCTGAACTGGCTTCTTCACTTCCTGCCTTTTAAATGTGCAATTCTAGCGGGACATCCAATATTTCGGGGGGGACAGCACAAGGTCATTTATAAATTCTTTCTGGGTTAAACTTGGATGAAAACATTTGGTTGAGTATTGTCAGGAGGATATGGCCCAGATATATTCAGAGAGTTCACATGAACGCCGCAATGGCGAATTTAAAGTTAATGCATAAATGCTAAAAGGAACAGACTCATTAGGGCTCTTCACTGCCTTTCTCGTGTTACAACCTTTGTGGATGCAAATATCAATAACTAACCACACTCCGAAAAGCAAATGTATAAAAATGCTGCCTGATCCATAAATGGAAAAAGAGTGTTTTACTCAGTTTATTGAACAAAATATCTTACAGTATCTTGGATATACATATATACATATTATCTTGTACTGTGTAACACGGTTGATGAAGCCCTGCAGTGACATCAATTGTAACGCTGTGCCTCCAAACTTCAATGGATGTTTCAAGGAAATATTAATACATCATTAAATTCCAAACACATTATACAAATCTTAATATAGAAAGCACAAAAAATAAGAATTTATCAGTGAAAAGTACTCACTCTCAGGACAGAAAGGTTCTTCATACAAACTTTTACAATTTTTTTTTTCTATTTTCTTCTTTTCCTTTTTTGCAGCTACAGTATGCAGGTAATAAATATACCTGGAATTCCCTTTGTTTTTGTTTTATGGTGTTGTTCTCTTTTCCTCTGCACGGAAATCACCAATAAGGACTTATTCTAGAACAAATAAAGTAATGGCTCGGCCACCGGAGCTTCTGCTGTCGTCTCCACTGCCACTGCCACATTATCAGCAGGCCTCTCAGATAACATACACATCAGTCTTCTCCCCAAGAAGCCAATACGTTCTCATTTTGCCTTTGCCCTGGAAAAACACAGAAATCAATAGGTTCATCAATGGAGATGACGTGGGGGGCGGGAGGTGGGGGTGATATCCTCTATTAGGCTGCCCTTGGTTTAAGGGTGACCCTGATGGTTACTGCAGCTCATCTTACACCTCCACCTTTCTCCACAAATGAAGCATTATGCATAATCAGAGGAAACTTAACCACATCATCATACTACTGTTGTAAAGTGTAAACCTTGTTCCTCCAAAAGATCAAAATTTGTCTCGATCTAATGCTGAAACTATCAGTCCTTTAAGTGATTATTTGATCATCAGAAAATTTAAATCGACAACTATTAACCAACATTCGCTGGTTCCAGCTCGTCAAATGTGACGCTGTAAATGAATATCTTTGTTGTTGTTGTTTTGTTTTTTTTGTTTTTTTTTACTATTTTCTGTCATTTTGTACAAGGCCATAGCCCAACATCCAGACTTCCCCAGCACAACCCCACACCCCCCCTAAGAAACGCCAACAAGACACCGAAAGCTCACATTATATTTATGTGTCCCTACATCGTTATCTAAGTGCTGTTTTAAAGAATTCTCCATGCTGATGGGAATGTAACTTTGGTGGAGGAACACTAAAATCCCTGCATTTTGTTTTAATTTGAACTTTTTTAACTTAACTAAAATTCTTATATTATATCTAAAGAATATCAGAATCAGCCTTTAAATACCCACTGTGTTTAATGTCTGTAATTGCAAAATGTAAACTCCTCCTCTTAAGGTTGTTAAAATCCCAAAATTCCCAAGAAGACTAAGAAATACTGAGGACATAACCTGAATGGTAGCTAACCTCAACAGTAACTATGGCCCTGATTTTACAGACTAAGCAATTAATCAATTTATTAAAATAATAATCCCCAGACTAAGATAATAAAATAAAACTAAAATACTGAAAATAATCTGTAGTTGCAGCCCAGTTCATTAAGCAGCATAGGATTCTTCAATTATTTGAACATTAAAAAGGCATAAAAATTTGAGATGCAAGGTTTTTTGGCAACCTCATTATACAGTAGGATGTTAGTTTCCAATTAAAACATTTGAAATATCATTCTATAAAAGATCTTAATTTTAACAAGTTATTGTGTCTAGTATCAAGTCTTAAATAAATGTATTTTATCTATTTCCAATACAAATGAACTTGTATGATGTAAGAGCTGCCTTATTCTGTCTTGTTTTAACACTCATTTCTAGAACATTTCTGAAACAAAGCAAACTGTACAAGCAACAAATGTCATTTTTTCTCCCTGTTGGCAGAATTTTCTGTCTTCAGGTCTGAATCTGAGGCCAAATGAGTTGTACAGACAGATGTTTTTTGCAGTGTGAGCGCATTTTATTCAGCGGTCACAAACACAGCCTTTGTTAGTGCAATGCTTGCTCTTTTTCTGTGCTTTCACTTGGACAATTTTTAAAAACAGCAAAGAAAGGATTCTTACCTTCATTTCTACATCTCCTCGTAACTGGAGATCAAAGTAGCCAAACTCATCCAGCACTTCTTTGGTAGCCGAGGATACGTGGATCTTTAAGGCTGCAAGACACATCAAGAGCACAACAGACAGGACTGAGCATTTTCACACTGTGAATGACAAATGACAACTCTAACAGTATTTGAATTACCACTACACTGCTTTTCTGTCAGGCCTCAGGACACGCAGCAGCAGAGGAAACTGAGGAGTGAGACGAGACATTGCATTCAGTCCCGTCAGACGTCAGCGGCTGAAATGCTAACAGTGATGAAAATCTGTATTGTTTTGTCCAATTAATGGATACAGTGCAGAGCTGTGAGATGTGATTTCTGCCTGTGAAGCCTCAGGCTGCACAGTTTATCGCTGGCTAAGGGCCCTTAGCTGTAAGTGCTATCAATTATTTACTAGTGGAGGCACAATACAGGAAGCGACTCAGTAGTTAATCAATACATCTGATGATTCGCTCGCAAAATATCCAACCTCAGTTTCATAACACTAGTTCCTGTCACTGCCAGTTAAGAACAAAAATGTCAGTGTAGAAAGTATTCAGCAGGTTAATATGGCTTTGCTTTGAAATTATATTTTTGCTGAAGAATTTTTCCATCCAACCACATTAGCAGAGACTCATTTACACTTACTTTAGAAAAGGTTGGAAAAAATTAGTTTACAATTTCAATAAAGATAGAGATTAAATCACAGAGCATGTTCTGTGTACTGACAGAGTACAAGATTCAATAAACTGTTCAAACAAGTGCTTATTCGCTGTTTATTGGGATCCTCATAAATGTTACCATGGCAACAACTACTCCTCCTGTGGTCCATATTAAAAAAATACGGTATGATCAAACAATATTTACACTTACACTACATCTAGTTAACCATACAGTTATAATCTCTCATTCTCAGTAAAACAATATCCCCATAACTGCAAACAAAGAAAGTTAGAGGATAAGTCAGTCAACAAATCCCATGAAAAAACAAAACCAACAATGTGTATCCAAAGCCTGATATATCTTATTCCTCTGTGCCACAGAGCTCCATTGTTGTCCAAAAACTGTTAAAAACACATCAATGAGCCACACTGTTGCACTTGGTGACATGTTCCTTCATTACCATGAACACACACACTGTAGTTTATTTTGACACAGTCCCAAATGCACTGTTCTGCTGCTGTAAATTCTAACTAGAGCAGCAAATTAGTATTAATCTGCAGCTGAAAATAGTCCCCACCAAATGCACTATTTACTCCTGTTTGATTCATGTTTGTTAAAAACTACAGTGCCTATGCTTTGGACTGTGGTAGGAAACACCCAGAGAAAACCCACGCAGGCACAGGGAGAACATACAAACTCCACACAGAAAGGCCCAAGCCGGCCAATTCTGAATGGAAAATGTGTCACCTGCAGTAGAAGTTATTATGAACTCTTACGTAGGGAGATTTTGGTACAAGCTCAAAAATCACAGATTTGTCTTAAAGGGCTTTACAATTTGTACAACGGACAACGCCCACTATCCTTAGACCATCGAGTCGGATAAGGAAAAACTTCTCAGAAAGAAAAAAAAATTCGAAGGGAAAAAGAAGAAGAAACCTCAGGAGGAGCAACACAGAAGGGACACAGTAGTAGAATCAATCAAACAATCAGTACATTGTCACCAGTACATACATTTGTGCAAAACCTGTTCCTCCCTGTTGAAAATCCAGATCTGTGTGGAGGCATGTGATCTAAAATCCAAGTTCAAAAATAAAACAAAAAGTGACAGTGACACTCACCCTCTCCGTTGGACTCCATTCGAGATGCCGTGTTGACAGTATCTCCAAACAAACAGTATCTGGGCATTTTCAAACCGACCACGCCGGCACAGACTGGACCTATAAAACACAAGCTAAATATAGTCACATTTTACAGCGGAAAAAACAATAATGTCTGGCATTCTAGGAGCTGCTGTCAATATCACACAACCACCGCAGTGTGTGGTGTGAGTGAATTGAAATTGTGCTCAGAATGCCTTAAAATTACTCTGACAATGCTAAGTACCAGCCTACGCACGCTGGTCCATATCTGGTGCATGTCAAGTGTCTGAATAAGAATATAAACAGTGTCGCGATGAGCTGAAACAGTCTAAATACTGTATCAGAAGCCTCTTGTAAATCATCAGACTAAATGCTGCAGACAGATCAAGATAATACATCCTGAGTGTTTATGTCCGGTCAGTACGTTGGTATCCAAAGGTGGGAAGTTACAAATCATAGCTGCCCTACACTTGATGTGCACTCAGTTTATTAGATATACCTAGCTAAAACTAATAAGGGCTAATACAATGGTCCTACAATAAATCCTACTTTCGGTTTTAATGTTCAGTCTCTTTACAAGCACTGTATTCATCTAGTTTTAGAGCACATTAGTTGTCACATTACACATACTGTAATTACACTTTATCCTTCTTGGACTCACAGGAGCACAGAAGTTTTGATAGCTGTTCAAACCTTTGGTAACACGGGAGAGGATATAGAAATGTGCTTTGGTTAGTCCAAAGTAAGTAAGTTAGTTGTGGAAAGTATTGCTCTTAATGGCTGAATTGTTTTGCA
Source organism: Siniperca chuatsi (assembly GCF_020085105.1). Classification (NCBI taxonomy): domain Eukaryota; kingdom Metazoa; phylum Chordata; class Actinopteri; order Centrarchiformes; family Sinipercidae; genus Siniperca; species Siniperca chuatsi. The sequence goes on along the minus strand of NC_058059.1, from coordinate 21,601,727 downwards.
AAATGTATTGTAACCAATTTTAGATCAGACCAGAACCCTTTTAGAGGGGGGAGAGATGGGTCACGCATGGGACATCCTGATGCTGCTTTGATCAATTTGTCCACAAAATACATACTTGACTGACAGCTAACTGTACTTCCTAGTAATGGTCTGGTGTCGTGCTCATTAGCGGCTGTTTTCCCACCGGATGCCGATCACAAACACAAGGCGGAATTGAAAATGGGATAGTCATGTTCCTATGCCAGAGCGAGAAAAATAGCAACACAAAAATGGCCTCAAAAACGGGGACAAGCACGGATGAGATCAATGTACACGTTGTTGTAAGTCGACTCACTGTACAGAAGTCAGAACGCTTAAATCTGATTTTTTTTTGTTGTTGATTATTGTGAAAAATGTTACGTTAGCTGCTCCTAGCAAGTGCAGCTTTTGTTTCAACTGAAAATGATGTCAGTGGGAGAAATTCACATTATCAGGCTACTATTGAAACACACTCAGCAGAAACTTCCCTCCATCTAAAAGAAAATAAATGATGGTGTTGACTCATCAGTGCTTTGGTCAAGGACACCTCAGCAGAACGGACACTAGCCATTATGAGTGACCAACTCTGGGACCTTGTGGTTCCAGGAGGTACGCAGTTCCAGATCAGGCTGAGAGTTCAGACTCACCTGTGTGTATACCTATCCTGAGTCTCAGCTGGTCGTTGGGTCTGTGTCGGATCTTGAACGTTTTGACCTGCTCTAACAATGCCAGCGACATCCCAGCGATCTCTCTGGCATGCAGTTTTCCGTTCCGCACCGGCAGCCCTGACACCACCATGTAGGCGTCGCCGATGGTCTCCACCTGAGGGACGAATCATAAGAGATCAAAGCATCAGAATGTGAAAATAAAACCTAATTCATATCATTTTGCTGTTGAATTCCCAGGATTCCTATAGAGGTCCTGAACGCATCAATAAGTAGATCACAGTTGTTTTTTGAGGTTGTTTCCTACTCGAGCCCTCGCTCTATAAAATGCATGTACTCAAACCTTTGAGTTGCATATTTTAACATAAACTAAGAGACAAAACTACTCAAGATTATAAACAAATATGTCAATTTTTGCATTAAAATCCATCAATGTAATTATTCACACTGATCATCCTGACTCACCTTGTATACATCAAAGTTATCGATGATGGCATCAAAACAGGTGTATAGATCATTGAGCAATGTGACAACCTGTATAGAGAGACAGAAGAGTTTTAATTATATGACTTCAGTAAAGCAACGATACTGCAAGAAGGAGATAAGTACTGAAATGTTAGTTTAAAGCCTGTATGTCAACTGTGTAATTGTGACTTAAATGAAAACTGTAAAAACACAGACTGTAAATCCAACATTTGACACAGTATTCCTTTGTTAAAAGGCTGACAGATTGAGATGCCAGTGTGTCTGCAAACCCCACATTATCTCCGTTTGTCTGTTGCTGGACAACTGCCCGCTGAGGCTTACTGACAAACACATTTACAGGATCATAAATCAAATCCACAGATGGAATATTACAAACACAATCTGTAATAAATTTAACAAAATTGTGTGGCGTAATAATTGTAATGTAGGAGTAATGTCAGAGGTTGGCTGTTTTTTCAAAGACCAATTTATTATTTAGCCTTCATTTTTAATGTTCTTTTTTTTTTTTTATAAATGTGCCTGAACTTAAAATACGACCCAGCTGGCTCTTTAACCAGTCAGGACATTTCGTACTTTAAGAGTGAGCAGTGGTAAGTGAATGAGAACATATAAACTGTGATGGACTAGGATCTGAATTGTGAGAAACTTAAGATTGTTTTGTCCATACTGAATGCTTAAAGGCACGATCTGGACTAAAAGGCTGAGCTGTCACCAAACTCAAAACACAGGATTAGAACCAGGTGTCACTCAGATGATTGACAAGTCTTTTAATATAGCGGCCATCAACTAGACAACAAACGAAATCTAAGTTATTAATGTTTTCTGATGCTGTTAAAGGTCTGTTTACATCACTAATGTAAAAACAGCATTCAAATGAAGGCCTATATTTTCTATTGTGATAAATTAAGAAACATAATCAGCATTTTTCATCAAAAAGTAATAATAATAAAATAATAATAATTATAATAACTTTATTTGTATAGCACATTTCATGCAAAGATGCAGCCCAAAGTGCTCATATCAATAATAAAAAGCAAAGGAAGCAAACTCTGGAACATCCAGTATATGAACAAACCTGTAATTTATATGGCTGAAAAATAACAGATTGGACATTTAAAGGTCCCCTGTGAAGTTTTCTTGTAGGCAAATATAATTTACATATACACTCAACGAAACACATTGTGTGTATCCTTGAGGCCTAATAAGCGTGTTCAATGCATTTCCTTCCTCATAAAATATGTGCAAAGCTGGTTTGTTGAATAGTTTGAATCCTGCATTGTTTACAGCAGTGCACACCTTGGAGGTTTTTGGGCCTGTATGTGTCCTGACAGGAACAGCTGCAGACACAAAAAAGTGCTGTCTGGTCTTGTCAAGAAGCAATTTTTACCTTCACACAACTTGAGAGGAGCAAAGAGATGAAGATGAGAAGAGCAAATGTTTGTTCTTGAGGTGATTCCACTCCATCTGAAGGTGTCAGAGAGACCCTCTGCCTGGGTGTGACATCATGATAATGCATTTGGTCTAGAAACCTCCCTTTGGTATTCAAGTGTGAGGGAGATATGTGGTGGCATAATGTGACTCAACTCTGCGTCAACACACTCTTCCATCTAACAACTGTACTATTTTGAGTTGCAGCCCGTGTGTGGGAATACACACTGTGGGAACTATGAGACACACTGAGCACTTTTATGCATGAATAGAGAAAGAGAATTCACGGCGACGGTGATCACGAACAGTGATTTTTTTTATAAGCTTTTAGATTAGGTTGGTAGATGCTGAGGACAGTCAGAAAAGGGGAACTTGCTACATCAAATCTTTCAGATACATTTCACCAAAGAACAAGAAGTTACACCGACAGAAACAGTGAGTTGCACAGGGGGAATCATCCATTGGAGGATTGGAGTGACATATTGATTGCCGTGTACCTGGAGCGGTGTACTCTCTGCAGACATGGAGGTGAAGCCCACAATGTCGCTGAAGTAAATCGTGACGCTGTCGAATGCTTCTGCCTGCACCGTCTCCCCTCGTTTTAGCTGCTCTGCTACTGAACTGCATGCAGAGAGAAAAAGACATGAGGTCAAAATGTTCATGCTGCGATAAAATTCAAACAAGCAACTGCAGGCTCTAAGAGGTGATGAGATGATGGTTGTTTGTTGACGTCACTTCATCAGGTTTAACTAAAAGTTTTAGAAAGATTTCTAAAACACAGCTACAGAATGCCTGGCAGGTTCAATTATAACCAGATGTCAGTTTATCTTTGCTAATTCTGCTCACGTTAATTTTCTCTTGATCAAATAATACCCAAAGGCGACAACACGGTGACAGAAGTCAGCTAGTCTAATCCGCAAGTGCGGTGAGAAATGATATCTGTCCCTTCTCTCAGGCCATTTTCTGTGTGTCTGGATTGCTTTGAAGGATGAAAGATTCTTCGTCAGGAAAAGAGGATAAATGGGTGAGAAAGAAGGGATTTGCTACTGTGGTGTTATCCAAATGCCTAAACTCACTATCATGTCTGCTCTTCTGTCTCACCTTAATGAGCGGTTTGCCTGTCAGCTCTCTCTGTTCCCTTTCATCTACAGTGAGATCACACCACGGGGAAATGTGTATCTGTTAGTAAAATGTGGTGTTGGGAGGGATTTCGAGTCTTTAATTAATACAGGGATTTAACGCAATTGACAAAGTGTCATTGAGCCACGCTGATAATACAGAGGTAACACTGCGGTAACACAGCGGTAACACTGCGGTAACACTGCGGTAACACCGCGTTACTATTATTGCTGGGTTAATTGGAGTTTTAAGCTTTTGGGTGGAAGGACAAAAGTGTGACTGTGATTGTAATTTTTTCTTACTGTGGTAAAATTTGATAGAGGAGGTTTTCGGCTTTCCTTTTCTCCTCCAGGTAGGCTTGTGTTCGCTCCTCCACCAGGTTCTCTAGGTTATTGGCATATTGCTCCATCCTGGACAGCAGGTTGTTAAGAATACTAGTGCTGCCCTCTCTATGGAAAACACACACAGAGTAGAATTAGGTAATATACACACAAACGAGCTCAGGTCCTTTCTGAAATTGCTGGTAAAACACCACTATACACCTGTAATTTCAGTTAGCATATTTTTCATGGTTTTGTCCATCATCCCTATCTGTAATAATAACACTGCAGTCAAGTGAGTAGCTGAGACCTAGGAATGCGGCAACATCACAAAAAGGAAGTCTGACCGGACAGGAAACACAAGCAGTCAGACGCCATTTTAGTCAAATTTATTTGTAAGAGAAAAACAAAGGCGAAAAGTAAAATTATTGTACAAACTGCAAAAAGGGACGTTTTTGGTGCACTCACTTTCAGTTCTACCTCCAAATAAAGTGGTTTAGATAATCTGGCTAAACTGTTGGTTTGTTGTAATGACTTTGTTGTAGTGATGTCACTGTGTTCCAGGATCTCAGTAATTATTATTATTTTGGTGAATACAATGTGATCATAATTGGTAGAAATGATAAAACTACTCATTTAAAATCCGGGTAGGAATAAACCGTAATTATACTTTAAAAGAGTACTCCACCGATTTAGCATTGCACTCCTCACTCACGATGGACAATTTTTAAAGAAAATATTCAAAATTGATGCGGAGATATTGTCTTTTTTATCCCACGCATTCGTCTTTCTTGTCAAAACCTGGCTCCTACATTGCCCACAATGGAACTCAACCGCCGGCAGTTCAGAAAAACTACTGTTTATACTGTAAATGTCAGAAGTGGTCAAGTCCATGGACTGATCCTTGTGGAACCCCTTGTCTCAACAAATTTAAAAACTACTGATGGAATCGGCACACTTGAGAGAGGTGGGGAAAGTTTCTGTCATCAAGGAGGTGTTTTTAACATTCATTATATTGTGTGAAAAACAAGGAATGAAAGATTAGTGGGGATGGAGTCCTGAGAGCAGGTGGAAGACTTTAGCTGCTTGATGACTATGATCCAGATCCATTGAATTTAATAGATATTCCAGTGATTTAGTATTGCAGTTCCATAAAGTTGGGAGATGCACAAAACACAAAAAGAAATGGTGAAATTTGAAGAGAAAATTTAAGATATCCTGATTTTTAGTGCCTAGTGTGGGTCAAGCTCCAAAAACTCTAGATCCTATATTTCCCATAATGCAACAGCATCTTTTTGTTAGACCTTCTCTGCCTGGTAAATGCCCAGTTTGTAATGTAGCTTCCTATAAAAATATTTTTAGTCACCTAGACCAAGCTGAGACAACAGTGATGACATCATCAGGATTATTTTCTCAAACTTGACAAAGCTCCTTAAGATCCACAGAAGACACCCTACAACTGTTTTCACAGGCTGAGTAGTACTAACCATGACAAGTAAACAGACCTTTATGTGTAAAATTGGTGGAGTTCCCCGTTAACAGATGAGCAGTGTTGCAGTTTGCAATCTAATCATTCAAAGGCCTCACAGAGTCCTTGAGTGCTGTAGCTTTCTGTGACCAGTCATTCTGCGCAGTGGTAAAACCATAGACCGTGTAAGATATGGATGTAGTCTGTGTGACGTCACCCATAAGTTTCTGAAGAGCGATTGTGAAGCTCAGTGTGGTGGCTCCGGCTGACGCCATCTTGGCAGTGCCTGACTCCGCCGGCTCCCGGCTAATCCAAAAATGGGCAAAGACATGGAGCGTGGGTGTAGCTGAGGCGGGCCGAATGAAGCCTGGTTGCTGAAACCAGCCACCTGTGATGGCACACATCCGTCACTCAAAGCGGCCATGTCTTTAATTATTCGTAACTTTAAGCCTTAATATAATTTAAACACGTGAGTTATATAAAAATTCACCCCTTCACAATTGTCATGAAGGGGGAAATTAACTATAGAGACCAAAATAGTTTTTTGTACCAGGCTGTAAACACGTTTATTTCTGCTGTGAAGCTGGGCATTTTAAAATGGGGGTCTGTGGGGATTGACTCGCTTTTGGAGCCAGCCCCAAGTGGCCATTCGAGGAACTGCAGTTTTGGAACTGTAGTTTTTTGCACTTCTGTGTTGGCTTAATTTTTCAGCCCTGGAGGTTGCCGCTTGCGTAAAACAGAAAAAAAACACCAGAAATGCATATAACTGCAATGAGATATTCGTGTTTTATTTTTGTTTGTATACAGCATTTCTCATATATGAACACACAGCAGCTGTTGTTACCTTCCAACATGGAGGAAAAACAGACACTCCAAACATTCAGTGAAAGCTCTCTATTTATGTCTCTACTGCTGCGATCGTAGCATTTCACATCTATTTTATAATTATATAATACATGTATTGTATAATGTGTGTGTCTCAGGAGATTTCTACATTCATATGCTTCCACACACACACACACACACACACACACACACACACACATCTCCGACGGAGCAAGAAGGTGAGTCATCTACACCACTGTGGCGGCTGAAAGCATCAATGCCTGGCATCCTGCCATGTTTCTTGTGGGTCACACATCCTACACACACCCACATGTTGTTTAAGTTTAAAGTACAAAACATCAGAGGGAGACATGAAAGACAGTGATGAGTATCAACGCACTGAATGCAATCACACAGGCCATGCACTGTTTACTGCACCGAGAAGCACAGACATCCATATTTTCCCACCATTCATCCAAACTAATAGTAACAGTGGAAACTGTCTCTGTGGTGAGTGTGATGCTAAAGAGATGAGAAGCCAGAAAAGAATCATTTCAGCAAGTCGTTTAATCCTGCATCCTGTTCTAAAACCTCATTCTTCTTAAAGCAAGTAAAAATCTGTCAGATGGATCAGATAACTCATTTGGTACCTCTACCATTCATTTGTCTGTTGATAGATGGCCATTGAGCATGGAACAACTGATTAACCTTTGGTGTCAATACCGCCACCATATGTCCATTTATAAAAACACTTTTTATTTGAACTTTCCGATCATAAAGGTGCTTTCAGATCGCGAGCAGTTACCAGTGTAAAAACGACGGTCAGCTATGACACCGAGGTCAGTGGTGAGGAGAGAGGGGGAAGTTGCTGCTCTTGTATCTCGCATGCTTGAACCTTTGTGCCATCGTGACTCACCATGTAACCATGACAACCACAGAAACCACACCGAGGAAAAATGATCCAGAGTCTAATTTTACTAGAAAATGAATACCCTGAATTGTACACCTCTTCAACAGCAGTGAACAAAGTTTGGTAAACAATGTTAATTAGCTAAACTTGCTATATTAATCATGTCATATTACTAACCATTCCCTCTACTTCAAGCTACAATCCGCTCTATTAAGCTATGTAGTCGGCGCTGGAGTTGCACCTTACTGCTGCCCAATCAAAATACATAACACCAACATCACTGGGCAGCATCTGCAGCAGTAACCGCTGTCTGAAGGAACCTTAACCTTTTCATAAATCCTCCAACCAATTTCAACCAATATTCATAAGATTTTGTACATAACATATTTGGATTGGATTGGCCTAGTAACGCTTTATTTTTTATAATTTCATGTAACTATAAATTCATAGGAAGGCTTACTGGAAAGGTTGATGTAATTTGGTACTAATTTTAGGGGAAATGGAGACAGTTTTCAACTGGTAAACGTACTTTGATCCTGCAAAATTTCATGGTATTTCACCTGGAGATGACCCTATAGCAACTTAGATACAATTAAGATAAATTAAAATAACTCAGATCTCCGGAGTCACTTGTATAAAGCTGTCATTTTCCCAGACAGTATTTACGTAGTTTCAGGAAATCGTGGCTGTCATGTGCCAAGTCAGCATGTTTGTCTGTCACTTTTATTTTGATGCAGATCTGGATACAGACGCTGATTAAAATTTTTTAAACAATCTCTACTATTTGAAAAAGAAATGTAGAGGGCTGTGCAGTCTTGGCTGAGGTATGCGCTCTCTGAGTGCTTTCTTGTTTACAAAGCGGCTAAACAGGCTTCAGGAAGTTACATTTTCCTCAAATCTGTGGACTGATGTGTCTGACATTAATTGTGTGCCAGTTGTTTCAGAAAAACACAGTTAAGAATAAAAGACAACAAATCTTTTTAAAAAAAAGGAACATTTCCATGCTGAACACAAAGTGAAATAAATATTTTTTGCGGTATAATTAGTGATGGTAAACAGTGAGAGACTTGATGTGCACAGGGAGAGGTCAGCTATTCATGGCGAGCAAAGTGTCAGCTCCCTGTGTGGCTTAAACCGAACCGTTTACTGCTGAACACCCTACTTGTTACCGCGCCCTTCAAGCCCAAGCTCATACACACACCAAAAATAACAGCCCATCCATCACGTCATGTCAACAACATACATTTACCTAATGAAAATAACCGGCAAACATTGTGCATTTACACACAGGCCTCTGTGGCGAGGGGCTTCATACACACGAGGCGGTACTTTGCGTGCGGCTGTCAAGAGCATCCTTGAGTGCTTCTGAGGATGTCAATCATGTAGAGCTCTCTACTCCAAGCCACGACAAATGGAAAGATATACATCACTGGGCTCATTCTGCATTGACTTACGGAGCTAACAGAGAGGAGAGGTCAGGCTCAGAGGAAAAACACACCAACCACACAGATCTGTTTATCGACTCCCTTCCAAACCTCCTGTTTTTACATTGCTACTCCACCAAATCAACAAATGTGCAAATTGTAGTTTTGTACAGCTGTCATGCTGATTCAATCTTTAAAGGATCGTAGCTTTTGGATGTTTTACTCAATTAACCACACATCATGTATACTTTACATTTCTGCCGACCACTTATCAAAGTGAAAGATCATTTCTCTCTGTATCTTCTAAGCGGTTACTATTTTTTGTTGTCAGTGTTTGATTATTATTGCATCTTAATGCATTTGTGTGCAGTAACTGTTCCTTAAGGTTCAAGGCTCAGCAGCCATTATACAATACAGGATTGCACAAAGAAATGCGGCTGTACTCTTGTGGATTTGATTTCACAACAATGTAGCTCATGAATGTAATGTTCTTTGGCATCCAACTCAGAGCGGCCTTGAACTCACCAACAAGGACGTTTCATGTTCACAAAAGTTGATGGTGATGTACTTTGATGAAAAAAAATAAAGGCAATGAAATCTTCACTGTGACAGATTACTGGTTTCGTGCACACTTCAAATCTCTGCAAGCTGATTTGCTCTGACGCTTTAGTATTATCTGTGCTAATTATAAAGGGCCCTTTAAAGGCACTGTGTGGGGTTTTAGAAAATCCTTGTTATTTATGACACCGATGGCCGTGAAGTGAACTGCAGTCAGCATCCTGTTGCTCGCGCGCACACTCCCTAGGCGCAAGCGTGCATCCTGGGCATCTGCAAAAACAGTGAACATGGCCGAACTGGGGCCGAACACAGCCCTCGAGACCGACGGAGGCCAGTTTGACGACAGGGAATACAGTACCGTGCCAGGAGCCAAACTGGCAAGAAAACCACCTCAGTAGTGTATTCCCTGTTGTCAAACTGGCCTCCATCCAACGGGACCCCATTTCTAAGCTAATGTCAGCTATTGTTGCACACTGTAGGCGAGCACAAGAGAGCCAGTGCACTCAGGAGCACGCATAAACGTCACATCATTTTCGCGGAAAAAATGTTACAATCTGTTCACACAGTGGCAATAAAAAGTGATTCATACATGTTAAAAAATAAAATAAAATAAAAAAAACTCCATACAGCAACCTTTAAGTCAACAGCAAGTTCTCCTTTAAAGTAATGGATAATAATAATATTCAATAACGAGTTCCAGTAGGCAGACTGAAAGACAGACTAGAAGCATCACTGGCGCATTAGCTGTATTTTGATACCTGGACATTCTGTGATCATAAATAGCTAAAGCTGGATTCACACACCTCATAATGGTGATTGGTCAGCTTGGGCTGCTTGTGTTTTCTCCTACAAGTTTCAAATGCCATTGTTGATGGTGAGGACGGTCACCAGGCAAGTGGTAACAACAGGTGAAAATGAGCATAACTATAAATCAGTTCCTTCGCCAGAAGCAATTCCATCTTTGACCCGTAAGGCCAGTGACATTGTGGAGGTGGAGCTGGACTCTCTGGCGGTGGTGTCAGAGAGGAGGATGCTGGCCAAACTACATGCCATCTTGGACAGTGTCTCCCACCCACTCCATGACGTGCTGGTCAAGCAAAGGAGTACCTTCAGCGGAAGACTCATCCCCCCAAAAAGCACCACAGAGCGCCACAGGAAGTCATTCCTGCCTGTGGCCATCAAACTCTTTGACTCCTCCCTCTAAGGGTTAATCTGTATGACCCTAGGTCACTAAACTGGACATTGATCATTACATTTCTGCCATACTTGAATAATTGTGCAATACTCACTCATACTCACTGCGTATTACTCCCGTGCAATATTTAGTTTTCCTATGTTAGGATGTGTGTCCTATGTTTCCTATTATTGATATTGATATTATATAACTCCATTACTGCTGTGCAATATCAATAATCTCAATAAGCTACACTTAATTTTTTTTTATTATCATCATCAACCGGTAAACCCACTTGGTACCTCACACTTATTTTATCTTATACTTATACCCACCTGGAACCTGCTTTTATAGTGTTTTTATAGTGTATTATATTATATTTTTTGCTAGTACTTTCTCCTGTGTGCACTGACGTAAAGGCGAGCTGCTGTAACAAAGAGTTTCCCTTCGGGGATCAATAAAGTATTTCTGATTCTGATTAAGCTAAGCTAGATACCAAACAGCATGCAGCACTTTGAGTAGTCAGAAAGACTAGAAAGGCGCTATATAAGTACAGTACCATTTACCATGACCATGTTAGAGGCAGAAAGCTCCAAGTTCCAATTTAGCATAATGAACCGTGGACATGTGTTTTGATCTCCATGTCACAACTCACAGTACAGGAAGGTCGACGGCACCTGGCAGGCAGAACACTACAACGTCTGGCAACTAGAAACTGCATTCACTCAGGCACTCTGCTTAACCTCCTGAACCCTGATTTTACCCTTAAATATACCCTTTAACACCTTTCCATCGTATGTGGAATTGTACGTTTGGCAATGTTACACTGTTGTTGTGATGTTAGCTGTAGCAGCAGGAGAGTTGTGAGTATCGCTGTCTGGAGCTGGTTTGCTAGCTCTGGGAAACCGTCTCGTTCTCTTGCAGCAGCAACTGTAGGGACAGTTTGCTAACCCACAACCTAGCTAAGCTAACCTACAATCTAGCTAACGTTAGTTACATTACTTGCCGTTGTTCGCTCTATATCATGGTATTTGTCATAGTACTGGATTTCTCCAGAATCACATACCCCACCTTTAACTTGAATATTTTCATGTTATGATACCTCTGTTTAGAGCCACTTACATTTATGCAATGGCCTAGGTTACTACTTAATTTACATATAAACGGTAGGTGAAGTGAATGAAATATATCAAATTCAAGTCAACTGACTGAAGGAGGGAGAAGTCTGACCTGTAGCAACTGCATTTTCTCCCACCCTACTGTGCTGTGATTGGCTAGTACTTGTTAGTGTCCTTGTGATTGGAAGCTGTGAGCGCAGCTGTGTCCCTAGGATACTAGAGATCCTAGGTGCACCCTTGCCTGTAATTTATTGCATACATTTTCTAGTTAGTGTCAGTGTGGTAAAGTGACTAATCAGATCTTTCCTATTTTGTAATAAAGACTAATACATCTGAGGGCCATACCTTAAGATAATAAGCATAGCCTTTTCCTTAGATAAAACAAATGTTATTGTAACTGAAATGCTTTAATTTTAAATAATTTTGCCTATTTTGTTATACAGTTCTCTAAGCCTTTGTTTTTCTCAATGGCAACACATGGTTCAAGATTGAGTGTAAAATGTTCATTGAATAAACTTATGGTTATGAATGCATGATTTGCTGAGAAGCAAACGTTATATGAACAAGGGGTTAAATTGCGTAGAGTGAAATTGAGTTGCATCCCCTCTGTAGATATTTAAAGGATTTAAAATATATTTTTACTTGTATTATTATTACATTATTACCATTGTTAATGTTAGTAGTGTCACTAGTGTTGCTAGCGGGACTTGCCGAAAATATGACTAGCTAGCCAATCACTGCACAGTAGAGACAAAACAGGTGAGACAAAAAAAATAACGCGTAGTGGCTCATACCTTCACAGGTTAATTACCACTCTGCAACACATAAACGGGGAACTCTCTTTGAGAATTAATGATTTTATGACGATGATTTATTTGATACTGATGTATGTTTTACTCCTAATACTTTGGTATTTTTACACAAGTAAAATTCTGAGTACAGGACAGCTCCTACCAGCCTCTAGTTCAAATCCAAAAATGTGCTATAAATCGTGTATTTCCATGTGTGTTTTTGTGTGTGTGTGTGTGTGTGCTCAAATGTCACTTTGTATCAGCAGGGATGCTTTATACAGTAACTCTCTCTGACAGAGCAGCCCTACTCGAGGGAAGACGTGCGTGCTCTCTCAGAACGAAAATATGCATATGAATGATTCATGGGATCATTGAAAACAATACCAGAAACATGGACTCACACACTCCCCTTTCTTATAGAAACACACACACACTCAGAGATGGAAAGGCAGCAAATAGCACTTCCTGTCAAAAGCTGCCTGTCAGGAATTACAAACAGCCTTTTATCTAAAATTGTCTTGGTGATTTCCAGAACATGGTTCTTTTTCCCGTTTGCCTTTTTGAATCTCTTGAATGTATCAACTTGCACGGCAGTCAGAGGGACATTGAGTTCTCAACACGGTGTTCACATGTTACGCTTGGCAGGGAAGATACTGATAGTCTGGGAAAGAACAGCCTCGGTCGATTTCAATTTGTCAAATTATCTCCGCTTCGAAAAAGAAGATGGAAGTGTAGAAAATGTTAAAAGAATCAAGAGTGCTTCCGGCTGCTTGTGTTTCGATATAATTTATTGCTGTCATTGTTGTCAGTTTACCCAAATTAAATAAATATATATTTTCTCACTTACCTCTAGTAGTATCTAGCCATGCAGATAGCTTTGGTTTTGTTCATTGAGATATCGGTCTTTTGAGATTTCTGAGGTTGTTTTTGGAATTTGAGTGAACTAACTCTTTAAGGAAAAGCACTATCAGACGGGGTAATGAAAAGAAGCTAAGTGTGGGTCTCACTTGTTGAGTTTGGCCACGTAGATCTTTATGTGGCCAAAGTCGGGCCTCTCTGCGGGGTCCTCGGCCCAGCAGCCCTCCATCAGGATGGTCAGCTCCTCCGAGTGGCATTTGTTGTCCGTCGTCGGCCGAAAGTACGGCTTCTGACCGTTCCTCACCTTCTGTACGATCTCTGCAGCGGAGAGGACAAAGAGTGTGTTCTCGAGTGCGAAATGTGTGTGTCTGGAGCAGGCTGTTATAATCATCAGACTCATTTCACATTTCCTTCTGTTCAGTGTGACTTCACACAGTCACTGAGCATCAACTGCTAAACTTTCAAACCTGGATTACTGTTTTCAGGAATAATGATATTCTTTTGATAATTCTGTATTTCCGTCAATGTGCCTTTTCTGCTGGCTGAGCCTTAATATATTCAACAATGCTGATCAACTCCATTAATCATATAAATTTAAAAGTTTGTAAGAGACATCCTTCCCAAAATGATTCCTCCACATCCTCTCCTTTCTGTTATTAGTATCATCATGAAAGACCCATAAAAGTCAGTAAAAGATTCTACTGTAATCTTAAACCACAAAATTTCAATTACAGCTCTGGATTTAACACATTCAGACACTTGCGAAACAGGTGCCTGTATTCACTGCTCTCAGTCTGTTAATGGATAAGTATCAGGCACTTCAATCAGCATAGAGCGTGACTATGAATAAAAGGCTAATGAAAGTCATCGCATGGAGGATGTGCCTCACTTCGGATGTGTAAAAGTTGAACTCCTGATGTTGAATTGCTTTAGAAGTTAAAGGTTTTCCTGCTGTCGCTAAGCAGAAGCAGCGGTGGAGGCGAAAGTAGATGCTGGTGAAGAAACTGATCAAACCGCAACATGTGTGCAGGAAGCTGAAGTGCCAAAGTGTCAGCAGTGATTAAGCTTAAGGTTTTTTAAAGTCTTAGTTAACTTAAGAAGATAACAATAATGTGTTTTCCAATGAGAGAAAGCTACTGCACAGCAAAAGATCTCACAGGAGGGCTGTTGTCCAAAGATATCATTTTCACAAGAATTATGTCATATTGGCACTGAGCCCTGTAGCTACTGTCTACCAGTCTGTTTTTTTACTTACCTACCAATGTAGCACACAAATGTATCAACATCAAGGTTTCACTCGGCCAGTGTTCCAAATGTTTCTTTTTTTAAATGCATTGTTGTTAAAAGGATAGATTCACGTTTTTTCAAGCCTGTCTTAAAACAACACTCGCATGCTCAATGTACATTGAAAGCATTATTGGTCACTCTAACTGTTCCTCCTGTTCATACTGGTCGTGAACACATACATTTCTAAAAGATGAAAGTGATTTCAATGTAAGTGATGGAGGACAAAATCCACTGCCCTCCCTCTGTGCAAAAATATATTCCAAAGTTCATCTGAAGTTAACATGAGGCTTCAGCGGTTTGAGTTAGTCAAGTCAAGTGGATATCTTTCAAAAGGTAGTCTTTTTAGCACCCACTTTCCTCTTTGTGTGTTCTAGGACAATGTTTCATTGCTGAGCTGCAGTGGAGGGATAGTAACAAAATGAGGACATACTGTACTAAAAACACTGCAATTTTGCAAGATACCCATTTGATTTGTCTAACTCAAACTGCTGAAGCCTCATATTAGCTTTGGTTGACCTTTGGAATAATTTTTTCAGCAGAAATAGGACTGTGGATTTTGGACTGTGGATTTTTGTTCCCCATCCCTTTCTAAATTGCTTTAGAAAGGGATCTCTTTGCAGCCATGGAGAAGAGAACAATTGAAGCTACTGACGTTGCTTTCAGTCTACATAAGGGCATGCAAGGATTGTTTTAATTTGAAAAATGTGAACCTATCCTTTAAAAGGTATTGTTGTGCATATACCTACTTGCCTCTTGGTTGCTTTTTTATGTACCTGTATCAGTTTAAGCTCTTTGATTTCTTTACTCTTTCAAAAAAAAGTGATTCTTCTTTTGAAGCTTTCCATAGTCCTTTTGCCATCTACCTTAAAGGAAACCTGTTGTTGTCGCACATCGCTGACTTGAGGTGGACTGCCTTATGGCTGTTGATGCTTTGGGCATCTTGTTGTACACTGATGTGTTTTGTTAGTTCTTTTTTGTATCTTATTGGCACCTTGCTAGCTAAATACATCATTTTTCTTTTTTTTTTTTTTTTTTTTTTTTTTACTTTCTGTGCTTTGTGCAGGGTTGTTTCTCATATTTTCATGTCCCAGATATGAGATGTGTTGGTTTTTGTGACTCCACCTGCCTATGACATCTGGCCAACATGTGTTCTTTGTTTGTGTACATAGCTGCAGGGTCAGTGAAAAGCCAATGAATGAAGTTCCTATTATGTGAACTTCCGTCTTTTCTGTCCTTGTCGAAGGAAACCGACTCTTCAGAAATATTTCTCAAACTAGTTTCTTATGAAGAAGCTTTATAATGTTACAGAGATATGGTTTTGTTTGTTAGCGATACAAAACTTGTTTGTACTGATTTGATACTGTGTGATTTACTTTTCTTTTGTGTTCATGTCTTAGTTTTCTGCATGCTTGCTGATATAAAGGACCCCAGTGGTCAGCTGACCTCCCTGAGGCCTATAAAAGACAGTTGTGTTTACCTTTGGGGCTGAGGTCCATGCCTTCCACATAGAAAGGTCCATTCCTCAGGGCTATTTCCTGCAGTATAATGCCAAAACTGTACACATCACCCTTCTGAGTCCCTTGAGGAGGATGGCGGTCGTATATGAGCTGCTCAGGAGCTGTCCAAAGTTTCTCTGAAAAACCAAGCACAGTCAGAAGCACTCAGAAAATGTCTGAAATACAACAGGAGCTGATGCTTTCGTGAATGAAACGATTCAGTGATGTGACCGAATGAATTAACTTGACTTACTTGCATAGAGTGCGTGCGAGTCATCGTTTTCGCAGGACGAGCGGAAGCTGGCCAAGCCATAATCCGTGATTTTCAAAACAAATCGACTGTCCACCACGCAATTAGATGACTTCAGATTTCCATGGCAGCCAATGTAGCTGTTGTGCAGATAGTTCATTCCCTGGTGGAGAGGAGCGTTAAGTCAAGCATTAAGGGGGGGTTCTCTCTCTCTTTTTTTTTTCCTCATGAAAACACACAAATCCAGACATATGGAAATAATACGCTTTGACAAGTAGATGTATGCTGAAGGTTTTGAAAAGAGGCCATGTTTCAAGGACGGCACTGTCACGGAGGAATTTCGGTGAAATTACTGTTAATTCCTTTGGGAAGGGGACGGCGGGTACTGAATGTACTCATGTTCAATATTTTGTGGAAACGGTGAGTCAAACATCCCTTAAAGCTTCACCAGCGCCTCTTCTCTGCAGAATGCTGCTATCTGTGTGGAGACATTTAGCCAGAGCGCTTCGTCATGCATCTAGGTCACTATCAAATCCATCCAAGAGACTGCTCTCCTGACAAAAAGCCTCTTTGTTAGTACGGATTAAAAATAATCTCCTAAAGTAAGTCCATGATTATTTTTGATTAAGCTGGAAGGAAATTTTAGCACAGTTTATGATTATGTTTCTGTCCTATTTTACACTATACAGTATAACAGCAATATTTACTGTAGTTCCATCCACTGTACTGTGCCAAAAACACTCTCTCTCTGCCTCACTCACTCTTGTCCATGTGAAACCATAGTAACCTATTTTTTCTGTGTCACTAAGGCACACAAAGCATCTAATTCAGCAATTCCCATTCCAACATTTGTATGAAAATATCATATAAATCAGTGCTTCTGTACTGCCTGTCAATCTGACCGCCACCTACCTTCACTATGTCGTTGATAAGTGAGTAGCGGAACATCCAGTCCAGGTTGATGCTCTCATTCTCCAAAATGTCCTGGGAAAAAAAAATAAAAAATCAACTACAAATTCAAAAATGGAGCAGAAAACATTTACAGACAAGAAAACAAATCTAGTTTCTACTTTATCTTTTAAACTTCCAAGAGCCTCAGCCAAGACAGCCCCAACGTTTATTTTGGGACTAAATACAGAACCACCTTCAGTCCAGATACATTTATTCTTTTTCATCTACAGAGTCACAAATTCAGACCTGCAGGATGTTAATGCCAGTTACTGGAATTTGGCTCCAGCCTTTGACATCCAGCCACATCACATCAGTTGCAGCTGTCTGTCTTTTACACAGAAG
This sequence comes from Siniperca chuatsi, assembly GCF_020085105.1. Lineage (NCBI taxonomy): Eukaryota > Metazoa > Chordata > Actinopteri > Centrarchiformes > Sinipercidae > Siniperca > Siniperca chuatsi. The sequence goes on along the minus strand of NC_058059.1, from coordinate 21,584,239 downwards.
TCCTCTACAAGTGTGAGTGATGAAGTCCATGGCTGAGTTTCCAGCTCGTCCATTTTAAGACGCTGCTGGCATGACGGGAACTCAGAGTGCAGGCCAAGAACAAGTTCACTTAAAGCATCATATATTTCTTATTGGAATAAATTAAAAAAATTAAAAAACACACAAATTGCAAAGATTGAATATAAGACAAAGTCAAAAATATGTCAAAGGCAAGCTTGCCACATACTGTAAGCTCACTGTAGGCTAAATAAGGTGATTTCACTTGGTCCTGTAGAGCTCAGTGGGCAGAGCTCAGTAGGTACAAACACTGCTAGGAATAGCAGTTTGACGAAGCTGTCCATGCCAAAACTGTTTACTCTCATGGTACTGCAACAAGAAAAGTCCATCAGTTGGCTTATGTTCCAAACTTTTCAGTGATTAATTAGGCTGTATCTGGCACCTTTCATGTATTAATCACTAAGCACACCTGACAAACTCTCTCACATTCACTTTTGGTATAAAAGTTAAGGACATTGCAGTAAGTCATTACTGAAGTTATAACCTCCGCTAAGGAGGTTATGTTTTCTGTCCTGATTTTTTGTTTGTTAGCGGTCAAAAATCTGTGTGTGGAATGTTTAGTCATGAGCCAAGAAACGAGGGATGTTGTTTTTTGGGGGTGGATTCAGGAATTTGTTAAAGAATTTCTTATTGTTGTGAAGTAAGACATTTTTGACAGTTGTGTTGGTTTTTCGTGAACTACTGCACTTACGTGAATGTTAAAGAAATATGGCACAGTTAACCGTTATTTTCATCATCGATTCATACAATCTGTAAAATGTCAGAAAACAATTTTCCTGAGCCCAAGGCGACGCCATCAAATTGCTTGTTTTGACCAACATTCCGTAACCCACAGATGTTCATTTTGCAATAAGCTTATCCTCACATTGGAGAAGCTGGAACCAGAGAATGTTTGACATTTTTGCTTGATAAATGACTTCTTAAGGCCCTTACACAACGCGACAACGGCACCCCTCCGGCTTTGGGCACAGAGTGCGCTGAACCCAGCAGCGAGCGCAGCGTAAATCACATTGTGTCTGAAAGGACCTTTAAAGTTTTTGTACCGATTAAACAAATAAACTGTATAATGTGTCAGTGAGTTTTAGAGGTTCTGATAGGTGGATTTTTGAACTTTCAGACAGAGCCAGGCTAGCTGTTTCCCCCTACTTCCAGTCTTTATGCTAAGTTAAGCTAACCGGCTGCTGGCTCCAGCTACAAAGTTAATGCACAGACATGAGAGTGGTACCGATCTTCTCGTCTAACTTTCAGCAAGAAAGTGAATAAGTGTCTTTCCAATTTTCTGTTGATTGACAAATAGAATTGAACATTTCTCAAGAAATTCTATTTCTGTTAATTGATCAATGTAAGAGTCATACCTCAGCCTTGGCAGAGGTATGACTCTTACATTGATCTGGAGGCATTTAGTTTGCTTGTAAAATGTTTCAAGGACCCAATGATTTGATATTCAAATATTGCCTGATTAATTTTAAAGACCCCCTCCAGACATTTTTCATGACATAAAAATACTCTGCTATGAGTAATTTGTGTCTCATGTTCCCCCCCCACACACACACACAAAAAGGTCAATTCAGTCCTGTTAAGAAAAATATTAAAATTACATCTATTCCTTCATCATTCATTGAAAAATCCAAAATCTATGAATATTTCAAAAGCTTAACTGTTGGACACAAGATGTCTCCTACTTCACTGACAGGTACAGCAGATAAAGTAAGTATTGAACACGTCACCATTTTTCCCTCAGTAAATATATTTCTATAAAAAAAAGGTGCTATTGACACGAAATTTTCACCAGATGTTGGTAACAACCCATGCAATCCACACATCAAACCACAGATGTCCATAATTAAGTTATGTATAATAATGTTAAATGACACAGGGAAAAGTATTGAACACGCTCACTGAAATTAAATACTGCGTACAAAAGCCTTTGTTGGTAATGTCTGCTTCAAGACGCCTTTTGTATAGAGAAACGAGTTGCATGCATTGCTGAAGTGTGATTTTGGCCCATTCTTCCACACAAACAGTCTTCAAATCTTGAAGGTTCCATGGGCCTCTTCTATGAACTCTGATCTTTATTTCTTTCCATAGATTTTCAATTGGATTCAAGTCAGGTGATTGGCTGGGCCATTTTAGCAGCTTTATTTTCTCTCTCTGAAACTAATTGAGAGTTTCCTTGGCTGTGTGTTTGGTATCATTGTCTTGCTGAAATGTCCACCCTCATTTCATCTTCATCATCCTGGTAGATGGCAGCAGATTTTTAATCAAGAATGTCTCTGTACATTTTTCCATTCATCCTTCCTTCAATTATATGAAGTTTGCCAGTACCGTATGCTGAAAAACAGCCCCACACCATGATGTTTCCACCTCCAAACTTCATTGTCGGTATGGTGTTTTGGGGGTGATGTGCAGTGCCATGTCTCCTCCAAACATGGTGTGTATTACAGCATCTAAAGAGTTCAATTTTGGTCTCATCTGACCAGACTGGATTCTCCCAGTATGTGACAGGCTTGTCCAAATGTTGTGCAGCAAGTTTTAAACGAGCTTCAACATGCTTTTTCTTCAGTAATGGAGTCTTGCGTGGTGAGCGTGCATACAGGAAGCAATTGATTGCAATTTGAAGCAGTTGTACCTGCTAATTCCAGGTCCTTCTGAAGCTGTCCACAAGTGGTCCTTGGCTCTTGAACAACTCTTCTGATAATTCTTTTCACTCCTGTCAGAAGTCTTGCGAGCAGCACCTGGTCGTGGCCGGTTTATGGGGAAATGATGTTCTTTCCACTTCTGGATTATAGCCCCAACAGAGCTCACTGGAACATTCAGAAGTTTTGAAATCCTTCTGTAACCAATGCCATCAGTATGTTTTGCAACGGTCTTGCGAGCGCTCTTTACTTTTAACCATCATGAGATGTTTCTTCTGTGACACCTTGGTAATGAGACACCTTTTTATAGGCCATCAGTTGGGACTGAACCAGCTGATATTAATTTGCACTGACAAGGGGCAGGATTGCTTTCTAGTTACTGATTGTCTTGGCTTTCCATGTCTTTTTGCACTCCCTTGCTTCATGTGTTCAATACCCTGTGTCATTTAGCATTATAACACATAATTTATGGACATCTATGGTTTGATTTCTTTGCATGTGTGGATTTCATGAGTTGTTACCAACATCTGGTGAAAATTTCATTTCAATAGCACCTTTAGAAATATATTTACTGAGAAAAATGGTGACGTGTTCAATACTTATTTTACCTGCTGTATATGTGTGTGTATGTAACCTGGAGTTATCACACTTGTGCAAGTTGCACACTGGACCACGATTGGTTTCCAAACTAGTTGTGATGAAAACAGCCTTTAGTGTCAAACTGCACATACATCATTCTGCACAGTAAAGCTCAAACATCCACATGAAGTAACAAGAAGCAAAACACATTTTTGACTGGAGGGGGACTTTAAGTAGCAGAATTTTCACAATTTGACACTGATATAAAGTCATTTGTCATGACGTTCTTCAGCAACAGAGTACCGATGGATAAAAGTAAAAGTATAGGAGCAGGAGACATTACCTGCAGGCTGCCTCTGGGACAGTACTCTGTTACGATGCAGATGTTGGGAGGGTCAATGCAGGCTCCGATGAACCTGGTTAGATGGTTGAACTGAACGTCTCTCATCTGAAAATAACCACACAAACACACTGCAACTGTGAGTGCAACTCTTTCCAAACATCACATTCCCAAACCCCATGGAAACAGAGGACGGGGGAAAGGACTGACGGTTCATTTATATACAAAGTTTTGAGTCTATTTGCAGTCGGCTAGTTGGCACGGTGTCTTTTTCTACGTGTTGAGACGCATTCCTGCTCAGGGCACCCAGTTGAAACATGTGCATGTGCATAAATTGCCCTTGGAGGTTATGAATGAGCCTGTGTGCTAAGGATGATGAAAAAAACATCGAGGTGTTGAGAGGATGTACCAGCAGGAATATCAGAGCGGAGCAGGCACGTGTAAAACTGCTCTACATGGAAAATAAGCACTAATCACACACTGGTTTTACGATACAACATGTCTTCCAAAACATGAACCGCTTTGAATATTAAAAGTATGAAAACAGAGATGTTTGAGGTCAAGTGATTAGGAGGGAACTTGGAGAACATTTTCTGGCAGATTCCTTTTATGAGAAAGTGTGAAAAAGCCCAGTCATTTTCTTTTATAGAAACAAGCTACATGGACGTCATCCTCGTACCTTCATTCCAACCCGTATGAGCGCAGACAGAAGCAGCACTAACAAAAAAAAAAAGACATTCTTTCCGCAGCCAGCATGAAACTTCAAAAACGGTGTTCATAATTTCAACAGTGTACTTTTCCTCTTTGAACACAGTGAGTGACAGCCGCTCTCACACCAAAACCAGGGAGTTAGTCGCTCCTGTTTCACGGCTCCAGAGAGAGATGTTAGCCTACCCTTTGGCCTATATAATTTCCCCTGCTACACTCTGGGGGGGGGGCAACCAGGGGGAGGAGGAGGAGAAGGAGAGAGTGCTGGAAGACAAGTGGTTAAGTTTCCACTGGCAGGCCCGTCTCTTCCCCCATCTGGTTGTTTTTTTCATGAGCTGAGGTTTGACAGCCGATCAGGCCCCCGGGGCGTCTGAGAAGCTGCCAGCTCAGACAGCAGCCTCTCTCCCATGTGTGCCTGCTGACTGACCGAGAGGCCGCAGAGGCATCCAGGAAGCCCAAACTGCTCTCCTCCAACGGGCTGCTACTCACACGAAAAAAGGACCAAAAATACAGCTGAGACAGAGAGAATTTGAGTAAAGACAGTCGGAGACTACAAGATGTTGAAAGTGAAGAAATGGCCAAAAATCTTCACCACAAGTATCCATCTTGCTCGTGAGCACCCATGTAATTTCTGAGTTATGGGTTTCCCTGTGCCACACTGCATTTCCATCACCAAACCACATTGTGTGGATTTTTTCTCCTTCAGCTTACTTATCACTCGCTCCTAAATATATCCCAGCCAAAGGGACGTTTTCATCAACAGCTGCAGTCGATGATGTTGAAGAGACAGTTCAATGATGTTAACTCTTTAACAAGCAACATCCTGCAGTAGCACTGGTTGAACATGCTAACAAGGAGCCAGGTACAACTTCCTGCAAACAAAAACAATTTAAAAATGAAGCTTTTACTGTCCTACTGGGTCAGAAAAGATCTTCTATACCAATATGGGATAGTTAAGATAGATAGTTAATAAGATAGTTTTTCAGGAACTTGTTTTGTAAAGCAGCTGGAGTGATTGAAGTACAATAATGTCGATTCATGCTTTGTTTTATTTTAGTGAGTGAATAAATGATTTGCTGAATACAACTTGTTGAGATAGGGTTTTTGTTTAGGTTTTTTTTTTTTACAATTCACCCTCAAGGTCTCCATGCATGGCTCTCTTCACACTGAGGCCACTGAAAGCACTCAACAGCAGCACAAGCCAACAGTTTCTCAGATGGATTTCATGGCCAAATGCAAGAATTTTGGATTCCTCTTCTGAAGAAAAAAGAGTGAAAGCAGAATAGAGGCTGTATCACTACAACAACAAAATACAAAAGTACAGAACAATGAAGTATTTTACTATATTTAGTAAAATACTATTTTTAGTAAAATACCAGAAGTGGATCTAAAAGTATAAATTTTGTCCTGTGGGTGCCATTAGAGGAAAAGCGCTTTGGCACTGAAAACAGCTGCCTGCTGTGGCTGGAAACAATGCTAATGACAGCGGTGAGACTGAACCAAAACAGATAGTCATGTAATGCATTGTTAATATAAAAATATTTAGTATTGCAGCAAATGTATTAGCAGTCTGCCCACTAAATGTTGATGTTTCTTTTGTACAAGTGGAAGATTTGGCCAGCCGAGCGGGACTAACAATAATATAATAACTTTATTTGTAGAGCACGTTTCTCAGCATAGTTAAGTGGTTAAATGAAGAGAACATGAGAGAGAGAAACTTATACAGTGAAAACCAGATAAAATGACTAAAAAGTTGTCCAAGTTTAAAAGAAACATTTAAAAGAAAATACAGACGTAGCAGCGTGGTGTGAACGATAGTTTAGGTGCCATGACAACAAATGTACAGTCATCCTTGTTAGCGAATCTAGACTTAGGAACTGTGAGAAGAACATTTTCTGCTGACATTAGAGTGCACCCTTGTACAGTATGGGTTTAGTAGGTCAGAAATATAGCGTGGAGCTAATCCATTTAATTCTTTATGAAGAATTTTGAACTGTATTCTTGACGTACTGTAATTGGAAACCAGTGAAGGGATACTAGAATTGGGGTAATGTGTTCTCTCCTCTTAGTTCCAGTTAAAAGCCTCGCAGCTGCATCCTATTGCTGCAACCTATTGCAGATGATTGAGTGCATTTTCATTAAGTGCTGAATATACTGGACAAACAAATTATAGATTGCAAGAACTCAAACACAGGATACATCTCCTTTTCTTGCCCACTTTTTAAATCTACAAATCACTGGTCGAAGGCTGGAGTCTTGTATGTTGTACAGATGGGAATGCTCTCTGACACGTTTGTGATTTTTGGCTATATAAATAAAACGGAACTGACTTGATTAATACAAAATAATCAACACTTACATGTTTGAGTTCCAATAAAACTTGTCTGGTCAGCTCTATCCTCTTCTTGTTGACATGCTTGATGGCCACCAGGTTCCCCTGTGTGCAACACGAGAAGAGACAGAGCAATGACTCACAGCTTTTTATTATATGAAGACATGAAAGAGGATAACGAGGATGCACTTTAGTCTAGATCTAAATAAGGCAGAAAAAAATGACAACGGAAACATACTGATACTATAAAAAGTATAAACAAGCACCATGAAAATGGAGAGAGGAAATCGAGAACAGCATCTTGCAGCATAGCCTACAGGTACATTTGGGGCCTGTTTCACTCTGCTGCAGAGGAAGAATTGTGTCTGTCACTTTGATATGTGAGGATCAGTAAACGAACGGAGCGAGGTGAATATCTCAGAGCCACGGATGTGACAGACAGGAGAAAAACGCTGTTGTAGCAACTATGAGACACAGCAGCCAGTTCATGTGTGAGTGTCCATGTGGGAGCTTTAACTTTTATTCAAAACGAAATATCCAGTTAGGAGCTGATGATGGCCACATTTCAAAGCAGATAAATTTGGCTTCTGACCGCTGAATAAAAAATCCTTCATTTCAGAAGTTATTTTCCAGTTTTTGCAGGTTGCCGAGGCTCTTGCACCTCTCTCTGTTTGAGCTTTGGAGTCAGATTTAATCACCTCTGGCCTGTATTGAATTTGAGAAGTGTATCAGTACCTCCAGCGGTCTATGAGACGTTCAAACTGTACCGTGACATCAGCATTTATATAAAACCTGCATCATGCAGCTAAAAACAAAGAGAGCTATCACATTATTCAGGCTCTTTTTGTCACATTTCCTCACACCTCCTCCATCTTAAACAGATAAATTAACAGCAGCAACAAGTTGATGGCCATGTCCAGACTGCGAGGCGGGAATGTAGAAACAAAGAAAGAGGGAAAAAAAGAAGAAGAAAATTGACGCATTCTGCAGCTCACATTAAAACCAACTACCTAAATTCGCCCACACTCTCTCTTTCTCTCTCCTTTCCAGCTCCCCGGCTTTCTCTGCGAGTGTGCACATGTGTGGGTGGGAAAGGAGTGCGCAGGAGTTGAAAATGTCAGAACTCACTAAGCCTTACCTTAAAATAGCCCGTTTTTGCAAATAGCTGATATTTTCCATGGGCAGTTATCAAGGAGCCGTAGCTGGAGCCTCTCTGAGAACGTGAAAAGGAGTAGTGAGAAGAAGAAAAAAGTCAGTTAGCGGTGTGGAGATCAGAGCAAAGAGGATTAAACCCTGGTCATTTAAGACTGTGCTTCCACTTCTCTGCAACATAGCTTCCTAAAAAGGGTTCATCCACTGACATTCTTATCCCAAATACCCTTCTCTGTGCAACTTGAAATTGCCTTTCTCTTATATTGGAGAAAATAAAGTGTTTTCAGTTTCTATAACACCAACTCGAGTCCTTGGGCAAATGTCTGCAGTGCACACAGAGTGAATAAAAATCAAGTGGGCGCACTGCATACAGACAGCCAGCACAGTCAGCTACACATTTGTATAGAATGCAAATATTGGCAACACATGGCACACTGGAAAATACATTGGTCTGGAAAATTACTGTGTTTTCCACACACACATTATCCAAGGAATAGGACCGAAAACCAGTAATGAAAAAGGTGTGTGCATGTGCTTTTCATGAACGCTTGCATGTGTGGGACGAAACGCAACCCGAAGGAGATGCATTAGCCCTCAGACAACAGAACCTGATACTTGAAGAACGTGATGAGGTATTATATATGTAGGGACCGCGGCCAGACGAGGGCTTATTTTAACAATCATTTAATATGCGTCAGCCACCGCAAACCCAGCCACCTTCAATAAACCACTGGGAAAGCTTTCAGGAATGTGTAAACTAACAAAGGTTTTGGACTCTCTCGGGGCTGCAGCTTTGCTTTTTCTAAGAAAAACCATAAACTGCATTTTAATACACAGCACACAGTGTGTAAACAGGGTGAAGCTCTAAACTTCAAACATGTCAGATTAGCATTTTCGATTCCTGGTGGGTCCAATTTTACAGCAGTGACACCTCGAGACTGTATGAATGGAAGCTGCGCACCCAGTGTTGAGACTTTCCCACTGGCAGACATGGCAATGTAACCAGCCAGAAGAACAACAACTTGTTAATCACACACTGGAGGCTATGCCAGCAACACTGACGGAATAAAAGGCGATATAAAGCTCAGAATTATAAAGAAATGTTCAGGGCTGCCAGCTTTAATAAGAGATCATGTGGGTGTAATGTTTAATTTTTAACTTTCAGAAGCCATGAAGCGCTTTGGTACCTTTGTTTTTTGTCGCCTCACCTTCACATTTAGAATTGTTTTTGACTTTTACAACGTTTGCAAGTACGTAAATCTGTACTTACAACAGCATTGTTTGAGAAGACCATCTACCTGTGAGAGGGTGAGCCGACTGCCGGCTCGTTTGTGGTATTTATTGGGGCTCTCGAACTGAAGGTCCTCCCACCGAATCCTCCACAGCATTCCAGCCAGCTCTTTCTCCAGCTTCAGTTTCCTGCAAAAAGGGGAGAAAAAAAAAACAGGTGGTGAAATCAACAAGGACAGCAGCACAAAGAACAGAGGAACAATCTCACATAAAGTGGATTGGGTTGGGTTTGTTGTGGAAGCGTGAGTGAAGCGGATGCTTTTACAACAAAATTGCTCCTTTGTGGGTTCGATGTGAATCTCAACTTTCTGCATGCAGTGGAGTCTTTCTAATTTCACTTTTCTAAATCACTTTTTATACAAACTAAATAAATTTATATAAATCCTTCAGAGGCGAGGTGGTCTGTTGACTCGCGGTTTTATTTGGAGAAATAAGTGTATGACATTTAAAACAACATGGATTTAATCTGCCGACCTGCCACCACAAAGAGTTAACTGCTCCATTTGTGCAGTTATGTTTGATCTCCATCTGTCCTGGTGGTATTTCCTGAGATAGCGGTCTCAGATCTGATTGCAGAATGCTTCACGTCCAGCGTTTGCATGTAGTGATGTTCGTGCGCTGATGCATTCAGGCTTGTGTGTGTGCGTTTCATTAGATTTTAACTTCACTATCCATATGCTGTACTTATTAAACTTTGATGATTTTGTCCTGGATATTGTCCTGGACAAAGGGCATGCTGAAATACGCAACAGCATTACACTGTAAAGACCCATACTGGAATTCAGTGAAGATTATAAATCAGTAACTTTATGTAAATAGAAATGTTGGCCAAAAGTCAGTTCAACATTTAACACCTAGTTTTTGACCCTTGTAAAAAAAAAAACATTGTTTGTGACTTTAAATAATGAATTTATTGAACGTCATGTGAGCATGCACTAAACTTATCAAATTAAGTTTCTTCTATCTGCCTGCATGCACTGTGTTTGACTTCAAACTCTACAGAAAGCCTTCTTTCTTCTACTTTAAATGAAGGTACAAGATGGAGGCTTGTTCTGATGACTCATAGGTCTAAACATTGCTAACCATGATGAAGATTAGAATCCACTTCAGTTACTTACTCCCACACTCTGTATTTTTAACAAACTCCCTGAGAGCGGACTCAGATATTCTAACCTTATCTTAGTACTAACACTGGTACAAAAATAACTCCCACCTCAAAAACTGTAAAAAATGATTGTTCCTTAAAACTGAAAAAAATTAAGGAAACTGGACCAGTAAAACATGGATGATTAATTAGTTAGTGTCTGAAATGTCTTGCACAGTCTTTTATGATTGTTTTAGCTCAATTTTTTCACAACAGAGTTTGTGTGCAAACACAAACAAAGAACAGACACAATCATAGAACACCAAAAAATAGAACACAAAATGCTATCGTCCTAATTTTGGGCTCAAAATCTCAAAATAGCGTGCAATTCAATACAGCTGTATTAAAACAGGTAATGCATCAAGCACCATGTTTATCATTAAATTTGAATCGTTTCATTTAACATAAAATGGTCATTATCAAATAGTGCAGTCAAACAGTAACTAATTCTCATCAAAACAGAGTTTACAATGGTCGATCCCTCAAAGATTATACAAATAGCAACTTACACAGAAATCAGTATTTAATCATGTAGAGTTAGACTTTGAAGACTTTGGCAATGAAAAGCTAATACTGTAATGCTGGAAAGCATAAAACAGTGCACCACAATTTAGACTACAGTAGCAGAAACTTTATATGACATTTTATAGTGAAAAAAGGAAAGAAATGTATTGCAGTGGTGGGGAAGTGATACACAGTTATGTTGCAATGCTGCTCACCTGGGTAATAATGTCAAAAATATGGAATGAAATGTTAGGAAACACATGTTGCATTGATTTAGCGGTCTGTATGTCTAGTAATAAGCATTTGAACTGTGCTGATATGAAGTGGCTATATTCTGAGGACTTGATTTAGTGTTTCGCAGCTTTATATGTAAGGCCAGACACTTTTGTGTTTAAAGGTAAAAATTTGCCAAGTCAGTCTGGCTCTGTGTATTAACAGTTATTGAAACCCTGTGGTGAAAACTGAGCCAAAGCAATCGTAATATAATGTAACAAACTTGTTCAGTGAAGAGAAATGTTTTACAACTATCTAACAAACTATAAAGTAGGCTACCAGTTCACTTAACACAATTTTCATTGAAATTTTTACATCTTATGTTAGGTTAGGTCATGTTATGTTTGGTCATGTTACAGTACGTTACATTGCGTTATCTTAGGTTTGTTATGTTATGGTATTTTACATTACCTTGCGTTGTGTTACATTTCAAGTTATTATTACAGGACGTCAGGTTAGGTTAGGTCATGGTGTGTTATGTTAGCTCATGTTACGTTACGTTACTATATTAACATTATTGTGTCACGTTATCTTTTTTGTTATGTTAGGTTATATTATGTTATGTTATGTTAGGTCATGTTATGTTTGGTCATGTTACAGTACGTTACATTGCGTTATCTTAGGTTTGTTATGTTATGTTATTTTACATTACCTTGCGTTACATTTCAAGTTATTATTACAGTACGTTAGGTTAGGTCATGGTGTGTTATGTTAGCTCATGTTACGTTACGTTACTATATTAACATTATTATGTTGGGTTAGGATGAGTTAGGTTAAGATGGGTTATGTTATGTTATGTTATGTTATGTTATGTTATGTTATGTTATGTTATGTTATGTTATGTTATGTTATGTTATGCTGGCTTAGGTCATGTTATTTCATGTTAGGTCATGTTACAGTATGTTTAATTACGTTATCTTAGGTGTGTTGTGTTATGTTACACTATTTAGGTTAGGTTAGTTTAGGTTATGTTATGCTTAGCATTTAAAGTAAAACAGTAAAACAGTTTTGGCTGGTAGTTCTGGTCTCTCCTTTGGCCCAGTCAGTGTAACCAAATGAATGTTCCGAATGATACAATATAATTGTGAGATCCATCAGTAACCCTGTTCACTTCTGTCTCCTGTATGGTGCATTATGGGTGGATGAATCAAAGTAGAAATGCAAAGAAACGGCTCCACAACAGCAAACAATCTCCAAATGGCTGCACATCCTAACCAGATTAATTAATATTGTCACTTTCATGTCAGTTGTATTTTTGACATATTTTGAGTGTTATTTTTGAGCATCAGTCTGACTGGCAAACACCAAGCACCACAGAGGGGAAGACGCATTCCAGCGAATCAACACATCTGGGGCAAATCTCAGAGGAGCTGCTGTTTCTTGACACTTAATGATTTACAGCAAAAACACTTTCAAAAATAAAACTATTTGTCCAGAGTTTTGAAAACCGGAGAGTTTTTTTTTTTGTGTGTGTGGGTGGGGGGAGGAAATTCATTTTCGGTTTGAAACAGTTAGAAATGAAAAACGAGCAGAGCCCATACATTCCAACCCAATCTAAAAGGTGTAAAACACTTCCAGATGGCTGCAGGAAATTATTGCAGCGTTTGCATATCACCATGTTTTAGCCTTTCCCCGAACCATCCTAGTTATTTTTCTTTCTTTTTTTTTTTTTTTTTTTTACCTCTTTTTCACGAAGACAAACTGTGTAGTCGGAGAGCACAGAAACTTAAAGGGAATTCTGATGCTTGTTTTTTTTGCCTATGTGCAACCATTCTGAGTGCAGGAAACATCATTAAACCACCGGTGCCCTCCAGCACCATCCACCACCACCAAAAAAAAAAAGCAATTTTTTTATTTAAGGAGCCTCGTTTAGAGAGACCTATGGCAGTCAGAGGGGCAAAGTGTGGGGCTCCACACTGGGCCTATTGTTTCATAAGTCCCATATGTGAATACCTCTGCTGGACCAACCCCTCCATTAAAACAACCGAGCCACTGCTGCTCTGCTCAACATCCCCTCACACTGCTGCTGCACACCAGACTCCAAAATCAACTGAGAGTGGCCGGCCACCTGGTTAAATCTACTGAGTGCTGCAGAACGATATTTAACACTCGCTCCATGAAAAGTAGAAATCAGTGAGCATTATTTTATTTTGACAATGTTGCATATGTACACTGCAAAAACATCTCTGTCTTAACAAGGCATTTGGTCTGTTTTCTAGTCCGAAAATGTTGTTGAAAGATAAGTTGAGTAAACCACCTGTTTCTCATAGAAATCAACTTGTTTCAACAACACCGTACCAGTCAGTCATCTGTCTCATTTCAGGTACTGACACACTTGAAACAAGAATTTTTCAGGAAATCTTTCTTGTTTTTAAGAAAAATTAGACTTGAATTAGGCTGAATTTGAGGCAAAGTTACTTAAGACATTCAAATGTTTTGTTGCAGCGCATATGTTTTACCATAAAGCAATACAAAGAGACAGACAATTTAATACTCAGATTGCTTTTTATTAAATTCCATATTCGCCAAATTTTACTATTGTGTACAGTTTACAAAGGCAATAGAGGAGCAACCTATTACCAAAACTATCCAACCAGCCACCCACTTCTTATACAAAATACACCAATAATTCGACAGTACTGGGCCTCCTCATTTTATTAATTTGGGCTTCCTTAGCCTTTTCTGCCCTGTGAACTAGATTTAAATTTGAAAATTCCCATCACCCCAGAAGTATAAAATCTTTTGTTAAATGTATTAAAAAACAAACAAACAAGTAAGCAGCAGCAAATATATAATGGATAGAAATGACAATATATTTTCTATTTAATTTTTCTCATTAAAAATATATAAAATAATTATTAATATATCAGTCTTATAAATTGCAACTCCCTATGCATATCAAGCGACCCCAAGGTTGACAACTCTGGGTTATCGACAGATTGATCTGAGAATAACTACTAACAGTGACAAAACTCCAAAGTGTTTTAAACATTTTAGTGGTGTTTTTGTAGGTCAAGTTCTGAACATGGAGGCCTCTCAGCAGCTGGAGGATCTTTAAGACGGCTGTAAACAGCTCTGCTGTCCGCCTCTTTGTCCATCAGCATAGCTCTGCTGGTGTCTGCAAAAACAGGAAGTGATTTGTTAGCCTTTGGTATCGAACAGAGCCGTCACAGAAAAACCTCTCACTTCTACCGATGGTGTATTTTATGCTTTTTACTCAAAATCCAATACAAGACAACATGTTCAGGTCTGTGCAAAATAGCTTTTCATATATATGTAACTGTCATTTATGTAAATGATAAATCTAAACATAGTTGGACTAGCTGAGAGCGCAGAACTGTGGGTCAGGACCAAAAACACATCACAGAGTTTCCCTGTTCCCTGGTTCTCATAACAGAAAGTGATACTTATAAGTCACCAAATGTTACACTTGGATCCCAGATTTTTTTTTTTAAAGAACTCCAAGAAAAAAAGAGCATATTTCACAAAACTTACTGGCCAAGAGTCCAGGAAAACTAGCTAGCTAGTTAGGAAACCATGCTGTGCTTGCTGAACTGTGAGCTGAAACAATAGAAAAGAAGATGTAAATATTTTCAGAATGAAGTGCACACTCTGCGTCTAATTATCTGGTAGTTATTTGATATAGAACATAATAAACTCAGATTCAGGCTCAGTGGATTTACCTCAAGTGGATAGCTGCTCCTCCATCTTTCTTGCACCATTCCTCTGATCAAAATCCATTCTGATTGGCTGGTGATTAACACTTGTTTGTGTTAATAGTATTAGAAAAGTGATCAGATTACCGGTGTGATTTGTTAGTTAGAGCTGTATAGTGACATATAAATCAGCTTGACACAAAAATCTTTGTGTTTATTAGTCGTGAACACAATTAACTGATTAAGTAAAGACAAGAAGTGATGAAAAAAGGAAAAATAGAAACGTGAATTTTCTTTCATTACATGCAGATTTTACCCATGACATTACCCAGAATTTAGCAATCCTGCCAGTAGCTTAATTGTTAAAGGCACGCATCATTAACTTCTTGTGTAATTAAATGAGGCTCAGTCTAATACTCTGATTTCCAAAAACAAATGAATGATTTCCAAAAACATGTAGACTGTGCCACATGGGACACCATAACAATTTCATCTGAATTTGTTTTTACAGCTGAAGACTGAGCACAAAGTTAGAAATTAGAAATGTGGCAGGCAACAAATCTTATCTAAAAGATACACAACTGTAACACTAACACTTATAATACACATGATTAACACCTAATTACATATAGTCAATTCCATTTATCTTTAACTAAACCATCTAGATCACATATGTGGTGCACACAGTCTGTAGGATTTCTATTTAAGATGTTAATGCCACCTATGTTGTAACCTGGTGTTGTTCATACACTGCAAAAGCAGCCAAGTTATGTTTGTCTGACAGAAAACAGTACGATTATTTTAACAGAACAGCAACAACAGAATAAGACCGCTGCACTACAATGCAGAAAAATGACACTTCCTTGATTCTACAAATCTTTTGTGAAACAGTGGATTTGCATTGGAAGCACATTGCATTACAATCATTATTTTACCACAGACTTTTTCAATTGTTTTAAAAAAAAAACTATGACGTTAGGACACAGTTACAGGCACAAATGACTTCATAAGATTGAGATTTTTCCTGTGTAAAAGTTTGTTCAGACAGACGGCCTTTTTTCAAGTTGAAGACCAGACATCTTTGCATTCTTCTAATAGGATTTTAAAAGCCAAAAGACTTATCACAACCTACCAACAAACATGTAATCCTTTGACAGAAGCACAAAAATCACCTTGACTGATATTTTTCATCTGACATCAGCAGTGTGTGAATTATTAAAATAGGTGGCATTTAGCTTTAATCCAGCGCAAAGAAAACAAACTTAATGAACACGCTAATGATCATTAAGTGAGAGTAGCAGTAAGGGTTGTTAGGGGCTGTTATATGAGCTCACTTGGCAGCTTAAACACACTTCAGCGCTGCTTTAACGCCGTCACCTGCTGAGCTGTTGCCGTGGCAACAATCGTGTAAATACCACACTGGCACCTACAACAGCACGACCCTTAAATCCCGTTTCAAACACGCCTCTCTCTTTCTGTCTTTGAGAGGAATAAAAAAAATTTATCTCTGCATTTCTACGGTTTGAACTAAAAGCAGCACAGACAGGAAGCGTCAGCTGCATGCAGTCAAACTCACCTGTAAATGAGGAAACTGGAGATTCCAAAAATGATGAGCGCTAAGCCGGATCCCACAGCTACAATACCCAGAACTGGCAGATGACCTGGAAACAGGAGAATGATTCCACACTAAGTTGTCTCTCATATGTTCAACAGATGTCCACATTCATATCTTTTTTATAAAGAAAAAAAATAAGTAGCAGCTGCACTGCTTTAGCAATCTGTCAACCACAAACACTGGCAACAATTTCACACAATAACACAGCTCTGACGTTCCTGATATATATTTAAAACCCTAATGGAGACTAATTATGCAACTTGCTGTAAATCACAGGATAAGCTGATACTCATAATTAGGGAAATATAATTCATTAAACACTAATCAACACCAGAAGATGTTTCACTTCAATGCATTCCTGAAACAGCAAACTGAAGATGTCTAACTTACTAGCAATTACAGTCCAAATTATTCAGCAGGTTCACTATGAGCAGATTTTAGATTTTGTTTAAATTTTGTGTAGATGTGTAAATCTATACATTTTTGGAAATTACATAGAATAAACAGAAACAGATCATTTTCCCAGATGACAACATCATGGATTTCTTTTTAAATAATGACCTTTAAGTGTGCATTCGTCAATATCTCGTCTTCTATGTGGCCTATAGTCGTGCTGACACAAAATGACATTTATGTTTGTGTTCTCTGACCTGCAACTACAGTAGAATTTAGCAACCATTAAAGGAATAGTTCAACATTTTGGGAATACACACGCTTTCATTCCAAGAATGAGATGAGAAGATTGAAATCAACTGCAATATTTACACAGCTGGAGTTAGGACACGTTTAGCCTAGCTTAGCAAAAAGACTGTGAGGCGAGGGGAAACAGCTAGCCTGGCTCTATCCAAAGTAAAACAAGAGCCTACAGCCATAGTAGCTGTTCTGTGAGGCTAGACAGCAGTGCTTTTGAGTTAAATGCTAACGCCAGCATGGCAGCCTACTCACAATGACGATGTTTAGGAGGTATTTTACCGTGTTCACCATATAAGTTTAGCATGTTAGCATGCTAATATTTGCTAATTAGCACTAAACACAGTTGAGCAGCTGAGGCTGATGGGAATGTCATTAGTTTTACAGGAATTTGGTCATAAACCAAAGGACAAATTGATTTGTGACCTGATGATGTTGCTAGATGAAAAGTCAGAGAATTACCAAGTTATTACAATTCATCCTGAGGGGAACATGAATGTCTGCACAAAATGTCACGGCAATCCATCCAATAGTTAGTCTGAAAAATTTCAGACTGGATCAAAGTGGTGGACATTGCCATCCCTTTGTAGACATTGCCACATTGCTAGCATGACTAATAAAAATACGCCTACCAACACCTCTAAAGCTGTCATTTGTGCACACTGTACCTTGTTTGGTAAATCCATACACACATAGAAATGTAAAATGACAATTTGAAACTATTTCTTGACTAAACAGCAGTTCATCCATCAGCCCAGCACTTCTGTGCAGCTTGCTCATGCTATTGGAGCGCAGGTTGCCAGGTACAGTCAGTAAGAGCCCGGGTTTGGTTTTTGTACAGGCACGGATGGCAGCAAACTTGGCAACCTCACTGATCACCAGACTCCATAACATTCCACACGGCCGTCCAGCTGTTGTACAGGACTGGGTAGAATCCACAAAATGCAATTTGTAACTTTGTTGTCGAACCTGCTATGCAGTTTGTAAAGTTTATTAGTCTCATTGTTCCGAAGTGTTTTCCCAAGTGACGCAACCCACGAGCGATAAACATCAAGGCAGCAACATAACATCAGAGGAAAACAATGTACGCAAATAGCACGATCTCTGCGCTTTTTTGTTTGTTTGTTTTGTTTTCTTGTGACGCTTGAGTAAAACAATTTTCGGAATATTGCAACTACTGCTTTACTTGCTTATTTTTGACAACAGCAATAGCACTCTCAAGCTACTGTGTATTGGCTTCTCTGTTTTGGGGATTGCAGAGTTTGCAATTAATTGCAGTTTTCCAATGCTTATAATTAATTTCACTGGGCTCATTCTCTTCAAGGTACTAACATGAGAGTGGAACAGCATAATGTATACTGGTCTCTCTGTTTCTTTACTCTGGAGATGAGACACTGTTGTCATTGTGCTTTGTGTGTCCCTGCATGTTGTGAAATTGTTAATCGCCAATATGTTTCATCAAATTCCTGAACACTCATTGTCCTTGGTGCTCAGAGCGACACTGGAGAAGGCGACATCTAGACTCTCAACTCTGCAAATTACTTGCGCATGGCTTCAGATTTGGGGCCGAGTCAGATTTATTGCTCCTCCACTCATTATCCCTCCTTCACACCAAACTACATTTATAATTGCAGTGGTTTTCCTCCTCCTCCTCCTCCCAGCACTTATCTTTCACACTGCTCGTTATTCACGCAAATATTACTGAGGGGAAGAGTTGGGATGCAGCTGAGGAAAAACAAGACATTTATCATTACTGCATCAATGAAAATATCACACACCCTGTAGAGATTACAGTGCAGTGAAAATATAAGCAAAGCAATTAGTGCACTATAATTTCCATCAGATGAGCGATTCAGTGTTACTCTAAATCAAGAGAAAAAATCTGTCAATCCGTCAATGTATGAACTTCCTTGTCATAATGTGTAAGACATTGCTGTTGAGTTTTTCAAATGTATTTTTTTGGCGCTTTGAACACCACAAGCCGAGTGCCATATCGTCCCAATATATTCAAAACAGGCCGACATCTCTACGGCCGATATCTCCAAAACTCGGCAACTCACACCAAAACAATCTAGATGGATAAATAGCACTACAGGTAAGAGGAAAAATATGTATTTTTGATTTTGGGGTGAACTGTCCTTTTAAGTGTGTTGTTATGATGAATGAGGCAGAGTTGTCATACCATCATTGCAGGAGGGGTCGTCTGTAGAAAACACACAGGGGGGGTTATCCAGTGGTGGGCCCCCATTGGGCCAGTGGATCTTCTCCGTCTCAGACCAAATGATTTCTTTGGTGGTTCCATTGTAGTACGCAACAAGCTGCAAACACAGGAAAATGCTAATTTAAATGGATCCAAATAAAGATACTTGGAACCTTTTGTAAGCTCACAGCATATTCCTATAGCAATTTATAATTTCTTTAACACATTTATCCATTTATTGTATAAGGACAATTGATAACATTGTTTATCATTAGTTGTGCAACCATAGAGAGAGTGCAGATGTCACCTCCAAGCTAGCTGCCATTCCACTATAACTCAATGCACCTTCTCATTGAGGGTTTCTTTCATTGGTCTGAAAAAGTGAAACATGTTCCTGGTGTTTACTGTCCATATTCTAAGATAAACAAGTATTTACTACAGCACTCGCTATTACAATTACAAATTATTGGTTTTTCCCTTATCCATGCTCTCCACCTATACTCTTAGTATGTAGGCTATTTTTAGCTATGCTAGCAACATGTGCTCTAGAGATGGCAATGTTGGTCAGTCCATCATTTAAACTATGATAAAACTAATGACATTCCCATCAGCCTCAGCTGTACTTTGTGTTTCATGCTAATTAGTAAATGTTAGCATGCTAACACTAAACTAAGATGGTGAACATGGTAAACATCAGCATGTTAGCATTGTCACTGTGAGAATATTAGCATGCTGACATTAGCATTTAGCTCAAAGCACCGCTGTGCCTAAGTACAGCCTCACAGAGCCATTAGCATGGCTATAAACTCTTAGTCTTCTTTCCAACTCTTTAGTTGTAATCTCTACTGTCTAAAAATGTTTACGCCATTCAGCCCTCCCCATCCGGCCATTGTTACAGCCATGTCTGAACCACAGACTGTCTGAACTAGCCGTGACCACTCAACGGGCCTTTTTTGGTTGAGCTGGTTGAGTTTAACCTACAACGGTCTAAATCAGAAAAGGTTAAAAAAAAAAAAAACAATATTAGATTTTTAACTAGACAAATTTAGTGAACTACCTTTATGTTTCAGGACTTTGAGTTATTACAAATGTGATTTTTAATGAGGTTGTCTTACTTCTGGAATAGAAGTTTTGGTTTTACCTCGGCTCTCTATATGAAATCAAGAATGTTGAAGAAATAGCAGGACATTTTGGGAAACATGCTAATTTGCTTTCTTGCTGAGAACTAGATGAGAAGATTAATACCACTCTCATGTCTGTACAGTAAATATGAAGCTTCCGCCAGCAGCCAGAAACTTATAAAGACTAGAACGCAAGGGGAAACAGCTAGTCTGGCTCTGTCCAGAGATTAAAAACTCTGCCAACTAGCACCTCTAAATTTTACTAATTATTATGATCTGTGTGATCTTATGATATCTTGTTTGTTTTCCTTTAAGTATATAAGATACAGCAGTAATCTAGCAAATGATCTTTTTCAAAAGCCCCAGTTACCTCGAGATCACAACTTAATTATCTTGTTACCTTAAATTAAAATATTCTATTGTAATCACAATTTTTCGACTTAATCATTTAATTACCCCAAGATTATGTGAAGATCTATAATGTGAAGCCCCCTAATGAGACATTTACGTTATCTTGAGATAAAACAACAACTAAATCATTAACTTTGGAAAACAAGCTTAAACAAATAGCCAATATGTCAATATAATCAGATAATTAATCAGATAAATCAATCACAAGACAACATTGTGATACCTTAGGATACCGATATCTCACAACAACATGGCTGAAATAATAATTTCAGGTCTTGGCTTCAGTAGTTAAGACTGGTGTTTCACAGAGAAGCAAGCATCTTGCCAATTCTGTGACATTAAAATATTCAAGCTAATCAAGAATTATATTTTGAGAACTGATTAGCATGTACCTGATGAGTGAAACTATAGTGTCTCCATCATGCCCTTTGCATCTACACAAGCCAAGTTTGACCAACATCCTGATTAGCTTGTGTGTGTGTGTGTGTCTGTGTGAGCTTTATTTGACAGTAGGCCTACAGCCTCATGAGCAGCATCTGTTGCCCTGCTGTGAAACATGACTCCTGTGTTTCTAACCAGCTAAAGGAGTTTTTATGTTTTCCACCCATGCCCCCAGCATGTTATGTCCTCTCTGGTAAAACCCTGAAGGCCGTCACCCCTACAGAGGGTCATCAAAACAATGCAGAATGTGATAGGTGAAGGAGTAGAGGAAGCGCAGTCTGAAATAGCTGCAGTATTTCAGTGCAGGGGCTGTGTTTACTGCACTGCTCTTCCAAAAAATCTCCTCCAACAATTCACTTCATCTTGTATCCTAAAACCTCTAATGTCTTCAAGCCTGCAAGCAGACATGGATAATTTTGTTTATTTCCAGTGCATCTAAATAAATGTATTGAGAATACATAAATTCTATACATAAAGGAATACATAAAGTTTAAATATTTGTTGAAAACATAAACAAATAGCCTATTTGACCAAATGTTCAAGGACATGTTCAGCATGTCATGCTGAAACAGGAATGGGCCTTAACCCAAACTGTTGCCACAAAGCTGCAAGCACACTATTGTCTAAAATATCATTGTATGCTGTAGCATTAAAGGGGAACTCCACAAATTTTACACACCTGTTGTTTCCAGGTCTTGGGGAGTACTACTGCATATGTGAAAAAAGTTGTATAAAGCCTTTTGTGACTCCAGAGGGAACAACGCAAAATCTGATAAATTGCCTCAAGTAAATGGTAAACAGACTGTACTTGTAAAGTGCCTTTCTAGTCTTCTGACCACTCAAAGTGCTTCACACACTACATATCACGTTCACCCCATTCATACACATTCTTACATTGACGGCAGATGCTAACTGCTCATCAGTTCAAGGAAACTAACTAACTAATCATTCACACACACTCATACACCAAGGGCACAGCAATTTGAGGTTCAGTGTCTTGCCCTAGGGCACTTCGACATGTGTCTGGGGAACCGCCGACCTTCCGATTGGTGGACAACCCGCTCTGCCACCAAGCCACAGCGCCTCCAAGTGATGTCACTTGAGTCAGCATTGATTGGGGCTGAATACTTACAAAGAAGTGAGCTTACCAGACCTCTGTAGCCCGCTCCTCATCTCTGCTTGGCGCTAACAGCTCGAGGCTACATTAGCTGCTACTAGCATAACACACCCTCCGATCAAACTATCAGCGGTCGTGATGCATTGTGGGTAATGTAGGCGCCAGGTTTTGACAAGGCTCTGGTCGACTGTAATCCTTTTTTTAACTGTCCACTGTGAGTCTGACAGTGTTATTGGAGTGCAATGTTAAATCGGTGAAGTACTGGAGATTTCTCTCACTGGGGCCTACCCCAAAACCATGAAAAACAGGACCACACCAAAAGTACACAGAATTATGTGGACAGGAGTGTCCACATATTTTTGGCCATATAGTGTATCTCCCTATTTTGTAAGTTAACTCTTGTCCTCACAAAAATGAACTATAAACTGAGTTTGTAGTAAGATCATATTACTATGTATACAGATGTATAACTCACACTTTTAAAAAAAACCTGTACATCCACTGCCGAACAACACCAAATTTGAGTAAAATTTTCTTCTGGTAATCACGTCATTCATAATGTCAAGTCAGAGTTATGTTTTCAGACTGTTGGATGTTGTATTTTTCTCCATTTCCGTTTTTTATTACATCCATAGTAATGTCAACTGAACAGCAATGTAATATATACATCATGACCATGATGGAGGTCTTTTTTCTGTAGTTAATATACAAGCAGTGTAGTAGTCATGAATTTGACAGATTATTGAAAAAGGAAGAGGAGAAAGAAAAAAGTGTTATAAGAGTTTACTATGGGGAAAAAAACATGAAGATGACAAACAAAACATAAAATGTATATAATCAGCCATCCATCAAAATGAATCAATTTGAGTCAATTTTATGGATGGATATTCTATTATGAAAATAATGTTATTATTATATTCAACAGTCTGTGTTTCTGAAAGCTGAAACCGACCTGTGATGTTTTCAACCAGGCTGCTGGCTACTCGGGTCATTCGGCCATATGCATCAACCAATTAAAAGCCGAGGATAAATGAGACCAGGATGTCACGCTGACAGCCTCTGAGGACCACTATGAAATTGTAACTGAAGTCAAATCTAGCTAACCCACTTCTTCTACCCTCAAAGGAAAAAAAACACACTGGAGCAGTTCACAGCAGTGTTTGCAGAGCGCAACATACACAAATATTTTCAACGGACTATGAGGGAAATTTGAGGTTTTATGCATCTTATCATTAGAGAAGTCCAGACCCCAGGATATCTCCCAGATAGTAATATCCATTTGCTTTCATTGCATCAATGGCAAACACAAGGAAAGGCTGAGGTTTTAAACTACATGTATTGTGCTGAAAAGAATTTTGAGAAAATTCTTATTTGAGACATGGAAACAATTAGACCTACATTGTTTTCAGTCAATATCATTATTTTGTGTCAACACCTTTACATACTGAGAGTGAAAATCATTCATAAATAAGTTCTATAGTTAACAACAATGAAACTTCTCTATGCGAAATCAGCTAATATTCTGATGACGAGCCATCATAAGCAAATCCACCATCAAAGAAAATTAAAACCGTTTAAAAATTATGATTTTTTAAAATATCCATTTTTGTGTGTCTCCAGATGTACTGTTCCGCTGTCTGTTAAGGCTGGATATTGAACCTCAGTTCTTTTTTGGTACCAACTGAAATGTGTTCGTTGCATTGAGTATTGACAACTGTCAAGTACCAAAAGCTGGCTTCTAATGTCTTGTAAGATGTGTAGTTTTGTTTACTTGTTCTTTGATCAGATAGTTCTTGACCTTCCTAACATTTTATTTAGGCAAAGTTTTTGATTGCTTGAGTGCTTATGTAGTAGTGTGATGTTGTTGCACTATATTATGAACATGGTACGGAACAGTCTGTGAGAATCATAGAGGGTTCGAAGGGCAGACTTTTATTTTGAAGCATGTGTGTTAGTATTTCCGCATTCGTGTTCATTATGTTCTTTAAGTGTTGCTGATATATTGTCAGCTTGTTCTTTTTAAATTGTGTACATGGGAATATTGGGTTTCGTGTGAAAGTTGGGTACCTTCCAATAAAGGGAAATGTTGGAAGTCATTGCTGGAAGTATCTCAAATCCCCAGGAATTGCACTGGTCTTTGAAGCCAAATTGACATAGCTTCCAAACCGTGGAATTACAACTTCCAGGTCCGTCACGTGATGCACACTGGCCCCACAAGACTTTTTCCCACAGACTTACATTGTGACAGAAGCAGCTGTTAAACGGTGGATAAATTGAGTGTCACAACCCCAGCGAAATGACTCGTTTCACTATCTGAATTTGATCCATTCAGTCCAATAACATTTGGAAAGTCTAGAAGAGCCACACGATTAAATAATTTTATCCCCATTCAAGTTTGCGGAGGGCTAAACCAGAAGTTCAACTCGCGCAGCCCCAAGCCCGCCGAGTGAGGCGGGGTTAAAGGAAACGCTAGTATGCTTGCTCCTGTGGGGCCGCACAATGCATAAGCTATAGGAAGATCCGGGTAATTTTATACCGGGAAGTCGAACTTTTTTGGCTTCATGCACCACTGTGCAGCTTTTTAAGGTGTCAGTGCCCGATTTGTACCAACTGCCCAATCCGTTCTGCACATGCGCAAAATCTGACAATAGGAATGAACGGAGCCCCGTCTCCGCTGTATCAAGTATCGCGAGTATTTTATTGTACGAACTGCACTTACCACACTTCGTCAACTTTACTTCTTCTTTGTTTTGAGACTTTCTGCGGGAAGGAACACATGCACTCTGCTCTCTACATTTTTGCTGTTTTTGGTTGTAAATATTAAGTTAATGTCATAGTTTAAGGTTTTGTCACTTCCTGTTTTATTTTGTAGTGTGTTCCTTCCCTTGTGTGTCTTGTGGTTTTACTTCCTGTCTTTGTTTTCCCTCCAGTTTTGACTGTTGGCCCTTCCTTGATTGTTTGCACCTGTGTCTCGTTGTTTCACCTCCCCTAGGGTATTTAGTCCGTGTCTCTGTCTTTGTTCAGTGTTGGGTCATTGTTGTTACTACATGGTGGGATTTCTGCCTTGAGTTTTGTTCCTGTCTTGTGAGTGTTCCTGACCTGTGTGTGTCGCCGTTTGGTGCACTTTGGTTGTACCTGGTTCCTGTGCCCAGTTCCCCAACATTTGAGAACTCTGACCTCTTTCGTTAAATGAAAAAAGGTTTGTTTTGGGGGTGTTTTATGCCTTAATTAGATAGCCAACAGTAGAGAGATTACAAGAACTGAGGTTGATTCATGGTTGACGCCTTTATCCCTTGGCTGCTAGGGTGCCCCCAAAAAAATTCTGGTATAAGCATTAGTATTGAAAAACTTAACAGTGTACATGTGTAAAAATAACATGGTAGTAACTCTGTAAGAATAACATGATATGTAAGGAAAAAGGTCTACTGAGTACCTCCTTAGTTCCTTATCAGCCTAGTCCATGCCCAATAAAATGTCTCTATGCCAAATCTGTTTATAAAGTGCTGCAGCTCTGTGTGGCACTACCACCAGTAAAATCTACATTAAACATCAGTGTTTATTTTGACTCATTGACTTCTGTTCTTTTAAATCAATTCCCTCCTGACATTAAACCCTGCGCCAAACCTTCTGTTTCATGCAATAACATTTCATACCACAGTAGAAAATGACCATCTTATTACATTACACAGGCACTTTAAAGGAATAGTCCACATCAAAATGTCAGTTTAGTCATCTACCACCCTCCATATAAAACTCTGTTGAAGATCACAAACACATTAAACACAAAGCAAATTAACAGTAAAGGCATGACTTACCCCATACTCTCCTGTCTCCTGGTTGGTCATCGCCCACAGGTTAACATCTATATCCCTGGCATTTTTGTGGTCAGTGGTAACAAGTCCCGTCACTCCTAAAACACAAACAGTATCCACACTATGATTCTGATTCAGACTGTGTAACGTCATATATGGTCATTATACAAACTGAGATGTGCTCATTACATCTGCTCCCATTCAAATTTGAATGATTCACTGTGTACACTGAGGAGTTTTTCTGTGTCTTCAGGAATGTGCATCATAAACTTGGATTCTTCATCTTTGTTGTACTTTTTTTTTTAAGAGTCACAACAAGAATACCTGCCAGATTTTGCAAGTTGTCCTTCAACAGACATTGTATGACAGTGGTCGGGTTCACAGTGTGCCAACAACAGATGCACAGAGTATCAGTTCGGTTCACAGCATTGATTTCTTAGCAAAATACACAGTTTCTAATGGAGCACTAGTCAAACAGATAATGCTGAAAATCATGGCAGTAGCGGCATCATTTCCAGCTTATCACATTATAGCTTTGCACTGTGCATTCTTCTCATCATCTTTGCTTCTGTATAACCAGGTAACATTAAACATTGTCAAAACATCCACAATAATGACGTGTAAGTTTCCATTATTATTTTCAACATGGGCCCTATTTTCCTTGTTTTTTTTCCCATCATGCTGAGCAAAACAACCCTCATCAACCCTTTTAAGCTGAAGCAACAACATCCCATTGTTCTGCTTCTTCCAATATGATGTGAGAGCAGTTCTGGCAGCCAGCAAAGTAAACAAGGAAGTGTGTGAGCACCCACATCAAGCATTAAATGGACTATTAACTGGAGTGTTGTGTGATAACTGTTCAATTACACTATAATTACTGAGGTGAAAGGGTATGTTTTAATAGCATTTTGGGGTCACTGGTGCTTTCCAATAACAGCTGGCTGGGCCGGTCACTTCATGTTTCATGCCTCACTGCATGTTTATTGGAGAGAACCGTTTCCTGTTACCTGAGAGGCAGCCATGGCTTTACGGCAAAATGACAACATTTTAAGTCAAGTTAACATTTTGCATGAGACACATACATGTATATCCATGTGTAGCTGCAGCGTTGGAATCAGTGTGTCACACTCATCAAAACCAAAAAAGCAGCAGAGTTTACGTAAAATAGTTCAAATATAACAAATTGCCACAGTGAAACATTCATCTTTAAAAATCTACTCTAATATATGAAGCAGTCACTAACATTTGCTTACCCCAGAATCGGCGGTTCTGCGTCCTCATAGTGATGTTAATGCCATCGTTCTGGGCGCCACCCTCGGCCAGTGTCTCCTCCAAGGCCATTGCATACAGCACGAAACCATCATAGAAGCTGCCGGCGATGTAGTCCATCTGCAGGAAGAGAGACGTAATTTTGAACAACCAGCAACAATGGGAATTTGAGCAATACACACAGCTATGATTAAGGAGCTTAATGATGGAATCAAAAAATGACTTAACATTTTAAGGGAGGAAATGCCTATCCCTCAGCCAACATTCAAGATCCTGCTTCTATTAAATGATACGATTTTGGCCAATGAAAAGTGCCAAATACCAACAAACACTAAATTCTTTTGAAAGAACAGTCTAATGTACTATTGTGAAACTCCCATACTTAATAGCTGAGATGAGAGCAGTAATAAAAGAAAAATATTAATTGCTAACATCATTGTCAATATCATTCATCATTAACTGCTGACAATTACACAGCACAGTGGGGATTCTTCTGCACAGAATAGCTTATAAAAGATTAAAGAGGTTGTGATGCTGCTTAGAACGCAAGTTTTCATAGTCTTTAACTTACTAGAGATGGCTCCAAATGCACACCGAAATCCCTCTGGGCTTTGGCATGGAGTTTCCTCTGGAAGTCTTTGTACTCTGGATTATCAGGAGGCCGGTACGTTATGACGAAAACAGACTGGAGAAGACACAGAGAGGGAAAAACATTTCTAAAAAACTACAGCATGAGATATGGGGATTTAGGACTGATCCCTGAACCATCCAATGTGTCTGTCTCTGACTGAACAAGACACTGAATCCCAGCCTCCTGCCTTTGGAATATATCTTCTGTCAAGGGAAAACCTTGTGAAAACACATTTTTGTGAGTTTTATGTTCTAAAAAATTGCTATCTAGCACGTTTTGTCTTGTTTTCATCCTTAATTTAAAAAAATATTTTAACATCATCATCTAGACTGCAAATTCCTGTCTCTTGCAACTCATTTTGTATTTCAGCATAGATAATCCCAAATTATACACTCTAGGCATTGTTAGTAATATCTTTTTGTTGTTTGTGGTTGAGGGTCACAAACTGCTAACTGACTAAGCGGCTAACTGGGTTACCGGCAAACTGTCACTGAACTTCTAGCATGCTAATGGTCAAACCAAGGCTAACAGTCATTCCTGCACTGTTAGCGTTTTGTGACCACAAATCACTTCTGATATCAGAAACAGACAGATATTATATAAATGACATCACCTTTGCTCTGTATTAACCTACATTTGTACAAAATAAGGTAAGGTCAGCTAAGATTAAGTGGAAGTACGCTAGCCATTGTGAAACCACCCAAATGTCTGTTTCCAATGCAATTTCCCTATAGTTGTTACTGGAATTTTCTAGAAATGAGTCACTATTAAATGAAATCTAAAATAAAATGATAGATATATATATAAATAATATATAGTAAACTATAAAAGAGTGTCACTACAAGAATATATGCTTGTATTTCAGTAAAGCTTAGCACAAAATATATTGGTTGATTTAATTGATTCTGCTTGAGGGTCAATTCTAACGCAATCTTTCAGATGTTAACATGCTAACTGTCTAACCAAGGCTATAAGGAACAATCATGGGCTGTTTTGTTACCCCAAAATAATTTTTTTCATTCATTCAGTCATCTGATATTAAAGAAGACAGATACTGTGGTCAGTGACAATGCCGCTGACAATGCTTTACTTGAGTATTTCCATTTTCTGCTACTTTATACTTCTGCTCCACTACAATTCAGAAGCAAAAAGTGTACTTTTTACTCCACAACATTTATTTGATAACTTTAGTTAGTAGTTACTTTCCATATTCAGTTTAATAATAGGAAATATAATCAACAAATAAATGTATTATTGTAGGTTTAAGACTTTACAAGCTACTGTTGGGACCACTGGCACTAGCATTTAAATTCATTCATTTGTGGGATTTTAACTGAACTTTTATTAGGAGACCACATGCTCTTTTGTTCTGTAAACAAAGGAGAGCCATTGAGCTCAGTCTCAGTCTCTGCACAAACGGACTGCACAGCAAGGACTTTTCTCAATCGGAACCAATATTCTTCCCTGCCTGACTCATTCCAACGCAACAGCCAGATAATAACAGCAACTTCTTCCTAATGTAACCACCGAACATTTAACTGGGCATAACATAGCATAGCAGAGTACACGGCTAAGCACAGGACTGTGTTACTTTTGTGTATTGATTTGGGTTCATTGAGTTTTATTGGTGTGATGTGTTTTCACTGTTAGGTTAATTTGGTAGCCACTAGGTTAGTGTTCATGTTCACACAGACACAGGGTCTTGCATGCAACTATCTTCTTTCTAACCTGGCACGTTTATCCTATAGAGTACACACATACACTTCCATTTGGCCCTTTAACAGAGCCACACTCGTTAACCCACACGGCCTAGTGAATTTCCTTTCTTTGTTTAGCCATGCGGCCGCTGCTCAGCTCAGCTGCCATTTTGAGTTTGATTTCTTTTGTTTGACGCCATCTTGGGCCCAAGCAGCCATTTTGGACACACACACACACACACACACACACACACACACACACACACACACACACACCCTTTTGTTCTGTGGTTTGGTATATTATATGAGACTCAATCAATTGATTGGCTATCATTTCTCTTCTTTAAGAAGAGTGGTGCCCCCGAGGACTTTATTCATTAAAGTTATTATTTATGATTATCTTTGATCATTTTGATTGCCAAATTTAACTGATAGCACCTAAACAATTTGGTGCCTCTTTATCCACTGTAAATCCCAACACTAGCCAGCAGTATCTAAAGTAATTAAAATGAGCTCCACCTTTAGAATCAGAAATACTTTATTGATCCCAGAGGGGAAACTCTTTCAAACCAGCTGCAACATTAAAGTGATGAACACATTAATGCATCAATAATTATAATCCAATAATAGAATTTACATAATTCTGAAATGTGCCATTCTGCATGATGAGTACTTTTACTTTTTGTACTTTAAGTAAAGTTTGTTGCTAATATTTTTGTACTTTTACTTAAGTACAATTTTGAATAGAGGACTTTTACTTGTAACAGAGTATTTCTAAACTGTAGTATTGCTACTTTTACTTGAGTAGAAGATCTGGGTACTTCTTCCACCACTGCCAATAACCTGGTCCCGTATTCCTTTTTTGAATGTTTTCGCTTGTTCTTCTTAAACAAGACAATATAATGCATTATTCCATCAAGTATAATTCCATTTAATTCTATAAAATTCTTACAATAAGGCCATTTGTATTAAACAACTCCACCGGCAAACACTTTTTCAACCTTTTTAAAAATAGCTTTGTGATTTTCACATCCAGTATTACTTGAAATCACTTGTTAAGACAGTATACTACCAAATTAGTCTAAAGAGGAAAACAATCTTTAGACAAAAGTCCATGATGGTCAAGCTAAAAACAGTGCTGAGATGTGAGGACGTGAAGTAACACCACATGAGTAGTGACAGAGATGTTTAATGTTTGATCAAGTGTTTGGAAAGAGAAATTAAATATTCAGCCAGACATTTCAGTCCAAATATTTGCCTCAAGTGACCTTTGATTCTGTCGATATGTTTGCTGCTATCACAAAAACAAGTTTTCGACATTTCTATGAAGTCCTCCAGCTTTGCTCTTAACTGGAAGAGCTATAGATTGTTTTTCATGTTACAACAGTTATTGAAACCCCACCACAAACTTCCACAAGCAATTATTGCTCTGAAGGAAGCAGACTGCCATAATGAGCCCTGTTATGGCTTGCAGACATGCATGATCAGCAAAATGGGAGCCAAAATGTTGTTCTCCAGCCAAGGTTAGGAGCAGTTCATATTCAGATAAACATATATTGAGATCACTGTGTTTGATGCTAAAGCTATTTAATATCAATTCATGGTTCCAACACTCCCTCCAATCTTAAAATTGCTTTCTTCTTCAAATAAATCCAACCCTTGTGAACCAGCAGAATTATCATGACACAAACAACAATATCTTGAATTTGTGTGGGCTGATTAAAGTAGTTGTTCAAAGTGTCCGTCCTCAGTCATTGTTTTCAAGAGCTTTGACTGAACAAATCAAATTACTTCATTATTGTTACATAACAAATACTAAGACTAAGAGTGTATCCCAAATGTGCAGAGATAAAAGGTGGAGATGTGTGAGGAATAATGCGTACAGGCACAACACTAAATCACCTACAAATGGAGTGCAAAGGGAGACATTCATTTCCATCAATTTCTTAAGCTAATGTTTCAAGTGTTTGTTTTAAGCTATTTAAGCAAACATATGTTAGGTCCATTAGGACAGAAATTGCCATAATCAATTTAATATTATGCTTGATTTATATTCAGAAAGACGCGTTCTCCTTCAAAACTTTGTGAACACTGAATCAATGAGAATTAAGAGAAGCAATGTGACATTTAGAGAGATAAATTAGACGAGCGACACATCTGTGCCCACTCTCTTATGTCTCACCGCACTAATTTGTAGGGCTAAATGGCTTCCTGTGAAAACACCTCCCCTCATTCATTAATGCCATGCAAGAATTTCACTCCTTAAAGTGGTAGAAAGGGTTGAGGGGTCCTTGTCCTTAGGGAGACTCAATTTGCACACCATCGCAGCCTGTAGATCATCAGTTAGAGTGCACATTAGCTTCTCTTATACATGTCTGACTTCGTTCTGTGAAATGCAGTAAGGGATTTAGAGAGAAAATCAACAGAAACGTTGTCAGAGACATCCATTTCTCACGCCAAATGGTGGTTTTGGTCTTGTATTATTTCCTGACTCCAAGTACAAAGCGGGTGAAACTGTGATAGTCCACATTCAATAAAGCTACAAAGAATCTGAACATAATCTCAATTAATCAAGAGTACTGATCCAAACAGACGCATGGCTGTTGCTGCATACTGTATGTGTGGCAGTATGTGCGTGTATGTGTGTTCTGTGTTCACTGTACCTTAAAGACCTTGATGGGATCGGCGTGGGAGTCGGAGTTCTGCCACGGTTTGCGTTCCGTCAAGCTCTCAGCAAACACGTCCAAATAGAAAATGGCGTAGTTTTCTGGGTCCTGGATCTCGCTTTGAAACAGTTTCATGATGTTCAGGAAAGTCTCCAGAGGGCCGCAGATGTATACAACTTCAGAAAGAATAAGATGTACAAGATGTTTATCTTAATTACTCACTTGGCTCTTTAAAATATTGCTTTTCTTTAAACACAGTCAAGAGTCTCTGGATTCAAGTGTGATTTTTCTTCATTCTCATGCAGCAACCTGCATTATTTTGTCTTCTTTCTGATACTTACACTCAAGATAAACATTGAAACAAGTTGATTTGTATTGAAAACTGAAATAATCATATAACAGTGAGTTTTTCACCTATTTTAAGTAAGACTTTAAGATCTCAATAATAGACAAAATCGCTTGATAAAATGTTGTTTTTTGCAGTGAAAGTGTTGGTGGATACATTTCACTTGCTCTCCATGCAAAGTCAAAGACCACATTTACACCACAGGACTCACTGTTCTGAATTTCTGTCTACATCTGAATTTTTTGGACACCTGTTTATTTCTAGTTTAAACAGTTAGCCATATTTGATTATTTACACTCAAAACAAGCGGTATGCATACACTAATAAATGCCAGATGTAAGGCCGTGCATACGTGCAGAGCCAGATCACCTACATAATAACTGAGGGAGGAGATCAGGAGGCGGGCTAGAAGCTTGGAAACCCACTGGTCTGAGGTTGGAGGGTCAACTGGAACAGTGGGAGGAGCCTGTAGCAAGCGTGCAGGGTTTTACTAGATTCTTTGCTTGTAGATACACTCGTTGTTGCTCGCCCAAATCCCCCAAATTTCCTTTCAGCTCGCTCTGTTGATGTTTTCAACCTCAGCTGTGACCTGCGTTGAGTTTCAAAACATCCACAGTGAGCTGCGAGGAACTTTGGGGGAGATATTGAGGATACAACAAAATCACCTTTAAAGCAGTGATCTGTAACTTCTTCTGCATGGTGCCGAGTGCTGTAAGACATTCAGACCTGCACATTTGCTGTGGCTGGACTTGCTTCTATGTGACTCAGTTTATTTGCTCTGCGTAGCAGCTCACTACCATTCTAGCTGACGATACCTATAATGTCTGTTAAAAGCAGTCAGTGACACATTTTCAGCCATTTTTTGTTGTTACACATATTGAAATCAACAGCGTAACATGAGTAGTGGATAATACACTTTGGTAGCTGGCACATAGTTCAACTTTTGCAATGTCTGATTCAAATGTCAGGGGTTTGACACAATCTTCTGCAGCATATGCAAAAATTAAAAAATAAACATCTATCAGAGGCAGCAAAGAAGTCAAAAGGGAAACAGAAATAATTCAAAGATGAGGTTGAATATTGGTTCAGATGACCAAAAAAAGACAAGGAATTCAAACGCTTCCAAAGAATAGCAACAGCATCAGTCCTTTCAGCAAATGCCCAAAAACAACATGTTTATGTTAAAGTTACAAAGCTTTCTAGCGGCAGTAGGAGTTATGACTTCTTTCCATGGGGTGCAAAAGAGGAATTCAGGTGACGTTATTATTTAGCAACAAAATCTGCAGAGGGAGGAGGTCAGGGTGAATGGATGGGTCAACAAAACGTTGGACTTTAACACAGGGAACCGCTGTTCGTCACCCATTTCCAACTGACAGCCAGTGTTGGCTTCCGTTTAACTACGACCATGGTCGTTCCCATGGACCATGGAAATTCGCCCCAAAATGAAGTAGATATTTTAACTCAAACCCTGATCTTTCCCTAAACAAGTTGTTTTTGTGCCTTAACCATAACCAAAACCAAATGTAAGATCAGAAAACATTTTTCTTTTTGAAACGACGATGTCGTCCTGTAGCGGCGTCAGATCAGAAAACGCTTATATTTGTCGTTCCAGAGGGCATGGACTAACAACGCATTTTGCCGTTATTTTTGGACTTGTTGATTCAAACATCAGTTGAAGTTTTTTGGTACTATTGCCAATACCCAAGTTTTGGTAACAATAGGAAAACAATACTTTTCCAATACAGAAATATATTTTTTTTTCCCATTTAACAAAAGAAGAACTTCATAAAATAGAATCAAAAATCTTAGACCCTATTTTTGCCAGCTTTCGTTACTTGACATTTTACTACGGACACATTTCATTCTGCACCAAAAAAGTATTGTGTTTCAATACCAAGGCCTACTCAAGCATGAATAGAAATTTAGAAATTTTAGCTTTAAACTCAGCGAGCAGGTAGACACTGTCTTGCTCACAGACACTGCAACACTTCATTGTTCACGGTTGCAGGAATCAAACTTGAGACCTCTGTTACAGGCTCTGACAGTGTCTCTACCCACTGCCTTCACCCTGCCACCTACACCCTCCTGCTGTTGAGTCATGAATAAAAAACGTAGCATTATTTCCATTTGCAGCGTATGTCAGAGTGGCTGCTGCCAGCTGCAAGGCAGTCCTCCCAGTTAGCAGACATTTCCTCATGTGTTAGACCAAAGTCGGCTGCTGCTTAGACCCCAACTCTCATCTCTTCCAACATGGTTCACCATGCCAAGTAGTCCTGCTGTCTCCTGGACCGCTCCCAAAATAAATGTGCTACAAAGCCGGGGGAAAATGTCCTCCTCTGTTGTAGCAGGCGTACAGTATATGGACCTGCCGAAGCTTTACTTTACACATTAAATTGTTTGGTACAAGTTGTTCCACTTCACAGGCTCCAGGATGGTAATCAGCCCTGTTCCTGCTCTGCTACACTGCAGCAAATCTCCTTCTTGTATAATTTAAATAAATTAATATTTTCATAAGAGAAGGTTGTTTGAAAATGTGTACATAATCAAGTCTAAGTGCAAAATAAAATTTTCTAAACATCTTCTGTTATTAAAATAATACATACACATATGCCTATATATAGATGATAGCTGTTTGTTTTCTACTTGATAACAATGCAGTCTGCCATGTTTCAAGATAATGACATTCATTTAAAAAAAAATGGCTAAACCAAGGGAATTGTGCCAAGAAAAATGAAAATGTGATAAAACATATGAGGTGCTAAGAGGGGCGTTTTTTTCAGCGTTCGAGACTTGTTGATAAACTCTGCATTGTGGATAAAATACTCCACTTTTACCAAGACCATAGAGAATACTTGCTTCTGATTGGCTGGCGGGTCTCAACCCCCCTATTTTTAAAACAACTATGGCTGGAATTTTTTTCAGCAGTAGCCATTCTGTAACTACCTCTCTAGTAGTTTTCAATTGTTAGTGGCGGAGTCTGCCATTCCCACGCAAGATTCAGATTACCTACCTATATACAAGTGATTCACAGGAAACGGTGCAGCATGTATTCCAGCAGTCAGTCAAAGTTATTTGAAAATCTGCAGGGAAGTCTAGTCGTGATTGCAGCCATGCCAGCAGTACAAGAAGCAAAAATCTAAGTGTATTTTCGTAAATTGATGATCACATTTTTTTTTTTAAATCTCTGTTGGAAGTTACAATTAGACGTGAGGTCTCCTGTAGGTTTAATCTTGGGGGTTAAGGCAAAGAGTAGGTTAAATTGACAACTTTTTAGGTTACGGTTTTGCAAGCTTATCCAGAAAGTGACGAGACGGCCCAATGCGAACCAACGAGAACATGCATCAGGCACGCAACACTCTGTGTGACGCATGACGTATGGCACCCCGAGTGAAATACCAACTTTTTAGGGAGTCATGGATGTATATAAGAACTGGATACAGGACCCCAAAATGGCACCTATTCATTCAAATGAGATTTACTCGCCTGGTGCATACACCAGAAAGTTTTCTAGCTTCCGGGTTTACTTCCGGGGTATGCAACCCACGGAATATTCGGAGTAATGTTTGTCCTGCTGACCGCGCCCGCGAGTCCCCGCTCGGCCTATAGACTTTACATTGTGATGATGTCACAGATTTTTAAATCGCTTTTCTCGGCTTGAGAAAAGTTTTACAAATATAAAACCTCCATGGCTCAAAAATTCATAATAGAAAGAGTCATAATTGACCTTGTCTGCAGTTTGAGGCGTCCTGTCAACAGTTTTACAGTTGTCTCTTTTGTTTTCCGTTGCAATACCGCAAGTGGCCACTGGAATAAAAATTGGCTGCAGTAGCAGCGCCGTATCCAGTTCTTATTATACATCCATGAGTCCCGTAAACAGATCATAGAAACAGATACACCAGTTACTCTTCTTCTGTTAAATTTCTGAAAGAGTAGCTGCTAACGATGCCGCTATAACTGCCCCCCAGTGGTCAATACGTGTATTTCGCTTGGAACTCTGGGACTTGTATTATGTAAAGGAACTGCTGTTACCACAGGTGTCCCCAAGTCATTCAGGACTGAAATCTTAAGGATTACAATGTTATATGGATGAAATAGTATCAAGTAGATGACGCTTGATTATATAAAGTTTTGAAAACAAGCTCATTTGTATTGGAAACAGGTGAAATAGTCTCACTCCTTTAGCAGATTAGCACATTTTAAGAAAATAAGAGTTGAAGACTAGAAAAGAGGACTGATAAAGATTAAAAGAATGTTGTAGTTAATATGAAGTTCTGTATTACAAATTCTCTGCACCAGTGGAAACAAGTCAAGTCAAATTTAAGCTATTTAGATTCTTAATTACACTGTGTTTGGTTTGCAAATTGGGACATTTCACTGTTTTGGATGGCTCCGTTGATAATCACATGCACATTGCACAAACAGAAAGCAAGCCAATTACTGCACTCAACATGTTTTTGTCACCTTCTCCATTGGATTATGCTGGATTTTCTAACACGACTCTGTGTCATGTTTGTCTTCTAAATCTTCTTCAGAGAAGATTATCCTCCAGCTCTTTGTCTCTTCATGCTCTAATCTGTCTGTGGGGCTTTTACGACTCTGTTGTAAAATAGATGACTTATAGCTTTGCCTCTGTAGCATTTTGTTGTCTAGAAAACTTAGCAAAACTGAATCCGTGAAAGCAACATGCAGTCCATCTAACCCTCTGCTATTGTTGCATCTTGGCAGTGTTTTCAAAGGAAACAGGATTTCTGTAATTAGATAGAGGCATGACCTGAGCTTCACTGTGAAGAGACACTCACTCACTGGGAGCTACAAACCAGGAGCATACGTACTTGAAATTAAAAGAAATAAACGCAACACAGCCTGATGTATTCTTCCACTCATACAGCTGAAATGTTCCCTCTTGTGTGCCATTAATGGACTGAAAACCATCAAGGCGAGAGTGTCACTAAGCAATGTGATGGGAGCTGGAACATATTCACAGTGTTCAGAGTACTGCTTTCATCTCACACTGCCCCAGGTCAGGTCAGACAGTCACACAGATAGTTTTAGTTTTACCTGTCCAGGTTTTTAGATATCCATCTCTGCCTCCACCCCACTATAATGCAAGTAAATTTCACTTGTGATGCTCACAGCACTGAAAAATTCCATTTAAAAAAGGGGGCTATTTCTTTGGTAAAAAGCAGTTTCAGTGAAAACTGTTGACAGCGAGGTACCAATAGAGGTAAGTGAGAAATTATTTTTTTTGATTGGACTGATCCTTTAAGTAAAAAATACTTCATTACAAGAGTCCTGCATTCATGTAAAAGCAAGAACATATTAGCAGTAAAATGTACTCAAGTGTGAAGAATGGTCTGTGTTAGCGTGTTATGAAAATGAAAATCGTACAAACAGGAGACAATGGGATAATAATGAAATAGATTTTCATGCTTTCGGATCAGCTGAAAGGTGACAAGCTCCTCTACAGGATGACAAAATTGTCTAAAACACTTTAGATCTAGAATGCATTGTGCCATCGACTTCAACAGTGACTTTCTGAAATGTGGACATTTTAGAGATTTTGAACATTTTTACCCATGGCTGCATTAACTGGTTAGGTGACCCCTGGCTCCTGGTGACCCCCCGCCACCACCTACCATCCATACTCATTCTATATGTATCCTGTCATTTCAATTCTCCATTAAAGCATAGGTTCACATTTTTCAAGTCTATCTTAATACAACAGTCACTCATCCATGTGTACATTGAAAGAGTTATCGGTCGCTGTAAAGTCAAAAGTTACGGTCATTTTAGCTAAATTTCCTCTTTCTGAATCCCCAGACAGAGTTTCCTTGCCGAACCAAAGGGGATGAACAGTAAAAGAAAAAGTGAATTTTGTAGTAAAAGACTATAATTTTAGGAAGATACCTACTTGATTTGACTAACTGCGGCTCAATTGTGTGAAGATGGCATCCTCCATCTTAATCCCGCCTACAAAACTCTGATTAGCTTGATTGTTTGGGGGGTTTTTTTACTGCAATTAATCAAACTACCAAAAAACATTGGCATGCAGTGAACCCGGGACTTTTGGGGCCCCAGAGGGTTCTGGAGAGTCTGGGTGTTTGGTAATGAGCTTATCTAATGTTGAATGTAAAATTACAAACTACAAAGTACAGTATACCTCCAGCTGTCAGGAAGGAGTAAAAAGAATGTAGTGGAGGAATACTAGAAAGTCTCACATAATGGAAAATACTCAAGTTCCAGTTCCTCAAAACTTGAGTAAGTGTACTTGGTTGCGTCCCATACATTTTCCAGGTATTAAAATGAGGAATTTGGGGAATTAGAGGTGGTGGTGGGATGGGTGTTTAACTCAAACACTGCAAAAGCACGCAGCTACTTAGTCAGCTGTCAAAGCTCAAATGATGTGTGGCTTCACATTAAAAGCCCTAGTTTTCCTTTCCCACCTTGGCTCGGCCTCTTGCCGTTCGAAGCCAGTCGGCAGTCAGGTGGCATTATAGAGCCGATAGCCCGGAGGTTATCTGCTGCGATAAAAGTAAGCGGAATGCTGAGCCAGGACAAGCCCTGACAAAACCATTAGCTTCCCTGACCTCCAGCTCACTGTGGCGGCTCCATAATTCATCTGGGATGGGGGATGTTTGGCGGTTTGCACCTTTCACCTCTTTCCATTGCTGCTGCACCACCCTTTAATTACCTTTACGCCGTGTTTATTCCATTATTTGTTGATGCCGTTACTGTAACAACAGATTAAGATGTTTAAAACTCTGTGTTTGTTTCACAGTGCCAGAAACCATAATACTCTTAAGATTTACTGGTTGGAAGCAAATTTTGCTCTGGGATGTTGAGCTGGTTCCAAAAATGATTCCCTCCAAACGTTCCCAGGAGTATAGGGAGATGAATGATTTTTCAACACACCCATGCACTATAGCTGAATATCGGTCAAATCGGTTATGCATTTCTTGAGTTCAAGCATTCAAATTTGAGAAAAACATTAGAGTGACATAATTGTGTGTCAGATATGTAACAAACAAGCAAAGGTGGGAAGACATTTACTCAAACTCAAACATTTCTCAGGGAAATATTGTACTTTTTCTCAATTACTTTCACCTGGTGGTTGCAGTTACTGGTCACGCTGTTGGAATATATTAACTTTGGAAATACAACAATCTTGTGATGACACAGTGACTTTCTAACTTTCTACCACTATCTGAACCGGTAGAGGAGCCAACATGTCATTTGGAAATGCCTTCCAAAATAACTCATACAAGTGTTATCTGTCTGCAGGAGGACTGTGTATTCTTTTTTTTTTTTCTTAGCATTTCTGATATGAATGTTATGGTTAAGGTTTGGTTAGGTTTGGTTAGGTTTGGTTAGGTTTAGGCACAAGACTGACGTTAACGTTTTTTCTAGAGAAGACAGTCTCAGAGGAGCATGTAGCACCTTAAGCAATTTAAAAATATGGATATGAATTTCTAGTAAGGCACTCGAGGTGTAAGTTGTAACTAATGGCTTTATTAGTGATTTAAAAAAAATATCAATGATCATTGTCTAATATATCAGTTGTAAGTCATTAATAAGAACAACTTTTGGTTTGCCAGGTTGTGAAAAATCCCTTTGACTAAAAGGAATATATAAAAGAAATAATTAACAATGTCAATCTCATGTCTGTGTGTTACATACAGAGCTAGAGTCAGGACGTGATTGGCCTAGCCTAGCATAAAGACTGGAAACATGGGGGAAAAGCTAGCCTGGCTCTCTCCATAGTTCAAAAATATGATTACCTACACCTCTGAGGCTCACTATAATTAACACATTGTATCTTGTTTGCATAATCTGTACATGAACAGAATGTAAAATGACTTGACACACAACAGTTCGACCAGTACTTCTCTGCAGCATCTCCAGCTACAGCACGTGTTTACAGCTACATGAGCTGCGTTTTTTGCTTTTGATCTCTGTGCAGGCATGATGGTACCAAACCTGGCAACCTCGCTGTGACTACAAGACTTGAGGAAGCTGCACACTCACTCACTGCACCCGGCTGTTGTTCATCAAGAACAGCACAGAACTTCCTCTAAAACAACAAAGGGATGTTTTAACTTTTCTGTTCTTTTACAGCTTTTACAGGCTTTTATTTTACTTTGAACTTTGAACAGATCTGTTTTCCCCTGCCTCCAGTATTTATGCTAAGCTAAGCTAATCGCATCCTGACTCCAGCATATTTAACGCACATGCATGAGACTTATATCAATCTTCTCATCTAACTCTAGGAAAGAAAACAAATAAATGTATTTTATAAAATGTTGAACTATTACTTTAATGAATTATTAACATTTATAACTGCAATGTTATCAAATAAAAAGTACAAGTCAATGTATTTTTTTTTTCACAACCTGGAAACCCAAAAGTTGTTCCTGCTAAGGGATTATGACTGATCTAGTTTCCCTCCTCTTAAGAAGCTTTAAGGGTGGAAAATCCTCTTATTAACACTACTGACAGCATCACATTCTGTATCATCTTGTTCCAGCTCTTCATCGAAGCTATATGATGTTTCCACTGAGTGAAACATTCAAACCCAAGTCTCCATGGTTTTTTTTTTTTTTTTTGGTTTTTTTTATGGCTGCATCATTCCATCAAATAGAAATATTCTAGCTGTCTTGTACATATTTTGACGTATTTTTCTTTGGAGACGTTGGCATCTCCACGAAATTCAAAAAGTAAACTTGTGTGGATTTTAATAAAGTTTGGCTTCACAGCATGAGTTTGTACTGACTGCCCAGACTGACGGATGGTACATGAACTCCTTTTGGATTTTCATTACAAGTGAATGAACAGCAGCAGCAAGAATGCATAAAGCGAACCAGACACAGGCTCCAAGGCATGATTTGGCTGAGAGGGCACCCATTTGATCTCAACCTCTGTCTCCCTCCCTCTCTCTTTAAAAAACGCAGGTGGTGGTCCTCCGCAAGCAATAAACCAGCAGCAGCAGACTGCCCACAGCCTAAACATTCCTCTGTAGTAACTCCGGAATAAACGGGCTTTTCCCTGCACCTATTCCAGCCCACCTCTGTTTATATCTGCTGGGGGGGGAACCTTCCCTGTGACCTCAGTGTATAAAAGTGGAATCTCCCATTGCAGAATTTTGTAAAACACCTCAAATTAATGCTCCAAATTAAGCAGATCGACCAATGCACTCCGGTCATTTAAAATCTTTTTCCTCAAAGAAAGAGACATAAATCTGCCTGCAGGCGACTGGCGTGAGACAGTTTTACTAAATTGCTTTCCATGCAGATCATCCACTTAGTGGGAATTTCCTTCTCCGTCCACTGACATTATCTTTATAGTAGCCAGCTGGTCATCTGCATTATTTCGAGATAATGTCGCATACTTCAAAGACAAGTTGTAAAAACAGCTCATGCAGGAAACTAAAAGATTAGTTAGTTGTTGTTGGGGTTTTTTATTATCTTGATCAGAAACACTAAAAGTTTTTGGAGGTGATATCTAGGCTGCTTCTGCTTTTGTTTGAGCACCACGCGCCTGAATATGCGCGTCTGTAGAGCTGCCAGTGTTTCATGTGTTAATTCCCAGGATTTAAAACTTTAAATCACACTTTTTTTTCCTTCAGCATGAA
Source organism: Siniperca chuatsi (assembly GCF_020085105.1). Classification (NCBI taxonomy): domain Eukaryota; kingdom Metazoa; phylum Chordata; class Actinopteri; order Centrarchiformes; family Sinipercidae; genus Siniperca; species Siniperca chuatsi. The sequence goes on along the minus strand of NC_058059.1, from coordinate 21,541,924 downwards.
CTTACTTCTGCCGCGCTCCTTCATGAAAGTAATAAGATCCTTGTAGTACTTGTAGTCGTCCTCGTACGGCTGGGCCTCCACCGTGATGTTCATCTCTTCCTTCAGGTTCAGGTAGATCCCCTCCGACAGAAAGTAGTGCGGCCGGTCGTCCTGCCGCAGGTCGTGGAAGATCACCACGGCCCGGGACGTCCAGTTGAAGTGCGTGTGCAGGACGTTGGTGAAGTCCCCCAGCTTGGTGGTGGACGGACCGCTGCGCACGATGGTCCGGTATTCCTCACGCTTGTCGAAGCCGTACGCGGGGCCTCCGGCGGTGATCAGCGGGAGTTTCCAGTGGGACGCGAAACGCCCCACGGAGGCAAGCGGGTACACGCATCCGGGTCCGAAGAAAGCGTCCGGGCGGATGTAAAGCTTGGCGTCCACGGCCACCACCTGCGCCCGGCTCTCGGCGCACGAGCCCGCGGCGGGGTCCTCGGTGCTGTAGTTCAGGATGTTGATGTAGCGGCCGAGCAGCAACCCGTATTTGCTGTGCAGGTCCTCGTGCGCCATGAGGATGGCCGGGAGGACGCGCGGCAGAGCCCACGGGTACTTGTGGTGGTTGTCCGGGAGCATCACCGCCACGGTTATGTTACCTCTGCAGCCTGGGAGGAGGCAGCAGGACAGCGCAGCGAGCAGGCAGCATCCCAGCGCGCTTCTGCATCCCATTTCGCGTCCCAGCCGCTTGGAAGTCCCGGAGAGGAAAGTACGGCCACGGAGAGCGCACCGTTCGGAGAGGAGACACGGCCGGCTGTGGCACCGTGACACCAAACCATAAGTATCCGTCTACCTCACTCTCCTCTCTGTCTTCTTCAAGTCTCGCTCTCAAAAGTCAAATAAAGTCGGTAAAGGCGTCATCCTGTCGTGCCAGCCCGGCTGTGCCATGCGTCTCCGCTGCGTAAATCCGCGTTAAATGAAGTTCATGTACTTCCCAAAGCGACTTTTCTAGCGCAGAGTGGTCCTCACGCTGACAGGCTCTCGGAGAGTGATAACATCCATCCAGCTGACTGCAACTTAAATCAGAGCAGCCCTCTGCTCGGCCCCCACACGTCACACACTGCAAGAAAAGTCCACTTCCATTCATCGATTGACCATTGGGTTTAAATGATTACTTAGGGAAATAAGCCAACGTTTCCAGTGAACTGAGATGATTTCGGTGTAGAGCACATTTCTATGAATTTTGTTATCATAGGAGAGATATGGTTTATTCTACCTCCTTACAAAATAAGGCAGATCCTGACTGACATTTGGGTTTCGAAGAACAAACTCACAAATGAAACTGCATTGGATAAGAGAACCGCGTGTGGAACCAAGCTGTTCATGTTTGAGGAAACATCGGACTGCAAAGCAAAGTAAGACAGACTAAATTACATGTTAAAATATTCGATAGGGCTATTTTTTGCAGTGCATGAGTAAACCTCTCAAAACAGGCACGAGTCGCCCCCTGCCGGCCATTCCACAGAGTACAGTTTAGGCCTGCAACAGTCGAGCGCATAATTACTGCTGAGCAATTGGGGGTGATTTAAGGGGTCCGAGCACGTGCAGTTTTTAATGGATTATTAATTTTAATGGGTGACTGAACAGCTTCTCCTGCTGGCCTTGCTCAAGGGAAAGTTAAAATCCCGCTCCGCCCAAAAAAGGTGTTTGACACTTCATCAGGTGAAGGGGGGGGGGCTTCTCTGTGCTCACCTTGAATCTCACTTTAGGATGTGAACGGACAAGCATGACTTTGACTTGTGACATCACAACTAAGAAGCCAATTGTGCTCCATATGTAATTTTAAGTATTTTTAACCAGGTAATTGTGGAAAAGATACATTATTATTCACGGCAGAGTATATGTCTTAAAACATGTCTGGAGTGGATCTTTAAAGTCGAGAACTTCACAGCTGATCTCTGCACAAAGTCTCATCAGCAGCTGGCAGGATTCAGTCTCCAGATAACATCAGCCAACCAGGCTTCAGGTCAGTTTGACAGGATTAATGATGGTCCATGTTGAAAATTGCGTTAGGTTTAGTACTACTGAAAAAAGTTATTCTAAAAGAGTACTCTTAACAAGATATTAAAAGAATCAGAACCAGTTATCTTTCCCGTATCACCCAAAGCCGAAGAAGTTCATTTTAAGATTGTGAATGAGATATGGCCCACCGTTGCAATTTGTATTGTAATTTATGTGTGTTTTGTAAGAGGAATATTGAATCTGTTGAACAACAGGGCTTTGGAATGTGAGATTGTTTGTAAAGCCATTCATGATTGGCTGTTAAAAGGTTCCGCCTTCTTGTTCCAAATAATTCTCTAAGAAGTGAAATGTTCTTTTTAGAAGAATTTCTGTTGATTTTGGCAAAATATTATATATACAAGTGTAGATTTTTCAAATTCTGTTGTGCTGCTCATATTGTGGCATTTTACTTGGAATTGAGCTCTGCCTTTATGCCCCCCCCCCCAAAAAAAAGGTTTCCCACTCCCTTTTATTTCAGTTCCTTCAACTCGATTCACTGTCCCCACAACTCCCTAATTAAGCCAGGGGCGGCCGGAGGGGTGGCCGGAGGGGCGGCCGGAGGGGTGGCCGGGTGCACCACCACCACCACCACCACCACCGGGTACTTAAAGTATAAATTAATGTAGAACATTTAGCACAGCATGACCTGACCAATTTTGAGGCAGAAATAAATCATTCTAAATAATAAATAATTCATACTTATTAATCATTGATTAGGTGTACTCATATTTTTTTCTTTTGATTAGTGATTAGTTTTGCTGCTTACATGCAATCATGATCGAATTACTGTGGCATTATTGTGCACACGGTAGCGTACCCAGATATGACTAACTGAATGCAACCTTTGTAGTGACTTGAGTAAATAATAAAGGGAAGTTGACAATCATTTCGATACATTTAATTGTACTATAAGCTCAGCTGAAACATTGCACATTTACACCTTGTTGTAAAGAGATCTGAGAGGAAGTATTCAGGGACATGAAGCCAATTGAAAAAGCACTGTGTGCCTGGATGCTGCTGATTGCAGCTGTATGTGTTTGTTTTTGGTTTTCTGTTCAGGAATCACTTCCGCCCACACAGCAGCACTTTGAATTAGACGTTAATGGTTCATCATTTTACAGCTTGTCTAGAACGCCCCAGATGTCAGCAGTCAAGGGCTTTACACGGCAAAAACATCCACCTTAGAACTCATTTAGTTTAGCCGAGTCATTTTGCTGTCATCAACACAGAAATATTATGAGAGGAGGAGGAGTGAGGGGCTTCATCTCTCTGCAGCATACAGAAGAAGAAGAAAAAAACCCCATCAAAATAAATAAACAGAAAATAAAAATCTTAAATTACACCTGCTGTTGCTGTGGAAACAAAAGAAGTTTTACCACCATTTCTTTTTATGTATTTATTTTTTATTGTTAAGAAACAAGGTTGTGCGTTTCAGCATTGCACTTACTTTTAGTATACTAAAATGTGCATGTGATTAATGTATGCAATTTCTGACCTACTACAATTGTACTTAATGTACTTACAACAGATAATTAGTACAACTTAAATACTTAAGTGCCCTTGACTGTAACAATAAGTTGTAATTAAGTGTATTTAAGTACACTTTTTGTATAAATAGATTTTTTTAGATATACTTTGAGTATACTTCAATTAGATCATTTGGATAACTATGAATATACCTTAATATACAAGATATATCTGTTTAATATACTTGTATAATATACTACTAAAATAAGTAGCAACAATACCTGGAAGAGTAATTTGAGAAAAGTGGAAGTCATATCTCAATTATGTCTATATTAAGAACAAGTGTATTTAAATACAAGAAATTAAAAACAACTCTTATAAAATACGAGCAGAATCTAAAAGGAAATCAAATTTCCATTTCACTTCAGTTGAATATAATGGATCTAATCCCTAGAGATGCATAGCAGCAAAGATTTTAATATTTACTCACATACTTAAAGAGCAAGAGGAGGGTCAGGATCCATTTAACTCCAATCAGATGAGTTTCAGGCTGTTTAAACTGCCACTCTGTGAAGTTGCAAAACAGACAGAAGGTGCTAAAAAACAAAACAAGGGAAGTTCCAAAGGGGTAATAAAAGAAACTAACTAAAAGGCTTTAATACAGCGTTGGCAAAGTGGTGATATCTGTCTTACAACGTAAAGAGGCCCGTGGTGACTCATCACTCAGCATGCATCAACTTTAAATAAAACACACACACCTCTGAAGGAATGATTTTATTTCATCTGGTCAAGAAGAGCTTGTTTGATGACAGTGCTTAATCTGAGGCAGCAGTCACATATATATATATATCTCAGACATTTGTGTGGCCACGATTCATACAAATATACATTCCATAATGACATTAGTTCAGAGAGATGACTGACTTCATTTAATGCTGATCCCAGTGACACACAGGAGACAGTTCCTGCGAGAAAACTTACATTCTCAGTGTTCAACTCCATATTAGCCCTTTAAAAACTGAAAATATAACATGGATACAGGACTCTCTTTTAAAATAATCACTGCTGCAAATCTACCTGACACACAGATAACATGTGCATCCCGCCATGTGAATTGTTATCTCAAAATTGGACAGAAAAGGCAAAGTGAAGGCGTGAAAATAAACAGGTTACTTGTTTTTACACATTTTATTTCCCTTAGTGCTCTTTGTTAGCATGACTGAATCAACAAAAGGAGTCTGTCTGCTGCTCCGTCTCTATGTCTGCCCGTCCTTTGGCCCCAGATCTCCATTCTTTACTCCTTCAGCCAGCTGAGCAGCTGAGGGGTGTAATAGGTGATGATGATGTCAGCACCTGCATCACAGAGCGTGGAAAAACTACTAGCATCAAGTCAGATTACATCTACAGCTGAAATGACTGATTTATAAAGGACATAAACTTACAGTAACATATATCCATATTTGGGAATTGTTTTATTGCACTTTAATATACATAAATACTTAAGACACCCACATACGTTTACTTTAAAATGCACAAATGGGGTCAAAGTCAAAATAAGTGAATTTAATGTTTTTGAAAGAATGAACAAATACTGTCTGTGAGTGTCTGCGGGGATACACTATTCACACAACCATCCATCCGTCTAGTATTGACTGAAGCACAGCGTGAGCACAGTGAGAGCACACTGCGTCTACGCTCAGTATGCTTCAGAGGCAGTGCTTGTTGAATCATCTAACAGCATCTGAAACCCCATTTCCCCCGGCAGAATCGGGGGGATTTGTCTGCCGTGTTTATACGTTTCTGAAACCACTTCCGACAGTCACACTTGTGGAGGTATGAAAGTAGTAGTAACTTTTTTTTTTTTTTCCCTGTTGTCAGACAATCGAACGAGCATTAAATATCAATATCATCGTGGGTCATACTATAGTATGAACAGTAGCGCCTTCACTGATGATCACAAAGTTGCCTGACAAAATAAACATAAATACAGATTAACGACAACACTTGTGCTGTGTAATCAGCTTTTCCAAAAGTTCCATTTTCCCCTCATTGTGTAAAATGGCAAACCGGTGTTTTAAGATTTATCCACTCTCAGCTTTTGGGTGTTATAAACGTTGGCTTAGTGTGGAAAGAAGGCCAAAACCGGAGAGACAAAGATAAGTTCTCAAATTTAGCCAAGTAAGTGTGGGCCCAGTTTTTGTTCAGGTGATCTGAGCGTTAACTCCCCCTCTCCCCCCTCTCCTCCCCTCCCCCCTCCTCTCCTCCCCTCCCCTCTCCTCTCCTCTCCTCTCCTCTCCTCTCCTCTCCTCTCCTCTCACCTGCCCTGCGGAAAGCAGTCATGGCCTCCATCACGGCGGCCCGCAGGTCGAACGCTCCGGCCTGCGCTCCATGCCACATCATGGCAAACTCCCCCGACACGTTGTACACCGCCAGGGGGTGAGTGGGGAACTGAAGAGAGACACAGGAGAAGAGAAGATTTTCCTCATCTGCGTTTTATAGCAACCGAGCACGTTTCCCAAAACGCAGGACTGCAGCATTGTTCTTCATTGACGCTCAACTGATTTAGTTACAGACCTTGTCCTTGACTTCTCTCACGATGTCCAGATACGGCAGACCTGGTTTCACCATCAGCATGTCAGCTCCTTCTCTGACATCTCGCTCCTGCAGCACAGAACAACGGTGAGATCTCTACAGATCTACAGCTGCTTCAACGCGACACCTGTAACGCAAATGGACGCACGCAAATAAACTTACCACAGCTCGAACGGCGAGTCCCCTCGCTCCAGGAGGCAGCTGATAGCAGCGTCTGTCCCCAAACGCCGGTTTGGACTGGGCAGCATCTCTGTGCACAAACATAGCAGGGAGCTTCAGTCTATTCTCACTTCAAAGTGCTATTTCACTGTTTACACCTGATCCTGAAGCACTTACTTACCTGAAAGGACCGTAATAACAAGAGGCAAACTTTGCACTGTAGCTCAGCACTGAAGCCTGGAGAAGTAAAGAGGAAAACAATGAATCATTTACATCCTTTATAATAAGCTTTGCAATATATGTTTTTCTTACTGTCAACAAATCCCACGAAGTGTTGGCTGTGTAGCCAAAGCCTGATATATCTTATTCCTCTGTGCCACAGAGCTCCATTGTGGTTCAAAACTATTAAAACACATCAGTGAGCCACACTGTTGCACTGGGTTCCTTCATTACCATGAACACACACACACACTGTAGTTTATTTTGACTCAATCCCACACACACACACCGTCCTGCTGCTGTCAATACTCTACTAGAGCACCAAATGTGTTTTAATCCGCAGCTGAAAATGTTTTAGTAGATTACTGAACCTTTATTTATTTTTTCATTATTGTTTTTTTTTTTTAATAAATGAAACTATACATTACTAGCTGTTTTTAAAGATCTACGTCTTCAGTGGGAACCAGTGAGCTTGGAGCTGGGAGCCACAGGCAGGGCAGGGACATCAGAAAGTACTGAAAGACAGACTACCGCATTGTCGGTTTTGGTATTTTCATGGGATTTCTTGAAAGAGTAGAGAATAAAGCAAGCTTTTGTAAGGCCTTGGTCACTATGCTTGACTTTATAGTTTGTACATGTCTGCCCACGTATCCTTCTTCGAACTGCAGGGATTTTCGGTCATTTACCTTGTTTCCCAAACCATTGGATATCAGGGCTTGTTTTATGGCTCTGACTCTTCCATCCATCATGTCCGAGGGAGCGATGATGTGACAGCCTGCAGAACAACACGTGACCAAGACGACATGATTAGGGACGCACCAATATAATGTCATTATAAGATGACACCTGCTCTAAAAAGCTGTATCAGTTCGGTTGGTCTTAAATTAGTCAAATTTAAAATATGTGGTTTAAAAATACAGGAATCCGTCTTTTTTTCTAATTGCATAACCCCCTAAAATAAACAGACAGCATGGTAGCTCTGACTCAGTTAAAACCTTCAAATGTGAATATACTTAAACTAACATGTTCTCCTTCTTAGAATCCACTTAATTACATGAAGAATGTCTGAAAAGCTTGTTTTTCACTTGCATTTGCACAAAATTTCTTAGCCAAAATGACCTAGATGCAGACATATCAGCTTCTCTATCAACTGGAAATATGTGATGATAAAGGCTCAATAAAGAAATAAATAATTTTTTTTTTTTTTTTAAATGGGTGCATCTCTAACTTTAATAGATCATTAAAATCAAAAGGAGAGGCTCGCTGAAGAGAAGGAAGAGTAGTGCTTATTGCTCAATGTTTGTTTCTAAAAATAGAAACAATCTTGAAAAACAAGAAACGAGATTTACCGGCTCGAGCGTAGGCCAGCGCCACTTCTGCCAAGCGCAGGCAGCTGGCGTCATTGTTCAGAGTGC